>NC_140579.1:593156411-594356411 GCF_964204655.1 Triturus cristatus
TGGGGTCAAAGAATGCCAGTGTGGTGGCTTCTGAGAGGGCCTCCTTGATTTTCTCAAATGCCTGTGCTTGCTCGGGGCCCCACTTCCAGGTGGTGGATTCTTTGGTGAGTTCCTTCAGCGGTAGTGTTAGGTTGGCCAGGTCCCGGATGACCCTCCCGCAGCAGTTCACCATGCCGAGGAAACTGCGGACCTCGGTTATGTTGGTGGGGGCGACAGCCTCTTTAATGTCCCGAATTTTTTCTGGGTCTGGGTTGACCCCCTCCGTGGAAAACGTGTAGCCGAAGAATTCCAATTTTTGGCGTAAGAATTCACATCTCTGTGAAGGGTGAGGCCTGCATCCCTCAGGCGGCGTAGTACTTGAAGGAGGCGTTCGTTGTGTTCTTGGACAGTTTTGGCATGTATCATAATGTCACTGACATTGATGACACCTGGGATGTCCGCAATTAATTCCTGTTTAATGTTCTGGAATACCTCCGCGGCACTGGATACCCCAAAACTCAGCCTTGTGTACTTCCGAAGCCCCACGTGCATTGAAAATGTGGTGATGTTGTGGGAAGCCTCATCCAACACCAGCTGGTGGTATCCAGACCTCAGATCCAATTTGGAGAACCAGCAGGCTCCTGTAATTTCCCCAATGAGGTCGTCTATCATGGGGGTAATGTGACGTTCCCGCTTGATCGCGACGTTGGGCAGCCTCATGTCAACGCAAGTCCTCACTGCGCCTGGCTTTTGGGCTTCCGAGTGACAACTATCAGGGACAACCACGGGGTGGGACCGGACAACTTCTCAATTATCCCGGCGGCCTCCAGTTTCTTGAGTTCCTCCTCTACCAAGGGCCTCAGGTGGAACGCTATCCGCCGGTGTCGTAACGCGACCGGCTGGACCGTAGGATCAATGTGGAGGTGGATCTCTTTTCCTCTGAACCTCCCGATCCCCTGGAAGACTTCCGCAAATTCGGCCAGGAGGTGCTGAAGGGATTCCTGGTACACCCCGAAGGCAAATGTTATGACTCCAAAGTCCTCAGCCGCTTGGCACCCTAGAAGCATCCCCTGGCCATCTTCAGTGATGTAGACGTTGGTGGTGACAGATTGTGTGCCGTGGGATAGGGTCGTTCGGAACCGTCCTCGTATCTTCAAAGGAGCGTCTTGGCCATATGCAAACACAGATATGGTCGAAGGGTGTAGTGCTGGCCTCGGGCTCATGGTGCTATGTAGGGCTGAGGCCATGATGTTGATGGTGGCCCCGGTATCTAAAACTGCGGTTACCTCCTGGGATCCTACGCGGATGCTGCATTGTGGTAGGCGTCTGGCATTGCGGGTGGTGGTGCCAATCATGTGGATCTTGTGCACTACCCTCTCTTCCTCCTCATCATCATCGTCGTCCATATCGCTGGGTCCTGGATCCTCTTCCTTGAGTATTCGCCACTTGTCGGGGCTTGCGATACTTCTTTGACCGGCACACTTTTTCAAAGTGACTGAACCGTCCGCACCCCTAACACCTTTTGCCTTTCGCAGGTCACTCGGCCGCTGGGTGTGGTGATCCTCCGCAGTACCCGCACGATTTGGCTTGTCCTTGGGAGGATGTTCCCGTTCCTTTCTTGCCCCACCTCTGTGGGGGTTTGGTCGATATCGCATTTACCGGTTCGGTTTTCACCGGTGCTTGGAGAGCCGCCTCCATGTGCGCCGCGCGCGCCTTTGACAACTCTTTGGTCCGACCCATGGTTAGAATTTCCGCCAGGGGTTTCCCGGACTCTTCCAGTATTCGCTCTCGCAGCTTGGCCGACGCGCAGCCCTGGATGATCTGTCCCCTGATTTCTTCTGTTTCATCACGGAACCCACACGTGGACGCTAAGTTCTTCAGGCGGGCGTGATACATGTCTAGCGATTCTTCCAGAAGCTGGCGTGCTTGTCGGAATATGAACCTCTCATAGTCTTGGTTGGCCATCGGTTCGAAGTGTTCATTGAGGGCATTTATCAGTGTGTGGTGGGTCTTGGGAGTGGCCTCTACTAGCGTTTTGACAATGTTGTGAATGTATTTTCCACCCAAATGTATTAGCATTGCCCTTTTCTGGTCCCTGTGGACCTTGGTGTCCTCAAAGAAGATACGCAGGCGGTCCTCCCAGTCCTTCCATTTGGCCGCCAGCAAAGAAGGCGACCCCTCCACTACGAATGGCTCTATTGGTGGTATAGTGGCCATCTCCGCTGCCCAGCCTTATGTTCGGGCCCTTCCTGACCTCCCGGTTTCTTTAGGATGTCTGTGGTGCTCCAACCCATGTGGGTCTTCCCCCTTTCTGAGGCTCTCACCGCCTGCGGCGTCACAATGCTCCCCTTTCAGGCTGGGGATGGTTGTTGCAGGGTGTTGTAGGTGGGCTCCCCCTCACACCATGCCCCCCACTCCGGTGCAATGTCACTCAGGGCCATCCCTCATCACTATGGTACTGCTCTTCCCTTTTCTTGCTCACAACCAGGGAAGGAGGGGTACTCACAGGGTGTGCAGGAGCAGTTCCTGCTCTGAAGGCGAATCCAGCAGTTGACAGCAGGGACCAGTTGCAGGGGGCGTTTCAACCGGCACCAGAGAGGCCCGGACCACGTGACCGGCGGGGCAACGTGCATCGCGTCTTGTGCCTTGCTCTGCAGTGCTCCAGCTGGGCAGCGCTACCGCACCGCTCCTCAGGCGCTCCAAGTGGTGCATGAAGAAACGCACCGCACGCCACGCGCTGGGGCACGAGCGCCGCAAGCCAAAGGCAGCGCTCGCGGCCGCCACACCAGCGTTCCGCACGTCGGCAAGGGCACGCCCACCCTCGTCGCCAATTTGTAATGTTCCCCGGCTCCCGCTGTGATATTGGCGGGCCTGGGACTGCCGGGGGAGTCCCGACTAGGAGCTATGGCCTGGACACAAGACAGGAGGCTGGCGCATCACAGTCACGACATTACAGACCACAGCTTCATCGACGATCACACCTGCCCGCAGGGAGAACGCAAGTCCTCAAACTAATAGGTGGGTGAGTACAAAGCAAAGGCACTAGAGAACGGCTTCAGGGAGCGGCAAGTGACCCTGTAATGGCTCCTTTGGAGAGGGCCCACCGAGGCTGCTGAAACGGCAGAACAGTGACTCTGCAATACTTCGTAAAGAGTGGGAAACTAAGAGCCCCTTTGCAAGCTTGTACAGCCAGCTTCCTATTGATAAAACGGAATGACCATTTCCGTGCTTAGACTTCCTTCAGCGAAGAGAAAGAAACGGAGGAAGTATTCTCCTCTCAGAAAGGCAGAAAGTTCACCACATTTACAATGCCAAGCACGCCAAAAGCTGCAGGAACTCACAGCAGTTTACGTTGGAATTTGAACAACATTTTTCAGTTTTGAAAAAACGCTGACACGTTCCTTTAACGATGGTCAAATATGTAGTCTCACTTTAAAATTATAAATGTGCAGGGTTTTACATAGCGTTCGAGGAAGACGGTAAAACCACTCACCCAGCATCTTACAATGCCACCATGCAGGGAATACAGGAGCTGTCGGGCCTGATCGAGTCAGAATCCTAAACTCCAGATGAAATCTCCCATTCTGCTCAGCAAAATCAAAAATGCCCATCTTAAGGGCCACTGTACGGAATGCGATATGGGTATTCATTATGCGATTCATAAATCCGTCACGATTTTACAAGTGTTTGATGCATCTGTTGCCATGGTTACGGTATTGCAGTGCAACACTGGGTGATGCATAGATTGGCTTACAATACACCTGGCAGGAAGGCGCCCGCCTACTCCTGTGTTTATGAATGTGAACCACTCGCACACACTTCTCCCAAGTTTATGAATGAAACGCTGAATTAATTGATACTGCGCAAAAGGCTGCTAGCCCCAGAGCCTGGTGGCTCACCCTTCGCCAAATGATTTTTCATCTCCCGGTTAAGAGTATTGTTCTTCGGACGTAAACAAGTCACTTAGCTGCTTTTTGCAGCTAAGCTGCATTTGGTAATTAGACAGAAGCCTTCGGTCACGGTACTGCAAGTCGGTATTTTGCTGCTTAAGAGCGGTTCCTTGCTTAGAGAGAATGCGTCAGGCACTCACAGCCACACCAGAATTCGATCACACCTATCAAACAAACTGAAAAATGATGCCGACTTCTTACTATGATTCAGCATCCACAGCACAAACCTAAAAGGCCCAGACAAAAATGTAACCTGTGATTTATACGTCGAGCTAGAGGTAACAAGGTGTTTATCAAGTTAAACAGATGTTCTGGCATACTCAGTATTGCCAATCAAATGAGCACTTTTGATTTGTAAAACCTACATCAAGAGCCCCTTAACGAGAAACGTAAGACTCTAGTTTCAATAAAAGAAAACAAGCGGGGCAGCGCGGCGACCGCGAACTCGCTAATTGGTAACAGATGCGCACTGCAAACAATTTAAGGAATGCAGCGGGGCCACTGCTCGCTCCCGAGAAGGCTAAGCCAGGGCACAGAGAAGGCGGCACATGCACCTGCCTTGGACCAATTGCGTGCTGTCTCTTAGAAAGATGCATGCAAAGGCCAATTGCGGGTGCTAAAAAAAAAAAAAAAAGCACACGCATGAGCGTGTGTTTAGCGTGAAAAAGCCCTTACTAAAAGCCTCGCCTAGCAGCGCATGCGCGCTGGCTCAGGCAAGACCTAAAAACGGAGAGTGAATTTTAAGGTGAAGCCAGGCCAATGAAAGCAGCGCATAGCTCAGAGCAAAAGAGACAGGCAAGACGGCGCGAGGTAGAGAGGCGTGAGCGGATGCTTGAGAGAGAAAAGACACGTAGCCAGGAGTGAGAGCAAGAGTATAGGACAGTACGCTCTTTACATGAGGGAAGAGGGGCCAGGTACAGATCGCATGCTGGGAAGAATCGGAATTAGATGAAAGAATCCTACCAGGGCTCAAAGCTACACCATCCGTTCGACATAGAAGAGGGGCTGCCAAAGAAATAAGGAAACAAGGCAACCTGGTACTTTCCCATCTGTGACACAGGAAAAAGAAAATGGCACCTTTGTGTACACACAAGGGAAGCAGCAATGAGGATATGCGCTGCTCCGCATGGGTGCATGACAAAGATAAACTAACCCCAAGGGAGAAAATAGTCAAAAAGGAAGGCAAGACTTTTGCATACCTGTTTTGCGACCTATTAGCAGATTGGACTGAAGAAAGGGACCAATATGACAGATCTTGGCCAAGGGAGGGATCGTTTTAGCCAGAGAACATTGCAATAGTGGAGGATAGCATTAGGCATAAAGTATAATGGGCAGAGTTTGCGGAGTTGCACTATGCGAAATTCCCCGGAGTTGCATAAAAACAGTGGAATTCAGCGGAGCTCCGCTCTACCCTGCTAATGAGTCATGACCCCATGTCCTTCTCTCCCCAGGTGTGCGTGATGAGAGCCCTCCTGCCCTTCACCCTGCTGGGACTCCTGCTGTCCCCCTGGCATACCTCAGCCCATCTTCACTTCCAGCACCTGGACACAGCCTTTAACCACTTGGCACTGCCGCGCTAGACCAAGAGATGGGTTTACTGTTTGTCGGTGCTGTGAACTGCCTCTTCCAGCTCTTTCCTGACCTGGAGCTGGGGCCTGAGGACAGGACTGGTTTCATGGGGGACTTCGGCCACGCCTACTTCCTATTCTTCCAGTGCAAGCCCAAGACACAGCTGGAGTACTCCATTTACGTGCTGAGGGTGTGCGTGCAACTGAAGTCACCAAGGGTAGCCTCCGTGAACTGAAGGCAGAGGCTTGAGATGAACACTAGAGGTCACTGTGACCAACAAGCTCTGCTCGATACATCTGTCTTATGCAGGATGCCTTATGTTGTTTAGGGTCTACAGAAAGTAGGAAGTGTTTTATTTAGGAAAGGGACAGCAGAAAAGAGCTGGTATGTAAGTGCATCCATGCGTTTTTATCATTTGTGTCTTTGTTTGATAGTCCGGTATTCGATTTCCAGTCTAATATCTATTATTGTTTTCTATCATGTGACTTCATATAAAACTACGTAAATATGGGTTCCCTCAGGGATTAAGCAAATTTATGTCACACTGTATTAGATCGCCATAGTATTTAACCAGCAACATGCTTCACCTTGGTACACCATTGTCTGAGACCAGCAAATGGTAATCAGACCTGCTACGATTCGAATCCCTGACTTAATGGGTACACCAAGGTTTGAGCTAGATATACGACTTCAGAGAGCGATTGTCAGCTATAGTAGCAATAGTACCCATACGTTTTCCATTCACATTTGTGAATGCCCATCTAATAACCTTTACTATATCTGGGGGAAAGAAGTATTCAAAATTGTTTGTGATAATTGAGCCCAGTGTATGCCATTTGCAGAGAATTTACAAGAACGATTATCTGTGAATGATATTTAGTCAATCTGACAACACCCCAGATAATTGCAGGTTTGCTGCATACTTCTATTTTCCAGCTTTGGTAATATTTTCCACTTGAACTAGTCCAGATTAAGCACAGCATTTCACTCCTTCCATGATTAAAAGGTTTCAGGCTCTAGGCATAACTATACAGAAGAACTAATGCAAATATTGGCAAAATAATGGAAGATTTGAAGGCTTTGCAGTATTGGGGTGGAAGGCGGGGCAAACTTCGCCACACGGCAGAAACGTAGATTTTTGCCAAACTCTGCGCTCCCAACAGAGCGCGGAGTTGGAAAAACTCTGCAAACTTTGCTGGTGAAGTGGAGTTCACCCCCCACCCATAGCATAAAGGAGGAAACCCCAGTTGGAACTTTCTCTACATGCAGCAATGCCATGCAAGATGGAAGAGCTATGTTGAAGACAAACCCGTAGAGTCACTTAGAATGAGAATGTACATGTTACTGCAGAAGTGCGAGGCGGGGATTATATATGTGCCATGGGCACAGATGCACAAAAAGGGGTTGAGAACAAATTTACTATTATTGCTGGATGGGGCAGGGAAATGGATTACATATTTGAGAAAACCACTACAGGTATCAACCTAGCAATAGGTGACATTAAGAGCCTGCTGAGCAGACTAATTGGGGAGCAACCAAACATGGTGTTCACCCATGCTTGCATTCAAGCAATCATGCTAACAAATACCCAGCATGACGGGCCGCATTTAGTACGCACAGTCACCGAATATGGACTGCCCTGAGACAAATATTCCCCGGACCGCCCACATGTAGGAGAGCTAATTGCAGAGATTATGAAGCCAAAGGAAAGCATAAATGATTTCCTAAATAGAATGAGGGAAAGATGAGGATAGGAAACAAAGACAGCCGTGGGCAACACGGGCCCACAAGTCACATTGTTCTATAATATGTTGAAAGGGTCACCCACCGAGATAGAGCGGGCTGGACAGCATAGTTGGTTTAGATACCAAAACCTGGAAGGAAATACAAGCTCATATTCTTCACTATCATAAGAAAAAGCAAGAAAAAGAGAGAGAAGCAGGAGCAGACCCAAAGAGACATCAAAAATTAATTAGTACAGCATTAGTTGAAAGAGACTGCCCTCGAGGGAGCAGCAATGGACGCAGCCATGTAGATGGCACCAGTCACAATGGGGACCCTGCCGCAAAACTTTAGAGGCTTCCAAACAGGTAGTCCATGAACATGAACAGGTTATGGTAGTAGAGGCCAGGGATGCTGGCCGCAACCAGATATTAGAAAGTCCTTTTATTGCTGTAGGTGGGATCACCGGGTAGAGTCATGCTGGACAAAGCATACCATAAGCAGCAGAGGTTAGAGAATAAGGGCCAGCTGCCACAAGACCCCATGTGGTAAAACCCTCCTCAGTACCACGTACAGGGTAATCAGAACATATCATACACTCAGTCGCAGGGAGGTCTGCCGTTCACCACACAAATGTATCAAGGATCAAGTAACTAGGCAAGCACGTGGCAGCAGCAACCACCGGGACCGAAACCACAACCCCAGCAAGGAGAGGTGACAGTGTGGGTAGGTAGTGCCTTCACACAACCCTAGAGCCAAAATTCACAGTAAACTAGATGCCCCACTAAATGAAAACAGGTAATAATAATCCCAAGGACTTAACCCCCAGTAGTTCACCTCTGATGACTAAGACAACCAACAACCCCTTAACCCTTTACCCTAAAAATTGTATCAGATCAGAAAGAACTAACAGACAGCATTGGAGGTCCAAAAATGTTACTTTAATCTAGGAATTGAGGGTTGCTGGGAGATGTGTCGCTCGGGCGTCCACCCTTACGACATAGCCATCCAACAGGAGCGCAGATTAGTCAGGTTGCCTAGGTGCCTACGGAAAAGAGGCCCCACTCTGCTGCTGATCCCCAGGGTGGAGTTCACCAGCCAAACCCCAGAGGCTGGCCTGTCTGGCTAGGGGGTAGGACAGCATCTAGAAAACTGTTCAAAAAGCAGTCACCCAGGTCCCGCAGACAAAGTCTAATGTTTCCTTCATGGCATGTAGTTCCAATAACGCCCCAAATGCTCTAGTAGCCTTCAAATCAATGGAGGCTTCTGTTTCAGTTATAAAAGAAGTCATTATCGGTGTTGGGAACAATGTTCTTCTTGCGCCGGAGATAAGACCCTAAAACTCCACAGCGCCCACACGCGAGAGTCAATAAGTTAAGTGGCCTCAGTGTGATCATGACTTCGAGACTCCAGTTGGGGGTTAACTCAACCTTTCACTCTTCTGCATATTGACAAAATAAGCACCAATTTTGTTAGGCAATAAACAACTGTATCTAATCTGAGGAGCTCAAGAGACCCCAGGCAAAAGCTAGGGACAGCGGTCAAACCAGAAACACTGTTGTAAAGTGGGATGTGTTACGAGGGAGAGGGGTGTGCCAGGGACGGAGACTTCCAAGCCTCTACCCCTGCTCCAGATAAACGTATGGTACCAGGGGCACCCCTTCCAGGCTCACCTCAATTCCAAGCACAGTCCACTCGCTTTGCTCCAAACTTGCAGGTACAATCCAAGAAAACAGTTGGCCCCGACTTCAGACCCCACAGTGGATACAGGGGGGGAACGGGGCCACAGAGCAGCCTCCGACCCTCTCCCAGTGGGGCAAGGTAAACAATGAATGAGAGACTCAAAGAAACACCCAAACTAAAAGAAAAATCACCCAAAATTAGCCCAAAAAGAAGATTCCAGATATAAAGGCGGGGTTGAGATCAGCCAAAGCCAGGTGTATGATGCCTAAAGGGAGGGCCACATAGCACAGCACATGCTGGGAACAGGGAAATGAACAAATATAGAAACACATTCCCAGGGCACGTTGCAAGGACTAGCAACACCAAATGGCAACACAACCCCCTTCCTACATTACCACGCACATGTTGTGAACATACAAAGTCTGAAAAACACAACAGAAAGCACAACTGGGGGTAATAGCAAAACAGGTAGACCCGAGCACGAAAATAGTCTTGGGAAGGGGCCACACAGCAACCGCCCTCTTATGCAACCACCGTGTGAGGCGTTTTTGGTAAAACTAGTGAAGCCCATAGAACCCCTGATAAAGCCACAATCCTATCCCTCCCTAAACTCATAAGACCACCCCACAACATACCTAACACTAATCTGATCTCCCAGAGCCAAAATGTCAGAAAAGGTCCAAAAACACCTTAGTAGGATATGGGCAGGGGACTCAACAGCTTATAAAAATAAGATCTGTCTCGTTAATATTTATGTAATCACCCCTTAGCCACTTAAAGACGTATCTAACAGGGGTCACCTTCCAATACCTCACCAGATTGCGACTAGTATGTTGAAGGGATCACACCCCTGTGGTAAAATATAGGTTCTCCAAAACCGATGAGAACTGTGCATTTGTAACTAAGCTGAATTAACAGTCAATAAAGTTCTTATTCAAAAACAGGTAGTCGCAATGACAATAAAGTGCACCAACTCCGACTTGTCATCAACCCCCACGACCCAAGGAAAAACTCGCGCAAATGGAAGGAGGAAAAAACAGCAAGGGGTCTGCTTAACACCCACGGCCCTCAAAGAGGGGTAATGTGTGTGGGTGCGCAGCTCCAAAGTGCAGTTGAGCCCTTCCATGGCGATATTACCCTAGAACTTAAAACTGCAAACTTTCATGAACTGGTGAGAAGGAACACAGCCACCCAGGGAATAAAGATGACTCCCAGAGGACCCATACCTAGAACTGCAGTGCCGCAACAAAAGTTATATATATATTTATATGGTTCTGTACGATCTGCCTACTATAGATAGTCCCACACTTGAGTACTACTGAGCCGCTGCTGAGAAAAAAAAAAGTTCACAAAAAGGGAACTACAACACCTTCATAGGGGTCTCATAATTTACCTACAATTACTCAAAATAGAACACCAGCAGAACACATTCACTGCACAGAACCCTTTTCAATAACACATGGTAACAGCACATGACCACAGGTGGCGCCCAAGCATCATCCAGGTCATGTTATGTCTGTTCATTAATCCCACATGTGGTAGGTGCAGACAGGCTTTACTTGTCCTGAGAAGTAGCCCCCGAGAAAGCAAAATGCCTTATGCACCTCTACCTATGTAGAATAAGGGCCAAGATCCAACCCAACAAGATAGACCCACACATGGTAGTTGTAAACCTAACCTGATATGACACCAACTCAACAGCTCTATACACCCCAAACGAACCCACTGATATCCAAAACCACCTGGACAGTATGAGTGAGAAGGGCCACATAGGATGAAGATATCACATGGCCTGAGATTTCCCGGAGAAAAGATTTTGGAGGTGGCAAAACCCCTAACTCCGTGCACAAACACGCCTGTCCCATTGTCCATCTGTGGCTCTTAGTGTAACCGGGCGGTCTTCTTAAACAATAAATGGTCTCCCAACATGGAATTCTTATGTAGGGCCATCCAGATCGTGGAAAAAAAGAGGAAAGGGTCACATGGGGGAGGGTTGAATGAAAGTATGACCACCCCATGTCAGGAAAAATGAGACACCGAGGTGAGTGATTACACTTGGTGAGAAGGGAAAGGATAACCCCTGATTGTACAGAAACTAACACTGCATTCCTTATGTTTCAGAGGAAAAGGAACACTTCCAATGGGCACGAATGCTAACTACGGAGTGATATTATATATTTGGGATATGCACCTACACGCTGATGGACTACTTCTGGCAGTGCGATGAGTGCGCCTACACTCAGCTTGTTCCCAAATGGAGAGGACTGTGCTCCCTGGTCACCATGCACACTCTGACCCTGGTCATTCCTGAAGAGCTTTCAGACTTGTACCAGCAACCATTAAGAACACAGACAACTTTGCTGCACCACGCTTGTGAAAGGAGAGCTGTGGACTGTTTCGGCCGGGCACAATTCAAAGAGATTCCAGAAGAATTTAGATTGTTCACGGAATCACAGCGGGGGCAGGGGGGCTTATATCCTTCATTCTGCAAACAAAAACTAATGCCCGCTGATTACAATGAACCCAGATCAGTTGACTGGGGGTGAGTGCTTGCAATGTTCAACACTCCGTCCATCATATCCTTTGGTTTTTGCTTTGTTCGCCATAAGTTGGCAGGGTATGCTCAGACGTGAGGCCCTTGCTCACTTTGCCACTGGATTCAAGCAAGCCTGGCTGAAGACGGCTGAAATGCCAGAAACCGGTCCTAGGAAGCTTGTTTCCGGTCCAGGGAAGACTTGGCTTGGCAGTTCGGGCTGGACTGTTCCCATGAGGCACAGGGTCAGACTGATTTGCATATGGCCATGTCTGAACTGGGGTGGCAGAGTGGGCTAAAGAACGGTGATGGATTAAACCCAGATCAGTTGACTGGGGGTGAGTGCTTGCAATGTTCAACACTTCGTCCATCATATCCTTTGGTTTTTGCCAAAATGATAAACAGCACTGAACTTGGCCTCAATTCTATCAAAGACAGCACCGATATGTACTGACTTAATGACAGCGATGAAGGGAGTGGACTGTGCCAATAGAAGAGAAGCTTGTTGTACGTTCATCCCCGGGAATGAAATTGGACAATGGACACTGCTGCTTGCCATTCAAGCACAGCACAATCTACAAAGAAACATGCACAAAGAGGGAGGTGCCCCTAAGCAGAAATTGTTTTTAAATTGGTTCTCCTGGCTCCGAACGATGGATATCCAGTTTCAGTAAATCCCTGTTGCAAAGTTATCATTATGTCGCTATTGGTATGTGGGGTTATACAATTGGGGATCTCCTGCTGTAAAAAGACAGTCCTCAAACCGGAATGAATGCAGGTAAAAAGGAAGGTAGTTAGTGTCAAAATCCAGCATAAGGAACAGGCCCCAAATAAAGTAAATGCCAAAATTCATTTTAGTGAGGTTGAATCATCAGCTAGAGGTGGAAATGTTAAGCTGGAAATCGATTCATTCATTAATGAAATCGGAGGGTGGGCTGGGTAGGGCATTCTGAAAAAAGAATTGTGGGGGACTGTATTGTGATTAATTTATGCAGACCAATTCTTGCCCGTAATATGTTAATCCGCCAGGAAGACATCCGGGCCCCCAACGCTAACATCCGTTGCCTTTTTTTTTTTTTTTTTTTTAGTCCCCATTGTGCAAAACCGGGTTTGAGATTTTTCAGGGATCTCTTGACATTTGGATAGCTCTCTTTCGTGACTCCCATTATAGAGAGTTGTCAAGGATGCTGCATCTCTTTGACCCTTTTACGGAAGGTGTGTGGAGCTAGCCATTCAGGCTACTCTAGTCGTCAAGACTTCAGGTGTATTGTTATTGCATAATCATTGGACCCATGTTTAACTAGTCGAGACATTTTGCTGTTCCCAAATTTCCCAGAATTTAAATCTTTTATTGGCCCTCCCACTCCTATCTAGTCTTGAAATCCTATGTACAGTATTTACCCACCCCATGTGTGAGGGGGTGTCAGATCTTAACCAATTCACACATATTTCCCTCCTGGCAAGAAGAATTAAGGTAAAGAGCAGATTTTCTTGCTCTTTCGTTAATTTAACAAGTTTTACCCCTTCTTCTCTAATCCCAAATATAACCAGATGGGTACTTCCATCAACTGGATATTTAAATACCTTCTCCAAGGTTTTGGACACCTCTCTCCAAAAGACATCAATCTGGGGGCACTGCCGAAACATATGCAAGTCGTCTGCTTCAACTTCATCACATTTCGGACATTTTTTCGCAATTGAATTTTTGAATTTCGAAAGCTTTTTCGGCGTCCAATACGCTCTATGAAGAGTGAACAGAGGATTTCTTCTTAGGGCAGCAGATTTTATAACACCCTAGCATTTCCCCATAGATACTTGTCATAGGTTTTCGATGTCATTTGTCGGCAGTGCATTACTCCAGAGCTTCTCTAATGTCTTGAGGTTGTCTTCTCCTGTTTCTATAAGCATCCAATACCATAAGGAGACTTCTTTCTTATGAGTTCCGATATTAAACATTTTAAGCTCCATTTCTCGGTCTCCTTCATAGGGTTCCGTCAGGGTCTTGATCCAGCTGGATAGTTGATAAAACTTGAATTTAGATAGAGAACCTCCCATGATGTTATTTAGGAGGGACCAGCTTATGATGTGATCCTGTTTTATCAGTAGCCCCCCCATCTAGTAACCCCATTTAGTAAGAGGAGTTGAAAGACTATCTTGGAGGCATTCTGGCGTGCCAGGGGACTCCCATATCGGGGCGTATTCACTGTAGTAAGGGATTTTAGTTTATTTTCTTATTTGTGTCCACAGTTTGACTGCGGATAGGAGGACCTTTAGTTTTATTTTTTGTAAAATTTTGGGTGGCCAAATTTGTATAAAACATTTCCCACAGGTCTCGTTATGGCTTGCAAGTGAGGTGAATAAGATTCATAATCATTTAATAAGATTCTTGCATATTTAAACTGGAAGGCCCGACAGTATTGCAATAGGTCTGGACTAGCTATACCCCCTTGATCTTTCTTCTTTCCAAGTTTATTCCATGCAATTCGGGGGAATTTATTGGCCCATATAAAGGAGTTTAGCTCTCCCTGCAGTTTCTTTATTGATGTTCTATCAAACTCTAACGGGATCGTGCTAAAGATATAAGTACATTTCGGTAGTATCATTTTTATGATGTTTGACCTTCCCATAAAAGTTAACGACAAACCACTCCAGGTTTTTAGAAGCTTTCTAGTTTCACTAAGGAGCCTTTTAAAATTTACTTCCGCAAATGTATTTATATCAGTAATTATGTCTAGCCCTAGATATATTATTTTTGTTTTCATCAAGGGGTGATTATTGGTGCAGTTCCACACCATAATTTCAGATTTTGCTTGGTTGACCGTATATCCAGAAAGTGCTCCAAACTGATTGATAGAAGCCTCAATGTCAGGAAGAGATGTTAAGAAATTCAGTAAAGATAATCAAGTCCTCTGCAAAAAGGGCAACTTTTTTCGTCCCTCCATTATAAGCGAACGGGGATATATTAGAGTTGTTCATTAATTTTGTTGCTAAGGGTTCTATATACAGATTGAAAAGACGGGGCGACAGAGGGCAGCCCTGTCTAGTTCCTCTCGTAATTTGTATCTTAGAGAGGCTATTGTTGACTAGGACTCTAGCTGAGGGGTTTTTATATATTAATTTAATTGAATCTTGAAAATTGTCTCAGAGTTTATATCTACTCAAAACCGCGTTCAAATATGCCCAGTTAACCCTTTCAAACGCCTTAGCTGCGTCCAAGGTGATGATAGCTAGTGAAAGTTTTTCATGAGTTGCTATGTATATGGCTGCAGTGAGTTCCTGAGTTAGTTCTTGAATTTGTCTGCCCTTCATAAAACCCTTCTGGTTGTTGTCAATTAGGGGATTGACTACTTTAGTCAGTCTTGTTGTTAAGATTTGGGTATAAATTTTGTAGTCACAGTTTAGAAGGGATATGGGCCTATATGATTCACACTGGTCTGGGTTTTTTCCGGGTTTCAAGATAATACTAATCGCTTCATTCCATGAAGTCGGGAGATTCTTTTTATTGATGAAAATGTCATTCATTAATTCAGGGAGATGTGGAGTTAGGGCTTTGCTTAGTGACTGATAGAATTCATTTGGTAAGGCGTCTGGCCCGGGTGCTTTTCCCCTTTTAAGATTCCTAATAGCTTCTATGACCTCTTCTTCATCTATTTTCTTGTTTATTTCTATCCTCTCTTGCTCGCTGATAGAGGGAAGGTCTATAGAGTCTAAATAGTCTTGGGTTTGGGCCTCAGTCGCATAGCAGTCCTCTTTATAAAGACTACTGAAGAAATTTTGGAATTCTTCTCCGATTTCATCGTCTTCTATTGTTAATATTCCCGATTGGCCCTTAAATATCTTGAGTATCTTGTTTCTAGTTTGTTCAGTTTTTAGTTTCCATGCTAGCAATTTCCCGCATCCTTCCCCATACTCGTGTTGTGAAAGTTTGCTCATCTCCCATTTCTCTTTTAATTTAATCTCTATGTGGTCAGCTAGATTTATCTTTTTTTGGTTCCTTTCCATTATCAATTGCGCTCTATTTGAGACTGATGCTTCTACTGCCAATTTGGTATCAATAGTTTGTAATTCATCCTCCATAAGTTTGATCTTGGATTTGCTAGTTTTGGTTTTCCAGGCTGCAATGTTTAAAATGTTTCCTCTCATAACTGCTTTATAAGTGTCCCAGACTATTTGTGGCGACATCTCCATTTTATTGATCTTAAAAAATTGTTGTTTCGGTCATGAGATGATCTATGCTCCGGTTATCCAAAAAGATTGTACGATCTACTGTCCAGCGCACTGGAACGCTGTTTTTTTTCACCTGTAAGTCCAGGGGTATTGCTGAATGGTCGGATAAATGTGCCGGAATATGATCTACTCGAGCAATATTTGGCCCTACACTGGAATCAAGAAGGAAATCGATTCGGGAGGAGTGGCCCAGTCTTTTGTTGTGGAAAGTAGATCCTTTTTTCCGTTTTTTTTTTCTCTCCAGATATCCACTAAACCAAGATCTTTTATGCTCAATGATAACCATTGTCTCATGTTTGGTAGGTTTAGTTCTTTCCTTGAAGGATGCCTGTCGAGATTTGGATCTAAAATGATGTTAAAGTCCCCCCCCCAAATTATGGGGGCTGTTGATGATAGCCGAGTATAGAGATTTTGCAGCGGTTCAGAGTCATCACAATTGGGACCATAGTATCCAACTATTGTAAATGGATTACCTTGTAGTTTTATGTTAGCTACAGCCCATCTCCCTTGTTTGTCAACTATACTCGCTGTGACAGCTACTTTAGCAGCTGTTTTAAATAAAATAATAACTCCCTTTGTATTACAATTCTGGTCCGTGCAAACGTATGAATCTATCCATCTAAGGTCTTTTATAGTGTCTGCCCATTCTTCCTTCAGCAGATGAGTTTCTTGAAGGATCAAAGTATTACACTCGGACAATTTTTTTTTTTTTGAAACCGTTTATTGCAGTTTGTAAAAGTTACAGGTATGGGCCTACAACCACCCGGCCGCTAGAGTGACAAAAGCATATTGCATACATACAGTAAGAGTCTCTTGGCAGTGCAGAGTAGCGAAACAGGAGAAATCAATGTTGCAGGCCGCATAACTCCATGCCCACAGTACGGTTCCCTTTTCTCAAAACAAAACACGAAAAACCACACCCGCAAGGCAACCCGCGATCCAAAGTGACAGCACGTGCTCCATAAGTGGGGGATCCAAACCAGCAGCAGAACTCTGAAGAGGGGAATGGGAGTAGATCAGGGACTGGGGGACCGCGTGCCCACGGCCGAGGGAGGGGGGCCATCTAGGGAGACGGAGCAGGCGAGGCAGCCGGTAGCAGTGGCGGCTCACAAATACCCCCGCGGTAAGCGTTCCAGGGGCCCCAGATTTTCACCCACGCCCCAGGCTTACCCCTCGCCACATACACCACCTTTTCACGAAACATACACCAATCCATATGTTCTTTCCAGGCCAACACCGCAGGGGGCCTCTGGGATCCCCACAATTGAGCAATATCACGCTTAGCTATCATGTATCCCAGAGTCACCCACCGCGTCTGCGGGACCGAATAGTCATTTGGTTCCCACACATTCAGCAGGCATCTCCTCGCTTCAGGCAACAGCGCGACACGCGTAACCACACGCAGGACCTCATGCACACCACGCCAGAATCGCTCCACCTTTGGGCACTCCCACAGTATATGCATGAAAGTTGCCAACGCACCACAGCCACGCTTACACATTCCGTCACCAGCAAAGCCCATACGTAGAAGCCTTGGCCCCGTCACGTAAACCCGGTGAAGGATCTTAAGCTGGACGAAACGAAGGCGAGCCGGGATGGCCACCTCTTTTGGAGAGGCCACCGCGAAAATCCAATCCTCGTCGTCCAGCTCTAACCCGTCGGCGACCCAGGCCTCGCGGAGACTAGTCAGCAGGCACGATCTGTCATTGATCAGTTTTTTATATATGAGGGAGATCGTGCTGTCTGGGACATGGCCATCCAGCACTCTGTCCTCCAGGGGGGAAGACTCCGGAATGGACGCGACATCCGGGAAGACGGAGCCCAGCGCATGGCGGACTTGTAGGTACCGAAAGTACTCACTGCCCTGCAGCTGAAACTCCGTCTGCAGCGCCGCAAAAGTCTTGAATCCCCCCCTCGTCCAGAGATCTCCCACCGTGCTGATTCCGATCGTGTCCCACTTCTCGAAGCCCTTCGACGTCCACAGGGAGCCCAACCTCTCAGACGCGTACAGCGGTGACGCTCGGGTCAAACGGTCCTTCCACCCCATGGCTGCATTAGCCGCGTGCCAGACACGCACCATGACACGCGTCGGTCCCGTCAGACGGGAGTCGGGCGCGGCAGAGTAGAGCGCTCGATTGTAGTCGCCACCGGGCAGGAGCATCTTGTCCATCTCAAACGCCGGGTTCAAGGCGGGCCCGTAAAGGCCATGATTAATTGCAGCCAGTTGGGAGGCCCAGTAATACCGTTTAATGTCCGGGAGGGCGACCCCCCCATCGTACCACGGGAGCGTCAGTTTAGCTAGAGCAATGCGCGGCCTCCCGTCCCAGAACAGGCGCCGCTGGAGGCCCTCCACCTCACGGAAATAGCGTGCCGGAACCAAGTCCATAGTATTCTGGAGGGCGTAGAGGAAGCGCGGCAAGGACATCATTTTAAACAAGGCCGCTCGGCCGAGCGGCGAAAGCGGCAGACGCCGCCAGCGCACCACGTCCTCCTTCAAGCGCTGGAGGGGGGGCAGCAAATTCCGCTCATAGCGGGCCTCCGGGTCAAGAGTGATATTTATACCCAGGTACCGAAACCCCTGGGAGGCAATCTGGATCGGACAGTCCCGTGGCAGGACCGGAGCCTCCCCGGAAAGCACGTATACACAGGATTTCGCCCAGTTGATGACAAGTCCTGAGTTGCGACCGAATGAGCGCAAAACATCAACCAGGACGATCAGTGATTTACGCGGGGAGGCGAGATACAGGAGGATATCATCAGCATAGAGGGACACACGGTCCTCATGCTCGGGGGTCCAGCGGAGACCACGGATGGAAGGGTGCCACCGCAGCCACTCCGCCAGGGGCTCCAGGGCCAGTGCAAACAGGAGAGGTGACAAGGGGCAACCCTGTCGCGTGCCCCGCCCCAGCGCGAATGGGACCGAGACTCGCCCATTCACCACCACCTGCGCCAATGGGCCCGAGTACAACAATTTGACCCAGCTGATAAAGCCCGGTCCAAATCCAAATTTCGCCAGCATCGCCCAGATGTATGGCCACTCCAGCGTGTCAAACGCCATGGTGGCGTCCAAGGACGCCAAGATGGCCGGCTCCCGCACAAATGGGACACGCGCGAGCACCCCGTGCAAGCGCCGCAGATTGAGCGCCGTGTTGCGGTGTGGTATAAAGCCAGATTGGTCTTGGTGGACCAAATCGCCCACCACGCCAACCAACCGGTTGGCCAACACCTTGGCGAGGATTTTGGGCTCCGCGTTCAAGAGCGAGATCGGCCTATAGGATGTGACCCGTTCACGGGGCTTCCCCTCCTTGTGGATCACCACAATTGTGGCCAGACGCTGGTCCGGCGGGAGGGAACCCTGCGAGTGGGCCGCCAGGAACATCGCGCGCAGGTGGGGCGCCAACACGTCCGGGCGTAGCTTGTATAGCTCAATGGGAATACCATTGGGGCCCATGGCCTTGCCGGATGCAACCGAGCGAATAGCCAAGGCAATTTCGTCCGAGGTGGGAGGAGCGTCCAGCGAATCCCTGTCCTCCACCGTAAGGGAGGGCAGTGCGATGTCCCGAAGCAGGGCATGGGAATCTTCCTCCGAGCAGGGGGAAACCGGGGAGTAGACTTCGCGGAAATAATCCGCAAAGCAGGAGACAATGGCTTCCGGCTCGGTGACACACGCACCATCCACACTCTCAATCAAAGGAACCACGCGGCTCGCTCTCTCCCTCTTATCCAACCACGCAATCAATTTGCCAGCCTTATCACCCACATCATACAATCGCCCCTGGCCGCCTCCGTGACGAGGGCCCGATAGGCCGCCTGCTTTAGGTGTAGAACATGCAGCTTGGCGTCTGTTACCCCGCTCCCCAGGTCACCCTCCAGTTCTGCAATCTCGGCCTCTACCCGGGTCACCTCCTCCCGCTCGCGCCGCCGGGCATGGGAGATAAAGGAGAGGGCCTCCCCTCTAAGAACTACCTTGAAAGCCTCCCACAGGGAGATGGCCGAAGGGACCGACCCCACATTCTCGTCGAAATATCGCTGTAAGGATTTGATCAAATCGGCACGAATGGTGGGGTCGCGCAAATACCATGCATTGATTGGAGCCACCCTGCCATCCCCCCTCGGGAAGACATCGAAATGTAACAGCAATGGGGAGTGGTCTGAGATACCCCGCGCCAGATGGCGCACCTCCCCCACCCTCCCTGCATGGGCCGCCGGGACAAGGATGTAATCAAGCCGCGAGAGGCTACCATGGGCACCCGAGTGGAAAGTGTACTGCCGCTGTGCGGGATGCTTTAATCGCCAGCAATCCACCAGGCCCAGCGTGTCTAAAAGGCCGGGCAGCCACGCCTGTGCCCGGGGGAGGTCCCTAGGGGGATGGCGATCCATAAACCCAGAAGCTACCGCATTAAAGTCCCCTCCAACCACCAGCAGGCCACTCGGAAGGTCCAGAAGGAGGTGCCCCAGATCCGCAAATGTGGTGGCTTGTAACCCAGGCGGGACGTACACTGATATAAAAATAAACACTCTACCCTCCATTCTTCCCACCAGAACAGTGTAGCGTCCCCTCTCATCATGGCGCACCTCATCAATCTCCAACGGGAGCGAGTTCTTGATCATAATGTCCACCCCCCGCGAGCCCGAAGTGAAGCCAGAATGGGCCGCCAAACGATATCCCCGCCGATTCATTGCAGGAAGACAACATCTGGTGAAATACGTTTTAAGTACTGCAGGACCACACCACGCTTAATCCTATCCCCCAGGCCGTTAACATTCCATGACAACACAGTCAAATCCCTACCCCCCATCATACGTCGAAACAATCGGTCGTCCCCCACCGAGCATCTTAAAAACAACAACACAGTAGCGGGTTTGCCTTGCGGTGCAAACAAACACACCCCCCCCAACCCCCCCATCCCAACAGAACTCCCCCCTCCCTGCACCCCTGCATGAGCCCAGACAGCCCCCCCAAAGTGCAGTGTGCCTGTCGCCCCATAGCTAAAAACTAACTAGTCCCCCAGAGGAGGAGGGAAGCCCCCAACAGACCGCGCACGACCTCCATAGGAGGGGAACATATGCAATCAATAAATGGTGAAGGAACATCGTCCAGAGCAAGGCCTATTCAGTCACCCCTCAATTCTGATCCGGCGGGCCCTCCTCGCCAGCCGCGCCCCCCCCGCCCCCCCGGCCCCGATCTCCAGGCAGAGTGTCCAACCAGTCCCCAGCCGCCTCGGGCCGGTCGAAGAAGTGCGTGCGACCATCCACCTCCACCCTCAGCTTAGCTGGAAAAAGCATTGAGTACTTGAGGTTCAGGTCCCGTAGGCGACGTTTAACACCAAGAAAACTCTGTCTCTGCTTCTGAACCGCCGGAGTAAAGTCTGGGTAAAAATGCACATCCATGTTGTCAAGCTTGACCGGTCCCTGTTGCCTGGAGGTCTGGAGGATAGCATCTGTCCCGAAAATTAAAAATCCGGGCAATGAGAGGCCGCGGCGGGGCACCGGTCTTAGGTCTGCCCCCAGGGACCCGGTGAGCACGCTCCACCGCAAAAAGCTTACTCAGCCCCCGGGGCTGGAGATGGGTCAGGATCAATTCTTCCACAAAAAGATCCGCCGCCTCCGCCTCTCGTCCCTCCGGCACCCCCACAATACGGACATTATTCCTCCGGGCCCGACCCTCGGAATCCTCCAGTCGCCGGTCCATCAGGGCGCTCGCCTGGCCAAGCCGGCGCACCTCCTTCTGGAGGGCCACCACGTCCGTCGTGAGGCTCGTTGTGGTGTGGGCCAGGGAATCGACCCGGTCGTTCGTTTTGGACAAGTCTGCCCTCACAAGGCTCACATCCACCAGGACCGAGTCTATTTTTTGCGCTAGGGTGTCGAAACGCTGGTCCACCGAGGCCTTCATCTCTGCAATGGCGCCCATGACGTCCCGGAGGGTCAGATCCACCGGATGAGCAGATGCCTCCGTCGGGCCCACCGGGGATGCGCGCGATGTCTCCGGAGAACCCTTCTGGAGCGTGTAGCGGTCCATACTGTTAGCTTGGTGCGCCGTGCCACGGCGGGTTGTCTTCACCTTCGCCCGGTCGCCATCTTGTTTGGTGGACATGCTTGCTCTCCCACCGTCGTGCCAATCTCCTCGAACGGGCCGCTATACCAATTCACGGGCTCCGGGGGGGGGGGGGGGGCAGGGGCGACCACCGAACCGCAGGTCAACCCACCGCCGGCGGGTCAGCCGGGCTCCTGGACAAGACCACACCACCGCACCCGGCTCCGCAACCCAACCTCGCTTGAGTGCAAGGAGGGCGCAAAAGCGAAAGTGAAAGTGCGGGGTACGCGAGTCGCCCAGCCCTGCCCGCCGCTGTTGTTCACTGTGTCCCCGGATCGCCCCACTACTCCAATCCGGGGGGCCGGCGAGGAGAAGGCCGCAACCTTCGATCGGTGCTCCCACCGGTGTCCGGGGTCCGATTCGAGCCCGAAAAACGGGTGGCGCCTCAGCTCGGGTTCCCCGACAGTCCCCTCAACAAGGACAGGATATCGCCAGGATTAATTCAGGAGGTCGCGGAGGTCCTCGGGAGCCTCGCACCTACGCGGCCATCTTGGTTGCGCGCTAGGCTCCTCCACCCACTCGGACAATTTTAAATATTCTAGTATCACCCTTCTTCGATTTTTACTCCTAAGGCCATTAACATTCCAGGATAAAATTTTTACAGTCAAAGAATCATCCATGAGCTACTTTTTTCTTTTGTGCTGGGCGAAATTTCTATTGCACTTAGATCCCCTTCCATCTTCTTGATTGTATTTTGAGGACTTTTTTAAAAATGTTTTCCCTGATTTGCTCCCCACCCTTTGTGCATTTTTTTTTTTACTTGTTTGAATTACAATGTCTCTAGAGACCCACCCTGAGGAAGCCTCCCTTATTTCCATTGGCAAATTAATTTGCCGTTTTGAGCTCTTTGTCTACCAGTCCATAACTTTACTTATTGTTGTTCCTTTATTTGTATTAGTAGTTCAACCTCTCTAGGATCTCTAATATTGTGCATTTTGTTTCTCCACATGATTTTTAAAGAGGCAGGGAATTTCATCTGCACAGTCGCCCCAAGAGATTTTAATTCTGACATAAATTGTCCAAGTTGCCATCGTCTGTCTTGCGTGACCTTGGCGACATCAGATCTAATTCTAAAGGACCAGTCGTCCTTGTTGTAAATCCCTTTTTTTAAAGCTTCACCCAGTATTCTTTCTTTGAGAGAGTAGGATTTGAAATTGACAAGAAATTCTCGGGTTTTTCTTAAGATTATCTTTCCCAAATGGGTCTCGATGTGCTCTTTGTATATCTTCAGCTAACACTACTAGATCTGCCCAAGGGAAGTATTCTTTAAGTAAGCCCGTAACAAAGCCTTTCATATCTCCACCCTCACGACCTTCTGGAATATTAAGAAGTTTTATGTTATTCCTTCTGGATTGGTTCTCAAGCGACTCCAGTTTATTGCGAAGGGCGGTCTCATTAGATTTCAAAATGCTGATTTCCTTTTGCGAAGATGCTACCTCCTTACTCAGAAATTCCACTGTGGTTTCTACTATTTTAACTCTTTCTCCCAGAGCATTCAACTTAGTATCAAAAGCTTCGCAGGTCTCTTGAATTTTTTGTTGGTTTTTCTCTGAGATTGCAAAATTGTTCCTAATCTCTGCCAAAACAGTTTCAAGTAGGCTACTTGAGGAGGCTGTTGTTATCTGATGGTCAACCATGTTGGAATCGAGTGACACACCTTCGGGTGAATCGGCCTGGGAGAAATCGTTAACTACAGTGGGTATACATATTGGACTCAACTCCCCCCTGGTCTTTGATGCCGATCTTGGGTCGGAACTAGGTTCAATCATGGCCGCTGTTTCTGTCTCACTCGAGCTGCTCCTGACATTGGGTCGGATCCCTACCGAGTTCATGGCAGTAACGTTAGTTTCTGCCAACACGTTATCTTGGTCTACACTGGCTCGCAGGGTGGTTACCACGTTTTGGCTACTCAGTTTTTGACCACTCAGCTGTTTTTCCTCTTGGGTCTGGATTTTAAAGAAAGAGACAAGCCTTAAACCTAAAATTACACCTTCTCTTAGATCTAAGAGGGAGTGGTTTGCCTTGTCCTGCTTATTTTTATTTTTTAAATAAGAGGTTGACGATAATGATGGTCGCAGTGCCTCTCTTTCTACCCTTAGACTTCTTGGTGCTGGTAGGGGTAATCTGGGAGTTTGAGTTAGGGCTAGTCGAAGGGCATTCAGCCAGAAATTGCTTATTTTAGACAGTAGCTGATTCCTCTATTCAATTCTCCAGAGTCACTGTTGGCCTCATCTGTATTCTCCAAGGTCGAGTTATCGGCTATTGATGTTACTGGTATTACTGACGAAGACGGAATTAGAACTGTATTATCCTTAGAAGTTTTATCTCTCGTTTCCTTTTCAGCTACAGGAGGGGGTTTGATGATAGAAGCCTTTACAGGCGGGATTCCCTCAAATCTCTTTACCCTCTTCATGCAGCCCCCTGCCCTTACCTTGTACGCCGAATTTTCGCTAGCTACGTCGGTTTCATTACAGCTAGCACCGACAATCAGGGTCTGAAATCTTTGTAATCTTTGAAGTCCCGGAATCCGCTCCTGTGTCAGTTTCAGAGATGCTGGCGGTGTTGATTCAAGCGCCGCTGCTCTGCCTTGACCGACCCGGAAGGAGAAACCAGCCACCGCTCGGCAAAAACCCGATCTTGCCTCCGCCCAGACGCCAAGCGAGGAACCGCAGCCTGAACCTGAACGCAGCGTCCGCGGAACCCCTGACGCTCTCAACCCCGTGTCGACGATCTGTACACGTAGGTCGCTTTTCATGTTTCAGGCATAGGCATAGGGACAGCTTGAGGTTTTTAACAATAGTTAGAGATCACTAAAAAAGGGACATTAAGTAATGGACTTAGCATTTTTCACGGACTGGTGACGAGGAGCTCCCGACCGGTAACGTTAACCGGCCGCCATCTTCCTTTTTGCCTCCACTTGGCTTTTTTATAAGTCAACGCTGGTAAGGCCTATTATCCCATCAACACCCCCATTATATTGGAAAATAGATTTGCCATACTAGAGGGTTTGGATGGGATGGACTGACTGTAAACCCCTCCCACAGACAGAGTCGACTCAATTACCACCGTGCTCGTTACAGACCCCTCCGGCCCTGTATAATTGAAAGCCCTAAAAACAACGCTTTGAAAATTCCGAGTTGGAACATAGCCGGACTGCATTCTAAAATTTCATGCCCAGAGTGGATCTCATTCATTACTCAATATGATAATTTGATATTGCAAGAAACCAGGTCCGTAAAAGAAGTGTATATTAATGGATTGTTGGCTTTCACAATCCAGCATTCCCATCAAGCTCTGACCACACGATCGGGGGTCTGGCTACTTGGGTCAACATTAAAGCAGGAGGAAGCATGAAGGTTGTTAAAACAGATAATGTTAACATTATAACAATAAGATATAAAAGTGGAGGCACACTATACTTAATTAATTGTTATAATGTTTTTACTAATGTGCCGAACATCAACTTAACTTCTTTATCTAACCATATTTCTTCTCTCCAAAACACTATTTTAAATAGTGGGCAACCAATGGGAATATACATAGGAGGTGATTTTAATATAAGACTTAATTCGGCAGCCACATATAATCCACATGTAAAAACCCTGCATTCCAATTCCATAAAGGTCACTGTCACTGACAACAATCTTGATGGCAGGGGACACAAGTTGATTTCCCTGCTGGCAGCTCACGATTTAATCAATTTCATGGAAGTCACACACACAGAGACCGATATTCCTTCCACTTTTTAAAGGACAAGGCCATAGCTCCACTATTGATTATATTTTCATATCTTTTCTTATAGATTTTTTATCATATGGTAATCTGACCCCCTCTAGTTTTAGCGATCAGAACCCTATTGAAGCACACCTAGCATTGGCCCACAGGCCAAAGTAGAACAAGGAGATTAGGGCGTGACATCTTGATCCCTCCACAGATGGCCTAAGGCTGAAATGAAGATCCGTAGCACCTGACCGCCTATTCCAGAAGATAATTATTGAAAATTATTCTTTAGTACAGGCATGCCTCACTGAGTCTGATTCTGCAATCGCTGCACTCATCCCTTTTATACATTTCTGTGACGCAATAAAAAAAAAGAGCTCATGGTCCCAAATTCTGAACCTATTAGTAGACCACGGTGGTTCAACCATGACTGTTCCCGTACTAATAGCCATTTGCAATGTACCCTTAAGACCATACCAAAGAACCCTACAGCTGTACCTGAAGTCCAAGCGGACACTACTTTTCAGAAAAGCTGTATTAGTGACATAATGGGAATCACTTATCATAGCGGTAAATGGGAAGAATGGCAATCTCTTTTAGTCAGCAGTAAAAAAAGATGAAACTATCTAATTCTACAGACCCAAAGATTGATTGCCATATTTGTAGCCAGGACTGGGAGAATAATTTTTCTAAAATTTATGTCCATGTTAACTTAGACATGGACATCTTGCCGGATCCTGATTTTAGCTTAATCCATTTGACCCTGGAGGAGGTAGAGGAGGCATTACAACAGAGTGTTGTGGGAAAAGCACCTAGTCCTGACAGAGTGCCTATGGATCTTTTAAAATATAACCCGATATTGTGGGCCCCTTTACTATTAAATGTCTTTAATAGCCTCGCCACCGCTCCCATTCCCGAATCTTGGTCGACCTCGATCAGAGTGCCTATTTTTAAAAAAGGGGATCGCTCACAGCTAAGCCTGGGCAAAGCACTACGCTACGCTCGCGTAGTTTGCGAAGTTTGCGCTACTTCGCACTACGCGAACTGCACGTAGCACAGTGCAAACACGCGTAGCGGAGCATAGTGCAGCTGTCATTTTTTGCTTGTTCGCGGTCCTCAACGTCAAGTTGGTGACCGCAAGCAAGCAAAATGACATACCGGCGAGAATTTTTCCTCGTTAGCGATCAGCAACATCAAGTTGCCGATCGCGAGCAAGGAAAATAAACCTCTCGACGAGCTTCTCAACACGGGGAGGTCAGGTTTCTCATTGCGAGTGGTCACGTATGCTCGCGACCGCTCGCGATGAGAAACTACCAGTCCGCGTTGAGAAAGCTGCCGCTAGAGTAGAAATCTACTCGAATGGCAGAAAACGACCGCTTACACTGTGCAAGATGCAGTTTGCACTGATTGCACAGTGCGGACAAGCATCTGGCACTGTGCAATCAGTGCGAACAGCATCTTGCACAGTGCACTACGCAGTTTGCGAAGCTACGTGTAGCTCATGTAGTGCGAAGTGCACTTCGCGTAGCTACGCGTAGCGCTACTTCGCAAACTACACCCAGGGTTACTCACAGCCCGCTGGTATAGACCCATTTCTTTAATAGATACTACTTTAAAAATACTGGGTAGAGTTTAACACAATTGTATAAATGACTGGGCACAAGAAAAAGCAATATTACATCCCAGCCAGTATGGCTTAAGACCTAAAGTGTGTACTATGGAGCAGTGCCTCAATCTTAAATTAATCATAGGAAAGTATAAGTTAGCAAGAAGTTCCCCCTGTGTATCCAGCTTTTATGGACCTATCAACATTGTTTGATTGTGTTAATTGGTCCAAGCTATGATCTATTTTAATCTCTCATGGCCTGGAAGAAGCTTTAGTGCACTTCTTAGCTTATCTGCACAGAATGAAAGCTAGAATAAGGATTAATACTAATGGTGAAGTCTCAGATGATGTTAATATTATGAGTGGCGTGAGACAAGGTTGTGTTTACCCCGCTTCTATTCATCCTGTATATTAACGATCTCCACTCATTTTTAACTACTATTACTACTGATGTCCCCAAGATAGGAAGTTCCCCGTTACCTGCATTACTGTATGCCGATGATGCAGTGTTGATGGTTTGCACACCGAAGGCCCTCTTTATCTTAGTGAAAAACTTTGTTAAATTTATGGCATCACTAGACCTGCAAACAAATTTTAATAAGTTCTTCATCATGTCCTGCAGCCCTAAGAAATATAACAGGACATCCCTGAAATTAGGTGAACATATTTTATTTAGCACTAGCACTTTCACCTACTTAGGTATGAACTTTAATGACAGTGGCTCTTGGAAAGCAAACATAGCAAACAGTGGGAACAAATTGTCTGGAGATGTAGGTTCGCTAATCAGCTTGCCTCGCCCTAAGAAAGGGAACGTCTTGGTTCCCTCACTAAAGATCTATAGGTCACCGTGCCTTCTATCTGCGACCCATATAGCTGAGGTCTGGGGAACTGAGAACTGCCATCAAGTGCAATTAGAGTAAAACAGATTCTGTAGGAAAATGCTGAGAATGCCGATTTCTACCTCTAATTTTATCTGTCATAACGAGCTGGGTCTCCCCTTTATTGAAGACTATATTAGCATACGACCGCTGCTTTTCTGGTACGCAATTTAGCAAAATACAGAGAGAGCACTCACAAAAACATCATAAAAGATTGCCTTGCATGCGATAATGGTAGAAACATCCCTTGGATAAAGTATGTCGCATCCCGTCTGCGCATGATTGGTTTTTACCAGCTATTTGAAAACCCAGAGGGCCCATGTACCATCAACAAGAAACAGTTGCAGGCGTGTTGGTACTAACCCGTGCAGACACAGAATAAACAGGGAGTCAGCAAAATCAAGAGTATCGACAGTAAAATACTCATTGAACTTCCCATTAGGCTTTCAAGTTAACCTAGGTAACCATCCATGCCCCTGTGATGGGAACTCTGCTGTATTTTTTACTCTTTTGTAATTTGTATTTTATATACACCAAAACCATTTTACTTCCTGTGAGTAAGAAGTTAAACATTAGTGATTTTAGAGAAGCTAACAATGCACTACTCCAATTGGATGATGAAGTCATTATTTACTGCGTTACTTTGTTTCGGAATGTTGCTGTGCTAGCGCGCAAGTCAATGTCTGCACTCAAATTTTTGCTTGCTTTTAGAGTATCGGCAAACTGTGCTTAAAATTGCTGTCCTATATATTATATGAATTCTCATTTTATTAACTTTTCTTATGGCGATGGTAGCCTTGCTTTTAAAGCAAATTGTGTATATTGTTTGATTCTATCATGGAGTTTTATTATGTACTTTATTATGTACTTTCATGGTTCGAAATTGTTTAAACCGAATAAAGAATTGAATTGTTGCTATTGGTATGTGGGGTTATACAATTGGGGATCTCCTGCTGTAAAAATGCAGTTCTCAAACTGGGAAGGATGCAGGTACATAGGAAGGTAGTTGCTGTCAAAGCCAGCATAAGGAACATCAGGCCTCAAATAAAGTAACTGTCAAAATGCATGGTGGTGTAGTTGAAACAGCTAGAGGGGGAATTGTTAAAATGAAAATCGGGAAATCGATGCATTCATTATTGAAAATTAAATCTCGTTCTTATTAACAAAATCGCCCATTATTAACTTCACATCAACCTCGACCCGGGATTGCTGATTGATAGGTCACGTTTAAGGGATTTCAAACTGGATTACAATAAATTAACATTTGTCACTCGAGCTTGAAATCCTTTAAATAACAGAAGACAAGAGGTGTTTGGCAAAACAAGAACAGTTTGTTTCATTAAACATTATGGCTGGGAAAACAGTAACAGGCATAGGTCTGAGGACTGTCTCAATTCACAATCAGTATGTGTACCTTTTATACAAAACATGGATTATAAAAGATTCCAGCATTCCATATATGTTGGACTGTTGGTTGCTGCCTTTGGAGTAGTACATTAATTGTCTAATGGTTATCACAGGTGGGTCTTGACCTCCTGTGGACACAATGTGGCCAGTGGATAACGTGTCCAAATGTCCAGCATGGGGAGCGTGTGATCACTGCGTGTGCTAGATCCTGATTGGTTATGTGTTCCTGACTCATGTAGCTTCTGACTTTTATGGTGCTTTAGGAGCCTCGCATCCCCCCACCCCGTGTGCTTTATTGGGGCAATCTCCCTTGACCCTTGTAATGTTGCTGTGCCTATCAGTGGAATTGATCAAGAGTTTCCTGCCCGAGCATTTGCCTGCCAGCTACGCACCCTTCAACCTGTGACCAGGCCTTCGTTTCAGGGCCTGCCTGACGACATATTTGTGAATCGACGTTGATGTGGAGTTTACAACGGGCGATTCTGTTAATAAGGATGAGATTTCATTTTCATTGATGAATGCATCGATTTCCATATTAACATGTGCATCAAGCAGTACCCATATCTGAAATATACAAGGTCACTTTGTAAAATTGAAAACTGCATAGCTTCCAAGTTACCTTATGCCATGCATGACTTTTTCAGGCAGTCCTGAGTTTTTAACCAGCAATCCATTTCATGTTAGGATTTATAGCCTCCAGTACAGTGTTAAAGCCCAATACTGAATCATTCTGGTGCCTGAAAAGTTGTAAATGGCTGAAATTGTCATATATGATAATAGGCCACTTAGAAACAATGTAAAACGTTTTCAAAAATCAACTTGCAAACTGAGTTTTGCCCTTTATTTTTCAAATAAATCAAAGGTTAATCAGCGAAAAGGGCGGAGACTTAATTGTGTGTGTGAGCGGTAAATCCCCATTGCTAATGGGCAAACATTCACTCTCCTGAGGGCCCACATTGAGTGTGGGGCCTGTGTCTTCATACCACCTACAACTCCACCCACTTTTTGTTGTTTTTATTTGCATTTCGTACAAAAAATATTAAACAATAACACAATATTGCAGTACATTACATAGTTATCAGGACATCCGGCCACCCAGGGAGACAGAACATACACAGTATAACATTGGAGTACATCCACAGTTCAAGAGATAGAATACAGTCCCGTGGTGCGCTCCCTTACACTTTGACATACAGTTCATATCATTATCGCATTTCGGCCCCGACAATCAACATGCTTCTACCCTGTGCGGACCGAGGGCCAATCTCCAGTGCATATTATGTCAGGGGTCATTCGCAGCGGCAGAACCCAGCCAACTTGTAAACGGGCCCCAGATGTCCTCTGGGGCGGGATTGTGTCGGTAATAATTCCCAATAGCAAGACAATTGGTCTCTACAGCATGTGACATCCTTGATCCATTCTCATGGTCAGGGAGGAAGTGGCGCCCCAGTGCAAGGCCACTTGTCTCTTTGACAGCGGCAGTAGCATTGCTATGAGCCGCCTCAACTATGGTGGAACATCTTGAACAACCCCCAGCAGCGCCACCAGTGGTGTGCTAGGCAGCTTCTGCCCAGTTATGTTCATGATATGATGCAGTATTTCCAGCCAGAAGTTGGCTATAGACCTACACTGCCAAGCTAGGTGGATGTAGGTCGTTTGGTGGGCCCCGCACCGCCAGCAGTTATTATCTGGCCGCAGCCCCATGTGATGTAGCTGTGTCGGAGTGCGGTAAAGGCGGGCTATATATTTGAAGTGGATGAGGCTTAGGCGGTAGATGGGAGACAAATGCTCCAACTGTCTACAACAGAAGTCCCTCCTCGTCTGTTATGTCCACCCCTAGGTCCTCCTCCCATGCTCTATGTGATGTTGGCACGACTATGGGAAAATCTCTGTGTGATGCTGTAAATACAAGATACTAGTTTTCCCCCCCGATTCTACAGTTAATATATTTTCTAGTGCCGGCAGCTCAGGAGGTGGATTTGGAAATGTGCTGAATCTGCCCCGACATGAGGCACGTAATTGATAATATAATAGCGTGTTCAACGCTAATTGAGATGCAGAACCGCACATTTGTTGTAGCATTAAGAAATTATCCCCTGGGTATAGGTCCTGGCCTGTGTGAATGTTGTGTGAGTGCGCGTGAGCCTGCGCCCTACCATCCATGAGTGGTGGGAACAGTGGTTATTCGCCAACAGCACTGAGGGAGCGTATAATGTGTCAGTGTTTGCCTTTTACAGAGACCGCCCCAGGCCCAACACAAGGTTTGTTGTGTCGACTTCGTGGCGTGGGCGTTTATATTTTTGGTAGAGTGCTGTGCGGAAGGGAAGTGGTGCTACCCTGTCTATCTCAACTGCCACATGTGGCTGAAATGGTATGGGGTGTACCGAGAAGTTTAAAAATTGTGCCTGGGCGCTGTAAGCATAGCGTGCGAAGTATGTAGCTGCCAGCCCCCCCGGGCCAGCGGCAGAGTTAGTATCTCCCAGGATACCCTAGACTGTCCCCCACCCACACCAGCTCAATCATGTGTGATCTGAGGCGGTTGAAAAATTGACCGTAATAGGTACTGGAATGTTAACAAATAAATACAGTAGTTTTGTCAGGATGATCATTTTTGTTCTGGCAATGCGGCTCGCCAGAGAAAGGGGGAGTGCCTTTCACCTCCGCACCTGGTCCTCCATCCAGTCCATCGCCCTACTGTAGTTGACCGTCCAGATTTCCTGTATGTTACTACTGATCCAGACGCCCAAGTACCGCGTCGGACCGTCCGCCATGCTATCGGGTATTCAGTGTCAAAGGCCAGAGTCCCTGTTGTCAGCGGGATGATGGATTTGCGTCAGGAGTCCAGTAAATGGTGATTGGACATTAGTGCTTTTATGGCAGCAGCCGCCTGCGGACGATGCGTTCGTAAGGGTCCTGCTCTGTCGGCTGTGAGCGACGGTACAACATTAAAGTCACCGCCCCACAGTATCGCGGCGTCACCCAAAGACTGCATTTTGTGCCACACATGGTAAAAGAATGCAGGATCGTCAGTGTTAGGGCCGTATGTATTGGTGAGGATGACCTGCTGGTCGAAAAGTCTACCCCGTATTTTTATGTAGAGGCCTTCAGGGTCCTTGATCTCTTGCTGCATTTGCCAGGGCATACCGCGCCTAATCAGGATCGCCACCCCCGTGAATAGCTGGAGTATTTAGACGTATATACCTCACACCATCTATTGGAGGTTAATCTAGAGCAGGCGGCATCTTTCAGATGTGTCTCCTGCAGGAGCCTTATATCTGCTGCATGTTTAGTAAGATATGACTGTACCAGTCTGGATTTCCTATGGTCATTCAGACCGCACACGTTCAAAGTGATGCATTTTAGTGTTGACATCTACGTGCGTTGGGCGCCAGAGTAGGTGTCTGAATGAGTGAATCTGACCCGGTAAACCCCAGCGACTAGTATTGGATGCTTCACGACTATTGGAGCTCCCACGTGACTCTTGATGAAGGGGTGTGGATTGTGTAGACTTCTCCCCAGATTTAGGGCTGGCGTGGTCATTTATAATGCATACTGCGGTGAACAACAAATAACATTAACTTTCCCTGCTCTTCCCCCCCACTCACACCAACCCCCCAAACAGGTTGTGTTTCCCCATTTAACAACCCCAACAGCAACATACGCCCTGGAGTCTTAAGGCTAGTGGGAATTATCCCAGGGGGAACTTGGGGTTGCCGGCATTCTGCCCTGTCGCAAAGCAGCAGGGTGGCCGAGCGCTCGTTTTACTACCAAGTACACTTATCATAGAACAATATTTTGAGAGAGAGAAAGAGAACACAGAAAAATGTATCCCAGCCCAAGGCTGGCAGTAGTACATGGTAACATACTAAGGTGTAACAAGTGCTGCGCACCCCGGCAGCTCTCATTGACCCTCCCCTGATCTTGTTACCTTTGAGGGAGGTGGTGATAACCTGAGTTGGAATCGGTAGGTCCTTCATGTTTAGTCATTGTCACTTAGCTAACCGCACGTTGATTTATCGTTCACACCCTCCTGGCTGTGTTGCTTCTGTGCGGTCTGTTTGGCAAACTTCAATGCTGCACTTGCGGCCGTGAAGATCATAGGCCTGCTACCAGTCTGCACCCGGAGCTTAGCAGGATAAAGCATTGCATATTTGGTGCCTGCCTTTTGGAACAATTTTGTGGCTGAAATGAACTCCCTCCGTGCCGCCTGGACCGCCTGGGTAAAGTTCGAAATTAAAGCAATGGTATTGCCCTGGTATTCTAGTGATTCTAGATCGCGGCCATCCTTAAAACAGTGTGTAGGACTTGGCCCTTTTTCCCTCCTTTGTTTTCGTTTTTGTAGTATTGATGCAGATTCAGGGAGCCATTTTATCTACCCCTGAAACTTCTGTCTGAGGGCCTGGAGCACAAAATGGTGGCCACCTGTGACATCACCAGCATCCACTGGAACCTGCCAGCACCTTCCAGAACATTCCAGAACCCTGTGACAGTTGGAGGCGGTTTAGAATGTTGGGAAGCTAAGACAGAGAGTTGGCAGTTGGAGCTGGCAGTTGGCACCTGACTGGTGAAGAGAGAGCAGCACAAGAGTGAAGGAGGAAGGAGTGAAGCAGCAGGGGTGGAAACTTGTGCCTGGAGTGGGGTCCATAAACCCACCCTTGATACTAGTCCCTACTGACTGAGCCCAGCCTGGAGCCCTGTGTGGGAAGAAGCCAGAAAAACCATCCTAAGGACCTGGACAGCAGGAACAAGCCTTAGAAACAGAGAACAGCAAGATCCTGACCTGGAAACTGGTTTCCCTGGAGTCCGACGTCGAGTAGCCTGAGACCGGGAGCCCGAGGTGGAGAAGCGGCGCCGACTGGAAAGCGGACGTCGTACCCGGAGCCGCCAGAGGTCGAGAGAGGGCGCCGTCAGAGGTCGTGAGGAATACCAGAGGTCGAGGAGGAAGTCACCCGAGGTCGAGTGAGCGGCGTCATCGGAGGAGTGAAGTCCGCCCTCCGGAGTCGCCGGAGACCGAGGTGAAGCGTGCCGGAGGTCGGGAGTGGAGATCGCACTCCGGAGTCGCCGGAACCTGAGAGAATCGTGCCGGAGGTCGGGAGTGGAGGTCGCACTCCGGAGTCGCCGGAAACCTAAGGAGAGGAGCACCGGAGGTCGGGAGTGAGGATCGCACTCCGGAGCCGCCGGAAGTCGACATCGAGTCAAGGCCGGCCGACGTCATCGAATCCGAGGTCGCCATCGGACCGGAGCCGCCCGAAGTCGACATCGAGTAAAGACTGCCCGACGCCATCGAATCGGAGATCGAGCCGAGGCCGCCGACATCGAACCGGAACCGCCTCACGGCGTCGACACTACTCCAGCGGTGTCGGAGCATCAGAAAAAGGGCAGTAAGTGGAGTAGAGGGCGCCTAAGGCCCTGTGGAGACCTGAGAGACTGCTCTAAGGGGCTAAGGAGGTGCTGGAACCAACCTGACTGTGCCAGGGGTGAGCTGGGACTAATCTAGAGAGGTTGTGTGGAGGGAGAGAGCCAGGTCTCTGGTATTCCCCCCTTGATCTACCTCAGTTTAGGCCTCAGCCTTGTCCAAGCCAGGGAGTAGACACCCTCAAGCCTTCCACATCCCCACAAGCTGTGCCTGGGCCAAATCAGCCCTTAGGAATCAAAAGTGATCTGATTCCATGAGTGTCACTGTCAGCTTTTAAGTATTTATTAGGGGCACTGTATTTATTGTATTTAACCTATTTATTGTTCCACTGTATTTATTGGTCCACAGTATTTATTGATGCACAATATTTATTGGTTACAGTATTTATTGCCTCAGAATATTTAATTGCCTGTCTGTATTGCACTTGTATTTATGCCTTCAGTATTTATGATCACCCCTATTTATTGAATCATTAAGCCAGTATTTAATTGACCTGCACTTTCAAAAAGTTTGTATATTGTGATTGTTATTTATTTTATCCAATCAGCAACTAAGAGAAAAAGAAGATAAAGAAAGATATTTTTCATAATTTTTACGGTGTAGAGTCGTTTTTGGAACGGATGCACGCATGGTTATTGTATGGGTATGTCGTATGCTTAGCACGGTGCCTGATTCCTGACCACTCGAGCCAAGCTACCACAGTGTGTCCGGAAGACCACCACCACCCATCCAGTGTGGGAGTGGTTTTCCAACACAGTGTCTCAGTAATTTAAGAGGCGAGCTATTATCGGACAGGGTTGAGCGCCAGGGGGAGGCCTGGGACCCAGCGTGCGGTGGGCATTCTCCACCAAAAATGGTGCACAGTCTAAATATCGACTTTTAAATATCGATTTGCAAATATTGTAGGGACAGAATATCAAAATCAAGAATATCGATGACCAGAATATCGACCTGAAGGTAAGAAATATCGTTTGTTAATATCGAAGTTAGTAATATCGATCGCAAAAAAAAAAATAATAATAAATGTTACTAATATCAATATTTATATTAGTGTTATGTATTTTATTATATATTTTATAATTATTATTTTTAAGTATTGTCATTGTTTTTAAATGTATGTATAACATTTTTAGAAGTTAATGTTGATTTGTATTTTTTATTTTTTTTATAAATCTTTTTATCAACATAGCTTATAGTACCGTAAAACGATAGACAATGTCCCAAAAGCAGATTAGGAAATAGCGTTGTGGTGAACAAAGATGAGCACATTAGTACACAAGTGGGATATCCAATTACATAATTACTCCCTGGACTCCCTCCCCGACCCTCTATACTTCTGCCATGGTCCCCAGATTGTCTTCCATTTCTTAATGCAGCCCCTGCTCTTGTATATGGTTTCCTCAGCTCTTTGGCACCAATTGAGCTCCCTCCTCCACTGTTCCCATTGCGGGGCACCCATTGCGGGGGCATCTGGGAACACCACCCCCTGGCGATGTTTCTTTTCGCTACCCCCGTGGCCAATGCCAGCCAGAGTTCAACATGCCTCGACCAGTCTGTCTCCCCTAATCAATAACAGCCACTTGGGCTCTATCGAAACCTTGTCACCAACAACCGCAGACAGTGTCCATGACCTTGGTCCAGAAAGGAACTATTTCAGGGCACTCCCATAGTATGTGGTAGAAGGTGCCTTCTGTCTGGCAACCCCTCACGCAGAGGGCCGATGGACTTCTGCCCCACGCGTATAGATGTGTGCGAGGGTAATATATACGATGTAGGATTTTCAATTGGACCAGCCTAAACCTGGGACGGATTGCTATTTCACGCAGCTCTGTATGCCGTCTTGCCAATCATCGTCATCTAGGGTACAAATATCACGGGCCCATGCCTCTCGAAGCCTCACCCAGGGGTCTGGCATATTGTTTATGAGTTTGATAAATGGTGGAGTTGGGCTTCTCCAATATGGGGTGAAATGAAATGAAATGGGGTTTTGTAAAGCGCGGCTGCTGCCCTTGGGCGTCCAAGCGCTGAGAGGGAGGATAGTGCCTTGAGGGAGGGCCACTTGGAGATTAATTAATTGCTGAAAAGGAATGTTTTCAGCTGTTTGCGGAAGGATGATAAATTGGGGTTAGATCTTAGGTGGAAGGGGAGGGAGTTCCACAGCTTAGTGGCGTTAAGCGTAAAGGACCTTCCTCCTGCAATGGACCTTTTAATCCGGGGGACTGCAGCAAAAAATGCATGGGTGGAGCAGAGTTGTTTGGCGGGATAGTAGGGGGTAAGCAATGAGTGATTAATCTTGGGGCCAGATCTCCAAAAGGCTTGATGGGATACGCACATGGCTTTGAATTTAATTCTCACCCTAACAGGGAGCCAGTGAAGGGCCCTAATCCCAGATTCTACTGAAGCTCTACGTGGAATCTGAAGTAGCATACGTGCAGCGCAGTTCTGAGTCCGCTGGAGTTTTTGCAGCACGTATTCGGATGCCCCTAGATAAAGGGCATTGTTGAAGTCAAGTCGGGATTGGATTAAACCTAGAATGACAGACTACTTGCTTGGCTTCAAAAGGAAGGAGTGGTAGGATCTTCTTCAGCATCCGGATAATCCCAAAGCCGGTTGCCGATGTTTTTATTGCTTGAGTGTTAAGAGTTAGGTATTTGTCCAACCAGACCCCCAATCTTTTAATATTATCTTTCGGAGTAGGGGGTGAGCCCAGGCTGGTGGGCCATAGGTGGTCAATGGTGGATAGAGCTGGGGGGCCGAGTAGCATGATCTCGGTTTTGTCACCGTTGAGTTTAAGAGAGGATGCCATCATCCATCTCCCAACCTCTTCCATACAAGCAGTCAGGTTGACTTGTGACGGCTCACTGCTCTTCTGTGCAAGAGAGACCACTAGCTGAGTGTCACAGCATATGTGATGATCTTAACGCCATATGAACAGACGACCTCGGCCAGTGGTCTCATGTACACATTGAACAGTGTGGGGCTTAATGAGGAGCCCTGCGGTACCCCGCAATCCAGAGGTTTGCTTGCAGAAACAGTCACCGTCAAAAACCTGAAAGGTCCTTCCACTCAAGAAGGAACCCAGCCAGACTAAGGCGTCACCGGATACTCCTAGATCGAAAAGCCGACACAGCAGAGTTCGATGGCAGACCGTGTCAAATGCGGTACTCAGATCGAGGAGGATGACTGCCACTGATCTCCCCCCCCCCCCGATCCAAGATCCTCCTGGATTCTTCAGTCACAGCTAGCAAAGCTGTTTCTGTCCAGTGTTTGGGGCGGAACCCGGTATGTGAAACTTCGAGTAGAAGGTTCGATTCGAGAAACCTTGTAAGATGGAGATTAATGTGTCTCTCCAAGATCTTGCTCACCCAGAGCAGCAGGGAAATGGGGCGGTAGTTTGAGATTGTTGGGATCCAGATTGGGCCTTTTCAAAAGCGCTTTTACCATTGCCTGCTTCCAAGAAGGTGGCACACTTCCCTTTAACAGGGAGCTGTTAAGCAGCTCCATGAGCGTAGGGAGTATGACTTGACTAGCAGCGATCATCGTACGGGGTGGGGCTGGGTCATATGGAGAGCCGGATTTTACCTGTTGTGTCAAGGGTTCAAGTGAGTCTAGATCTAAAAGAGGGAAATTGTCAAGAATTATTCGTGGAGGATGTTCCTCTACTGTAGGGAGCTGAGATTCATCGGTATTGAGATCTGAGGCTGGGGCTGCAAATGATAGATATTGTTTATTTTCTGGTAAAAGAAATCCGCTAGATCATTGCAGCGAGCCAAGGGGTTGTCAGTTGGAGCTATAGATGGAGGTAGCTTGGTAAGGCTTTTAACTATTTGGTAGATCTCTTGGCTTAGATCTGGCCATCATAATTTTCTCTTTATAGTAGGTGGATTGTGCAGTATTTATTTCGAGTTTGTAGGCTCTGACAACTTCCCTGTACAGGGCTTGGTCTGTAGTGGCATATCCCAGACGCCACTTCCTTTCAAGCTTCCTACAGTATTGTTTCTTTTCTCTAAGCTCCTCTGAATACCAAGGAGCTGTTTCTCGTGGTCTTTTTAAGACAGTTTTCCGAGCGGGAAGGGTGGAGTCAATAGACTTCCGAATCCAGTTGTCGAATTCCCTGCGATCGGGAAGAGGGTGCTGGGAAAAATTGGGTCTTGAGGCTGCCAGGACACTGGTCCACTGTTCTAGTGGGAGCCTGGACCAATTTCTCATTTTTCGCGAGGTAGGGGTACAGCGGCCAAATTTATAGGTGGACTAGATGAGGGGTATTAGGAAGTGGTCAGACCATGGGAGATGTATGATGGGCCTACCGTGAGATTGGTGGTATTACTGAAAACAGGGTCCAGCAGGTGTCCTTTGTTATGTGTAGGGGCTCGGACTAATTGCTCCAGCTGGACTGCGGCAAGGCTTGCAGTTAGCTCATTTGCTGTGTTATCTGAGCTATCGTCAAAATGAATGTTAAGGTCACCCAGCAGTGGGAAGTTGGAGGGGGACATAGCTAATTCAGCTGCTAAGGAGGGTAATGTGGTGTGGAATTGATTCAATGGGCCTGGTGGACGGTAGACAAGTGTTCCTGTGAAGCTGTCATTGGGAGTGAATTGGCGGGAAAAAGATAGGCTTTCGCAGCCAGGGATAGGGTCCGGGGTGCAATGGCACTGATATAGGGTTTTGTAGATGATTGCGAGTCCTCCACCTTTCCCCTGAGTACGGTCCCTGCGTGAAATCTGGTAACCAGGGGGGAGTGGTTGTATCAGGTCCGGTTCGGAATCTGGGGTTAACCAGGTTTCGGTAAAAAAGACTGCGTCTGGTGTTAGCTCATCTATTAACAAGGAAAATTCCGTGCTATGTTTTGGCAGAGATCTGCAGTTAAGAAGGAGCATAGTGTAGTTCTGCCGATCCGTTTTTTGCTGGGCAGAATTGAGCCAGGTATTACAGTGTAGGCAGAGAGCGGGTAGATCGAGGGGGTGGTGAGGGTGGTGGCAGCTGGTTCCCATGGGGGGGGGGTCTTAAATTGTTGAGGGAATCTGAGCTGTAATGAATCCTAGATGTTTTGGAGATGCCAGGGGGTATGGCCCCTGTCCCCGGTCGGACGCGGACGGGCGCAGACGGGCTTGCCTTTGGCGCGCAGGCGGCGCGTCCGCTGCGCGGCCGGCTGAGACACATTGCTTAAGGGAGGGGTGGGGGGGGGGGTGAGGCCGAGCGGCAGTGGGCGTGTCCAGGAGCAGGGGCTTTCCTGGAATGGCGGCAATCACTGCAGCAGCGCCTAGGTCAGCTGCGCGAAGCGAAGTCCCGAAGGTAGGAGTGATCGGGGGGGGGGGGGGGGGGGGGGGTTGTAGAACACAGAATATTACAGTTAAATGGATTAAAAACAAGTTAAAAACACAACTCTCCCGGCTTTCCGCCTCAGGAGCACAGATCCACACTAAGACGTGCTGGAGCACTGGCACGGTTTAAATAGTGTTTGGGGGGCGTGGCCGAGCGGCAGTGGGAGTGTCCAGGAGCGAGGGCTTCCCTGGAATGGCGGCAATCACTGCGGCAGCGCCTAGGTCGGCTGCGCGAAGCGAAGTCCCGAAGGTAGGAGTGATCGGGGGAATTGTAGAACACAATATTAGTTAAATGGATTAAAAACAAGTTATAACAACTCTCCCGGCTTTCCGCCTCAGGAGCACAGATCCACACTATCACTAACACAGGGTCCACTAGTAACCTATTTTCCAAGGGGGAATATTCCGGGCTAGAGGAATCTCTTCTAATATGTGAACGTAAGGCGTGTGTGAGATGTATGTAGTGGTATTGTTGTGAGTCGTGAAGGTCATATTCCTTCTTGAGGTAGGCAAAGGTGCGGGGGGCAGATCCCTTCCAAACGTCACCTAAGTAGTCAATGCCAATCAGCCTCCACCCCCTAAAACCGGTCAAACGCATCACCTCTCTGTTGATCTCCAATCCATAAGAGGGTTCTTGTGTGTACGGGCCACTCTTCGCGGCCTCCCGGCATAAAGCAGGTGCTCACTGTTCCCCCCCCTGGCATGACAAACCTGTCTACTCTGTAGGCCGGTTCGGAGTTCTGTATATACCCAGTCATTAACTACCTGGAGCTGCGAGGCCCAGTAATATAATCTGACATCAGGGAGCGCCAGGCCCCCGTCATATTCCCCTCTAGTGAGCTTGTGGAGTGCTATTCTAGGAGTCCCACCATTCCAAAGCAGCGTCCGCACCGCCTGCGAAATGCGTGTAAATACCCCCGGGGGGACAGGATACAGTGTATAGTAGCCTCGGTAGAGCGAGCATCTTAAATATTACCGCCCGGTCCATGAGGGAAAGAGGTAATAATGGGCAGTGACTTACGTCTGCCCCGAGGTGAGCCAACTGAGGCTCAAGGTTCCAAACGAAAAATTCCTCTTTATCTCGCGTGATATAGACCCCAAGTACTTGAACCCGTCAGTGGCTACGGTGCCTGGGCATCTAGTGGGGATCCGCGGGGGGCCCGACAAAGGAAAGATCACTGACTTCCCTCAATTGATAGTGTAGCCGGAGTAGCTGCAGAATAACTCGAAGAGGTGCAACGCCTGCGCAATCGAGTGATATGGCCGCGCCATGTACAGCACAATATCGTCGGCGTATAGTGAGATATGCTCTCGCTATTCGTCCGTCAGCGCCAGGCCCCAGAAAGATCCGTCTCTCCTGACCCAATGAGCCAGCGGCTCCAGGGCCAGGGCAAAAAGGAGGGGAGATAGGAGAGATACCAGGCAGGGCTGCCCCTAAGGGGGAACACCCTGGACATAGCACCGTTCACCCTGACCCGAGCCACAATAAATATGGCCATTCAATACTATCGAATGCCATTGATGCGTCTAACGCTATCAACGCCGTCTGTGCGTCCCCAACATCCTCTGTCATGTATAGTACGCAGTACAAGCGTCGCAGGCTATAGCGGGTGCTCCTACGGGGCATAAATCCAGACTGGTCGACATGCACCAAATCAGGAAGAACAGATACCAGCCTATCTGCTAGCGCCTTGGCCAGAACCTTGGCCTCTACGTTGATAAGTGAAATGGGGCGGTACGAGGAACATTGATCCTCTGGCTTCCCGGCTTTATGAATGACCACAATCGTGGCTTTGCGTTGATCGGGGGGGGAGCCTACCCACCTCCCGCGCCTCCGAATATATCTGAAGGGTGTTGATAATGATGTTCGCCTGGCTCTTATAAATCTCTACTGGAAGCCTGTTGGGTAGAGACCCTTTCCCGGACTGGAGCGAGTAAAGGGCCTTCCCAATTTCCTTCCCCGTGAGATCCGCGTCCAGGCGGTCACTCTGTTCATGGGACAATTGGGGCAGCGCAAAATCCTGCAGGAATTCAGCGCACTCGCCTTTAGTCCTGGTGCACACAGGGGAATATACCCTTTCAAAATGAGATGTGAACGCCTCCGCTACTTCCAAACTGTTGGATACTAGGGACCCCGACACGTATATCACCTCAGCCACCCAGGAGCGCTCCCTGTTGCACCGCTCGAGCCAAGCAAGCAACTTTAGGGACTAATCCCCAACCTCATACAGCCGGTGTTTTGTGGCAAGCGCGTATGCCCGTGCCTCCCCCTCAGCTAATGCTCAAAGTTCCCTCTGTTTGAGTGTCAGTCTATGACGGAGGTCAACCGAAGAGGCCATACTGGGGTCCCGCTCCATCTGTTCTATTTTATTTTCAAGTTGACTGATTTGTAGGGACTCCTCTTTCTTCTGGGCCACAATCAGTGCCTGGGCCTGCCCTCTCAGCACCGTTTTATATGCTTCCCACATTGTGACATGAGAGGCTGCCGAGCCCCGGTTTTCCTCAAAGTAGAGCCGAGAACCCTCCTGGAGTTTGTCCCTAATAGTCTGATCCCGGAGGCGCCACAGGTCTATCCTCTGAAAGGACGCCTTGTTAATCACAGGGCCCAGAAGTGTGACACCGACCGGCGAGTGGTCGGAGATCCCACGGGCCATAATACGGGGGTCGGCAAAATGCCCATCTGGTCGGAGCAGGTAAAAAGGTAGTCAAGTCGTGAAGAGGTCCCATGTCGAGCTGAGTAGAATGTGTACTGTGTTTGTGAAGGGTGATCTGTGCGCCACAGGTCACTAAGGCCCATTGCCGTGACCAAGCCCTCCAAGCCCCGTTCCCCCTGCATCCCAACCCATCCCTGGAGTGGTCAAGGTCCGCATTCATAACCACATTAGTGTCACTCCCTAACAGGAGGAGCCCCTGGGGAAGATCTGCCAGGAAAGAGCCCAGTTGTGGAAAAACTGAGGAATGTAGGCCTGGTGGGACATAGCAGGAGCAAAAGACTATGGTATGGCCCTCCCATTTTACCGCCGCGGCGGCGAAACAACCCGCATCGTCAGACCATGTGCCCGACGAGACTGCGGGCAGGGCAGGGCATTGTGGATCAGGATGCCCACCCCCTGTGATCCTGATGTGAACCCCGAGTGGGCAACCATTTTATAGCCAAAACGATCCAGGGCCTTTCACCTATTCCCACGCAGGTGTGTCTCCTGAATAAGAAGTACATCAGGAGAGTGTTTGAGGTACTGTAGTACTAGAGTCCTCTTAATCTTATTGCCCAGCCCATTCATGTTCCACGTCCATATTGTAAACTTAGCTTGAGTACCCATTGTAGTCAGAGAGGCTTGTCGTTATCGGGTAGGTGCTGTGTCATCAGGCAGGTTACCACACGCAACAGGACTAAACTGGTCTAGAGCAAAACTTACCAACCCCTGAAACAAACCCTCCCCCCTACCAACACCCCCCTCCCTGCCTCCCTGCTTGATGGGTCCCCAACCTCCCACCGTTCAAACATGCTGAGTGCCTGTCGCCCCATTTTTCCCACACTCAACATGTGCAAGAAAACATGAACTTGCAATCAGCTAGAAGAGTTATACGGAACTAACGAATGTCCCTCCCACATTAAAGCTATATTAGGGCAGTTCAATGCACCGTCACTTAGTCCCGCCCCCTCCCAAATTTGATCCAGGTAAATTCAATACAGCCCTACGTGCCCGAAACAACACAGAGCATTGCAAGGAAGTTCAATGTCCATACTGTACGGAGCTCCTCATAACAGAACTTCCCCCCCCCCCATAAAGCGAAGCTTAAGTGATCTTCGAGGTACCAAGAAAGGGAAAAGGGAAAAAAACAGTTCAATTCAATTGCCCACCCTTCAACAGGTCACTTTATTACTCTATTCATGGCCCTGGCTGCCAGGCAAGGGTCTCTCGTCACTCCCAGTGTCCTGTCCGTTAAGTCGCTGATCCGGTCTGTGCTGGCCTCCTTTCCTTCCCACTGTTCGCCAACCTTCCAACCAGTCGCTGGCCTCCTCCGGTGATTCAAAGAAATAAGCCCTGCCACCATCCAGGATCTTAAGGCGGGTGGGGAAGAGCATCAGGGCTCTTCACCCCCTCAAAGGACCGACGCTGGCGCTGGACATGAAGGGTGAAGTCTGGAAAGAACCGGATCGTGGCGTTTTCAAGAAGGTCTACTGTGGTCCGTGCCACCTGCAGGATGGCATTCCCGTCTCTAAAGTTTAGAATGCGGGCAATGACGGTACGCGGGGGCCCCGGGCTTAGGCTTTCCCCCAAATGCATGGTGGGCCCGCTCGACTGAGAAGTTGAACAGACGTTTGGGTTTCAGGTGGTTCAGTACTAGATCTTCTATGAACCAGTCCGCGGAGGGCCCCTCCATTCCCTCAGGAACCCCCACTACACGCATGTTGTTTCGCCTGGCCCGCCCCTCCTTGGCCTCGACCCTGGCGTAGATGTCAGTTTGATTTTTGGTGAGGGCAGCAACCTGTTCCTCAAGTCTTTGTCTTTGATTCGGAGACTCCCGATGCCCGTTCCGCCACTGCTACCTTATCAGACATCTTCCTGAAGTGCACCCGTAGTAGGTTGACCTCCTCTGTCACCGAGTCTAGTTTGGGTTCCAGGGTTCCCCAGAGTTCCCGAATAGCTGCCATTATGTCCCTCAAGGAGGGGTCTGGACCATTAGCTACAGGATCTTCCTGCTGGCTCCCTCCTGAAGCCCCGTCTTCTTTCCCCATGGCCACTGTGTATTTGTCAATCTGGTTTGACTGGCCCGGGCCTGGTGGTCTGTTGCGGCCCACGTCCCAGGGTGTGCCACCTGTATCGAGGTCCAGACAAGATGCGATGGGGGGGTTGGCCCCCCTCGAAGACCACGTTACTCTCGGGGGGAAGCCGGGCGCCCTACAAACACCTAGGGCACGCTAAGGCGCAAAAGGCAGCGCGCAAAGGGCAGTCAGGCACAGCCCATCTCCACAAGGTCTGGCTTCTCTCCACTACAGGCCCCCCTCTAATGGCGTTCAGTGCGGGCGGTAGCCCAGACACGAAGGCCCGGGGGCCGCCGTGTCTCCACACACCGCCCACTCCCGTGATCAATTTTGGGCTCTCTCCACTGTCCAGCGCAGCGCTTCTTTCCTCTCCAGGGGGGGAACCACGCTCCGACCTCCAGGACAGTACAGTGCACACGCGCGGTGGGCCCTCAGCCCCACCGATAGTCCGGATGATCACACTGGTGGGCGCTAACACTGTGGCAGGCCTCGCTGCCCCCACCTCCCTCAGCGCTCCGAGTTTCGCCTGCGGCCTCGCCACGTCCGGCTCACACTCACCGGCTGCCAGATGAAGGGCGCCTTACCCGGCCAAAGGCTCAGCCCCGCTGCCTCAACCAGCTGCTCCAGGCGCTCTGGCTTCCACCGCGGGCTATGCCGCCTCGGCTTCTCACCACGATCCTGCTTCAGACACGCGTCTGAGCCCCCGTCCGCAGCCGCTGTCCCCCAGCTGTAGTCACCGCCGTCTCAGGGCCAGGAAGGCGCCATTTTAGGTGCATCGGGGAGAATTGCGAAGGTCGCTGTTTTACGGGCAGTAATGCTTATTGGCGGCAGCTTCAACTTCGCTCAGCCTGCCGCCGTGTTCCAGCGTGACAGAGCCCCGAAAATCGCCACTGATTGCCCTCGGATAATGCCGTCTAGTGGGTTTCGTTGCTGACCGCTAGCGGAGCTCTATCAGCAAGCGGCCATCTTCCGCGGCTGCAAGCCATGCTCCCCCCAGTAATGTTTTTCTAAGTAAATTATGCATTTTAGTACTGTACCGGGTTGTGGGTTTATAGGGGAATAGGGTGGGAAGTAATTTCATTATAGTAAATTAATTAATTTTTGGTAATTAATTTTAATTACATTTTGCGTTTTAGTTCTGTAGCGGGTTGTGGGTTTATAGGGGATTAGGGTGGGAAGTAATTTAATTGTAATTAATTTTATTTATTTATTGGTATTGATAATTAATTTATTGTTAATTAATTGCCAATTAATTTGTATTAATTGGTAATTATTTTTTATTAATTGGTGTAATGACAAACCTTAGATCTCCCCTGGACCTAGGAATGTACCGTCACTTTCCCAGGGAGAGAATATCAGTTCCAAACTTATGGAATATAACATATACACAGCACTTCCTAAGGCGGGCAAACTTTCAACACTCCCCCAAAGGCAAGGCAAGAAAACAATTTGCGCATCACTTGTGAGGAGTAGCGCCAACTTCCTATAACACAATTACCTGCTAGAAGGGAATTCACCCATCCTTCTACAACAGAATACTTGGCCAAGAAGAGTCCACACCTCCTGCTACAAGGAAAAGACGAATTGGTATATCTGGGATGTATTTTTTAGTAAATAGCATCACACAGTAAGCCAAATGCACCTAACATAGCAGACTAACATATCAATAATATGATTGAAACTCAATCAAGACAAATATATATTTAGAAATATAGATATATATATTTAAGAATCAGAAAATAAGAAGGAAAGGAAAGAATTCAGAGACAGTTAGTAGCAGAAAACCTCACCTCATCATTTCACCCCACTTTGCTCAAGGGGAGTCCATTGCTTGAACCGAGTGAAAGCTCAGAGGTGACCCCACTTTCCGTGACCACACGTCTGCTTCACGGATGAACTTCCACAGAGCCAGTGTAGACTCCCCTTTTTAATACACATTCAAAACACAGCGAAGCTTCTAGCAAGCCACGCCCCCTAGTTCTCATGAGAACCAGTACCAGCCTGCTTCAAGGTCAGACCAAGGGTTGATCAGGCCCCTGTTATGACTAAAAGTCAAACCATGTACATTCCTCTGATAAGAACCAGTTCTCTCTAGTCAGTAAAATGCGAAAAACAGCAGGAAAGCAAAACATGCCCTCTTCGTCACAGAAAATGGCTTCAGAGTTAGTTAAGCCATGCACACAAAGGCCCAAAGCAAGATGGAATCAAAAAAGCAAGGAGCACCTATAATTCTCATCCACACAACTTACAAGCACCACTGTGCACACAGAAAAGTTTGAAGCAAGGTAAAGTCAGAAGGCAGAATGACATTAGACCACGTCAAAGCCAATAGGTCAAAGTCATAATTCACCTAACCCAAATAACATACGCTAAATCCCTCAGTATACAACACTGAGCACATGTGTGCACCACCACCCACAAGACTGCACCTCAACATACCATACCTTCTATTCTTGGAAAGACTATTCCACTAAAAGGCAGAACACACTTAAGTCAGTACAGAATGGTGGTGGTTGAGGGTCATCATAGGGTGTCAGACCACAAAAGTGGCTGATTCACTACAATTGGTAACTACTGTATTTATTGATTAATTATATTAAGTGTATTAATTTATTATTGGAGCGGGTTGTGAGTTTATAGGGGAATAGGGTGGAATTCTAATTAAGCAATTATTAATTTTATTTGTGTATTGATAATTAATTTATTTTTTATTAATTATGGATTGGAAATAATTTTATAATTAATATTTTTGGTATTGAAAAGTAATTTTATTTTTATTATTTATTAATTGGTAATTACTTTTTAATAAATATTTTTTTGGTATTGAAAATTAATTTATATAGTTGATTAATTTTATTTGGCAATTAATTTTTAAAAGTTATTTATTGGTGTTTCATACATTTTTTGTTAATTACATTGCGGACAGATCTGTTCCGAATAAGGGGCCGAATAGGATGGCGGCGGATGTCACCTAGTGGTGCTGCGACCAGCCGCCAGTGGTGCGGTGGTACCGCACTGGCAATTATGATGCCACTGCCACCGTGGCGGTGGCGTCCTCTATTCCCAGCATTGTGGTGAGCGGTGCTCACAGCACCGCCCACCACAATGCTGTGGCTGCACTGAGTGTGCGGTGCCTGCCACGTCGTCCATGCAAATGCGTACCCCCCCAGGTGCCCCCCCCCCATCCCACCCAACATCCAGGGGGCCTGCAATGGGCCCTCAACTCAGGAATCCGCATGCCTTTCTGTGGCGGCAACGCCGCCAAGGAAAGGGTGCTTCACGCTGGCATCCTAATATGGCTGGCGGTGTCCAGCAGACACCGCCACCATATGCAACCCTTTCCCGCCCGGTCGACCCGTCAACCGGGCGGAAAAGCGGCGGACGGTCTCTCCGTCCGCCGCGGTCACCCCGCCATCATAATATGGCGGGGAAATGGGAGGCAGGCGGGGTATGATGTAGGGCGGATCGCTACCACCATTGCGGGCGGTGGGGATCTGCCCTACATCATAATAGACCCAAGTCTTTTAAGAGCCCTTCTATGTATTTTTCCATGTTCGTTATGTTTGTGGTCTCTGGAATTCCCGTCATGCGAACGTTATTTCTCCGTGATCTTGCTTCGAGGTCTTCATTCTATGCCCTTATTACGTCAAGTACCTTGTCCATGCAGAGAAGTGGTTCCTGCGCTTCTGCTTGACGGTCGTCGGAGTCCGACACTCTGGATTCAAGTGCGTCAATCCTGTTTTAATGCTTCTCTACCTTTTGCGATACCTTATCCATTCGTGCCGCGAGAGAGTCCAGTTTTGAGCCTATCACACGCAGACTGACCTTGACCTTGCGCAACATGGCTTTGATATCATCTTCTTGGTCGGAGTCCATTTGCGTTTCTGGCACTATTGTTGGAGGCGCCGATTCAGTGACCTGTTCTCTAGTGGAGCATTTATCAAAGCACAGCTTGGCCTGTTTGTTATCTGTTTTCCCCATGGTTGGCCCCCTTCTGGTATTGTGCCTTCCAGTAAGCATATCTGGGGGGCCCAGTTACAACCGGAACACCCGGGTCGTATTTGGAGTATGCTGGGTGTTCACTTCTATGACAAGTCCCGGTATTGCGGCCTTTTGCCATGCAGATGTGTCTACAGACGGCAACTGTGATGTCCCCTGGGGGGGGGGGGGCTTTACAACTCTGCCCCCACACTACCTCTTGCACGAACTCATCTGGCCAACTGGCCGCTCCTTCCTTGGAGGCCCTTGTGTACTCAAGATGGCAGCGGCACTTAATTCCTGTTCGTATGGACCTCCGTGTGCTGCAGTCAACGCGTCCCTCCTGATCTACGCAGCCTATTATACAGAGGCCAGCCACAGGAGCTAGTCCAGCACGGACCGCTGCTGCAGGTAGGTTGTTTCCCCCTGAATGCCAAGGGGTACTCGCAGCCAGGCACTCTATGCTCCCAAAGGGCCGTAGTGCACAACAGTCTCTCCCGCACCGGGGGTCACAGCAGAGGCAGCACCCGCTCCGCGTGATGCCACCCGCTCTGCTATCAGTGGTCACAGCAGCCTCCGCCCGCCGCCCAGGAGTAAATGTGGACTCAGCAGCAGGCACGCCACTCACCAGTCCGCTTGTCGGCGGGGCCCACCGGGCAGTCACAGCTCCTCGCACGCTCCCCAGGCGCATCGGGATCGTGTCTGTGCAGACTTCAGCTGCCCCTTCAGTCACTGCACGGATTTGCAGCAGCTCTGTGGCCGACCCCAGTGCAGCCCGCCAGGAATCCCAAGTGGGCCACGATTGCAGTCGCGCTGTTGTCTCCCCGCTGTAGCGCGCTCCCCGGGCTGAGGATAGGCCGTGTGACCGCGAGGCTGGTTACTGCGCAAATCTTTGGCGCTGCGCTATTTCAATCGCACCAGTGTGTGCCCCGTATTGGTCTGGGATTGTTGTAAATCGCCTGATAAGTGACGGATGTTGTGCTCGGCCGGCAGAGCCTCTTTACCAAGTGGCCATTTTGCAGCTCGGCTCAGCCACGCCCCACAACTCCACCCTCTTAATCACTCCACCTAGCAGCAGCAGCAAAGTCAGGTGACTAAGTGAACAAGCTGAAAATAAAGTCTCTCTTGTCAATTCTGTTCTTTTCAGGCTAGGTGTGCTTATGCAAACCCCTCAGATTAAATATTTCTGGCAATCAAGCCCAAGAGCACCACAGTATTTAGCACATGTGGACCATTCTATGTGCATGCAGCAGTTTTACGTAATAACTTCCCTTTCCTCTAAGATCTGAAACAAAACTCATGGTCTTTCTCAAGCTTCTTAAAACGTGGCTAGTCTCCAGTAACCTATTAGCACAGGGATCCTCTCCAGGTTACTATTCACAGTTTGTGGAATTTTTGATCACATGTGAAATATAGGTTTGCTTAACTAACACAGTAACATGCCAGCTGTGCAAAGGAGTTTATCTCTAATGGGTGTGAGTGGCCTCAGAGTGCTTTCTACTGGCTTCAGTTTGTTTAATTGCGAATACATTTTTAGTTTGAGCCTATTAGACAGTAAATGCACTGTCTATTGTGGGACATATTGTGGACTCACCAAGAACATGCAAGGGCTAAGAGCCCATCCACAGTTTACCATTAGTTGGCTTTCCTTTCACTCTCATTTGCTTGCTTCTTATTCAGTGACTTACCTTGGCCATCTTGTGTCTGTCCTGTAACAGGAGCACTCACACTTTACTTGTGTCCTTCCACTGCTTATTTTAGGGACCTACTTTTTAGGTCAAGCCTAAGGGACACGCGCATGCGCTGCTCGCTCTGCAAGGCATGCTGTATTAGGGTATGCACTGGACGTCCCTCCCACTCTCCGCCCATATTTGTCATTGGCTTGTGTCATTGTCCTTTGTAAATGCTGGTTTCTTATTCATAAGTAGGCTTGTTAGTCCCTCCTTGATACCGCCTTGTCTGCATTTGTTACCTCCCATAACGACTGGACCTTTTACTTGGCTTGTTACACGGTCTGCATTATAAGTGGGTAAGCACTATTTTGTTTATTCACTAATGGGGACAATGGTGGCTGCTTTTTTTGTATCTGCAGCGTACCTACACAGGACAATGTCGGCCGATTTTCGTATAGAGCGCTATGCTTCTCTAACTTTAAAAGTGGCTGCCCCCTACCACCACAGCACTTACGGTACAATGGCTATGTTCTTTCACTTTTTTTTAAATATAAATTTGCATGCTGAGTGCGGTGCCTGCTTTAGGGATACTGGGCTCAGTTTCATTTTTTTTTAAACTATAATATGGAGTGCTGCGGCCGCTTCAGAGACACCGTGCTGTTTATTTTTTACTTTATTGGTGAACGCGATGCCCGATTCATGGACACTGTGCTCTACAATGCAACAGGTCTTACTTTTGCCAAAGTTTGAACTATTGGTATTGTAAATGAAAATGCCTTAATATTTTAAAAGGCAGTGCCATTTACATTGCCAATAGCTCAAAATCTCACAAATGCGAGACCTATTGCATTGGTAAATGCTTGTTTCTTTTGTCTTAAGCACTCCACGAGAGTGTATGTGTTTCCTCCTGGCTCCCTAGTGTGCTTCTCTTTCCCATAGTACTCCATGTTGCACTCTTACCCATTTACTTTTCCCCCACCACTCCACTTTGCTCTCTTGCTTGTTGTTTTCCCTCCACCCCTGTGTTGCTTGCCCCACCTACACTCCTCTTGCTGTTATTTCTCCTCTGGACCCCCATACTTCCCCGTTGCTTGCTCACCCCTGTGCTTCTCCACCTGCTCTACTTTGTGTTTGCTCCCATTGCTTCTCCTCCAATTCTCCATTTTGCTTCCCACCACCCGTGGTCTTCTCCTCTCTCACCTGTTGCTTCTACTCCCCACCTGCCCTCTGTTGCTTCCGTTTCATCCTGTGTTGTTTCTCACCACCTACCTCTGGCATGTAGTTTCCTCCTCACACCTTGGGCCTCCATGTTGCTCGCCCCCAAGGGGGCTTCCATTACAAAAAAAGGAATTTGCATCATTTTGTAGGCATGCAGCTACAAAATGATGCAATGACGCCTAATAACGTTTATTTAACTTGTATTTCCTTTAGCCATGGCTAAATCCAATTTGCAAAGCCAATAGCTCCTAAAGGTGTGACGTATTGGCTTTGCCAATGCTTGTTTTTTTTATGAGTGCCTGCCTTGATCTGTGTTTATTCTTTGACAAGGAATGATGGGGTAGGTTGGTAGGGTTGCGGTGTAGCAGAGTAAAGGGTAAGTCTAGAAGAGAGAAAATGAGAGAGAAGGGAGGAAGGATTGAGAAAGGAAGGGGAAACAGGGAAGTGCAGTAGAGGAAATGAGAAAAGTTATGAAAAACAAACGTAAGTGAATTAAAAAAAAGACAGGATGGGAGAAACAGGAAAGCGATAGGAAGGAGAAAGAGCGTGGGGAGAGTGAGGGTAGAGAGAGGAAGGGAGGGCACAAATAAAGAAAGAAGGGAAATAATGCTATCAATTTAGGTAGGAGATAGGGGAATCAGTAGACAATGGTGTTGAAGATAAGGAAGAAATGCAGAATACAGAGGACAAGGAGGAAAATGGAGTAGGTGAAAAGTAACAGGAGAGGAAAAGTGAGAGAATAGGGCAGAAATAAGGGGCAGAGAGAGAAATGAGATATGAACAAGGAAAGGGGTGTATGGAAGAGAAAGATAGATGCTCAAATGAGGGATATCATTCGAGGAAGAAGCGTGAGAAAGAGTGAGAGGAGAAAAGACACGATTTAGAAATGAAAGTGAAGGGGGGCGTGGCCAGGCACCCAACAAGCATGGCCGTGTTTTTGTGAGGCTCTCCATACCGAAGCTGCCCGAAGGAATGCCTTCATGAAGGTGTACACAAGGATGTGTTATCGCCCGAAGCTCCTCACAATAACAGAACGGTTTATTTAAAGGTAAAACGTTCCTAAGTGAAATCGCGGCATCGCTGCAGCCATTTTGGTTATGTGGATCGCGCTGCAAACGTCTCTCCTCCTCACAGCGGCGAAAATGAATTATTTCCACGAGTGCCCTAGCCTCTGGCATAAAATAACTCTAATGCTCCCTTCTAGCGGAAACTCATTGCGATACAGTAACCCAGCATAACCTCACTACTTCATAGTTGCTGAGAAGATGAGGCTGCGACTGCCATTTTGAGGAATATTTATATGTGTAATATGGTGAACTCAAGTATTTATTTGGATTGTACATTTTTATGCATTTTCTCTTACACAACCCTCTCAATAAGGGGCTATTTTTGCATTTTCCACTCCCCTGCTTTATGTATTAGTTTCTATGACGTATATTAAGAGGAGGGAAAAGGCATATCAAGGAGTATTAAGGCTCTCACTGCAACAGTGGTCATAGTGGTCCTCTACGTTTAAAGGATGCAATTAATTCACGGTCCATAGTATGTTACAATACTCACCATGACTGCATAGTTTTTACTTAAGGTGCTGCATCTTCCAGACTGAATCTGCTTCTCCATTTCTTAACTCCTTTACTAATACTCTCTGAATCCGCTTTCAAGATTCTCTGCTTTACCTACCTCTCAAGTTGATGGGTAAAACGAAGGGATCTTTTCATAACGCTTCAAAACTACAACACGCTTTTATCAAAAATTCAACACTCTTTTCAGAACTCTCCAAACTGGAGGACTCAGGATTACTTGTGACAGAGCATTAGCACAATAATGGATCCCTCACAAGCAATACCAGGAAAGTCCAATGTGAAACGCCTGAAAAAAGACCGCCCCCCCCTCGCCACCTAAACCAGCTTCTCCAGTTTCAATGGAGTTATTACAGGAAATAAGAGCCCTCAGACCCTTTGTGGAGGAGACCAACTCCAAATTACAAGTTCTTTCAGACAATTGGTCACAACTTGACTTACAGTATTAGAGCAAAATGTCTCCTCCTTCAATGATACCACCAAGAGTGTTACTTTCCTACATACTCAAGTCTCAACACTTCAAAAGCAGGTCGAGGACCTTGAAAATCCTAATAGAAGAAACATGCGTATATATGGTTTGGTGGAGGGGGCCGAAGGTACGGACTCTTACATTCTTTAAATCATTCCTCCCTAAGATCCTTCATATGCCAGAAGACACTGCACTGAACATACAACGCGCCCATAGATTGGGTCGAGTTTCCACTAACACTTCCCCTTCACAACGACCCAAGAGGAGTCATCCTTTATTTTCTAGAGTACACTGACTTGCTGAAAGTACTGGCAGCCGCTAAAGCTATTCAACGGATTTCGTGGTCTGGCTCCACACTGTTCTTTGTACAAGATTATTCTAAGGTTACAGCAGCCAGACGTAAAGCCTTCCTAAATAGGAGACCAGACCTTCGTTCAATGGGAGCTAGATACGGTCTTTTTCACCCATGTCTTTTTAAGGTTACTTACAACAACAGAACATATGAAGATCCAGTACGTTTGCAAAGTTTCATCAATTCGCACAAGACGGATCATATGGATTCTTCAGGATCTTCACCTTCACATATTACATGACTTTCCTGAACGGTATATATGAGGTCCCACCATTCTTTTGATTGCAGATTTTATGATGTTAGTCTCATATATATGCTGGTAGTTTTTCCTCAATAGCATTACAGTTTGTCGCTTTTGTAAATCTTAGTTCATGTTACTGTGTTTCACTATTCCATGTTCATCCTATAAATTATTGTTAAGTATGTTATTCTTCGCTTCACAGTTACGTCTCAGTTATGGCATGGTCCTCCCCCGGTCTAGTCGAGTCGTCCCTAGACTTTCGTCTGCTCCATGTTCCACCCACCCCTGCATCCACGTTTCCTTTGTGTAGGTAGGTTATTTGTTTTTTGTTATTTGTTCTGTCGTGCACTTCCTTACTCTCTTCTCTTTTGGTGTCTCTAATATTTCCACTTCTTTCTACACACTTATGTTTATTAATATATTTGTCATTACATATCTAAACCTTCCTATATTTACATTCTTATACTACTTGTCTATTATACTTATCTTCCTCTGTATTGCCATCTCTAATTTTCATTCCTGACTCAGGTCATCTGATTCTTCTCTCTTCCTTTGTCTGGTGATTGAACTGACAATTTATCTCTATCTTTTCTCTTTCCATATCCTCTACTGTCGCCTTAATGAATTGGACGTTTGTATCATGCTCCTTTTTTTTATTCTTTTTCTGAAACTATGTCTTTAAAACTGATTTTGTGGAAAGTTAGGGGATTACATTCTCCCATCAAAAGACAAAGAGTATTAACTCATCTAGCTAAATTGGGCGCTGACATAGTTTTTCTACAAGAAACATCTCACGGATGTCGAATCTTTAAAACTAAGAAAAAGTTGGGTGGGAGAAGTTTTCTATTCTCAAGGGGATGTTAAACGTAATGGAGTCATGATACTATGTCGTAAATCACTTCCAGTTGGAAGTTTTATCGCAGGACTCGGACGCTGATGGCAGATGGTTGAATGTCAAATTGTCTCTTAAGGGTGTTCCAGTCTCTTTCCTTAATGTCTATGCCCCTACTGGAGGTGATACTTCTTTTTGGCACACATTGGCTAAGCAAATTACTCACTGCACTGAAGATAATTTTATATTAGCTGGCGATTGTAATCAGATTTATGACCCGTTTATAGACAGATATTCCAAAGTTTCTTTTGTCCCCAATAAGCCTCAAATCTTTTGTTCACACTATCACTCAGCATAAGCTCCTTGATGCATGGCGTTTGTGTAATCCGACTACCAGAGAATACACTTTATTCCCCAGCCCATCAAATTCAGTCACTAATAGATTATATATTCGTCTCTCAATATTTCGCAAGCCCTCACGAATGCAGAAATTGGTCCTATTCCATTGTCAGATCATGCCCCTGTCTCAATTGGCCTTGATATAGCCTAAAGTTAATGCTCCTAGAAGATAGCGAATTAACAATGCTCTTCTTTTAGATCCAGTGTTTACAGCTTCCTTCACCACCTTCTTTAACGAGTACTTTGTGATAAACCAAAGTGAGTCCATGTTATTTTCAACTATTTGGGATGCTTTTAAAGCTTCAGCAAGAGATTATTATTGGCTTTGTTGCCAAAAAACAAAAAATTGCACGCAAACTTACAAATGATCTCCTTCATGACATTAAGAGACTGGAGCACTCATACTACACGTCCCACTCGAAAGAATGTTTAACAGCTCTTATCAATGCCAAATTGCAATGTAATAAGAAATCTACAGATAATGCCTCATTATACCTGTTAAAATCTAGTGCAAAATTATATGGAGGCAAAAACAAGGCAGCAAAAATATCGGCTAATTATTTAAAAATTAGGCACAACAAATTAAATATCGAATCTATCTATGATGAACATTCTGCTTTAAAATTTAAAGATGTTGAGATATTGAATGAATTTTCTCTTTTATAAATTATATACATCCGAAACACAATCTACAGACCAATCATGGTCATATTTTTTTTCTAATATCCAAAAACCCCAACGCATCCGTCCTGATTTATCTTCATTGGAATTGGACCTAACACAGCAAGAACTCCTCAAAGCTCTCCAACACCTCAAAAACAGATAAAGCGCCAGGTCAGATGGTTTTACCGTTGAATTTTATCTTCACTTTTGCAAACTTTTATTGCCCAGATTGTACTCCCTGATAAACTCTTTTCGTTCTTTAAACCGCTCCTCTGGCTCTTTTTCTGAAGCACACATCTGCCTCATTCCCAAAGAGGGAAAAGATTCTAAGTACTGTTAAAACTATAGGCCTATCTCCCTGGTTAACATTGACTATAACATTTTTTCCAAAGCGCTAGCTTTACGCTTAGATTCCTATTTACCAAATTTGTTGGGCAAAGAACAATCTGGCTTTAAGGGACGACTCATAACAGACAACACGCGACTTTTCTTTAACGTTTTATCTAAATCATCCCACCTAAAACAGCCCCTTGCAGCAATAGCATTAGACGCAGAAAAAGCGTTCGATGGAGTTGAGTGGACTTACTTGTTTTATACTCTTAAGTGGTTTGGTTTTGGCCCTAAATTTGTATCTTTAATATCTCCTTTATTCTAATCCTCATGCTGCAGTCTACGCTAATTGCCTGATTTCCCCATTCTTTGATTTAGGTAGGGGAGTACGCCAAGGTTGCCCTCTCTCTCCCTTTCTTTTCAATTTAGCTTTGGACCCATTTCTCTGTAAATTGCGTCAAAATCCAAACTTACATGGTTTCCAAACGTTAAATTCCCATATTAAACTTGCAGCTTATGCTGACGATATTTTGCTTGTGTGTCAAGACCAGAGGACTCAGTTCCTGCTTTTTTAGCGGAAGTAAAGTCATACTCCCTTATTTCTGGATACAAATTGAACGATAAATATGAGATTCTGCCCTTAACCAAGTACACTTTTAAATCAGACTTTAGCACTTCTAGTTTCACATGGAGTCCTAAACATATTAAGTATTTAGGATTACACTTAACTTCTTCAGTTTCGGACACAGTAGTACTATGCATGAATAAATGTATTCAAAAGATCTGAGTTAACCACTAAATGGCATCCTCTCTACTTATCCTGGTGGGGTCGTTTAGACACTATAAAGATGATGCTGTCACCCATAGTCTTATATACTATTTCCAACATCCCAGTTCCTATTTCCGCTAACTATTGAAGAAAGTTAACTCCATCCTTTCCTCCTTCCTGTGGAGCAATAAGAAGTCCCGAATGTCTTTATTAAAATTAACTCGCCCTAAACCAGAAGGTGGAGTTAGTTTTCCAGACTTTCCGGCATATCAGAAATCATTCCTTTTATGTCAAGCCTCTTTTTGGTTGCTTGATTCCACAGAAGACTGCCCTCTTTGGACCTCACTTGAACGTCTATTTTTATATCCCTTTTCCTTTTGTGAGTATCTTTCCTTCTCCCGCAAACCTCAGTCCCTCTCTACTCCCATAATCAAACTCACCTCCAAACTTCTTGAATCAACTTCTCCTCCACCTCATAGTACTCCAGACTCCTTCCTCAACTCACCAATTTGGCACAACAAAATCCTGCTTATTCGGAATAAACCCTTCTACTGGAAGACCTGGAGACAAAGAGGACTATTATGGGTCCATCAACTATTCTCACGATCTGATTTACCCTTTTCTTCACTTAGCAAATCATTCAATTTGCCTGCCTCATTTAATCATAAATATAACTTACTTAAGAAAGCTGTGATGGATACATATATCCAACGTTCTACTGTATCTGATACTTCTATTGTCCACAACTTCACACTTTGTTACAAACCATGCCCAAAGCTTCCACTATCTATCACTACTTACAAGGTACCGACATTGTCAGACAGAAGTCTAAAACAGAAGAGGCGTGGGAACGTGATTTTATGACATCCTGGCCGTTGTCACTCTGGAAGAACATATGGACCAAGATACGTAGATCTTCCAGAGCAGCCAACACAACAAAAACATTGTTTTTGTATACAATAGACTCTTACTAACACCGACTACTATAAGTAAAAGTTTTTCGACTGTATCGGATACTTGTTGGACAAGTTCATCCTCAAATGCTGATTTATTTCATATGTTATTCTATTGTCCATGTGTATATACTTTCTGAAAACAAGTATGGACCCAAATTACCCTAATTTGTTACTAAATTTACTTTTTCCTTTATCCATATTTTTTTAGGAAGTCTCTCACATATTTGGGAAAATGTTACGCTGAATGTCAAAATTATTGATTTGTTAATAGCGGTTGCTTTTCAGCAAATTACCACAAATTGGAAACATTTTACAAAAATTTCTTATAAAGCTTGGTGGTATGCTGTTTGCCATAATCATAGATTGGACACTTCTTTTGTTTATCCTATACACATGGCAACGAAACGTTTAAAATTGTGGTCACCCATCACAATATTCATTGACGCAAGCGCCAAACGATGTTCCCTGCTACAACCATCTCAGCAGGAAGTCCTTAATCCACCTTGACTTCCTAAATTGTTCCTAAAAATTATTTATATTCTAATGTTATTCATGTTTCACGTATATCGCTTTGCTTTTTCTATTCTTATTAATAAGTCCAATTCATGTAATTTTATTGTAGCAGACTTGTAGTGTAATGACGTGAGTTCAATATTCTGTACTGTATGTAGACACCTTTATTCTTTCCAATAATAAAAATTCTTGAACCTAAAAGAAATGAAAGTGAAAGGGAGGAAATGGAGAGGAAGAAGTGGGCGAGACAGGAAAGTGTGACAGACAAATAAAGGGGATCAAGCAGTTGAGAAGAAAACGTGGAAAATGCAGGAAAGAGAAGGATGAGTGAGAGTCTGTGAAGAGTGAAAGGTAAGAAGGAAATAGGAGGAGGGGATCATGGAGATATGGAGGAGAAAGAGTGAGAGGTGAGCAATGGAAAGGTGGGTGGAAAGGACTCAAATGTGTAAGCAGTGGCATAGCTATCATTAGTTCAGTAGGTGTAGTGACACCAATGCCCAGAAGTTCAAGGTGCCTATTCCAAGTGACAGGGTCGGATTGGGCTCAGCATTCAGCCTGAGCACCCCCAAAAAGTTGGCCCACCTTCCTAGATCAATGAAACAGCATTCGGCTAGTCTAATTAGGCTCATTTTAAGAGAAATGTTGAATAAATGATATATTTTAAAGCTCATAGATCCAGAAACATTGGTGAAAACTAGAAGCGCTACATTTTGGCTGGGTGGGCGAGGTGAAATAAACTTGCTCAAAGGCCACAACTCCTGATGTGGCTATGTTTGCCACCTGCCTGTTTTTTTAACCGACATTACTGGTATTTGAATGTGCTGGCTGATACGAAAAGGAAGAAAATCTAATAAAGCTGGTATTTTTTCCTCCAATCAATATGTACTTTAAATAGTTCCCATAAGGAGAACACAGTTTAAAATATGCTCTAAAGCTGCTTTAATGATCCGTGACAGATAGTTAAAACGAAAAAAGGGAGAAAAAACATGTTTTTATTATTGGATAAAGAATCCTCTTTCATTATTATATTCAAGCCTTTGCAGACTCTAAAACATGAGTAAACAGGTTATATTTTATTGTAGTTTTATATAGTGTGAACACGCCCAAGGGCAGTGATTATATGAGCACCAGCCACTTTCCAGATGATCAAATTCATTTTTATTTTAGGCCTTGGGCAATTATGTCATTTGCCCAGAATCACAGAATCTTGAGCTGAGACTGGGACTCCAACCTATTTCCATAGTTCCAAATTAGGCAGCTCTGACCAGAACATCCTGTCAAATTTACTCTGGGAAAGGTGCCTCACAGCGAAGGCTTGTGCAAAAATTCACCCCTCTCTATCAACGTCTGAAAGACTCTGGATCCGAGGTGCCAACAACAGGCCCTCAGTAAGACAGCTTTACTTACTCTCCACAGCCATCTAAAGTTTGCAGACTAGAAAATACTGCCCATAATGATCAGTGCTTGAAATTTTAATAGAATAGCAGAGTACCTGCTTGATTCTGAGAAGTGCCGGTACTCTCAAATAAAAAGTATTACTTGCTCTTGAGAAGTGCTGGTACTTCCCCTCTCAAAATAAAAAAGTGCCGGTACTCCGTACCGGGCAGTACCGGCCCATTTAAAGCACTGCTGGCCCCACATTACAGTGGCCTGGCAGGGAACAGACAGTAAGGGTCTGTGGGCCGGTTGATAGAACTCCTAACAAAAACCGGCCCCCAGGTGACCCCTTAGGCACCGGCCCAATGCCCGACAGTCCGCCATCCCAATCCGATGCTGCAATGGCCTCGAGAGGAGAGCCGACCCGACCAGGAATACGCTGAGAGAACTGCTTTTAGCAGGAGGGTCTTTATCTAAAACAAAAATGTGCAGCTAGCGTACATATTGAAATCGTGCAAATACTGTGTTAGAGGGAGCAGTCTGAGTATAGCGCGAGGCACCTTTTCTCTGGCCTGACTCATCTCAGGGTTTCGTCAGTGAGGTATAGTTAGGTGGTTCTGAATGTGCAGACACTCCCCGACGCCCTCTGCTGGTACAATCTTCGCCCTGGTGAAATTCGCACTAACATGAGTCTGCATGCGCGTGACTTGCCGCGGCTCCCCCGGGCTCGAGCTGACACAGGTCGAGCACCTCACAGGTGCAGGACGGCCGTTCCTGTAAAACGTTTGATAGTGATAATAAACTGTCTTTATCTAATCTTCGGGTGGATTGTCTCCCTCCCCCTCATTCGTAGCCTCCTCATCCCCTTGACGCTTGTTTGCCATTTTCACAATACAGCCAACAGCTGTGGAGGGGCCATGACGCATGGCGACGGCGTATGAGTGCTTAATGGCCCCCGACAGGAAAATTCTGTTCTAAATATACATAGGCCTATAAATTGCTGGCCAAGAAACCCTCTTCGTGTAGGCGCACACCTCACAGGGATTGTGGGGTAATGCAGAGAGAATGCAAAGCTCTGGGGAGGTTTACGAAGCAGGTGCTTGCAGTGCAGGACTGGCATCTGCGCAAAATGTGGGGAAGAACCCAGAAATTTAGACAAGAGGTATTGGGACAGAAATGTTCCCTGCGGAAGGCTACCCCTGCTCTGAGTGACCTGTCTGCATGTGAGACTGGCATCCTGGCTTTTTGTTGGTCAAGCGAGAACACTAATCCAGCATGTGCTTGATGGAGCGGGTAAAATGTTTTCTTTTTATATACCCAATCCATTTATATATGTTTATATTAAAATGATTAAGGATTAATTATAATAATTAATAGTTTGATGTGAAAGAACTAAACCAACCTTATTAACAGAAAGAATACACGTGGGAATGCATTTGCATGGCTAAAATACTAGGTGAACTAAGTTGGTATGCATATTAAAACGATAAATGTTGCTTGAGTAATGTTATTGTGATTTGCGCTTAAATAAACCAGCATTAACGGCTTTGGATGATGCATAGGGCTAGATAAATGCATACACATAAGGGTATTAGCAAGGGAATAACACTGTTTAATCATTTCCATGTATTAATTACAATTTTTTGTGTTTCCTTTGCTTAAGTTGACTATTCTGGCCTACCAAAAGATGGCCGCTGACTGAAACCTAACTAAAGTACAATACTTCATCATTTGAACAATGGAGAAAGGCGCCTGCACGGACTTCGTTCGTGTCCCTTGTGTGACCTGTCAGACCATGCCCATGAAGACTACCCTGGGCGAGGTGCCAATGCCCCTGAACGTGAAGAAATTGTTGCAATTGAGAATATGAACTGTCGAACCCGACCTGTTACCAACGAACTGATACATTTAGGACCACGGATTATTCTTTCCCATACATTTGCTTTGAGACTTTTCCCACATGGGAAAATTTGAAAAGGTTTCCTGATGCGCTGAGATGTATTTGAATTCTGCCAATCATATTTCTGTGAAATGAGAAAATGTAACTTTGATATGTAAATTTTAGTATAAATATTAGTAGACTAGAGAGGGCAAACACAGCTACTGACGGAGAACCGATGATCAGAGATCCTTATGCTGACGGAGAGGACGGTGACTTTATATAATAAACAAGAACTCTGATGAATTTACTGAGGACCAGTTCTGACTTAAAAAACGACAATTAGCCAGAATAGGTAAATATGACAAAAGATGATATTGCATTATTAAGATTTAACCTGCATTTAAATTAGATAAAAGAAAATCTTTATTTGAATTAATGTGTCGGGTGATTATTTCATTGAAATGTTTATCGATTAGTTTTGAGAGTTAAAGTATCAATGAACTAAATAACATCTAAATGATTCGATCGACCTATTGATGGAGGAATTGTTAGGGTGATTCAGGAGAAGTGGTTTTCCTCTATCAAAGAAAGCAGTTTGGTTCGGAACTAATGTCCCTTTGTAGGCACGGATAGCTTGAGAATGAATGTTGGTGTTATGGGCCCCACCAGCGTATGATGTGTGTATGTGCGTGTGACTGAGAAATCATTCTGTCTGTGGAAGTAAGGGGAAATTGAGTAACACAAACTGCACCAGTATTTCTGGTAGCTAGAGATGGTTATTGGTTTTGGTTTAATGATTTTGCATGTATATAGCTTATCGATTATTGATTGGTATTGAAATATGTACTAACACTATATGTTGAAGTTGTAGAGTTTTATGTTGCCTGTACGGCTTCTGGGATGTAGGAAGTCAGGAATTGATAACAGTTCCATAGCTGAGCAGAGGTAAGTGCTGCTCTCGGGAAAGACGGGATTGTGGTTGCCCGTAGGTACACGGGAGAAGCGTGTGACAATTGAAGTTGCACGGCGCATTGTCTGGGTTCGATTCGGTAGCATCGCTGAGTGTTACCATTGGTGATACTTTGTGTGAGAAAAGTGTGTATGATAGCAAAGGGTTACCTGTGAAATTTTGGTCTTAGGTACCAGGAAACCAATTGGCATACCGATAACGCTTATAACTAAAAAGGTAGCAGGTGTTCTCTGAGCTTGTTAGAAGGACAAAGTAGAGGTAAGCGCTGCTTTGTTAACGTATGTCAAAATTCTGTAGTAGGACAGACTGTTCGCTGTTCTCGGAAAAGACAGGATTCTGTGTGAATGAACTACATTTCTTGTGTGAAAGTGCGTGAATGAATTAGCATTCAGGTTAATTGCGAAACTCTGGATTTATTTCTCAGGAGCATTGCGTTTCCAACTATGTTTCTTAATTCTGGAGAAAACAGTTAATTGATGCTTGGTAGAAGGGTGAAGTAGAGGGATGTGCTACTTTGCCAACAGACGTAAAGATTCTGTAGTAGGGCAGAGGTAAGCGCTGCTCTCGGGGAAAACAGGATTCTCGTGGGAAAGGTCTTTTGCTATTCTGTGGTTAGCGAAGCAGACAATGGAGATGTTTATACGTTGTAACTAACAGTATTGTAAAATTGAAACAAAGTCTACCGAGTAGTTTTGTAAAGGAGGGGTAGACTGAAGACAGGAGTCAGGAGCAGGAGCTGCTGCAGCGACTGCGGACGTCAGAAAGACCGCGCTGGGATTGGACGGCTAGTCAGAGGTGTAAAACGCTCTGGATTGGTACGTCAGTATAAAACCGCGCTAGGATTGGAGATTGTGACAGTGACGTAGACGCTCCAGGATTGGTGCGCAAGTAAGAATCGCGTTGCTATTGGGCTAAAAACCGTACAGTCGAAGATAAGACTAAAAGGTTTACGAGAGAAAGGAAGATGTATTATCATTCACCCGAGAAAAAGAAGAAATCCTTGGTTAGTAAAATAAAAGGATGGTTTGTGAAAGACAAAGATTGTGACTAGGGAAGGACAGTTACTTCCTCCGACGAAAACACCCGCATCCTTCATGGTTGCGAAATATGGGTACCATACTTGCATTTGGTTAGACAATTGGGAAAAGTATACAAAGGAAGACGGAGTTTTAGCGTTTCCCGAAAATCGTTCCTTTAATTTGGCAATTTTAAGGAATTTACGGGAGAGGATGATGAGCTTAGATCCACGACCTAGACCTATGCAGTAGGAGGCTTTGACAGAGTGGGAAGACGAGATACATGAGCGAGAAAAACAGAGAAATGGCAGTAGATATAGATATATGTTCGGACGGCCAAATGATCGTGAAACTCATCGTGATCGAATGAGAAGGTGGCGAGACGCAAGTATGACTGAAGGACTGTTTCCCGTAAGAACTGCAGGGGAAAATGAAGGAAGAAAATGCATAGAGAAAAAACATAATGTAGAACCTAGAAGATATGGAGCAAATGAGATAGAAGATGATGTCCTAGATGATGTTTTACAAAAGCCCACCTCCGTACAGGCAGGAATCAGAAACGCCAACCGCAGGTACACCAGTGAGGGAAACTGCGAATCATTAAGACAGAAGTTACGACTCCGGAGGCAAAAAGAAGGAATTCTCTTGGGGAAAGAGATGGAAAATAAGGTTGAGAGTGAAAATTAGAGGGAATTAGCAAAAACCATGTTAAAACTGACAGTGAAAATAAGAGAATTGACTAAAAATCTAGAAGCAGTTACAGTCCCTGTAACCATAGGTCTAGTTATGCCCATTTCTGAGAAGCAGAAAGAAAGTGAGCATGGTCTAACAGTTCCGTATGTGAGCAATAGACAGGCGGAACAACCCCCAATGAGAGCAAAAGAGAACCCTTGGAGACACCATGAGTGAAGGTGAACTACCTGTGTCAAATAACCCATTTTATAATCCTGATACTGTAGAAAGAAGCAGAATGGTAGGGGGACCAATATTAGAACCACCGAGAATGACAGAACCAGGGAATGTAGAAAAATCAGTAAATATAACTACAGACGAATTGAGCGAATGGCTGAAGGGCTTGCAAGGCAAAGAGAAGGAATCCCAGACTATTGATGTGGCAAAATTACGCATGGTATTAGAAGAATTAATAGTAGGGACTATCCCCACAGAAAAGCTGAAAAATTACCAGGATGAGGAATGGTTATTCCTATGTAAAAGTATCACTTGGAGAGCCGAGAATTTACATGACAGGCTAGCAGAAATAGCAAGTGAAATGGGAATTGACATGGACAAGGTAAAAGCTTTACAGAAGCCTTACCGAGTGGATTTCACGGAAAAGGATATTGAAAATCTGAGCACTGCAGGACGAATAGGGCAGATTAAGGACATAATCACAGTGTTGAGGAAGTGGGGAGATGTGGACAAATGGAAAAGCAGGTGGTATAGGAAACGGGATGATACCTCAGACAAAACTTTCCCAGCATTTCCTGTGACAGAAAAGGAAAAGGTAGTGACAGAATTTCCCATGAGAGATTCCAGGAGGGGGATATGTGCATGTCCCAAGGACATGACAGGACATTGTCATTTACCAATGACTTCCCTCGATTGCGAGAAAAGCCCGTCGAGTGGTACAGACAGGTAGACAGATTTGTTAAGTTGTCAAAAGTACTGTGGATTGATCTGAATAGCCTATTTTATATAAAGTGCCAGCAGACTTATGGGCAGAATGCAAGATAGTCATAGATTAGCCAACTAAAGAATACCCGAGAGATCCCAAAACAGGAGCACCAGACCCTGAGGTAATGAAAAAATATGAACAAGTTATGGTATTTTTGAAAAACAAAGTGCCTCCCAAAGAAACAGATTGGGTTAAAATAGATCGAACCCATCAGGAAGCGAAAGAATCAGTTCACGCTTACTATGAAAGGCTAATATTAGTTTTCAAACAGTTTAGTGGAGATGACAACCTGGGAGAAAAGGATCTAAGTCATTTTGTGTACAGATGTGTATGGTTTGCGTCCCGAAATTGGGGAAATGATCAAGCAGCACACCGTAGACTGGCAAAGCAAGAAAATAGATGAGTTCCTTAGACATGCTAAATACTTAAGTGATGAGATTGAGGCAAAGCAGCGAAAACTAAAAGAAAAGGCAATGTGGGTTCAAGTGAAAGTTGCAGAAAGACAGGAAGCTCAGCTGGTCGAACAAGCCAATAACCCAGGCATCAAACCGAGATTTGGCCCAGGAAAAGGGAAGGGTAATATAGAAGCTAAAAAGAAGTTTCCATGCCACAATTGCGGAAGGTTAGGGCATTGGAAATCCGAGTGTAAATATCCACCAAGTACTAATAATGAAAATCCATCAATGAATCCACAGGTGCAGTGTGAGGTGAGTCGCCCACTGCAGCAACAGCAGAAGGCTGTTAATCCACAGAATCAGGTGCCAAAACAGCCATTACCGCAAAGCAGGAACACCCAAAGATATAGCAAAGAAGTGGGATTCTACAATGAAGAACAGGTAAACAAACCGCAACGCGCGAGCGCTGTGTCACAATATTGGCTGCGAAATGACGAGTGAGTCAGAGGAGAATTATTGACGGTGCCGAAGAGAGGAAGAAGGGTGCGTACTTGGCGGAACTCTAGAAATAGATCAGACAGGACCATTTGTGGATGGGAAAGTTAATGATGAAAACATTACTTTTCTAGTAGACACTGGAGCTACGCGATCTACTGTCAGGTCAGCAGATGTGAAAAATCTTTCACTCTCGGATGAAACAATCCAAGTAGTTGGTGTCAAACACCCAGATTAGAACCTACCTTACCGAACCGGTAAAGGTTAAAATAGGGAAGTTCACAGACATGCACCGATTTGTGGTGTGTGATACTAGTCCTGTGAATCTGTTAGGAAGGGATCTTCTGTGCAAAATGAATTGCACCATATTCTGTACTCCAGACGGAATAGCATTTGAGACCAGATGAGGATGTACTGTATAAAATGACAATAGCTAACCAAGAAAATGGAATTACAGGAACTTGTGCAGTATTTAACCCAGATGAATTACCCAAAGAATTGAAGCAGTCAGTGAAGGCAGGAGTCTGGGATTTTACTGGTCCTGACGAAAACCTAAGTAATACCATCACATAGGTTGAAACATGTAGACCTTCATTTCACTTTTAGATACCAGTGGTCAATTTAACCAATCAAGGTATCTCATTAACATTTTTAACATTGACCAGTTGCTCCAGAATAAAACATTTTTAGTGAGTACATCTGGCCCATTTTTAAATTCATTATTCACTCACTTGCACTATGAAAAACTACCAGCTCCACTGTAATCAGGTGTTGTAGCACACCCGGACGGCATTCGGCTGTTCGGGTGGGACCCCTATGATGAAGCATGTCACCAACTAGGTTGGTGAGTGAGGGGTCTTTTAAAGAAAAGAATTTTTCGTAATGTGTGTGTTTCCCAGTATTTCGGAGACTCTGACCAGTCTTCTGGTTTTACTCCTTTTTGTGTTTCTCAATACATTGATGACCTATTGGTGGCGTCAAAAACACGTGAAGCTTGTGAAACGGACACAATAGCTTTGCTGAATCATTTGGCAGAGGACTAAAAGTATCTCCGACAAAATTGCAATACTGTAAAAAAGTACAATATTTGGGTCATACCATTGAAAAAGGGCTGAGAAAAGTAACCATAGACAGAATCAGAATTATTAGAGGAATGAGAGCCCCAATGACTCAAAGGGAGGTGAGAATGTTCCTAGGGATGGTTGGCTACTGTCGTCAGTGGATAAGTAACTTTTCCCCGATTGCCAAACCATTGGTAAAATTGACAAAAAGTGAGGTTAAAGACCGCCTTGAATTGAACAAAGAAGAATTGGCAGCATTCAGACAGTTAAAAAACAGCCTTTGCGAAGCCCCAGCTCTGGGGATGCCAGACTACGAGAAAGAATTTGAATTGTACTGCAGTGAGAGAAATGGATGTGCACTCAGTGTTAATACAGAAACATGGAAGACAAAGGAGACAGTTGCATATTTTTCGTCAATGTTAGATCCAGTGGCGGTAGGTTTGCCAGGATGTCTGAAAGCAGTAACTGCTACCTGCCGAAGCCTAGAGCAGAGTGAAAGCATCGTGATGGGATATCCAGTAAGAGTGTTTGTACCTCATAATGTGGCGATCCTTTTAACAAGGAGCCGAACACAGTTCATGTCACATAGTCGGCTGACTAAGTATGAGAAAGTCATTCTAGGTGCAACCAATGTGAGTCTGGAAAGATGTGTGAATGTGAATCCAGCTACACTTTTGCCTGATGCAGAGAGAGTGGAGGTAAGAGATGAGGTTTATCATGATTGTTTGGATGTGCTTGACTTTTGCACGAAACCTCGACCAGACATAAAAGATTTACCATTGCCAGAAAGTGATTATGTGTTGTTTGTGGATGGGTCATGCTTGAGAACAGACGAAGGATTGTTGAGTGCGGCCTATGCTATATGCACAGTTGCTGCAGTCATAGAAGCATCACACTTGAAAGGAGTTAAATCCGCTCAAGTAGCAGAACTAGTGGCATTGACAAGGGCATGCAAAATTGGGAAGAATGTGACTGTGATAACAGACAGCCAGTATGGCTTTGGAGTTGTCCACGATTTTGGCCAACTTTGGCTGCAGAGAGGTTTCCTGACCTCAAGTGGAACTCCTATAAAGAATGCAGAAGTGGTGGGAAAATTGCTTGAAGCAATACAGTTGCCAAAGGAACTGTCAGTGGTAAAATGTGCTGCTCATAGTCAAGGTAGTGATTATATCACTACTGGGAATCGATCTGCCAATGACATGGCTCAGTACTGTGCCCGAAATCAGTATTCAATCAATAGGGCAAAGGAGGAGATGTTTTTTTGCTCCATAATGTTTACTAACGTTGTGGGAACATGGGAAGAAGTAAGGCAGTTGCAGGATGAAGCAGGAGATGAAGAAATGAAGCAGTGGGTAAAAGCAGGTTGTGCACCAAGGGAGAAAGATCATGTGTGGGTCTATCGGGATGGAAGACCAGTAATGCCTGATAGCATGATGTCAACCATGGCACGGATGTATCATGGCCAAGGACATCTGGGAAGAGATGCCATGATAAGGGCTTTTAAGCAGACCTGGTACAATGCAAAATTCAGGTTGATAGCAGAGAGTGTCAAAGATGCCTAATATGTCAGCAGTACAATCCTGGAAGGAAAACAGTGGTGAGCTTAGGCACAATAGGCCGAGAGGGGGGACCTTTCACCAGAATGCAAATAGATTTCATTGAAATGCCCCCTTATAACAAGTTCAGGTATGTTCTGGTGGTAGTTTGTCTGTTCTCCAGATGGGTGGAGGCATATCCAACAAGAAGAAATGATGGAATCGCAGTGGCCAAGCTCTTGTTGAGGGAATTCATCCCAAGATTCGGGTTCCCAGTGACCATAGAATCAGACAGAGGAAGACACTTTTACAATGAGATCATGGCATTGATTTGTGAAGCATTGGGTGTACAACAAAAACTACATTGTGCCTATCGACCAGAGGCTTCTGGTGTGGTTGAACAAATGAATGGTACGATCAAAAACAGAATAGGGAAAATGTGTTTAGCCACAGGAATGAAATGGCCTGATGTCTTGCCTCTAGTCTTGATGACAATCAGATCTACTCCAGACAGAACTACAGGTTTGAGTCACCACGAAATCATCATGGGACGAGCCATGAGACACGTATTTGTTCCAGTCAACAAATTGATGACAATAACTGATGACATGATTTTGGATTACTGTAAAGGCCTGGCTGACGCAGTCCATTCTGTGTTTCACAAGGTTGGAGCGGACGCCACCACCCTTGAGAGAAAACCAGCCCATGACCTGAGCCCAGGTGACTGGGTGAGAATAAAAGTCCACAGAAGAAGGAATTGCTTGGTTCCAAGGTGGGGAAGGCCAAGGCAAGTTATCTTGACCACAACAACTGCTGTGAAGTGTGCTGGACTGAAAAATTGGATACATGCAAGTCACACTTTGAGAGTTCCAAATCCAACAGATAGCATTGGAAAGGAATATTTCGATGATTCCGAATCAAGTGATGACTCAGGCAACGAGAATACAAAGACAAAAGAAAATCCTGAAAATCCTGAAAGGGGGGAAAGGAGCAAAGACTAGTTCCAACTCCAAGAGAAGAAATTCTGAGGAAGAGATTGCAGATTTCAGATTCGGGAGACGAGCAAAACGTCAGTGGCGAGCACAGAAAGAAGAAGAGAAAAGAAAAGAATGTCCCGTCAGAAGTAACATTTACACCAGACGAAAGAGTAGAAGAAGTTCCACCTGAGAAAATTCTTTAAGGAGAAGGAGAGACAGAAATAGAGAGAGAGGGACAGATTTCTGCGGAAGACCCCCGAGGAGGTGTAGGGACATCCAACACTGAGATAGGTGAAGGGACAATCAGCAAACAGAAAGATTGCGTGTCGGAGACCCGAGGAGGGACAGAAGTAGGGCCAACACAAGAGGTGGAGAAGGAAGCTGGTAGAAAAGAAAAGTTAAATGAGACAAAATTTGAAGATAGTGAACCAGAGGGTCAAGTTCTGAGGAAGAACTTGGATCGAGGAAAGAAACAGTAAAGACGGCAAAACAAGAAGGAATGCTAAAGGAGACCTTTGGCCAAACAAAATAAAGAGACTGAGATATCGATTGACACGAGTCAAACCCTCAGAAGCTGAACAAGTGAACGAAGTAACAAATCAGCACAAAGAAAAAGAGGGAGAGACAGAAGTGTCCGAAGGAAACAAACGATCGAGAAAACCAAACCAGAAGTCACTTGAATGGACGTACGTGGCACTGCCTGAACAAGGAGAAGAGGTAGATAGTCAAGGAAATCCAGAGGAGACTTTACTGAAAGTGGTGAAGGAAGAAGAAACAGCGGAAATCCTTAGAGTTATCCTATCCGATATCGGAGAAGAAGCGGAAGATCAGGAAATTCTGTATGTAGATGAGAAGGAAGTGAAAAACGATGAGAGGCCAAGCTGAGTGATTTTAAGAAAGTCCTTGTAGAAAATATAAAGGATTGAATAAGAAATTGAAGAATTTGGATAACCTGATAAGGGCCTTGCTCTTGCAGGAAAAATACAAGAAGCGGAGTAGAAGAGGCTAAGTCAAAAAACACGGTCAATTTTAACAAGATGGCTAACAGATGATAACAAGAGTAGATGTACCTTTATGAGGAGATGGTGCAAGACATGTTGTTGTTGTACAGGACTATTAATGCTTCTTTGAAGCGTACTCGCTCTTTTGATCTCTTTCAAAGTAGCTTAGATACACTAGAAGGGCATACAGAGAATATGACTAACATAGTGAAGAGTTCACAAAAGGTAGTTCCATTTAAAACAAGCACTGAGCATATGCACAAGGATAGGTCTATAACTGATTTTTCTAGCAATGTTTTTTCAAAATTATTGTATGAATATGTAAGAACAATGGACGTAAGGGATTGCTACGTATGTATGCAATTACCTGCCTCTGTTTCAGAAGGGGTGACTTATCATCACCTTCCAGCAACTTATGGAACATGTAGCGTCTTAACCAGAATATTTAATCAAGTAGGGAAATTAGAATATAATCTAATATAGATAACATTCTTGGACAAACTCCCATGAATAATGAATTGAATCCAGCTAAAACCGCTAATGTACTAGGTGAAATTTTTAGAGAGACTAAAGAACTAACTTTAGAATATATTTTTACGAACAATTTAACTTGTAGTTTGAAGACAGAAGAGAAAACATTTCTAGATATGGTCGAAGAAAGGAGATTGAAAATACACAAAAATGCAGAAGGACATAAAGAGGGGGAAAACATATGGGAAATAGATGGGAAAAAGGAGACAAAGGGTGATGCTAGACCAACAATAGCTATAGATTCACCACAGAAAGGCAAATTATGCATTATGAGGGAAAGGTCCCAATATGATTATATAGGGACAAGTGAGTGTCATGATACATATTTTATTGCATCTGGATGGGGATTTAGAGGCGGAGAAGATCCAGTTTTCCCTGGACTGTACTATATTTGTGGGAACAAGGCTTATTACAGGTTGCCCGGCCATTGGTATGGCACATGTTTTGTTGGCCTGGTCTTTCCAAAAATCTTTCACTTGGATAGAGTAGAAAATAGTGGACCACATAACCTACTAATGCGCAGAAGAGAAACTTGGTTAGAAATTGTAGGTGATACTTTCGGAGCCTTGATACAAGCAGTGGGAATATCTTTGAATGCAAATAATATTCGGAAATTGTCAACCATAGTGGGTCGCTTGTCAAAAAGCACCGCTGGAGGATTTCTTTTGGTAAATACTGAAATGGTTGCTATGCGTGCTATGATTATGCAAAATAGACTTGCCCTTGATATCCTATTGGCAAAAGAGGGTGGAGTCTGTGGAATGCTGAAAGTTCAACATTGTTGCACTTACATTCCTGATGAAAGCAAAGATCTAAAAGTATATATTAAAAATATTACAGAACTGCATGATGAAATTGTACCACTGGAGGTTGAAAGTATCTGGACTAGAATTAGTAATAAGATGGCTGCTATTAAGACTTTTAGGTAAATTAGGTAGTACTATATTAGGGAAAACATTATTTCCATTAACGTGTGTGATTTTCATATTATTAATGCTTAGATTAGGATGTATGTGTTGCAGACATAGAAGAAATAAAAAGAAAATTAGACGAGAAATTATCAAAAAGAAGGAAAAGAAACAAGAAAGATTTTAACAAGATAGAATTGGAAGAATGGAAGGAGAGTATGTATGACAAAACAAAAAGGGAAGATGAAGGAGAAACAGAATTTTAATTGAGCAAGAAAACATTTCGAATCTCCATAAAAGGGGAAAATAGATTGTTTTTTGTGGGTTTTGTTTGTGGTGATAAAATCACCAAAGGGGGGATTGATGGAGCGGGTAAAATGTTTTTTTTATATACCCAATCCATTTATATATGTTTATATTAAAATGATTAATTATAATTAATAGTTTGATGTGAAAGAACTAAAACAACCTTATTAACAGAAAGAATACACGTGGGAATGCATTTGCATGGCTAAAATACTAGGTGAACTAAGTTGGTATGCATATTAAAACGATAAATGTTGCTTGAGTAATGTTATTGTGATTTGCGCTTAAATAAACCAGCATTAACGGCTTTGGATGATGCATAGGGCTAGATAAATGCATACACATAAGGGTATTAGCAAGGGAATAACACTGTTTAATCATTTCCATGTATTAATTACAATTTTTTGTGTTTCCTTTGCTTAAGTTGACTATTCTGGCCTACCAAAAGATGGCCGCTGACTGAAACCTAACTAAAGTACAATACTTCATCATTTGAACAATGGAGAAAGGCGCCTGCACGGACTTCGTTCGTGTCCCTTGTGTGACCTGTCAGACCATGCCCATGAAGACTACCCTGGGCGAGGTGCCAATGCCCCTGAACGTGAAGAAATTGTTGCAATTGAGAATATGAACTGTCGAACCAGACCTGTTACCAACGAACTGATACATTTAGGACCACGGATTATTCTTTCCCATACATTTGCTTTGAGACTTTTCCCGCATGGGAAAATTTGAAAATGTTTCCTGATGCGCTGAGATGTATTTGAATTCAGCAAATCATATTTCTGTGAAATGAGAAAATGTAACTTGGATATGTAAATTTTAGTATAAATATAAGTAGACTAGAGAGGGCAAACACAGCTACTGACGGAGAACCGATGATCAGAGATCCTTATGCTGACGGAGAGGACGGTGACTTTATATGATAAACAAGAACTCTGATGAATTTACTGAGGACCAGTTCTGACTTAGAAGACGACAATTAGCCAGAATAGGTAAATATGACAAAAGATGATATTGCATTATTAAGATTTAACCTGCATTTAAATTAGATAAAAGAAAATCTTTATTTGAATTAATGTGTCGGGTGATTATTTCATTGAAATGTTTATCGATTAGTTTTGAGAGTTAAAGTATCATTGAACTAAATAACTAAATGATTTGATCGACCTATTGATGGAGGAATTGTTAGGGTGATTCAGGAGAAGTGGTTTCCCTCTATCAAAGAAAGCAGTTAGGTTCGGAACTGATGTCCCTTTGTAGGCACGGATAGCTTGAGAGAATGAATGTTGGTGTTATGGGCCCCACCAGCGTATGATGTGTGTATGTGCGTGTGACTGAGAAATCATTCTGTCCGTGGAAGTAAGGGGAAATTAAGTAACACGAACTGCACCATGCTCTGAGGCCTAGGTCTGTCTATGGTAAAGCTAAGGTGCAAAATCTGTTTGGTGACCTGAAGCGGCCAACCAAGCATAGCCTCTTTGTTCACATAGGGCTGTGATCATTGTTCTTGTTCACATTGTTATGTTCACATAAGGGGAGAGGATGAAGCCTTAAGGCTAGAGCGGTTGAAGCTGGGGAACCAGGTTCGATTCTCGACAGCGACGCTCAACATCCTGTGATTCTGGGAAGATCAATTAATCTCCCTGTGCCTAACAAAAACAAACAAAAAAATGAATGCGTCTATCTGTAACCAAACTGGTGCTCATGTAAAGCGCTCTGATATCTTTGTGTCTAGTTTGCGCTATATAAAACTCTAAAAAACAAATTGTAAAAAAAGCAGTGGTGGCAGGGTATTCATTTTTACAGAATAGTCTGAGCAAAGCCTTTTTCTTTTCTGAGGGAGTGTGGCCTACCGGCTCCACTCATCTAATTGCATTGAAGTATAACACCCAGACCCTTGTGTTGACATTCCCTCTGCGTTTCGAGCACATATATCCTTGGTTTGGTAGCAACGCTCTGTGTGTGGTAAGTGTCTGAGGGCTGGAACCAGTTCGATCCATTTTGGATGGCCCCTGGTTTAGAATGGCACAAGATGGAGGGGATACAGCTTCCCCAGACAGTGAACATGCATTGCTTTTATTCCCAAAGCCAGATGGTGGAGACCCTGACACTTAAGTGAGTGAGGATAGAGACAGGGCTGCCCTCAGGAATTGTATGAGGACCATTTAGAATGGAATTGATTAGTTGTTCCTAAGCACTGCCATATGGTGGATGATAATGGAGAGGGGGAAGTCAGTAGATTCTATTGTGACAGTTGAGGAACTTTCCAAGAAGGGTCTTCCCCTTTTTCTAGGTCTCTGATTGATACTTCAGGAAGACTGATGACAGCCAGGACATTGGCCATGTTTGGTTACTCCTGCTTGGAGCCAGCATCATTACTACCTGCTATAAAAGGCATCACCTTGACAAAAGCTGTGTCTTCACTACTCCCAGAATATGACATTTGAAGCAGGCCAAGCTACCCAAACTGGTTTCAGGATTTTAGACGGTGGATCCACATCCCATGTCGAGAAAAAGTAGAAACCATCCAACTTCGTTCCAGTTCTAAGCTGCTTCACCTAGCAAGGAAAGGAGTGTTCTCAAAATTATTCGAAGAGCTGCTATGAGACGAGGGCCCGTGTCTACGTGACAGTCAGTCTCCAGAGGTGAGAACACATCATCTGAAGTCTGCACAACTTTCTGGAAAAGCTGTGGGTGTGTCTAGTGCCTAGAAGCTTGCCTGCCTGCTCAAAGAGGGAAGAAATATCTGGCCCTGAAGGATGGGATTGTCCAGGAAGAGACGCCCAGCTGTGTTCCGTAGTTTGTTGAGTACCCAGTAGAACAAACTGGCAATGGTAGCACACCCAGCACTGATGAAGTGAGAGGTCATCCTCTCTCTCTGCATCGATCATGTGATGAACTATATGAAGAAATCTGCAAATCTGAGTAAGAGCATCCTATCTTGCACCATCACAGAGGATCCGGATGGACTTGTGCTACCCCAGCCTCGTGTGTGGCAGATCGTGTGAAGATCGCTATTGCCACTGGTGGAGCAGGTCAAGAAAAAATTTGTATGCCTTCTCTATTTTGCATGAAAACACTAATTACGTAATCATTTTAATTATTAACCTGTACTAATTGTTTGCAGTGGTATTATTACAAACAATTGATGGACGGAATGCTGACAATGCAGACATTCTCCCCCAGTCCAGCCCGAACTGCCAAGCCATGTCTTCACTGGACCGGAATCAAGCATCCTAGGACCGGTTTCTGGCTATCAGCCGTCATCAGCCAGGATAGCTTGACTCCAGTGGCGTAGTGAGCACGGGTCCCACGTCTGGGAATACCCATCCCACTTAGGGCGAAAAGCGTTACAACAAACAATTGATGGACGGAATGCTGACAATGCAGACATTCTCCCCCAGTCAAGAGATCTGGGTTAAATCCATTGTTCTTTTGCCCACTACACCACCCCAGTTTAGACATGGCCATATGCAAATCAGTCTTGAACCTGTGCCTCATGGGAACAGTCCAGCCCGAACTGCCAAGCCATGTCTTCACTGGACCGGAATCAAGCATCCTAGGACCGGTTTCTGGCTTACACCTTAATAAACACGAATTACACGCGAGACTAAGTTGCAAATTGCATGGCTAATAATTTTAATAAATAACTGTGGTACGCCAAGTAATCGTAGAATGTGTTGGTATAGAAATCGCATGATTTATGTTGCTTTTGTGATGGTTTGTGCTCCTGGTAGGGCGGAAAGGTGAGTATTGCTTTAAATGTTGCTATGGCTAGGAAAATACTAATATATAATGGGATTAGTGTGGGTTTAACATTAGAAGCTTCATTTCCATATATTAATTATTTTTAGGTTTATCTTTGCTTAAGTTGGCATTCGGGCCTACTAGGCCGCAGTATTCAAAATGCAGTTCGGAAGTGGCCACCATCTCTTGAGCGCGATGTCTACTGCGCAGACTCGGATGGCTCTGAAGATCTCCAGGCGACCTCCGAAGCAGGCACTGTGTCAAGGATAGGAATGTGGAGGATTGCCAGAATTCGGCTAGTGTGAATGACGGGAAAAACAATAAGGGACCTGTATCCAGAGGTCTACATGTTGATACTTCGGAACTTGTTGCATGAGAACTGTACAAACTAAAAGATGACATTTGATTCCCTGAGAACCAAGAAAACCTGGGAACAGCGTCCAATATTTCAATTTTAGGAGCTTAGCCAATCAGGACATTTGATTTTTAGAAAATGTTGCAGGTTATCCTAGAATTTACTATAAAAAGGGGAACTTAGAAGAGGGTAGTGTGTGTCTAAGCGAGTGCATTCCAGAAGTGCGTTCTAAATTTCCCGTTGGTGACTGCTGATCGATTTGCTTGCACAATGGCTTGGTCCTTTTGATACCTTTGGGACTGTCGTGCCGAGCGAAATAACTTTTCCTGGACTTAGTTGAGTCTTATCCTGCAATTGCTTGGACGATTTTACCAGAAGGGATTGATTTATGCAGGACTGATGGTTTTCCGGGAAATGGTCACCTGTATCCGAATTTAGGTAAATATGATGGTTATGCAAATTCGGGACGAAATATACATTGAAATTCTGATTTGATTAAAGCGGATTATGCCAATGAAAGTGAATTAGATAAAATAAGCATTTATTAACAAAATGAGTTTGTGATTCTTTTAATAAGATATTGATTAATCAATCAAAGGTTCGAAGCTTTAATGTGTTTTAGCTGGTTCTAAATCACCATCAACCAGTCCAACTAATTGGTTCGACAAGTGGTGGAGTGCCTTGATGTTTAAAGTTCGGATTCTATAGGTGCAGATGTACATGGTGTAAATAATGTAAAGAATTTCTTCCTATAGGTAATAAGGTACCCCCACATGTCCAGTGCTTCATTCCTCCTGTGCGCAGACTCGAAGTGAGATGTATGAGTGTTGGTGTTATGGGCCCCACCAATGAATGCGTGTGTGAATGAGTTAGCGTGCTGACGGGTCTGTGACACAAGGAGGATATGTAAATTTGCCCTTACCCACTGGAGCAGTTTTCTTTTAGCAGATTGATAGTTTTATTGCATTGGTTTGGTGATTATTGATGATTGATTATTGATTTATGTACTAACATTCTATGTTGAGTCACGTCGCGTTTTATGTTTTGAAGACTTCCGGGATGTAGGAAGTTGGATGTCCTGTAGGTACACGGGGAAAACGTGTGGCAAGTGAAGTCGCACAGTGTATTGTCTTGTTGTCCTGTAGGTACACGGGGAAAACGTGTGGCGATTGGAGTCACACGACGCATTGTCTGGGTTCGAATTGGTAACATCGTGTGTTATCGTTAGGGACATTTCTGTGTGAAAGTGCGTGAGTGCAATAGCAACAGGTTCTCTCGTGAAGCTCTGGCCTTAATTCTCAGGAGCAGTGTAGTCTCCACATGTGTCTTAGCCCCAGAGAAACGGTTAGCCTTCTTGCTTGTTAGAAGGGTAAGGTAGAGGGAAGTGCTACTTTATCGGCGAAACGGAATAATTCTGTGGTAGGGTAGAGGTAAGCGCTGCCTTCGGGAAATACAGAATTCTTGTGTAAATGAGCAAAACCATCTCTTTGGATTAGCGAAACAGGCAATGGTGGTGTTTTTATGTCGTGATTAACAGATGTTTGATTGCAGAGAACGTAAGGGAAATGTTGCTGATACATTTTGTAAGGGGGGGTTAGCAAAAGCAGGAGTAGCGAGACAAGCTGACAGAAAGACCGCACTGGGATTGGCCAGCCATAGAGAGACTAGGTCTTCACGGATTGGTGCGCTGGTGTAGGCCGCGCTAGGAGTGGAGAATTCTAGTGTGACGTAGACGCTCAGGATTGGTGCGTCAGTATAAACCGCGCTGGCACTGAAGAATTACAGAGTGACGTAGACGCTCCGGATTGGTGCGTTAGTGTGAGTCGCGCTGGGATTGGACAGCAAATAGAATAGTCGTAGAGAAGCGATTCGGGAAATCTAGTGATTTCGAATTAAAAGACAATGATGTATTACGATCCACCAGAGAAGGAGAAAAAGTCATGGTTTGGGAAGATTAAAAGCCTATTTAAAAAGGATAAGCCAATTGTGACTAGGGAAGGACAGCTACTTCTTCCACCAAAGTCGCCCGCATCCTTTATGGTAGCGAAATATGGGCAAAGTATACAAAAGAAGATGGTTTTAGTATTTCCAGAAAGTGGTTCGTTCAGTTTAGCTGTATTACGGAACCTAAGAGAAAGAATGATTAGGTTAGAACTGAGACCTAGACCTACTTAGTTTGAAGCTTTAACGGAATGGGAAGAAGAGATGTATGAAAGAGAACGGCAGCGGAGTGGCGGAAGGTATAATTACATGTTTAGTTGACCGTGTGGACGGGAAGGTCATGATGACAGAATGAGGAGATGGCGGAGTGCAAACATGACCGATGGGATGTTTCCATTGAGAAATACTGAAGAGACTAGTGGTAGAAAATGTACAGAAAAGAGAAATAATACAGGGTCAGAAGGTTACAAGTATGGTGTGAATGAATCGAAGGATGATGTGCTAGAGGACATGTTTTATAAAAATCCTCCCCCGTATCAACCAAACTCCACGTTGCTGACGCCGAGAGTGCCAGTGAAAGAAATACCACGAAATAAAACTTTTGAGCAAATGCCACTTGATTTAGGGAAAAATAATCCATTTCGAGACTCTGAAATAGCACAACCTGACAGGATGGTAAATGAAAATTCAGCTGAACTGGCTAGAACTACCCTGGAATTAACTGAGAAAATTAGGGAATTAACCAAAAATATGGAAGCTGTTCCTGTGACTATAGGAGCAGTGATGCCTGTCTTTGACAAACAGAAAGATAGTGAGCATTGTTTAACAGCTCCTTACAATAGTAATAAACAAATCGAGACGGGAAAAAGAGATTCAGAAGAAAATCCATGGGGAAAATTAGTAGGTACCTCAGGGTTAAGTACTCCAAAAAATCTGACAATTAATCAAAGTCCAGCAAGTAAGACGCTGATGACAACAGAATCAGCATCAGAGACCCCAGAAAGAAGCATGGAACGGATAAGGAATGAAACAATTCCTGTAGGTCCCACTTCTGATGAATTAAGCAATTGGTTAAGGAATTTACATTGAAAAGATTCAGAACCTCAACCTTTAGATGTGACAAAGTTAAAAACAACGTTGGAGGAATTAATAGTAGGGACTATTCCAACTGAAAAATTAAAAGCATATCAGGGTGAAGAGCTAATGTTTCTTTGTAAAAGTATAAGTTGGAGAGCGAGGAGTTTGCATTAGAAACTGGAAGAAGGGGCGAGTGAAATGGGCATTGATTTTGAGAAAATAAGGGCATTACAGAAGCCATATAGAGTAGATTTCTCTGAAAAAGATATCGAAAATCTTAATACTGCAGGAAGGTTGACTGAAATTAAAGAACTGATTGCCTTGATAAGAAAATGGGGTGATGTGGATAGATGGAAAAGCAGGTGGTTTTGAAAAAGATGATGCAACTGATCAGACCTTTTCAGCGTTCCCGGTGAGAGAAAAGGAAACCGTGGTAACAGAATGTCCCATGAGGGAGATTCCTGGAGGAGGTTATGTGCATGTTCCATGGACTAGACAAGACATTTTATCATTTACAACTGATTTCCACAGGCTCCGGGAGAAGCCTGTGGAGTGGTATCAACAGGTAGAAAACTTTGTTAAATTATCAAAAGTATTGTGGATAGATTTGAACGGTATTTTTTATATAATTGGGCCAGCAGATCTGTGGTCAGAATGTAAAATTACATTAGGTTGGCCTACTCAAGAGTATCCAAGGGATCCTAAAACAGGTGCCCCTGATCCAGAAGTAATGAGAAAGTATGAACAGGTAATTACTTTTTTGAAAAATAAAGTGCCTCCAAAGGAAACTGATTGGGTAAAAATTGATAGAACCCACCAGGAAGTTAAAGAATCTGTCCATGCCTATTATGAAAGGTTGCTGTTGGCTTTTAAGCAATACAGTGGTGATGAGAAATTAAGTGAGAAAGATTTAAGTCACTTTGTATATCGATTTGTGTATGGGTTAAGACCTGAAGTAAGCGAAATGATTAAACAGCATACGGTAGATTGGCAAAATAAAAAGATAGATGAAGTACTGAGACATGCGAAATATTTTAGCGACGAAATTGAAGCAAAGCAGCGCAAACTGAAAGAAAAAGCCATGTGGGCTCAGGTTAAGGTAGCAGAAAGGCAAGAAGCCCAGCTGATGAAACAAGCAAATGGTATGGGCCATGTGAGACAAAAACCTAATATTGGAAAAGGAAAGGGACAGATTAGTTTAGATGAAGCGAAAAAGTGGCCATGTCAACTGCGGAAAATTAGGGCATTGGAAATCCGAGTGTAAATTGCCACCGAGTGCTAATGGTGATAATGCATCATTGAATTCACAGGTGCAGAATGAGGTGAGTTGTCAACCGCCGTGACAGCAGCAGGTTGTTGCCCAACAGTGTCAGGTGCCAAAGCCACCTTTTCCACAGAGTGTAAACCCTCAGAGATACAGTAATGAGACAGCATTCTACACTGAGGAACAGGTAACAAAGCTAGGGCGCGCTAGTGCCGTTTCGCAGTATTGGCTGCAGCGTGATGAGTGAGTCAGAAGAGAGTTATTGATGGTACCGAGGAGAGGAAGAAGAGTGCGTACTTGGCGCAACTCTAGAGGTAGACCGGACAGGCCCTTTTGTGGATGGAAAGGTAAATGATTACTTTCCTGATAGATACTGGTGCTACTCGTTCAACTGTTAGATCGGCTGACGTCAAAAATCTTACTCTCTGATGACACAATCCAAGTAGTTGGAGTCTCCAATAGACAAATAAAAACGTATCTTACTGAGCCTGTTAAAATTAAAATAGGAAAATTTACTGACATGCACCGTTTTGTCGTATACGATACCAGCCCTGTAAATTTGTTGGAGAGGGATTTGCTGTGTTAAATGAACTGCATGATTTTCTGTACTCCGGGTGGCATAGCTTTTGAGAGTCCTGATAAGGATGTACTGTATAGAAGGACAATGGCTAATTTGGAACCCTAAATCACTGAGGCATTTGCTGTATTTGATCCAGAAGAATTGCCTCAGGAATTAAAGAAAACAGTGAGACCTGAAGTGTGGGATTTCACAGGAGAAGATATGGGATTGATGAAAAGGGCAGACCCTGTGAAGATAACTGTAAAGGAAGGAATAAGTTACCCGAATATTCCCCAATATAAATTGAAACCAGAAATAATTGCAGGAGTCATTCCTATAATAGACAAAATGATTGAACAAGGAATCTTGAGAGAAATAATGAGCAGTCCATGTAATTCACCGATTATGGGTTTGAAGAAGCCTAACGGGACTTTCAGGATAGTGCAAGATTTGAGAAAAGTGAATAAAATTGTTGTACCTTGTTGTCCCATCGTATCAAACCCTTAAGTGGTTCTATATCAGATTTCCCATTATGCAGAATGGTACACGGTCATTGACCTGTGTCACGCTTTCTTTTCTATCCCATTGCACCCTGACAGCCAACAGATTTTTGCGTTCCGGTTTGGCAATGTACTTTGGCATGGTGCCGAATCCCACAAGGGTATACAGAAAGTCCATTGATATTTAATCAGATTCTAAAGAAATCCCTGGAAGATTTAAAAATGCCTGACAGCTCAGTACTGGTTCAATATATCGATGACCTATTGGTGGCATCGAGAACACGAGAAGCTTGTGTGGTAGATACAGTTGCATTACTGAATCATTTGGCGGATGGAGGACTTAAAGTATTCCCATCGAAATTACAATTTTGCAAAAAGGAAGTACAATACTTAGGTCATAAGATCGAGAAAGGCCTGAGAAAAGTGACTGCAGATAGGATCACAATAATAAAGGGAATGAGAGCACCAATGACTCAAAGAGAAGTGAGAATGTTCCTTGGAATGGTTGGATACTGTCGTCAGTGGATCAGCAACTTTTCACTGATTGCAAAACCTCTGGTACGCTTGACGAAGAGTGATGTGAAAGACCCCCTTGAATTGAACAAAGAGGAAATGAAGGCTTTTAAACAATTGAGAGACAGCCTGTGTGAAGCACCAGCTCTTGGAATGCCCGACTATGAGAAAGAGTTTGAGCTCTATTGCAGTGAGAGATATGGATGTGCACTCTGTGTTAGTAAAGAAGCATGGGAAATTAAGACGACCAATTGCATATTTCTCAGCTGTATTAGGTCCTGTAGCTGTAGCGTTGCCTGGTTGTTTGAAAGCAGTGGCTGCTACCTGTAAGAGTTTGGAACAGAGTGAAGGAATTGTGATGGGATACCCTGTGAGAGTGTTTGTACCCCATGCCGTTGCGATCCTTTTAACAAGGAGCCGCACTCAATTTATGACGCATAGTCGTCTAAATAAATATGAGTCATTTTGGGTGCTACGAATGTTAGCCTTGTGAGGTGTCTCAATGTGAACCCCTCAACATTGCTGCCTGATGCTATAAATGTGGAAGTGAAGGATGACGTGGACCACGATTGTTTGGAAGTGCTTGACTTTTGCACTAAGCCACGTCCGGACATAAAAGATGTACCTTTGAAAGAAAGTGACTTTGTGATGTTTGTGGATGGGTCATGCCTGAGAACTGAAGAAGGAATTTTGAGTGCAGCGTACGCAGTATGTACTGTAGCGGCTGTATTGGAAGTGTCATGTTTGAAAGGAGTGAGATCAGCTCAGGTTGCTGAATTGTTTGCATTAACAAGAGCATGCAAGTTGGGAAAGAATCTGCGGATAACTGTGATTACTGATAGTCCGTATGGATTTGGAGTTGTGCATGATTTTGGGCAGATTTGGTCCCAAAGAGGATTCTTGACATCGAGTGGAACTCCTATAAGGAATGCAGAAGTTGGTAAGTTGCTTGAGGCACTACAGCTGCTTAAGCAATTAGCGGTAGTAAAATGCGCAGCCCATACGAAGAGTGCTGATTGTGTGTCAGCGGGTAATGGATTCGCAAATGACATAGCGCAATATTGTGCGCGCAACCAAAATTCAGCCAATCGAAACCGGGAAAAGGAAATGAACTCATGTCCCTTACTTTTTACTAACACTGAGTACTTGGGAGGAAGTGAGGCAATTACAGGAAGAGGCAGGAGAAGAAGAAAAGAAACCGTGGATAAAATCAGGATGTGTACCTCGAGAGGCAGACAGAGTTTGAGTTTATCGGGATGGAAGACCAGTAATGCCCGATAGCATGATCTCTGCCATGGCACGGATGTACCATGGACAAGCACATGTAGGTAGGGATGCCATGATCAGACTTTTCAAACAGACCTGTTATAATGCAAAATTCCGGCTAGTAGCTGAGAGCCTTTGTCAGAGATGCCTAATATGTCAGCAATACAATCCAGGAAGGAAAACAGTGGTGAGTTTAGGAACGATAGGACGGGAGGGAGGTCCTTTCACCAGAATGCAGATGGAGTTCATTGAAATGCCCCCATGTAATCGACTCAGGTATGTTCTGGTAGTTGTCTGTTTTCACGCTGGGTGGAAGCGTATCCAACAAGAAAGATTGATGGAGTTACCGTAGCGAAACTCCTGTTGAGAGAGTTCATTCCTAGGTTTGGTTTCCCGGTTACGATTGAGTCAGATAGAGGAAAGCATTTTGAGAATGAAATCATAAAATTGATTTGTGGAGCATTGAATGTACAACAAACTGCATTGTGCCTACCGTCCAGAGGGTTCTGGAGTAGTGGAACAAATGAATGGCACCATTAAAAACAGATTTGGAAAAATGTGTTTGGCCACAGGATTAAAATGGCCTGATGTCTTGCCTCTAGTGCTCATGACTATTCGATCGATTCTGGATAGGAATACTGGACTGAGTCCCCATGAGATTGTTATAGGTAGAGCGATGAGACATGTTTTCATTCCTGTCAACAAACTACTGCCTATATCTGATGACTTTGTGTTGGATTAATTCAAAGGGTTGGCTGATTCAGTTCATTCTGTGTTTCATCAGGTTGGATCGGATGCCACCACCCTTGAAAAGAAGCCAGCTCATGATTTGAGTCCAGGAGACGGAGTAAGGATCAAAGTGCATAGAAGGAGAAATTGTCTGGTCCCACGTTGGGGGAAACCATGTCAAGTGATTTTGACCACGACGACGGCTGTGAAATGCGCAACAGTAAAGAACTGGATACATGCGATTCATACTCTCCGGATCCCTAGTCCTGCAAATAGACCTGAAGAAGAATATCTGTCGGATACCAGTTCTGAGTCAGAATCAGAAGAAACCAATCAATCAATCATAGCATTTGTATAGCGCGCTACTCACCCGGAAGGGTCTCAAGACGCTGGGGAAGAGGGGTCCGTCACTGCTCGAAGAGCCAGGTCTTGAGTTGCCTCCTGAAGGAGAGATGGCCCTGGGTCAGCCAAAGGTGGATGGGGAGGGAGTTCCAAGTCTTGGCTGCCAGGTAGGAGAAGGATCTTCCTCCGGCGGTGGCTCTGCGGATGCGTGGTACGGCGGCGAGGGCGAGGCTGGACGATCGTAGCTGGCGGGTGGGCGTGTAGAAGGTCAGGCGGTTGTTGAGGTACTTGGGGCCCAGGTCGTGTAGAGCCTTGTGTGCATGGGTGAGGAGCCTGAACGTGATCCTCTTGCTGACGGGGAGCCAGTGCAGGTCTCAGGTGGCCAGAGATGTGGCTGTGTCGGGAGAGGTCCAGGACGAGTCGTGCGGAGGCGTTCTGGATGCGTTGGAGTCTTTTCTGAAGTTTGGCTGTGGTTCCGGCGTAGAGGGTGTTCCCGTAGTCCAGTCGGCTGGTGACGAGTGCCTGGGTGACCGTCTTCCTGGTTTCGGTGGGGATCCATCGGAAGATCTTACGGAGCATGCGCAGGGTGTTGAAGCATGATGAGACGGCGTTGACTTGTCTGGTCATCGAGACGGAGGAGTCCAGGATGAAGCCCAGGTTGCGCGAGTGGTCCGTTGGCTTGGGAGTGGCACCCAGGGCAGGGGGCCACCAGGAGGGCGGTGATCCCAGGATGAGGACTTCCGTTTTGTCTGAGTTCAGTTTCAGGCGGCTGTTCTTCATCCATTCGGCGACGTCTTTCATCCCTTCCTGGAGGCTGGCTCTGGCGGTGGCAGAGTCGTTGGTGAGGGAGAGGATCAGCTGGGTGTCGTCGGCGTAGGAGATGTTGAGATTGTGTTGGCGTGCGATGGCTGCGAGGGGGCTCATGTAGACGTTGAAGAGGGTTGGGCTGAGTGATGATCCTTGTGGTACGCCGCAGATGACTTCGGTGGCCTTGGATCTGAACGGGGGAGGCGGACTCAGTTCTTCCGGCGAGGAACGAGATAATCCACTTCATTACCTTCTCTTGGATCCGATGTTGCCGAGGCGCTGTACTAGGGTGCGGTGGCAGACAGTGTCGAACACTGCAGAGAGGTCCAGGAGGATGAGGGCCGCTGTTTCCCCGTTGTCGAGCAATGATCTGATGTCATCGGTGGCTGCGATCAGTGCGGTCTCGGTGCAGCGAGGGGTCGAGGGATCCGTTAGTCTCGAGGAAGGCGGCGAGCTGTCTGTTGACGGTCTTCTCGATGACTTTGGCAGGAAAAGGGAGGAGCGAGATGGGGCGGAAGTTCTTGAGGTCGGTGGGGTCCGCTGTTCGTTTCTTCAGGAGGGCGCTGAGCTCGGCGTGCTTCCAGCTCTCCGGGAAGGTGGCGGTGTGGAAGGAGGTGTTGATGATGTCCCGGAGTTGGGGTGCGATGATGGAGTCGGCCTTGTTGAAGACGTGGTGGGGGCAGGGGTCGGTTGGTGATCCGGAGTGGATGGTGTTCATCGTGCGGGTGGTGTCTTCTGTGCTGACCGGGGTCCAGGCACAGAGGGTGGTGGTGGGGGGGCGTTGGTTCGGCGGTTGGGTGCGTGGTTGGTGCGCTGAAGCTGTTGTGTATGTCGGGGGGCACTAGGTGGCGCACGGCGGAATGGCTGCCTCTGGGTGAAGCTCCCGCTGCCCAGCGCTGAAATCCTGAAATAATCCTCCCTGAACGTCGCAAATCCTGTCATAACGGGTCTCGGTGGATGCACTGCTGTCTCTGCCACCGATTACGACCCTCGTGGATCTGGGCGACCCGGCGTCTGCTAGGTGTAAGGCTGCTGTCGCTGCCGCCGGCTGGCGTGAGACCCTCGCTGGTGCCGGAGCCGGGTGGTGACCGCTACGCGAGGCCGGTGCTGCACACGTGGGCGGAGAGGCCCGGCTGCGTCCTCTGGGTCCCGGATAATCGGACCTGCATCGGAGGCGCTGAGGGTCCGCGGAACCCTTCCTGAAGCCTGTACCCGGGGAAACCACAGGCGCTGTGACACTGGGCGAGCTGACTACACACTGCAGACATCGAAGGTGAGGACGCGAGTTTCCTGCCCGGGGACGGAGAACGGCGCGAAGCGGCCCTCCCTGACCCGCCCCGTTGTGACCGGCTGTTTCCTGCTGGCCCTGGCGGCCTGCCTGTCCGGCCAGAGGCCGAGTGCTGGTGCCTAAGGGAGGAGGCTGAAGCTGCGCTGCCCCTGTCTGGAGGACGTTAGTGCTGGGTCCGAGGGGCCCGTGTCAGCGCCCGCGAGGGAGTCCTGCCTGGACTGAGGCGGTTGCTGCTTGCCTGGGGGCACTGGTCGGAGGGTCGCGCTCCTCCCTTGCTGGGTCCGGACGGTACCGCGGCGGAGGTAGGAGGCCTGCCGTGTGATCTTGGGAGCCCGGACTTGTGTCGCCCTGATCCTGCCTCCCCCTTTTTTGATGCCGGCGGCTGTGGGTGCGGAGATCATACTCGCTCCCAATATCCTGATGGCGGATGGCCTGCTGACGAAGTGCGTGGTCTGACCGAGCGATTGGGGCTGATTCCAGGCGCAGGGACCGGTGACGAACGTCGCCCTAGCGATACCGCGGAGAAGATCCGATTGCCCTGTGGTGGAGCTCATTGGGGTGAGGGCGGACTGCCTCATATTTCTGCGCCCCGGATACACTAGGTCGGGTGTTTCCGACTTCGCGCCTGCAGTGGTCTACCTGTAAGGACTGACATGGGGAAGCCGGACAGCCGCCAGCCTCGCCTCACCTTTGAGGCAAAAAAGTCCACTAAATCCCAGCCCAGGGAGGACGCGGGAGGGTCGGCCCAATCAGCCGCTCCGCCGGTAGACGATGTCAAATCTATCCTACTGGATATGAGGCAGAGTCTGGCGACTATCGTGGACAAAATGGACTCTATGCAGTCACGTATGGACTCCATAGTCCACAAGGTGGATAGCCATGGTGAACGCCTCACAGAGACGGAGCGGCGTATTTCGGATTCAGAAGACCGAACACAATTATCGGCTACGGTGACACGTATGGATAAAGTCCTCCGAGTAATAGCAGCCAAGAACGAGGAGTTGGAGGCGCGTAGTCGCAGAAATAACATACGCATCATTGGCGTACCGGAATCAACCCACACGGGTAAGATGGAGGTCTATGTGGAAGGCTTGCTGCGAGCAGTGGTGGGCACGGATTCCCTCTCTCCTCAGTTCATTGTCGAGAGGGCGCATAGATCGCTGGCTTCGAGGCCGCCGCCGGGGGCTCCTCCCCGCCCCATCATCGCTCGCCTGCTGAACTTTCGAGACCGCGACGCAGCCCTTCGGACGGCGAGGGAACTGAGGACCCTATCCTACGATGGTAACTCCTTCACTATATTCCCGGACTTCACCCCCGTGGTCCAAGAAGAACGAAAGAAGTTCATTGTAGTCAAGCAAAAACTGCGTGCTGCACAAATTGACTATGCGCTATTATACCCAGCCCGCTTGCGCATCACACATCAGGGGAAACAAACCTTCTGCACGAGTCCTCAACAAGCAGAGGAATTCCTGAAACGTGTCAAGAAGCGCGAACTGGAGCGCCCCTCCACGCCGACCTCGGACTGATGGTGCTGAGCCACCATTGTGCAACGCCGGGACCGGATGCTCAGTGACTGGTAGGTTGGTGCGAGTGAACGCTGATGCGAAACTTGATATGATGGCCTGCGAGCCTGCCTGAACTGTATTGGGGGGCAGTCATCGGAGTCCTGCTCCTACTCCCGGCGCGTCAGACTTTCAGGACATTACGCTTTGCTGGGCACCCTCTGTCCATGGAGAGGACTCGGTTATCTACTGGGTATGCTCTAATGGCTCAGGGGGATACAGTGTCTCCACCTAGATTGCGCCCTCAAGGGTATCACCCCATTGTTCTTTCACGGTTATATGTTGATCCCTTATGGTACTTGCTATGGGGGAGTTTTGTGGGGGGGTGGGGGGCAGGGGGTTGATCCAGATGGCATGATTGGGATGCTGCTGTGGGTGGGGGGGGAGGAGGGGGGTGTTGGGGATTTAAGGTGTCTTATGGTTCTGACTGGCAGGAGGTGGCGTTTGCATTGTTCTCTTTGCATCATTCAGGGGGCGGCGGGCGCATTGTGTTGTGCTATTTGAATATGGCGATTTATAATGAGTGATCCGCCAACAGGTGGGGACTGAACTAGTCAGCTCACTTTCCTCACGTGGAATGTGAGGGGTTTGGGAAACCCTAGAAAGCGTAGGCAAATTCTGGCATACCTAGATAGACATCACATTGGGGTAGCGTTCCTTCAGGAGACACACCTCGACCCCTCCAGGCCCTCGCTGTTTGCATCGCGTTGGGCCGGTCATCGTGCTTTTTCCTCATATTCCACCTACTCACGAGGTGTTGCAATCCTTATTCGGAAGCATGCCCCCTTTGCGTACATAGGAGAGCGCACCGACAGAGGGCAGGTACTGTGTCATTTGGGGACGTCTGGGTATGGATACGCTAACTTTAGCTTGTTATTATGACCCCAACTCGGATGATCCGCATTGCCTCCAGGCGCTTTGGACTGAGATTCTGAGCATTGGCTCCACGTATCTAGTGTGGGGGGGAGACTTCAACACAGTTGCTGACCCCACACAGGACAGAGCGAACCCTGGCCCTCAGCACTACTCCCGCTCCCAGGCGTATGTCCATGGCCTCCTCACTGATCGCCATCTGATAGACGCGTGGCGCCATAGACACCCTGCGACCCTTGAGGGTACACATTGGTCAGCTGCACATTCCACTTGGGCACGATTGGATTACATCCTGGTTTCTCCTGGGCTTGCTCCCAGGCTCTGTTGGGTAAAACACCTAGCTCGCACTTACTCCGATCATGCCCCTGTCTCAATGGGTATGAACTTAGTAGACCTGGTTGGCTCTCCAATGGCGTGGAGATTGCAGCCTAATGTCCTGCTAGACGACGTCTTCCGGTCTGAACTAGCGCAGGAAATTGAGAGCTTCTTCCAACGCAATGGTGGGACGGTGGATAGTGTGGCGGTAGTTTGGGAGGCCTTTAAGGTCACCATTCGGGGGATGTGCATTTCCAAGGGGGGGGGCATACTCAGAGACCTACGTAACACTCTTCGTAAATTGGAATCCGACCTTAGAGATCTGGAATCCCGCCCCACGTTCGCCAGTAATGCTGAAGCGCAAGCCAAATTCCGAGACCTGCTGTCTGACTACACGGCAACTGCTGACAGAGGTTCGATTCAGGGGGAAATACTTTCAGGCCCGACGGTATGGGGAGGGTGAACGGCCAGGTAAATTCTTAGCTTGGGCGACGCGGCCGCCTCGCTTTAATAATCACGTCCTCGAACTACGGGGACACTCGGGAGACCTTCACAGAGATACCCGGTCCATAATGCATGCGTTTGTTACTCACTATGCTGACTTATATTCCTCCGCTCACACACGCCCACCGGAGCTGGACCGCTACTTGGGAGAGATCACACTGGGATGGCTCTCTGACGCGCAGAGAAAGTTCCTTATGGCTCCGCTAGGCCTTGACGAAATCCGGGAGACTATAATGCAAATGGCCTCGGGAAAGGCCCCCGGCCTTGATGGCTTCCCGATAGAATTCTATAAAACTTATATTGATATTCTTGCGCCGATATTGAAGGTGGTGTTTGATGAGGCCCATACGCTGGGAGTGCTTCCGCCTTCCATGAGAGAGGCACTGATCACCTCCCTCTTAAAGCCGGGTAAACCGGCAACCTCCCCGGACTCTTATCGCCCATTGTCCCTCCTTAATTGCGACGCGAAGATCCTTTCTAAAACTTTGGCTAATCGTTTGACGCTCCTTATGGAGGGACTGGTTCTCCCGGACCAAATCGGGATTTATACCTGGCAGGGCGACGTCGCACAACTTGCGCACGCTATTCGCCACTTTACAGAATGTGGATCCCGATTTACAGATGGTGGCGGTCTTTTTGGACGCCACAAAAGCATTTGACTCCTTGGAATGGGATTACCTGGTGGCTGCGCTGTCCCACATGGGCTTTCCTTTGGTATTCCTGGGGTGGATAGCTATCCTTTATGGTAGCCCGTGCGCTAGGGTCTTAGTCAATGGCAGAGTGTCGGAGTCCTTCGGATCGCCAGAGGGACCAGACAGGGGTGCCCTCTCTCCCCACTTTTATTCGCACTGGCGATTGAGCCACTTGCCTCGAGGCTGCGGCAGCACCATCAGAACAGGGCGCTGTTCTGCGAGCAGCGACAGATTTTGCTGTCGCTGTATGCAGATGACATTACCCTATATGTTCGGGACCCTCAGAATAATCTGAACCCTCTGCTTCGGGAATTTTTAGTCTTCGGGGAGGTGTCGGGCGTACGGATTAACTGGTCTAAGTCTCAGATTTTCCATCTGACAGACGGTTCCCGGAAATTCTCGCTTGACTACCCCATAGAATGGAGCGATTCCGAAGTCAAGTATCTTGGCATTAAGGTCTCTCGAGATAGGGAGGAGCTGATGCGATTAAACTATGGTACGACGCTGCTGCATGTCGCCTCTTGCGTTGACCGCTGGCTTACGCTCCCATTATCGATGGCTGGACGTGCCGCTCTGATCAAGATGGTGGTGCTTCCCAAGCTCCTATATTTGTTCCTGAATATTCCTTTTCCTCCAGGGAGACACTTCTTTTCCCGGTTACGTTCAGAATTGATACGGCTGGTGTGGGGGGGGGGAGGAGACCTAGATTGAAATGGGCTGTGATGACCTCCCCTTACTCCCGTGGGGGCTTTGATATTCCAGATTTGGAACTATACTATTACTGTGCCCAGGCGCATTATGCGTATTACTGGTTCCGTCCCATTGCCTTCATGCCCCAACTTGCTGCTGAGGACTGGCTTGCGGCACCTTTACCCCTGCCTGGCTTATTGCATAGTGTGCTCCCACATACCAACGCTAACTACAACGCCCTCCAGGGTACGGTGGATGCATGGTTGGAGATATCAAAGCGAGTGGGGAGCTCGTTTCTGTACTCGCCTCTCCTCCCCATTGCTTACCACCCTCAGCTCCCCCTTTTACAGGAGAAGCTGTTTCAAAACTTGATTCGCAAATTGGGGATTCTGACTTGGGGTGATCTGTTTACAGGCGGGCAGTTTCGTGACAGGGATCACTTCTTTGTAGGCTACGCACCCACCCCTCTGGAGCTTTTCACTTACTTTAGACTGAGACATGGCATGAAGGCCCTACTGCAAACGTTCCCGGCTGAGCCCAAGATTCTCGCTCCCCTACATAGGCTCCTACAGGCAACCTCACCCTCCCATTTGGTCTCGATATTATACCATGCGGTTCACTCGGACGCGCCTGTTTCTGTTTCGAGGGCTCGTGGGGAGTGGGAGCGGGAGTTGGGGCTGGAGCTCGGTGAGGACAGGTGGGCCTACTGTTGCTTGCAGACGGAGCAAATCTCGGCGAGTAGTAGGCATCGGATCATACATTTTACATTTCTGAACCGCCTCTACTGCACTCCGGTAACCAAGCACAAATTTCGACTGCAGGATTCTGATAATTGCGAGAGATGTCACGCCCCTCAGGCAGACTTCCTACACCTCTCCTGGACATGCCCTGCTATTCAGAGCTACTGGGGACAGGTGTACTCTGCTATTGCGCACATGATAGAACTTCCTCTTGCGCCTGAGCCGGTACAGGCGTTACTAGGATATACCAAACAGATTCCGCGCTCATGACGTCGATTTGTCACGATGGCGCTTTTATTAGCGAAACGGCGTATTGCTTGCCGCTGGGGACGGGGACGGGCCCCGAAATTCAAGGAGTGGCTCAAAGTTCTTATATATTGTCAAGAGCAAGTACTGATATACTCCGAGCTGCTTCCCGCCCGGTCCCGCCCTGCCGACATCTGGGGGCCATTGCAGAGTTATCTGTTGCAGTATCCGGAGGTTCTGGCGGAAGGCGCCCTCCTATGGCTGCCGATGACCCTACTTCCAATACCCAAGGTTGGCATCCTGCATAGGGAGGGAGGTGTACTGCTAGGGCACTATAGGTGCACCTGCTTTGTTTCTCCTGCTCCCCTGTGTGTGGCCTTGGGAGTGATGAGATTCTGATATTCTGTTCCATGTAGCTTGTTTCTTGTTTCTGTGATGAAGGTGCGAGATTTCTGGGAGGGGGCCATGCCTTGGAGGGGATCGAAAAGACTGACACGATCGGCTTGGGGGCTCCCAGGCCGATTCTGGATAAATACAATATACATTATTCCCCTACCTGATGTCCCCATTATTTGGGTAAGCCGCTGGCCATACGCACGACTGTGTAACGGGACTCGTTCGCCCCCTGGGGAAGAGGTACATATGATGCTCATGTGACGATTAATCCACATTGCCATTTGAACCTGCCATTTGAACCTGCGTATGTTTTTTCTTTCTGTATGTATGTGAAATTGAACCATAAAATCTCAATAAACAAAGTTTAAAAAAAAAAGAAGCTGTTGTGTATGTCGTGATCTTGCGGTGGAAGAACGAGGCGAGTGAGTCGCAGAGGTCTTGTGAAGGAGTGATGTCGTTTCCGGCGCTGGGGTTGGAGAGCTCTTTGACGATGTTGAAGAGTTCCTTGCTGTTGTGGGCGTTGTTGTCCAGTCGTTCCTTGAATGCTGTCTTCTTGGTGGTGCGGATCAGCTGTTGGTGCTTGCGGGTGGCGTGCTTGAGGGCGGTCATGTTGTCTGTGGTCTGGTCGTGGCGCCAGGCTTTCTCGAGGGTGCGGCAGTTCTTCTTGAAGTCCTTGAGTTAGTCAGTGAACCAGGGGGCTTTCTTGTTGCCGGGTCTGCTTGGAGGGTTCTTCAGTGGTGCGAGGTCGTCGGCGCAGGCGGTCAGCCACTGTCTGAGGTTGCTGGCTGCCTCGTTGGGGTCCGTTGTGCTGGCGGGGGTGTTCTGGCTGAGGGAGGTGGTGAGCTGCTCGGCGGTGATCTTGCTCCAGCTCCGTCGAGGAACCTGTTGCGGGTGGTGATGGGTCGTGGTTCTTCTGAAGTTGAAGTGGACGCAGCTCTGGTCAGTCCAATGAAGAACGGTGGTGGCGCTGAAGGAGATGTGCTTGCTGGATGAGAAGACGGGGGTCAAGCGTGTGGCCGGCATAGTGGGTGGGGGTGTTCACCAGTTGCTTGAGTCCGAGGTTGGCGAGGCTGTCCAGCAGGGTGGTGGTGTTGCAGTCCTTGTTGTTCTCCAGGTGGAAGTTGAGATCCCCTAGGAGGATGTAGTCAGCGGAGGGGAGGGCGTGCGGGCTGATGAAGTCTGCGATGTCTTCGCTGAATTGTGTGCGTGGTCCCGGGGGTCTGTAGATGAGGGTGCCTCCGAGGGTCGTCTTGGGGTCGGTGTGTATCTGGAAGTGGAGGTGTTCGGCGGCGGTGAAGGTGTCGGAGTTGGTCGTGATGCGGATGGTGTTCTTGTGTATGATGGACAAGCCAAGCTCCGAGAAGGGGAGAGTTGGAACCAAGTCAAGTTCCAGAACAAGAGAATTTGCCATTAAGGAGACTGGAAATTTCGGATACTAGCTCCGAATCAGATAGGTGAGAGAACAGGAAAAAGTCAAGGAGAATATTGAGGAAACCGACAAGGAAATACTTGATAAAGAAGCCCCACATTCAAGTACGAGAGAAATTCCACCTGAGGTCGTAGAGCTAGAAGGTGAGGAATTAGATACAGAGTGAGGGTAAGATTGTTGCGGAAGACCCCCGAGGAGATGTAGGGAATACACACATCCAGGTAGAAGGGATAGTAAGTCAGCAGGAAGATGGCGTGGAAGAAACACGAGGAGAGACAATTGTAGATAGGGGACAGGAGGTCGTGAAGGAAAAATCCAAAGGTAAAGGTCAAACCGAGACCGAATCTGAAGAAAGTGAAGGAGAAGCACAAGGAGGATGAGTATTGCGGAAGAGGGCTTGGAAAACTGAGCGAGGTGAGAAGGGAACTGGATTGAAAAGGCCATCAAAAGAAGAGATTTGGCCAAACAGAATAAAAAGATTGAGGTATCGGTTGACAAGAGTGAAATCATCTAAAGAAGAACAAGTAAACGAAGTGTCCAGTCAAGAGAGCAGAAGACCCTGATCAGGCACTCTTGAAGAAGGAAAGGCGAATTAAGAAACCCAACCAGAAGTATAAGTCACCAGAATGGACGTATGTGGCCCTTCCTGAAGTACAAGAGGAAGCAGACAGCCAAGAGAGTCAAGGTGTGACTGTACCAGAAGTGGTTGAAGAAGAAGATTCGGAAATCCTGAGTTATCTTGTCTGATATCGGATAAGAGACGGATGTTCAGGAAATTCTGAATCAAGATTGTGAAAACAAGGTAAAGGACGATCAAATGCCATACTGAAGCGACGAGAGGAAGTTGTAGAGATTGAATTACCGGATAAGACATATAATCGAAAAAGAACCAAGTAGGCGCTTAGAGCCTTGGGTTTAGACAAAGGTTAGTTGTGAATAAAAGAGGCTAAGTCAAAAGACACTGATCATTTCCGAAATGGCAAACACAGAAGGTAGAAAACCTACATGTGGGTTCCTTCGAAAATGGTGCAAGGTGTGTTGTTGTACAGGATTACTAATGCTTCTTTGGAGTGTATTAGCTATAGTAATTTCGTTTAGAGTAACTTTCGAGAAGCCAGAAAATCACACTGAAAACAAGACTAATATAGAAAAGGTTTATGATACTCGTGCAACTAGAGTGGTAGATAGAACTGACTTACATAAGGATAGGTCTATAACTGATTTTTCTAACAACGTTTTTTCAAAGTTATTTTATGAGTATGTAAAGACTATGGATGTTAAGAGATTGTTATGTTTGTATGCAGTTACCTGCATCAGTATCAGAGGGTATTACCCATCACCACCTTCCTGTGACATATGGGATAACATGTAGTGTATTAGCGAGTTTGTTTTATAAAACAGGGAAATTAGTTTATTATTCTGATGTAGATAATATTTTCTCACAAGTACCAGTAGTTTCTGAATTAAATAAAATAAAACCTGGTAAAGTTTTAGGTGAATATTTCTTAGAAACTAGAGATTTAACTTTAGAATAAGTGTTTAAGAATAATCTTACTTGTAGTCTAAGAAAAGAAGAGAAGACCTTCTTGGACATGGTTGAAGAGAGGAGAATTAAGATGCAAAGAAAGATACCTGAGGGAAAAGGAGAGACGACAGTTTGAGATGTGGAAAAGGAAAAACATTTGAAGGGAGAAACCAGTCCGGCTATGGCTTTAGATTGGTCTCAGAGAGGGAAATTGTGTATTATACGAAATGAAACTGTTTACGATAATTATTTTATAGGTGCGAGTAAATGCCATGATACCTATAGAATCATGGGAGGATGGGGATTTAAAAGAGGAAACGATCCGGTATTCCCTGGATTATATTTCATCCATGGGAACAAAGTTTATTATCGGTTACCGGACCATTGGTATGGCACATGTTACCTAGGCCTGGTCTTCCCAAAGATATTTCATGTGGAAAGGGGAAAAGATGGTGTTCACGAGATAGGTAGGCAACTAACATGTAGAAGGAGAGAAAGTTGGTCAGAAATTGTAGGGGATATTTTTGGAGCACTGATACCAGCAGTTGAAATATCTCTGAATGCGCACAAAATTAGAAAATTGTCTACAGTAGTGGATCGCTTATCGACAAGCACTGCTGGAGGATTCTTACTTGTAAATACCGAAATGGTGGCCATGAGAGCCATGGTGATGCAAAATCGACTTGCCCTTGATATTATTTTGGCAAAAGAGGGAGGAGTCTGTGGAATGCTGAAAGTGCAACATTGTTGTACTTACATTTCTGACGAGAGTCAAAATTTAAAGAAATATATTAAGAACATAACAGATTTGCATGAGGAAATTGTTCCACTGGAGGTTGAAAGTGTTTGGGAAAGGATTGGTAAAGGGTTTTCTACTATAAACAAGCATTTGCAATGCAATAGGTCTCGCATTTACGCGAGTTTAAGCTATTGGCATTTCTTACATCAGCTAATTAAACACACGGCCACTAGAATTAAGTGGCAGTGAAGAATAGGGTTGACATAATTATGCAGCAAGGAAAGTCGAATATGCAACATAATGTGGCACAATATGTAGCAGTAATATTTCAGTTTTTTGATAGTTTAACAACTACTAATAGAGTATGAGCAAAGCCGCACCTCATTAGTACCAGTTTAACACCTGAATGCAGCAATCGTCAACTGAAAGCGGACCAGTTAACCCTTGCAGAGGGTTTGCCACTTCGCCGAACCCAATATGACCCTTTTTGTTTAGAAAGTGTCTACACTTGTCTATGAATACCCTTGTTTACACTGTGTGCTACAAAGTGTGAAGGGTACAATGGGAACGGTACACAACACAGAAGGCGTACCTAATGAAGGCAAGAGCCATGGGTTAGAGGGAGCCAAATCTTGCAAACCTTTAATGCAGTTTTGAGCTTAGCAACAGTTTCTGAAAGGAAGATTCTAGAGTCCTCACTGTGAGTAATGCCGAGCGCGGACTTCGGAGACACGATCAGTGTTTATTTATTCAACGGTAGCTGCCTTTCATTCAAAAGACTGATTGTGACGGATTGTGCATAGTTTGTACATTACAGTACGTGTCAAGTGTGTGCATGGTGTGCACACTACAGAATGTGTCAACAGTGCGCCTATGACTACCGATGTTGAAGACACGTTGTAGTTGTGGAACAGCTGCAGGCTTGCATTCAAAACAGAATTATTGTATTTTTGGGTGGTCGGTGCCCCTCCTCACATGCCTGACATACTCAGATTGCTACCGATCACAGCTGTGAGGAAAGGAGGCACCCTCCCTTGTTCACCTCACAGCACTGCGCCTGCTCCTGTAGCATACGACAGAGCCAAGAGGAGTAAAGAGGAGCTAGACATCCAGGGGAGTTTCAGTACGCTGAGAAAGCGTGTGGCCGGGGACAGAGGAGAGGTACACATAGGAATAGGTGTGTGGCTCTGGAGGTGTACAGAGTCGGAGGCTGCAAGTGAGTGTTACAAAGTTCGGAGGGTGCGCGTCGAAGCACTGCCCTCTGTGAGGTCTGCATGTGAAACAGCTGGGAGACACGATCAGTGTTTATTTATTCAACGGTAGCTGCCTTTCATTCAGAAGACTGAGCATGACGGATTGTGTGTAGTTTGTACATTACAGTACATGTGAAGTGTGCCTCTCGGGTTTAAGCAAGCATTCTCATACAAATAGAAAATGGTGACCAGTACGGGGTTGTATGCTCTCCCCCACGCCCCAGTGACACTCAGGAGTGACACCCTCAGTAATGACACCCAGTAGTGATACATACAGGAGTGATGACCTCAGGAGAGACACACAGGACTGACAAACTTAAGAGTGACAAATCACAAACAGCAAAAACGCTTTACACACATTGACCTGCCGTTCAGCATAAGCGCTGGTGCCCAAAGCTCTGCATACAAACAGCGAGCGTTGGTGACCATAGAGCTTGCTAGGAGCAGGAAGCAGGAAACGAAATAAGCAGCATGCGCTGCCCACCCCTCGCGCACACCGGCTCCTTGCGCATGCGCCGCTGCCATGTTTAGGTCAGGCAGCGATGCGCAAGACAAAGAAAAAGTCCGAACAGTGCGGACAAAAACTGTAGTTGGTGGCCGCTGCTTCCGGACTACATGGAAGTCAGTTGGGCCACTGAAAAACAAGGTAAGAAACACTAAGCCAATGGCAAGCAGCTGGAGAAACTACTGGCTGCTTGCCAACATAGAGATTACTTTAGGTCTCGCTGAGACAGCGCATGCGCTGCCAAGGCGAGACCTAAAAACGTCTTAATCAAAATAGGTAGTTCATTTGTAGGTAAGATTCTAATGCCAGTGACCTGTGTGGTAATATTAATATTGATTTTAAGATTAGGATGTGTATGTATAAAAAGAAGAAAGTTGAGCGCGATGTCTACTGTGCAGACTCGGATGGCTCTGAAGATCTAAAGGCGACCTCCGAAGCAGGCACTGTGTTCCTTGTCAAGGATAGGAACGTGGAGGATTGCCAGAATTCGGCTAGTGTGAATGACGGGAAAAACAATAAGGGACCTGTATCCAGAGGTCTACATGTGGGTGCTTTGGAACTTGTCACATGAGAACTGTACAAACTAAAATATGACATTCGATTCCCTGAGAACCAAGAAAATCTGGGAACAGCGCCCAATATTTCAATTTTAGGAGCTTAGCCAATCAGGACATTTGATTTTTAGAAAATGTTGCAGGTTATCCTAGAATTTACTATAAAAAGGGGAACTTAGAAGGTAGTGTGTGTGTAAGCGAGTGCGTTCCAAATTTCCCGTTGGTGACTGCTGATCGATTTGCATGCACGATTGCTTTGTCCTTTTGATACCTTTGGGACTGTGTCGTGCCGAGCGAAAGAACTTTTCCCCGACTTAGTTGAGTCTTATCCTGCAATTGCTTGGATGATTTTACCAGAAGGGATTGATTTATGCAGGACTGACGGGTTTCCGGGAAATGGTCACCTGTATCAGAATTTAGATAAATATGATGGTTATGCAAATTTGTGACGAAATATACATTGAAATTCTGATTTGATTAAAGCTGATTATGCCAATGAAAGAATTACATATATAAAATAAGCATTTATTAATAAAATGAGTTTGTGATTCTTTTAATAAGATATTGATTAATGAAAGGTTTCGAAGCTTTACTGTGTTTTAGCTGGTTCTAAATCACCATCAACCAGTGCAACTAATTGGTTCATCGACCAAGTGGTCGAGTGCCTTGATGTTTAAAGTTCGGATTCTACAAGTGCAGATGTACATGGTGTAAATAATGTAAAGAATTTCTTCCTATAGGTAATAAGGTACCCCCACATGTCCAGCGCTTCATTCCTCCTGTGCGCAGACTCGAAGTGTGACGTATGAGTGTTGGTGTTATGGGCCCCACCAATTAATGCGTGTGTGAATGAGTTAGCGTGCTGACGGGTCTGTGACGCAAGGAGGATATGTAAATTTGCCCTTGCCCGCTGGAGCACCACCATTGTGGAAAACCTGCTCCATGGCCCAGAGGATGCAGCTACAGAAGACAAGCACTCTTCAGCCAGGCCTGCCGCACTGAGTCATCCATACAGGACAAGTAAAGAGTGGGCCCATACTCCTGCGCCAATCTTGAAGCAAACTCAAAAAGCATGCCATCAGGTGCTGCACTGAGCTGCGTCTCCCTGGAACAAGTAACAAGTCCTGGAGTTGAAAGACAATCTTGAACTGTAAAGATAAGCCTGCTGTTGTGGCAGTAATGTTCCTAGTGTGAACTCTTTTTCCTGAAGATCGAACTGACCTATGGGCTGCCTAACATGGTGGTCGCCTAGTGCACCTTTGCTTGTTGTTGCCTATGACATGTTATTCCTCCTACATACTATAGATTCTGGTGGGACATTTGGCTAGAATCGTAGATTGGATCAAATACTATGCTGAACTTCAATTAGTATGTAAAATATTGCATTTTGCTGTGACATTAAAGTACTTCTCTTTTTATAAAGGCAAGCACTGAGCTGAAAAGTGAAATGCTGTGTCTGCTTTTGACTGAATCCCTTTGCCCCCCACAATACCTCCCTGAGAGGTGCTTGACTTTTTCCCTCACTACCCTTAGAGTCAAGTGAGGAAAGGGCGTACTTGGCCCAGTTTGGAAAGCCATAGTAAGATGGACCCCAGGATACCAGAGGCAAACTACCCAACTATTACAGTTGTGGCAGAGTAGCCCCTGCCTGCTGGTGATTTCGTCCCCCACACCCTTCGTACTGAAACTGACAATTAGAGGCTGTATCTCATTTTCAAGTTTTGCCATGCTAAACCAGTAGACATCCAAAAAGGATCCCATTAGTCCCAGCACTTAGACTCTCACCATTCATGGAGTGTTACTCCAATACATGTGCCACACCTCCAACACGCATACACACTGTCCACAAGTACACAGACTTCAGTTCAAGGGTCTGGGTGCTACATTTCAGTGAAACTTTAAATGTGTGTGGCTGGTAGGCCACACTCTCCATAGAACAGACAAAAGATCTGCTCAGTACCAATAATCTAGAAAAATGGGTACACTGCCACCACCGCTTTATGTCAACAATCCAGGCATGGACGGTTGTCCTAGGTCATTAAAGTAATGCTTGGTGCGTCTCTCCAGGCCACAAGCAGGTTCCAGACACAAACACATACAGAACTACGGGTACACATGATAGGACACTTATTAAGGTGTCAGACATCTGTCGTGGGATTTCCCAATTATCATAATGTTGCTACTGGATCATGATGGATGTTCATGTCATATTAGCCTACTCTAATATAGAGCCCTGACGAAGTTCCACAAGTGTATCTTGGGAATGAAATGCGTTGGCTGGTTGTTCATCTATTGCGCATGAATTTGGAATAAAGAATCTCTTCAAGAATTATACTGGACTCAATCTACTTTCTTGGTGCACTTCCTTGCTTTCATCAGGTTCTAGACCCCAGCTTTATCATAAACAGGCCTAGGCCTCAGCACGCATGCTAGATTAGCGTGTTATGTTGTCCAACAAAAATCAGGATGTCAGTTTTGCATGCAGTGCGGTCACTCAGGTTTGGGATACATGTGTGTATACCATACAGGTAGGCCTGGGCAAAGTTTAATTTGCACCAGAGTAATTGGAGTAATTTTGGTAATTCTACATTACTTTTTGACAGATTTACGGATAGTTAAGCAATTAATCTTGCCTGTATAATTTGGGGAACAAATCCTACTTCAAGAGTAAATTTAGCGAGCGGCCATCCGCTTGCTTTTGCTATTCGTGTTCTGCTTCATTTAGTGAGATTTCTTAACGTAAAAATGCATCCTTGTTTTCCATTTTGGATGCAAGAGCGAATTTTGCGCTAAGAAAATAACAAATGCTGGGAGTAAATTGGAGAAAAATCTTACTTCCAAAGCACATTTTATCTGCGTGAGATGCTGCTTGCTCTAGCCATTAGTGTTCTGGGGCACATAGCACTATTTCTTAACGCAAAATGCATCCTCGCTTCCATTTTGGACGTGAGGGGGGATTTTTCCGCTAATAGCTCTAGACACAGGATTACTCTTCTCGAGTTTTTCTGCATAATCTTGTGGGATTCTTAGGTAATTCTGCATGATTAAGCCATACAGAGTAACGCAGGTTACGCCTACCGCTACATACAAGGGACATTCCTGTCCCAACAGCAGGCCTCTCCTTAACAGACCACTTCCTGCTTCTCTGTGATTACTATGTCTTAATGACTTAAACAAGCTCCTCACTGTTGACGTATGTGGTGTGCTGCAGCTCACTAGTTCAGTCCTATCAAGGCAATCCATTCTTCTGTGGTCAGCAAACTGAGTACCATCCAAGTGGGTAATAGTAAAATCCATCACTCACAATGCTTCTCCTAACTCAGTGCTCTCTCTCTCACTGGTATAATTCTACTAATTTCCCGCCCTATTCCCACTCACGTAAGAAACGCTAAGGTCGGAAACCTTCAAGTGGTAGGGAGTGGCTTGGTTATGGCCGGTGAGTTGTGGTACTTAGTGTGTGAGCTGTGGCGTTGGCTCTATCAGGAAGGAGAAATCTTGTGTGTGGGCTTGAACAGTGGGATGAGAAGTGTGCCCTTGGTGTGTACTTTGCCGAAAGCGAACTTGCTTGGTTTGGTAAATTTAGCTGCCACAATTATGCTGCACTCACCCACACGGGCTCTCACTCCATACCCTTTTGTTCTTCGAAACTGCTTTTGTGCATCAAGTTTGGGAAAGCGAAGAAGGAGTGTGCCGTTCATGATTGGAGGAACATTGGCAGAATCAGTGTGGTTTACTGACGAAAATGTAATATATTTGTCTGCATGTATTGTCAAAAGACGTGTACGGACGGAGCTGCCTGCGCGCTCCGCTGCTGGAGACCAGGAAAGGCGCAGGATAGCACCGACTGCACTAGCAGAGATCGCTGTGAAGGGGCGTGTCTTGAGGCACAGGGGGTCTTTTTTTCCACCCCCCTCCCATTTTTCAGCGAAGATACAGTGGTCAGGTAGGTGCGGAATTGTTTATAAATTTTAGGTTTCTGGGAACTGGGAGAAAGCAGGTCTGTGAGCGCCTCCGGGCAGGGTGGCCTTTTAACATGTGTATATCAGACATGCCAACCCTCCCGATTCAGGCGGGAGACTACCGATTTCAATGCTAGTCTCCCGATTCAAGCATTCAGAAACCCGATTCCTCGGGGGTTTCAGCTGACAGGGCTTGGTGTTGTGTAACGTGCTAATTCTTCCAACAGTCAGAGTGGCGATGCAGGGGCTCTAGACGGGGTGAAAATCCAACAAAGCCCCATTAACAAGCGAATGGTAATTTAACAAGCATTTACAATGCAACGGTCTCGGCATTGTTAAAGTTAGAGCTATTGGCATTGCTCATGACAATGCCGTTTCTTTAAATGTTTTAAAAACAAAAACATAAACAAAAATAATGTCATGAGCAATGCCAATAGCTCTAACTTTAACAATGCCGAGACCGTTGCATTGTAAATGCTTGTTATAACTGACGGAGCCGGTATTCCTTCGAACTTGGAATGCCTCGAAGCTGCTTGAAAAAACAACACAATATTAGTGCTGCACCGATCGTCCCTTACACGTCTTCACCTCCCAGCACCGGCGTGTGCATGCTAGCTAGAGGATGCTGGGGGAAGCCATGGGCCCGAGAGAGCCACGAGAAGGGCTTTTAGTCGCTAAAGGGTGCTGGGGGAAACCAGGGGCCCGAGAGTGCCACGAGAAGGGCTTTTAGTCGCTAAAGGGTGCTGGGGGAAACCAGGGGCCCGAGAGTGCCACGAGAAGGGCTTTTAGTCGCTAAAGGGTGCTGGGGGAAACCAGGGGCCCGAGAGTGCCACGAGAAGGGCTTTTAGTCGCTAAAGGGTGCTGGGGGAAACCAGGGGCCCGAGAGTGCCACGAGAAGGGCTTTTAGTCGCTAAAGGGTGCTGGGGGAATCCAGGGGCCCGAGAGTGCCACGAGAAGGGCTTTTAGTCGCTAAAGGGTGCTGGGGGAAACCAGGGGCCCGACAGTGCCACGAGAAGTGCTTTTATTCGCTAGAGATGTTGCATGCAGTACTTGAGTGCCGCGAGAAGAGCTTTTAGTCGGTGGAGATGTCTGGAGTAAAGCGCTTCACCGCCTCATCCGGAGTAGTAAGCGCTATACAAATACAATGACAGTCCCTTCAGCCGGAAAGATTTCACCCCGCAGACCCCGATGCAGGGGCATTAACTTGCTTCATTAAATGTAACGAGGATATTTTATTCCCCAGAACAGTACCTGCGGGTTGAAAACAACCCGGTACCGCCTCAGTGGAGTGTCCCCCGCCCTCCGGTGATGTCTGACCTTTAAGACCAGAGCCTTTCTGCAGACGTTTACATGGATGTGGCCAGAGCAGGCTGAGGCTGGGAGTCCCCCGAGCGGCCATCGAGGCACCATGCCAACACATCTCTCAGTCACCCCTCCACTCTCAAGAACGGACTAACGCCAGGGTAAAAACCAGAACGAACACAAAGGGAGGCGTGCATCTGCTCACTGGGCCCACAGTCACACCTCCCCACTGCCCCCGGTTTTCACTGGATTCTAAATGTTTTAGTCTCAAAGAGCCCCACGGACGTCCGCGTGTCACGTAAAGCGTTGCCTCTGTGCAGAATTTGATGAGGGGGTTGCGTGGAATTACCACAGGCATATACAAAGAGACTGGCCAGGCAGACCCCTTAGTGTTAGTGAGAGGGGGTGGGGAGTTCTCCAGAGGCCTCCAACGTTATCGGACTAGGTTCCCAGGGGCCTAGCTATCAGTAGTACATCAGGTGCTGTGGCACCATTAGGCTAGCCCCATGGGTCTGAGGGGTGTGCACTGCATCCCAATTCTAGCTGTTGTCACGGACTAAATTAGAGTATGGTAATTTCTCGCATGTATTAAGGCCCTTGACACAGCTGCTAGCTTCCCTACCTGATCTGCCCCTTTTCCACTCAGCTGCCACTGTTGATTTCTGAGGCAGCATGGGCAGGGGGCGTGGGGCACGTGTAAGCCTTCCTTCCGACTCCACTTAGCACAGATCCCCCTCTCCCCGGAGAGCGCCACGGCTCGGGTCACGTGACCGCAGCGCTGACATCATGCCAGAAAGTCTGGAGCGCATTTGCACTCGGCAGGGAAATATGCTCCAGAGCAGATGCCGTCAAAGGAAGTTTTTCTAATGGGTCGAAACCCAAAAAAAGGCGTCCGGCGGAGAGGCTCGTTTTTCTGTGTGGCTTTTCTACTGAAAGGAAGATGGGATGAAGGGTACGCTAAGTAAACAAGACAAGCGAGCGTGGCTGGATGGGGTGGAGGAGAGAGGGCAGAGAGCCCAGGCTCCGATTACAGTAGATCGATGTTTGCCTTCGTTGAGCTGCAGAGGAGACACTGCTCCTCGTCCCAGCAGAGGTTCCTGAGGCCCAGCTGATGCCTACAAGCCGAGGGCACCGGAAGACACCACCGCCTTTCTCCGAGGCAGAGCAGAAATGCCTCGGAGAAACGCAGCGTCCTTTTCGGATTCGGGGGCGTGTTTTACTGTTATCTCCTCCAGCCATTGGCTGGAGGAGATAACAGACTTTCTGCAAAAAACACGCCCCCCGATCCGAAAAGGACAGGGCCTGATCGGAGTGACGGGACCTCTTCTCCAATGGCTGGCCAGCATTGAAGAGGCCAGCCAATGGAGAACAGGGGAGAAGAGGGCCGGGTTCAAGCCCCTCTTCTCCAAGTCATTAAATCTCTCGACTTCCGGTTCTGCCTTCGGCAGACCGGATGGTCCCGAGACCTAAAAACCCTGTGAAGTACTCGGGGCGGCTGTGTGTGTAGCCTGGGAAGCTGTTTCAGCCTGGGCTGCCACACAGAGGGGGAGGGGGGTGTATGCACTGCCAGCAACCTGCCAGGCCAGTGCACAACACTTGCATCACCCTCTCTCTGCATGCCATTGCGCTCCATGCTTCTGAAAGGTAAGACAAAAACGCATACATGCCAACATTTCAGAAGAGCAAAGTGGGAGATTCTTTACAAAAAAAAAAAAAAAAAAAAAAAAAAAAAATCGGGAGAATGGGGCCTTGAATCGGGTTACTGTCATGTATGGGCCTTGGAAGTGTGCTGCTGCAGGATCGGACATTTGAAACACAAATGCACTTTTTAGGTCTCGCCTGACCCAGCGCATGCGCTGGTCTGGCGAGACTTATTGAGAGGGCTCCAAAAAGTGCTACCAGGCCAGCCTAGAGCTACAGTGCATGTGGGCGGGCGCGCGCGCCGCGTTTTACCGCAATTACTTTCACTTTCGCGGACGCAAGGCCGCATTGATGTTGATCACGATCGCAATCGCGATCACTTTCACTTTCGCGGCCGCAAGGCCGCTTGGCATAGCCAATAGGTCTCGCTTTTGAGACCTTATAAGTATTTAGTTACGCAACTGTTGCATGGCTAAACACTTATAAGGTCCCAAAGGCGAGACCTATTGGCTATGCCAATGCTTGTTTTTCTTACCTTTCAGAAGCATGGAGCGCAATGGCAGGCAGAGAGAGGGTTTTATTTATTTATTTTTATTTAGTGCATTTTTATAAAGCGCGGATATTTCCCAAAGGTGTCAGAGCACTGTACAATAGAGCTAGTTACGTTACAAGAGAAAAGTGGTACAGAATATAACATTACACAGACTAAAAATGAAGGGTACACAAACACAAAATCCAACACAGCACACAGGGGTGAGGAATGTACAGGAAAAAATACAAATTTACAACGAAGAGCAAACTTCCAAGAGGGGCCTGAGAATAAAGGGTACACAAACACAAAATCCAACAGCACGCAGGGGTGAGGGATGCACAGGAAAAAATACAAATTTACAATGAAGAGCGAATTTCCAAGAGGGGCCGGAGTATGAAAGTATTAGTTCTGAAAGTGTCTTTGGAAGAGAAGAGTTTTGAGTTCAGCTTTGAAGATCCGGGTAGAGGAGGTGGCACGGAGCAATGGGGGAAGTGAATTCCATATTCTCACCGCATTGCCTGAGAAGGATTGCGCCATTGATCTTTCCCTTTTGAAGACGGGGGGGCTCAAGCAGAAGCTTTTCCGCATTACGAGAGGGTCGAGAACCTCCGGACAATTTCAATTTATTTGCCAGGTAACGAGGGGAGGACATGTGCAAGGCTTTGTGTGTGATGCAGGCAGTTTTGTAAATAGATCTTGCCTTAATCGGAAGCCATCGAAGAGGACAGGATAGGAGTAATGTGGTCGCTTCGTTTAGACCCTGAAATGAAGCGAGGTGCTGAATGGAGGATGGATTTGAGGTGGGAGAGGTGGGATTTGGGTAGGCCCGTCAGAAGAGAATTGCAATAATCCAGTCGAGAGAACCAGCGATTGTACCAAGGTTTTTAAGTCATTCTCTGGGAAGAGCCGACGGATCCCCCATATAAGGCGCAACTGGTACCGTGCGTTCTTGGCAATAGAGTTGATGTGGGAGATTAAGTTGAGTCTTTTGTCAAGAATGACACCTAGAGATTTAGCACTGTCGACAATGATGGGTTTGTTGTTGAGCAGGTTCAGCTGATCCATCCACGATTGAACAGGAGGAGGTGAGAGAGGTCAAAAGGAGGAGGAATTCAGTTTTGGCGGGATTTAGAATGAGTTGGTGAGCTAACATCCAGTTGTGGATGGAGTTGAGAGTAGAGTCGAGTAAAGAGAGATCATGTGCAGAAGACACCTTGAGGTAGATTTGAGTGTCATCCGCATAAAGATGGTAATGGATCCCAGATTTGCTTAGGAGGTTCCCTAATGGTGCCAGGTAGAGATTAAACAGAGTGGGTGCCAGGATAGAGCCTTGAGGGACACCTTGACCTACAGCCAATGGAGATGAAAGACTGTTCGCTATCTTAATCATTTGGGATCTGTCTGAGACGAAAGAGGCAAACCATTTAAGCACTGTGCCATCCAATCCCATTCTCTGTTGAAGAGTGTTGAGGAGGGTGCTATGATTAACAGTGGCTGCAGAGAGGTCTAGAAGAATCAGAAGACACGATTCCCCGGAGTCTAGTATATGCAACGCATCATCAATCACTTGCAGCAGGGCTGTTTCAGTGCTGCAATTTTGGAAGAAGCCAGATTGGAAAACAACGAGGAGATTATTGTCGATAATATGTAGGGAAAGTTGTTTCGCAACACATTCAGTGATTTTCGAAAGAAAAGGGAGGTTGGTGATAGGCCGGAAGTTGTTGAGATCGGTTGCATCAGCAGAGGTTTTTTTTTATTTTTTTAGAAGAGGGGTAACCTGTCCTGATTTAAGGGCAACAGGGAGGAAGCCTTGACTGAGGAAGAGATTAACTAGCCCGGTCCAGTAAGAGAGTATGGGTGTAGAAATCGATGGCGATGATGCTAGGGATGGGGTCAGAGGAGTGGTTGGATGGTTTGGTTTCAAGGATGCATTTGAGGAGGTCATCTTCCGAGATGACGTCAAAGTATTGCCAGGTGACTAAGGATTTCCGCTCCTCAAAGGGGATGGGGTGGGCGACTTGATCCACCAGTGCGTTGACCTTTTCATCAAAGAAAATGGCAAAGTTGGCTGCTTTCTTTGTGGAGTCCTCGGGCTTAGTGGTTATGCAAGTGTTTTGCACTCACTGGCCTGGCAGGTTGCTGGCAGTGCATATACCAACGGCCCACCCTCCCCCCCACCACATGTGGCAGCCCAGGCACACACACAGCCGCCCCGAGTACTTCACAGGTCTTTAAAAGACCATTCGCTTGTTAATGGGGCTTTGTTGGTTTTTCAACCCTTCTAGAGCCCCTGCATCGCCACTCTGACTATTGCTGGAAGAATTAGCACGTTACACAATACCAAGCCCTGTCTGCTGAAACCCGAGGAATCGGGTTTTTGCTTGCAGGATTCGGGAGGCGGGAGACTAGCCTTGAAATCGGTAGTCTCCCACCTGAATCAGGAGGGTTGGCATGTATGAAAACGTGCATTTGCGTTTCAAATGTCCGAACCTGCAGCAGTACACTTCCAAAGCCCATACGTGACAGTAACCCGATTCAAGGCCCCATTCTCCCGATTTTTTCTAAAAAAATCTCCCACTTTGCTCTTCTGAAATGTTGGCATGTATGTATATATATATAAATAATGACAAAGCAAACATGCTCTGAACGTGCCAGGGGAATGTGACAGCAAGCAACGGAGGCTCCTAGTGGAACGAACCACCAGACTTGTGAGGGACACGGCTCTGCGTCACTAATCGCCAAACTGAGCATGGACGAGACGCGAGGCGCCGGCTCACCAAATCCCACGTTTTTGTGGGAAGGGAAAACGCCGTGCCACCCCCAGCTGAACCCCTCTCTATGATCTATGAACGCCCAAGCCACCCCCTACCAAATCACGCTTTGTATCACCTATTGGCAAAGCAGTGTGTGTGAAGGACGTTGGCAAAGTTGTGCCCCACCCACTCCTAAAGTGTTCTGTGTGGGGAACAAGTCTGCAGTAAACCAAAACACCAATGTGATATTTGTAAAGAAGAAGAAAACATCCCCTCAACGCAAACTGCCAAACCCATGCGTGAGGCCCATGCGTGAGGGGCAGAGGCGCAACTAGAGCCAAATTTCGGGGGGGGCCAACATTTCGGGGGGGGGCAGGCTGAATCTTTAAGCAATAGGCAGAGTGGAGCTGCAGGGGCTCTTAGAAGGGGTGAAACAGCGAGGCCTCATTAATATGCAAATGGTCTTTTAAAGACCTGTGAAGTGCTCGGGTGCGGCTGTGTGTGTGCGCCGGGGAAGCTGTCTCATCCCGGGCTGCCACACATGACGGGGGGGGGGGGGGGGCTGAAGCCCTTTGAGTCCAATGGGTGTTACGCACCTGGTGAGGGGTTAAGCTCTGCGCCACCCACTGCCATGGGACACAGCAAGGCGAGAATCTCTGCACCACGACTGCCAAAGTTTGTGCGAAAGATGAGACTGCAAGACCCCCAACGCCAAGCCGCTCTGAAAAGAGCAATCTTTTAATCACGCACCGTGGCTGCAGCTCTGTAACACTGTCTCAAGGTTGGATGATTGTGTGAAGTAGATTGAAGGTTTAAATCTGAAACTACTGGTTTCATTTACTGGCCCAGAATCCTAGATACTGTGGTTTGCAAAGTTCAGGCAAGATGTTTTGATGTCTTTAACTCTTCTGTGGTAGCTGTGGGTGCACAGCCAAGCCCCACGCAAAGGAGGACGCGTAGAGCGTGTTTTAGGCACTGCGTAACACATCGGTGTTTTCACTCAAGAAGGGAGATAGCTAGTCCAGGGTATTTACATTTAAAAAACAATATGTATTTAATGTACAGCTGCAACCTTTGACGTGAGGAAAAACCATTTGTGCTTTTAGAGATACAACCCCTCATAGATCTTACAAACTGCAGTGTAATGTCAAACACAATTGCAGTTTTTGCCTGCATCTCGCATGGATCCAATGTTCTCTCTGTGGGGCAAGCTTCGATGCCTCTCATAAGCACTCAGGATTTTGTCAATCCCTTACAAACACCCAGACAGTCGATGCAAGTATCCGATATGTCTGAGTGCCTGATAGGTCTAGCATGGCAGTCTCTTGCTGTCTGTCTGGAAGGAATCAAAAGTAGTTTAGTAGGTTTTGGCACTTCTCAAGTCATTTAGGTCAAATGTACATTAAAAGCCTAATAACGTGGATGACATGTAGATAGTTTGCTCCCAGCTACTTTCCACTGGGAGTTACAAGTACCTGCCAGCCTGATTTAGAGTGTGGTGGACAGGTTACAATCAAGTTGCTCTGGTGCCGCTTCCATTGGAGGGTCAGGGTCCATATTTTGTAACAAGACAGTCAATAATTTTTCAATGGCGTCTTAGGAGCCCCAAGGAGGAAGTTAGCATTAACACCCTTGACTGTGGTAGATTGTGTAACTTTTCGAGTGAGGAATCAAGAAGAGGTTTCTATGTACATACAGTGTAAATATTTAGAGCCTGGTGAATATTGTGTCCAGGTTTGTAATCTGCATTTTCATTTGTATGCATCTAGCAATCTCATTAAACTTCCCTATTTTCTCCTTCTGTGTTAGGTGGTGTTATACTTTCTGCTGCTTCTCATTTGCATCACTTTATAGACTTGATTTATTGGTCAATCGCAGTTCTCTTTTTCGTGTCTGTAACTACATAGTCTTAATTGCCATTGTTTACATTTGTTACAAGATTGCGACTTTTATGCAGTATATTAGGCAATTTCATTTTATACCAGTTTAAAAAAATGAAACCTAAACTGCTATTACAAAAGGGATTCGGACACGCGAGAGTCCAGATCACTTTAGCGGGCTGCTGCTTGGAGATCAGGAACAATATCTTACCCAAGATAATGAGTTCAATCGGGAAAATCAATCTGAGAAACAAACCTCAGCCCATGTTAATGCAAATATTTTTATGTACAGTAAGGCCTGTCCTTCCAATCCTTCCTCTACCAGCGTTCAAGTAATTACTTCTCCACTAGTATATTGCCTCGTGGAACACGTTGCTGAAAAGTGTGTGGAGTGCCACAGTAGACATGACCCAAAAAATCACGAGTGGACAGTATATGTAGTCACTCTGGCCAAATGCAGACCTGTTAAAGTTACAAAAAATTACTCAACCACTACAAACGCTACCAAAACTGTGCACCTATTCAAGGGGATGCTTATACCCGTTTGTTGGAAGGCAAAGGACATTCCCCACATACATAACATAACCTGCTATAACTACGGGTGCCATCCTGTAATGGTTAGAGCATTAGGAACCAATAGATAGATTCCCTAATGACAACCTCCTTACTCACCCAGAAAAAGATCAAAGCGAAAAATATTCAAACACTGCTCATGCGCAGTGCTTGAATCTGGTCTGTACAGGATCTATCTTTGCGGAAGCAAGCTTGCTGATCTCGCAAATTAGCATTAACTCTTTCCTTCATTCTGTTCAGGATGACTCTGTTGAATACTTTGCCTGGTATTGATAGAAGAGTTATCCCTCTGTACTTTGAGCAGTTACTAAGGTCACTTTTCTTGGGGATCTTGATGAGATATCCCCTTTCCAATCTGATGGCAACTTTTCCGCTTCTCAGATCCTTCCCAACATGGGGTAGAGCATGTCTTCTGATGTTCAATTGTCTGTCTTCAGTGCCTCTGCAGGAATGCTGTCAGGGTCCTGCTTCCTTCCCATTTCTCAGATGTTGGATGGCTTGCTGTATTTCTTACTTAGTTGGATGGTCTGCTGCAGTTGATTGGCAAGTCCTTGTCAGCTGGCTCTGTGTCTGGTGGAGACTGCAGCACATGCTGGTTCAGCAGTTCTTTAAAGTGCTCCACCCATCTTTGTTGTTGGCCTTTGTTACCTTTGATTTTTTTCCCAGCTTTGTCTTTAACAGGTCTCTCTGGCTTGCTGTATCTGCCGGACAGTTTCCTTGTTATGATGTAGAGTTCTTTCAACCTTCCATGGCGTGCTGCTTCCAGGGCTTCTGTGGCAAGATCATAGATGAATCATCACTTGTCTGCTCTTAAGCTTCTCTTTGCTTCCTTGTTGATTTGGGGTATTCGCCTTGAGCTTTTTCTTTTTCTGCTCTTGTTCAGCTAGTGTTGACTGCAGCTTTCTTTTCCTTTCTGTCTTGGATTTTGCGGAGAGGCTCGGTGAAGATCCATTCTTTATGCTGGTGTTTCTTGGGACCCAGGACCTCTTGGCAGGTTGATGTCACTTTCTTTGATCTTATCCCTCTGATTTCCTACTGGGTCTTTGTAATGCTCTAGTTCTTGTAGGACTTGCAATGGGTTGCTCAGGGTGACTGTGTATTCACTCCATTTATGTCCTTCTTGGAGTAGTGAAATACGAGAATTTTTCACCACCAGGACATGAAAAACTTTAAAGTAAATGTCCAGCTTTATGAATACACTGGACCCTGCCCTATGTGCTGGTTACAGCCTACCCTGAGGGTGACTTATATTATTAAAAATTATGTTTTAGCCCTGGCAAAAGTTTAATTTGCCAGATCGAAAAGGCAGTTTTAAAACTGGACACGCAGGCAGCAATGGAAGACATGAGACATGTTGGACAGGCTACTTAAGTGGGTGGCACAGTCAGTGCTGCAGGCCCACCAGTACATTTCGTACCTGTAGTGTCCCTTTATTAGGAACTCATAAGTAAATTAAATGTGCCAATTGGGTGTAAGCCGATTTGACCATGTTTTAGTGAGTGAGCAAACATTTTAGCACTGCTTAGCAGTAGTAAAATGCACAGTCTTACATTCAACAAAAACCACATCAACAAAAAGTGGAGGAGTACGGCAAAAAGTTTAGGGGAAGACCACCCTAAGGCTGACAGGTATAATAGTGGACATCTACTTTACTAAGTCATATTTCTCTCCTACCGGACCTTTTGCTTCTGCCACTAGGAACCCAGAAATGTCAAGCGCCATGCCCCCTGCAGCTTAGGCCTCTCGAACCTTCAGATACTTGTCAGACGCAGTAGCCTTGTGGTTCCAGTGTCTCTGCGGGCAGTGCGTAGGTTCTTATAAACCTAGAACAGGCAATGACAGGTGTTCCAGGGCACCTTGATCATGACATCAAGGCATTTCTATAGCTCTGTTGAAACAATCACTTCTCCCACTGAGTTCTGAAGGACAAATGCACTTAGCAGATTGTCTTTAATAAGTTAAGTCCCATATTTTTGGATTTCAACACTTTTAGTTCATGGAGGTATGAAAACCCTGCAAACATGTTGTGGGGTATAGCTTGTTATTTTACTCCTGTTAGTTTTCTTTTGTAACCTCGCCTTATGGTCCACACTGTTTACAGTTTATCAGCTGGACACCAAAGCAAAGTGTTTTCCAATTCATATGCTTCCTCTTCTGTGTTACTTTTAATCTCTCTATTCTGTTACCATGTTTATTGTTTCAGCTGCCAGCCTTACAATAGCTAAAACTACAATTTAAGGATCGTATACATACAAAGCTTGTTTCTTAAAAACATGTTCAGTGCAATAAGCTGGGTTACATAATAACATTCAAGCACACCATTCTATTCCAATGGATCAGTCATGCAAAGAAACATTAAAAGGAATACAGTACACTCAAGCCATTTACCCAAAAAGCATATACAGTACTATCTGCTGAGTTTCATAAAACAGTTACACTAAAATCCGTCCCAATAAAAGTGATCAACCACATTTCCAGATGTAAAAATGTGCAAGTGCATAGGAGCAATTGTAGCGCAAGCAATTTAAACAATTTGAACAAGAGCTAGCAGCCCTAATGTGTGATGGAAAGTGTGCAGAACCTCTTAAGTTATCTATCTGGAGTGAAACCTAACATAGTAGACAGTTCACTCAGGCGAGGCCACGTAACCCATAGGAATGACACTGCAGAATTAACCACATCAGTCATTGGACCTAGTGCATAGCGCCAGTGCCGATTTGTTTTTATTTTTTATTTTTATTTATGAGGTTTTCAACAAACAGAAAAAACCAAGGTCATATGTAATATCAAGTCCATCTTGCATTACACATCATTCAGGCAATAGTTACATATAGCACAGCCCTTACCAATATGCAGGAGAGCAATGATACATCATAGTAATGACACATACTAGTTATATATACAGCAATTATGCATCAGCTTGAAAGAGGTCTGGGTGTTAATGTAAGTAGTTAGTAAGAGGTTCCCAGAAGTTAGAAGGTTTGGCAGCATATAGTAGAACATTGTCTTTACAATAGATGGAATCTAATATCCGCGAGTTACGGTAGGTACGTTCCTGCTGCCCCAATGTATGGCTACTCTTAATTTTGCCAGGAGTAGCATTATGGCGGTTAGCTTTTTCTTGGCTGATTTCAAATGCGTTAAATGACCCAACAAACATAATTGTGGTGTACAGTCTAGTTGACAATTCAGAATCGCACTTAGTAGCTGGACCACCCGCTCCCAGTAGAGTTTCACTTAATCACATTGCCACGCTAGGTGTATAAATTCGGCCTGGTCTGTCCTACAGCGTTTACATTTTGCATTCTCACGCAATCCGTGTTTGTGTAAATGAAATGGAGTGTGGTAAGTTTGGTGCAAGCATTTGTAATGTATTATACGTACATTTCCGTTGGGTGTGAGGAGTTCAGTAAGTGCACAGCAGGCCTGACAGTCCTCCGCAGTTAGAGGTGTATCTAGTATCAGGTTCCATTTGTCATGTGCTTTTTGCGTGTCCTCTCCAATTTCCCTCTGCAGGGTCCTATAGAGTTTTGCCATTATGTGGGTATTGTTTGGGGCAGTTATTAATAACTGTAGCGTCTTCAAGGTGGGGGGGGTTCATCTGGAAATGTGGGGTAGAGTTCCTGAATTGCTGCACATAGTCTGTGGTAAGCAAATTTGAATAAGAGTGTTTGATTGCTTACAAATGTCAGGTCAGACGGTGTTAGAAATGTTCAGTTCAGATACATGTCACCCATTACCGTAATGCCAATCTTTTCCAGCAGTCCCATACTACCCCTCCTGTGTAATCGATAAGGCGGGGTGTTGCGCTAGGGGTAGATTCGGTGCATACAGTGGAGTTTGGTCTGTAATCTGGCTAATACGTTTACATGCCCAGTATGTGGTGCGCACTGTGGTAATTTCATGTTTAGTCAAATGGGGTCATTGATGCGGTAAAATGTGTGCCAATTTAATGGGGTGAGCATCCCAATCTTCTGCAAGATGTGGCATATACCGCACTGGATGAAACCAATAATAGGCATATTGCGCTTGGGCGCATAAATAATATAGATAGAGATCAGGGACCGTGAAGCCACCAGAGGCGTACGGTAGGGTAATCGTGTGCAGACTGATCCTTGCTTGCCGGCCCATATTAGTTTATTCAGATTAGTGCGTAAACAGTTGAAGATGGGGGTCGGTGGAGGTATGGGAATGTTGGTGAAAAGATATAGTAGTTTGGGTAGGATCACCAAGAGATATCCCATCCGCTAGGGATAGAGGTAAAGTAATCCACCGATCTATTTGTGTTTCTATCTTGTCAATCACAGTACCATACAATATCACACAAAGGTAGTGATGGTTTAGAACAGTCGCACATCACATTCTATATTCTGTATGTTTTTTGTTATTTATTACTGCATCATATGTTTCAATTATGGTGCCCTTCGAGGTGACTTGGACATCCCACTACCAAGGATGTGAGGATAAACAAGAATTCCTAAGAAACCCGTTATTACATGTATTTTAAAAACAGTTGTCCCTCGGCACTCCAACAGTCAGTGTAATGTACTTTTATAAAAAAATAAGTAAATATAGCAGAATGGCCTGTTCAGATGATTCTACGTTGGGGATTTCCTTATTTTATCTCCTAGGCTAAAGCAAAAGGAAGGAATACACTTTTTTTTAAAGAAGAGAACATCAATTGAAGTACTTTTATATGGGATTTACTACTATTTCACCCAAATTTATTTTTCTTTCTTGGAAACACTATGTGCCATTCACAGTACAATGCTGATAAGTTTCAACACAACAAAGTATATATTGTATAATTTCTGCAAGACATAAGGCACAGTATATGCAATATCAGATGCGGTACAAAGTTTCAATGTTACATTAGCCAATTTTTCACTGAGAACATTGGAAAAAAGTGTATGAGCTAGGAAGGCACTCCTAATCCTAGAGCCTTCCAGATGTTGATGGTCGCAAACAGTCAAAGAGATTCCAGTATGGAAATAGTCAGAAGCAGCCAGAAGTAGCCAAAAACTGCCGACACACGTTTTGTTACTTTACGTAACTTTATCAAGGCTGTAAACAAAGTGGTAAGAAAATAACACTAATAATGTATTATGTTTGATGTACATATCCCAATGAAAAAATATTCCACAATTCTTGTGTAATTAGTATGTGTTTCAAGAAAAATTAATAAAATTATGTTCTCATTCCATTGATGTATCAGACGGTGATTGGTCTGTCTTTTGCTATAAAAGCCAGTAGGACAAGCAAGAAGGCTTAAAGAACCATGTTAGTTGAAATGATGATAGAAGGAAAAAGAAGGAACCAAAGAAAAGTGACTGAAGACAGAGGGAGTAATCTATTGATTTTCACAATGTTGGCAGAGGCAGCCATTCCCAAGATAGTGGTGGCCCAAAAGTGGTAGAATTCACAAAAGGGAAAGATAAGGCGCCAATTACCTTTTAATAGGTATTGTTAATCTGTCACAATGAGAAAGAGGGGGGATTTCAAGTTCTAGATTCCCACGTGTTGTGACGGCATTGAAATATTTCTGACAAATAAATAAATACATAAATAAATGAAACATAATTTGTGGCAGCATTTTCGTGTGAATGTTTCGTCATTAAAAATCTGTGGTCTGTAAAATATGACCCCTTAAAGTACACTACAAGTACCTTGATCCGTATCAAATGTAAAGTATCTAATCTATCTCGAAAGAGTAATTTTCAAATTATGATCTGGTGTCACGTATTCCAAGTAGTACGGACCTGTTGAAAGAGTCCGAAAAGAAGGACAGAGCAATTATGAGTCTCCTGAACTGAATAGTCTTATATTTTGTTTATTTGAAAAAAATCAAGAGATCGCTACGAAAAAAAGAGTTCAAATGATATTCAAAGATAAAATCAAGGTTCCTGCGCCTTAAAATCGAAATATAGCGTTAGGGCAACTAATTTCCGGAGACTGACAGAAGTTTTGTACCCGTGACAATGGAATCAAATGTAATGAGTACTCCATATCAATGGTGATACTCATAATGGCAGTGAGTAAAGCAGTTTGGTAACATACTTCTCCCCTTCATAATGTTCTAAATCAATTCATACGAAATTCAATTCATCCATATGCAAATAAGTCATGGATGAACATGTGAAAGGAATCTCTGTGAACGAGATAGAAAATGAATAGTTTCTATTAAACCGAACATGTTAAGGGCACAAAATATAAGCCAAATTCTAAAAATGTCCCATTGCGTCAATTGGAAAATATGCGTTTGAAAGCAACAAGTTTAAAAGCAAACGCTGGCCATTTCGGTTGCAAAATAGAAAGTTGGCATTCGTAAAGCACAGCTGTTAGAACGAAAATGATCGTTTGTCTTACTGAATATGCAAAAACATAGTATATAACTTACTAGGAATCAGTAAACTATGCTGCCAAGGGCTTTGATATGTCCCTATAATGCAAACAAATGTGAGGAAACAATTAAAAGAGGACATGTCCTAAAAATTACAATGTAGTTAGTACACCACGCATTTCAATGTTTGGCACTTACTTCTAATGAGGTGGCGTGGTCGGGAGATTCAGAGTCATCCGGTCAAATGCGTGAAAAGAGCCATTTTCCATTCCTTCCTGTTTTAAAATATCAGGGCCATGGAAATCGAAAGAGGGCAACCTGTTTCTTAATGTAGTCCTACCTCGTTGTAAAAACAGAGAAAGGACTACGACTCTTGGAGTTCTTGTTATCCGCCATATTTGAGAGGTGAATTAATACAGATTCAAAAATGGAATCGGATGCAAAACATTCGGCATATGTCCCAAACAGTTAACATAGAGAAGAGTTTGGGGTTATAAGACTTTATAATGGTATTATGGGGACGTGTCAAGATGCATGAAGCATGGCATTCGACCTCTTGATTAGAATATATTTATTGACACCTACTTGTTGATACATATTGTGGAGACGTGTTAAAATGCATGAAGCATGGCTTTCGTCCTCTTGACTAATCTATATGTGTTGACACGTGCTTTACGTCAAAGAAACCAATAATGGGTCCCGCAAAGGTTTAAATCTTTGCAATAAGCAAAGTTGTATGCATTCAAGTATAATCTTGGCTAGTATTGGTATCTTTTTAGTGAAACATCCTCAAAGGTTAGACAATTGAAGGGGTATTTTTGATGTCCAAATCTTATCGATTAAAAAGAGTCCTCAGTGTAAGAGATAAAGAGAAAAGATTGGTGGACAAGTTATGAAAGAGAAGTTGTTTCAACAATAGGTGTGTTTGAAAACCCCATAGATGGAAAGACAAAGAATGTTAGTTAATGTGGAGAGGCATGTTAGTTTAGTGACACAAAAGCAGAACAGTATATTCAATTGCATGTTTATATAAATGTACCTAACATGCTGTGGTTGGAAATACAAAATTTCATCAAAATCACCACCCGGGAAATGACACTTGGTTTCTAGAAATGTACATGCAAGGCAAATTACAGTTCTTTTTCAAAGCTCACTGCATTTGGTATGGTATGGAGTAAAAACCAAACATATGACATGTCTTGAGAATACATTTGGCATGTTCAGACTTTGAGAATTGGTGCAAAGGCAGGGACATACCAGCGATGTTAGTCATTTAGAAATACATGTAGTTCTCTATCAAAATGTATGCCCTGGTCTGGAGTAACGTTAGTACCTGAGACAGTAGGTTCTGGTTCTGTTGTGGTGCTGGTTTCGCTTCGAATGCTAGATAAATCAGAATCACTGGTAGATACAATACTTGTAGCGAGAGTTGTCACCGCGTTTTTTGCCTGTCGTGGTCTCTCTTCATCGAATTTCTTGGCAAAAGTGACATTTTTAGAACTTGGGCTTATATTTTGTGCCCTTAACAACATGTTCGGTTTAATAGAAGCTATTCGTTTTCTATCTCGTTCACAGAGATTCCTTTCACATGTTCATCCGTGACTTATTTGCATATGGATGAATTGAATTTCGTATGAATTGATTTAGAACATTATGAAGGGGAGAAGTATGTTACCAAACTGCTTTACTTACTGCCATTATGAGTATCACCATTGATATGGAGTACTCATTACATTTGATTCCATTGTCACGGGTACAAAACTTCTGTCAGTCTCCGGAAATTAGGTGCCCTAACGCTATATTTCGATTTTAAGGCGCAGAAACCTTGATTTTATCTTTGAATATAATTTGAACTCTTTTTTTTCTTAGCGATCTCTTGATTTTTTCAAATAAACAAAATATAAGACTATTCAGTTCAGGAGACTCATAATTGCTCTGTCCTTCTTTTCGGACTCTTTCAACAGGTCCGTACTACTTGGAATACGTGACACCAGATCATAATTTGAAAATTACTCTTTCGAGATAGATTAGATACTTTACATTTGATACGGATCAAGGTACTTGTAGTGTACTTTAAGGGGTCATATTTTACAGACCACAGATTTTTTATGACGAAACATTCACACGAAAATGCTGCCACAAATTATGTTTCATTTATTTATTTATTTTCAGAAATATTTCAACGCCGTCACAAAACGCGTGGGAATCTAGAACTTGAAATCCCCCCTCTTTCTCATTGTGACAGATTAACAATACCTATTAAAAGGTACTTGTCGCCTTATCTTTCCCTTTTGTGAATTCTACCACTTTTGGGCCACCACTATCTTGGAAATGGCTGTCTCTGCCAACATTGTGAAAATCAATAGATGACTCCCTCTGTCTTCAGTCACTTTTCTTTGGTTCCTTCTTTTTCCTTCTATCATAATTTCAACTAACATGGTTCTTTAAGCCTTCTTGCTTGTCCTACTGGCTTTTATAGCAAAAGACGGACCAATCACCGTCTGATACATTAATGGAATGAGAACATCATTTTATTAATTTTTCTTGAAACACATACTAATTACACAACAATTGTGGAATATTTTTTCATTGGGATATGTACATCAAACATAATACATTATGAGTGTTATTTTCTTACCACTTTGTTTACAGCCTTGATAAAGTTACGTAAAGTAACGAAACACGTGTCGGTTGTTTTTGGCTACTTCTGGCTGTTTCGGACTATTTCCATACTGGACTCTCTTTGACTGTTTTCGACCATCAACATCTGGAAGGCTCTAGGATTAGGAGTGCCTTCCTAGCTCATACACTTTTTCTGCAATGTTCTCAGTGAAAAATTGGCTAATGTAACATCGAAACTTTGTACCACATCTGATATTACATATACTGTGCCTTTTATGTCTTGCAGAAATTATACAATATACACTTTGTTGTGTTGAAACTTATCAGCATTGTACTGTGAATGGCACATAGTGTTTCCAATAAAGAAAAATAAATTTGGGTGAAATAATAATAAATCCCATATAAAAGTACTTCAATTGATGATCTCTTCTTTAAAAAAAGAAGTGTATTCCTTCCTTTTGCTTTAGCCTATGAGATAAAATAAGGAAATCCCCCAACGTAGAATAATCTGAACAGGCCATTCTGCTATATTTACTCATCTTTTTTATAAACTTGCAATACACTGACTGTTGGAGTGCCGAGGGACAACTGTTTTTGAAATCACAGTACCATAGTTACTCTGAAGCACTAGCTCAGAGTCACGGTGAATTCATATACCGAGATATTTTATAGGTTCCTCCTGTCAAACTAGTGGAAAGTCCATTTGCAGTGATTTCGTATTTGCTGTCTTTAGTACCACTGCCGACTTGGACCAATGTATTTGCAGACTGGATTGTCGTCTGAATTTTATGTATTCCCTAATTATTGGTGATGGGTTGACGTGGGGATCTCTAATATACAGTACCCGATCATCAGCATATAATGATATGCCAATAGGGTGTAAGTTAAATTGCAAAGCTGTATGTGCATATTTCTAGCGTATTTTACAAGCTAGGGGTTCTAAAGCAATCGCAAACAGCAGAGGGGACAGCGGGCAACCCTGCCGCGATCCCCTCTGTATTTGTATTGCACTCGATATGTCTATTGACTTTTATTCGAGCAGCGGGCTCCGTGTAAAGGAGTTTGATACAATTTATTAAAATGGGTGGGAGACCTATTCGCTGAAGAATGGTAAATAGGTAGACCCATTCAACTGAGTTGAAGGCTTTGGCTGCGTCTAGAAGCACCACCACAGCTTTCAACTCCAGGTTTAGTTGATGTAATAGAGCGAATATCGTACGCAGATTATACGTTGTGGATCGGGATGGTATAAATCCAGATTGATCCGGTAATATTATGGCTGTCAGGAACGGTTGTAGTCTGGGCGCAATGATCTTGGCCAGTATTTTTGCATCTGTGTTAATTAAGTATAGAGGTCTATAAGTCTCGGCTACTTCTGGGTGTTTGTCCGGTTTTAGCAATGCAACTATCAGTGCTTCGCGTAATGTTGGGGGAAGAATGTTAGTATTATATGGTTCGTCATACATTTCCAATAAATATGAGCGAAGTAATTCAGAGTATGCTTTGTAAAATTTCCCTGTGTAGCCATCGGGCCCTGGTGTTTTGCCGTTTTGCAGTGTCTTTCTAGCTTCTTGCACTTCTTCTAGAGTGATCGGTTGTGTCAGGAATTTACGCTGACTGTCCGACAACCATGCTAGGGCAATATCCTCCAAATCTAATATCGCCTGTGTGTGTGCCTGTGTCTCGTGCTTTATACAATGCGCCATAATTATCCATAAATGTTTGCAGGATGTTGGCTGTGTCATTGTGCTCTGTGTTGGTGTCATCTACCATTCGTAGAACGGTATGTTTGTGTTCTATGCGTATTTTCTGTGCAAGTATGCGGCCCGGTCTACCTCCTTCACCCATGCTGTGTGGCGTTTTGCTATGCATTTCACTTCATCATCTGCTAGTGCATTGTAGGTGCTTATTTCGTCTCTGATGGCACCTAGAGTATTTGCACTGTGGGTGTCGTCATACTCTGCTTTTAATCTTTTGATGCGTTGTTCGCATTGCACAAGTTGGGCGCGGATATCTTTAAGGATTCCAGCCGTTGTGCTGATACATATGCCTCGCAATGTCGCCTTAAAGGCTTCCCACAGGGTGCCCGCGCTCTCTACCGACTGTTTGTTGGTGGCAAAGTAGTCTTCTATTGCTGTGTGAATCGTTTCAGCGTAGAGTGGGTCTAATAGTGCTGTTGCATTAAAGCGCCACATGAAGGGCGGTGGGGTGTATGTCGGGGTTTGCAGAGTCAATAGGACAGGTTTATGGTCCGACAGCATTTTCGGAAGGTGTTGAACATCCAGGGCCCAAGTGCATGCCTGTTCCATAATAAGCCAATAATCAATCCTGGACCAACTATTATGTGCAGTTGAGGAGTGAGTGCTGTCATGTGCGTGTGGGTTACGCATTCGCCATATATCTCGTATTCGAAATTCTTGCATGCCATGCACAATAGCTGCTGCAGCTCGCTGGTGATGTTCGGTCGTGGATTGTGATCTGTCACATCTACTGTACTGTCCAATGCTACATTCATGTCTCTCCCCCCCCCCCCCCCCATATGAGTTCCATGTCTGGGAGGTCCCGTGTTGCGGCGTATATCTTCCTAAAGTAGTCTGGATTGTCCACATTCAGACCGTATGTGTTAATGAAGCCCACTCTTGTGCCCCGTAGTATACCCGTGATTATGGCATATCGTCCTTGCGTGTTGGTTAGTATTTGCTCTGATATGAATTGTGTACCTTTTCGTACCAGAGTTATTACACTGTGTGCATATGTAGAATAGGGGGATGTGACCACTAATTCTGCCCATCTTTTCCCGAGTCCGTCTGCTTTGCATTTGGGTAAGTGTTTTTCTTGAAGCATGGCTATGTCAACGCCATGCCTGTCTAGGTAAGCAAAAACCTGTCTAATTTGCCTGGGGTTATTAAGACCTCTTACATTCCAGGTAGTCAGTTTTAAGGGCGTGGGGGTAGCACTAGTGCGTATCGACATTTCTCCAAGCATGTTGCAGGATGATTATGTGTACCACTTTCATTGCCTCCTGGCTTTGATATTAGAGTTCTGAAACAATATATGGTGCTTGTTCGTGAGATGATAATGGACAACAAAATTTGTCTAGTGACATGATACGACAACTTAAAAATATCTAAATTCCCCCAACCCATTCCTCCCTCCCGACCCTCCCACTCGTCAAGCCAATTATGGCGAAGACAGTCCCGACCATAAAACATACTCCTCTCCAACCCACCTGGCCCATTGAAAAAAGAAAGAAACTTTGTTGTGGTATACACAGAGGGGCGAAAGCTGCCAGCCGGAGATCCTGATGATGAATGCCATCTAGGGGGTCACTACACCATCATATAGCGACAGTCCTGACACCAGAAGTCACCAACTTAGAAGTGGTTAGCTGGTTATTAGTTGAGGCTGGGGCAGCAAGGAGTCACCCAATATGACAGTCATGCAATATATTAGGTTATATGATCTGTTTGCATTAGAAATTGGTGATCGTAATATATCGACCGACACTTATCTGTAACATGTTGCAAGTTCAATCATACAATGCGCCGTTCACAGTTCTGTCTAGGGGGCTATTCAGCACAGTTTTCACAGTTATTCAATATCTGAGGTCTCAGGTTACTCTTCCGGTGCACCTCTGGGTGACTTACGGCGCATAGATTGAGTTCCTTTCTGTTGTAAGTATTTGAGTACATCTTTTGGGTCATTGCAAAGAACAGGTTTTCCACCATCAGATATTTTCAATCTAGCCGGATAGATCATTGCGTACGGAATGTTTTGCTCTCTAAGTTTCTTTTTGACGGTTACACATTTTTTTCCTTGCTTCCTGGACCTGCTGAGTAAAATCGGGGTAGATGGATATGGCCATACCTTGGTGTTTTAAGCTGCCTAGTTACCGTGCCTTGCGGAGTGTCGCATCTCGGTTTCTGTAATCTAGAATTTTTGCAAAGATCGGACATGGTCTGGCCCCAGTTGGTGGTGCCGGGCCTAGCGATCTGTGGGCTCTTTCTACAATGAAAACATCTGAGAAGGTGTCTCTGCCCAATAGTGTTAGAAGTAATTGTTCAACATAGGTTTCCATGGGGCCTGTATTGGTCGTTTCCGCTATTCCCATAAGGCGAATATTGCATCGGCAGGAGCGCACTTCAAGATCTTCGGCCTTCACCATCAACCCTAGCATGGTTTTGTCTGTGTTTTGTTTGGTTTACAGTCGGTATTGAGAATCTTCCGCATCTGATATACGCCGCTCAGCCATGTCAAGCCGCTCAGTGTGTCTGTCCAAGCGTTCGGACATGCAATCTGCTCGATAAGTTAGATTGTCTATCTTGCCGTCTATGTTAGAGAGGGTATTTTGTATCGAGGAGAAAATGGCCTGCACTTCTCCAGCAGCAATCCCACCTGCAGGAGTTGTGGCCTGCTGCGCAGCATTACGCCCTTCTGTGTCATTGTCAGTTGGTTTCTTTTGCTGGTCGAATGTTAGTTTGGGTTGATTTCTGTCTGGCTTACCCATGTTGCAGCGATATAGCGCAGTCTGATCGTTATAATGCCTGTTCCGCAACTTGACAGAGGCACAATGGAGCGGGCAATTATCCAGTGGATTTGGTCGCCAACAGTGCTTTGAGGCAATGCTACCAGTAGCGAGGGCACTCACATAGGGCTGCGTGCACTCCTCAATTGTTGCAGGCTTCTGTTACACGGTTAGTAACGGCTCCACAATATGGGGGAAGGAGGTATTGTGTCTCAAGTGTCGTAGGTGCCTGGGTATGAGCACCGCGCAAAACATCGGGGCAGGTAAGTATTTTCAGTGTGGTGTCCTTCGCTCGGCAGCACGGCGCAGTGTCTTTAGATTGGAACAGATCCCGTGCTCTACACTGGACCAGGCCTGTCCCTTGCGTCACAGAATGTTATGGCGACGTGCGAGCCGCGGAGCAAACTGTTTCCAGGCTCTGTGCAGTCTACACATGGAGAACAGAGAGGTAAATTATGCCTCCTTCCCCCCCCCCCCCCCCCCCCCTTCCAATTCCGGGTGGTATACCCTCCAGACATTTTGGAGTGACTCGTGGTAGGCCCATCCGCAGTACAGTTCAGGGCAGCGCGGAGCTCCATGGCGGCGCCCCTTGGTGTTTCACACTGCTTAGCCGAGCGCGAGATTGTGCTCCTGCGGTGTGCAGACATGCCAAAGTATGCGGAGGGTTAGAAAGGCGTGCTACATGTAGATCGTCGATCGGGGTTCCAGGCTGCAGTATGGCAATCGCCGCTTGCGTTGCTCAGCCTCTGCTACCAGCCTCCAGATTTGGATCGCAAGTTGCGTAGTAAGTAACGCTTACCTCTGGTCGCTAAGGCGGGCTCAGAGGATGCGGTCTGCACCGGCCGTTGCACCTTCCAGGTTCGTGCACCGACCTCCGTTCACTCCGTGTGAAACATCGGCTGCAAACCCCGCTATTGCATCAGGCGTGCTCTCGCCCTCACAAGCCCAGCGCGGCTCGCCTCTTCGCGGGGCAGGGTCTCGTTTGCCTACGCTGCTCAGGCCGCGTTGCGGCCGAGTTCACTGCAGAATCGTTTTCTCCGGCTGCAGGTCACGTCAGGATGTGAGAGTTGACTTAACAGGATTGCCAAGCGTTCCGATTCTGTATTATCGCAGATTTACCACTTTGGCAGGATCATGGTGCAGGATAAATTTAGGATAATTTGAGCGACCGAAGGAGCACACTTAGAAAGTGGCCATCTTTAGGCGTGGCTAGCTCCGCCCAGCGCCAGTGGCGATTTAACGTATCTAATCCCATATAATTTAAAATTGGGGAGGAGCCAGCGCCACCCAGCAAAGTCATATTTGTTGCAGAACAAGATAACATTTGTCAAATTGATGGTGCAAATGCAAAGAAACATTAGAAGGAGTACAGTACAATCAAAGGCGAATTACGTAAAAAGCATATGGGGCCTCATGTAGGTAAATAAATTTTACCGGTTCTTAAATACCGAGCCGTACCGAATCGGTAAATTAGAATCGGTAAGTTACATGTAGGTAAAAATTCGGTAACAGTTACCGATTCGGTAACAGTCGGTAAATACGAATCGGAATTCACCGATTCGGTAAATACCGAGGTGATAATTACCGAATCGGAAAATACCGAGGTGGTATCTACCGATTCGGAAAATACCGAGGTGGTATCTACCGAATCGGAAAATACCGAATCGGTACGTACGGATTCGGTAAATAACATCACATGACTTGACGAAACAGCTAATCCTGTGCAACGACAGCCCACCCAACCAGGAACTGCCCACACCCAGGCAGGTGTACACAATTAGCCGAAGTGGCCACACCCAGGCAGGTGTACATAATTAGCCGACCCTGGAGAGGCTCGGAGTGCAGAGGAGAGGCAGGGAGCAGTTGCATGTGCGAGCGGGAAACGAACAGCATGTCCAGCCAGAGCACACAGAAAGACGGAGGGGAAAGGAGGAGGAAGCTCAAATTCAGCCCCAAGGAACTCCAGGTGCTGGTGGAGGAGGTGGTGAAGCAGCACCAGAAGCTGTTTGGGAGGCAATCCCTGCAAGTGCCTGAGGCCGAAAAGCGCAACATATGGCTGGCCATCCAGGCGCAGGTCAATGCTGTGGGAGTGACCCACAGGGAAATTGAGGTCCTCAAAAAGCGCTGGTATGACCTGAGGATTGTGACCAAGAGGAAGATGGGCGACATCCAGAAGGAGGCCAGCCAGACCGGAGGTGGAACCAACAGGGCACCTGCCCTCACCGAACTGGAGGAGCTGGTGGCGGCCACACTCGAGCAAGAGAGCGTCGTGGGTCTTGGGGACGCCGACAGCTCTGCCAGAGCCGCAACACACCAAGGTAAGACGAAAGCACAGCAATGTAGCCGCCCCTACCCCTATCCCACATCCCCCATTGTGACACGAGAATCACACTGCAGTCCACACGTGTCAGTGCAGACAGGCAATGCATTCCGGGAGATGTAGTCAGGGCAACACTAACCATGACGTAAATGTCACAGGGCAACAAGGCATGTCACGCACTCGAGGCACAAGGAGACAGAGGACAGATTGGAAAGTGAAATGATTTATTGTGACGCTTGCAATGCAGCCCTTCGGGGACACTGAGCCAATGTTGTTTTTCTGTCCACAGATGTGACATCATGCAGTACAGGGCATGCTGCAGGGGAGACGGCACACCGGCCACAAAAATCACCTCTAGCCAGCACGAGTGCAGACCAGGGAGCAGGCCCACTTGCAGCCGCACCACCTACGCAGCCAGCATCGCCGCACACAGAGCCAGCATCACCTCACCGAGAGCCAGCATCACCACCACCAGAGCCAGCATCGCCACTCATGTTCGATTCACCGGCCACATCTCCGCTTGCAGGTGTGAGAATGAGGAGGCGTCCAGCAGCCAGGCTACGAGCCTTAGACACCTCGTCAGACGACAGCATGGGCCCAGAAGACCGCACCGGGCCCCAGGAAGGGAGCCATCCCACTGTGCCCCAAACATCACAGGCAGCACAGACGGGAGCAAGAGGGCGCCGCAGGTCGCGTGTCCAGAGTCCACCAGCACCCACTGACGGCCATGGTGTCTTCTTGGGGCTCGAGGGCCAAATGTTGAAGCAACAGCGCCTGCAATCAAAGGCAGTAATGTCAGTCCAGAGGCACATGCGGGTGATGAGGACAAGCTTAGTCAACATGGACACAAACATTGGCGGCATGGCTGCGGGCATTCGGGACATGTCCCAGTCAATCCAGCAGTTGTGCAGCAAATTAGATGCTGACATCGAAGCACGGCGCCGGGAACGCCAGAGAAGGGACACTACCAGCAGGGCACTCAACCGTCTGGCAACTGCGACTTCCCTACTTTGCCGGCGCTCTGTGACGATGCAGGAGGGCCTAACACAGTGCTGCAGCGACCTGTCACGGGGGATGGTGCAGGTGACAAGTGCACTAGGGGTGCTATTGACAAGTCAGGCGTCGACAACTGCTGCAGGGGATGCTGCGGAGAGCATCGACACCAGCAGCAGCATCACACCCCCCGTCCCCGAAGCACGCAGGAGCAGCAGGCGGCTTGGGGTTGGCTCTAGTGAGGATGCACAGGCCGTGCAATCCACCACTGCAGCGCGTATGCGCAAACATTGATGTGGCCCTGCTTATCCACTTGCCATTGGGTGACGTAACCCTGGACATACTCATTGTATAGATGGCATATTGCCAGATTGGCCTGTTCATGTGTTCATGGCGTGGTGCCACATTAAACTACGTCATGACTTCTCACGACTCGCTGTGTCCCCTCACTTACTCAGAAATAGTTGCATGTGATCTCTGCCCGTCTCTCTCTCCCATCGATTGCAGTTGGCACTCTAGCTGCGCTGCCCTCTGGCTGGCCTGACTCATCCTCGTTGTCCTCAAAATATGTTAGTTCCACATCTGTACCTTTTTTCGTGGCAAGGTTGTGCAGCATTGCACAAGTGGCAATTATCTTGCAGCAGGTGATGGGTTTGTACTGGCGTGCGCCTCCGCTCTTGTGGAGGCAGCGGAACCTGCTCTTCAGCAGTCCAAACGTGCGCTCCACCACATTGCGTGTAGATTTGTGTGCCACGTTGTATCGTCTCTCACTCTGGGTTGCTGGGTGTAGGTAGGGAGTGAGGATGAATGAACGGCATGCATATGCACTGTCGCCTGGATGAGTAAAAGGGAACCATCAGTTACATGCCTCTATACACTCTGATTTGCAGGTTTCAAGGGGCGTCACTGTTACTTACCCAGCAGGTAACCCTCTCCGAATTCTCCGGCTCTCAGTCGTGTGTAGATCCCACTATTCTGGAAGATGTAAGAGTCGTGGGTGCTCCCAGGAAACTTTGCAACAATATCTGTAATGATGTTCCCTGCATCACAGATCACCTGCACATTGATGGAGTGGGTGGACTTCCTGTTCCTGTAGATGTGCTCTGTGTCAGCTGGAGGACAGATTGGGATGTGTGTACCATCAATACAGCCGATGACATGGGGGAACTGTGCCATGTGATAAAAGTCTGTTTTTGTTTTCTGCAGTGCAGCCTGTGTGTTTGGGAAGCTGATGTAGTGGTGCATTCTCTGCATCATGGCATCCAGGAACTTCCTGAAGAAACGTGACAGGCAACTCTGGGATACCCCACCCACCGCAGCTATCACCACCTGATAACTGCCGGATGCCAACAGATGTAGGCTGCAGAGCACCTGCACATGTGGGGGTATGGCGTGCGCCCTTCTTATTGGCTGGTCCAGGAGTGGGTGAAGGTCCCTGATTAAGTCCATGATGGTTTCGGGGTGTAGCCTGTACCTCTCATGTATCTCTGCATCAGTCAGCTGGAATAGTGTGATGCGCTGTCTGTAGATTTGTTCCTCCCGTCGCCACACCCTCAGTCCTGCTGCCTGTAGACGTAGGCGCCTTGCAATGACGTACATGGCGGCCATGTTGTCCACGCTGTTGCATTTTGGGATTGCTTATATGCATTGTTGATGGTTACCACCTGCTTTCCATCCGTGTTAATTACCGACTCTTATTTACCGATTTTCCTGGATTTCTTAATTACCGACTGCTCCTACATGTCATTTTCAATTTTTACCACTTCATATTTACCACTTCATATTTACCGATTCGTTAATAATGTATTCGGTAAATATGAATCGGTATTTTAGAATTAGGTAAATATGAATCGGTATCTACCGCCTCATATTTACCGAAAAGTGGTTTTTGGACTCCTACATCTCACTTGTCTGAATACCGGTCGGTAACGGCATATTTACCGAAAATCGGCCGTTACCGACCGGTATTTGGCTACCTACATGAGGCCCATAGAGTTCTATCGGCTGAGTTTCTTAAAACAGTTAGACACTAAATTCTGTCCCAATAAAAGCGATCAACAACCTTACCAGAAGTACAGAAGTAAAAAGTGCAAGTGTATACGAGCAACAGGAGCGCAAGCAATTTAAACAATTTGAATGAAAGCTAGCAGCCCTATTGTGTGATGGAAAGTGTGCAGAACCTCTTAGCTTATCTAGCTGGAGTGAAACCTAACATAATAGACGCTCAATCAGGCGAGGCCACGTAACCCATAGGAATGACGCTACAGAATTAACCACACCGGTGTCATCGGACCTAATAAACAGCGACAGTGCCGATTTAACGTATCTAATCCCATATATTTAAAAAAAAGGGGGAGGAGCCAGGGCCGCCCAGCAAAGTCATATTTGCTACAGTTCAAGATAAAATGGGTCAAATTATCTATCCCCCCCCCCCCCAAAGCTACAATCACATTGGTCAAAATAAGCAGAGAGCCTATGAATTCGGATTAGATACCCAACTCTTCAGTTCAGGATATAACGCATCCAAGTACTTAGTGCAAGTGAAGCCATAAGAATTACTAAAATAATTACACGCAATAGAACCTGGCCGCAACGCCAGGCTCTTCATAGTCTGAATATGTGCGTTGTACAGTTCATTAATCAAATCTGCAGTATCCTCTTTAATTCTGCAGGGGGCTGCCCAATAGAGATTCCAACTGCAGCTTTTTTAGAATGTTCTGTACATGAGATGACCATGTGCACTGCCCACGGTCATTACAATTTGTAACTTCTAGAGTTTTCAAATAGTTTGCTGCCTTTGGATGTCATATCAGTCTAACCCAGTAATGTACTGTCCTGAGAGCTGCAGTTTCTGATATTGGGGTAAAAATGTAGCTCTGCATAACGTGCAGCTAAAGACGTCCCTGGTTCCAACCTCAGTCGAGTTTTTAGAAAGTTGTTCTCGGCTACTTGGAGTGCTCTCACATTGTCCTGCCCACAAAGCTCCGCCTCATAAAGAGCAGCTGCCACTGCCCTTTACTTATATATTTGCATGATGACACTAATGTTTCTCGCACTGGCTTTATGTCTAAACTTCAATTCCGAGCCTGCCATTTTTCTCAGGACTAAAGTTGCCTTCTTTATGTGATTGCCCCAGAGTAGATTCCCTGAGAAGTGGATACCCAAATAGTCAAACAGCGTAACAATTTTTAGGGGACACTTTCAACCGTAGGGTTTCTCTTGAAGTTGGGAGATGGCCTCAGTACCATGCTCTTTGTTTTGCTACCAGCGATGGATAGAGACTTCTTTTGGCAGTATCTCTCCAAGCGCTTTAGCAGCCTATGGGTGGCATTTTCTGTTAGTGCCATGAGTACTGCATCGTCTGTATATAATAACGAGACCCTTTTCCCAGCTATAATATGGTTGTCTAGGAGATGTATACTTGTGAATCCACCAGTGAACTCCACAGCTTCTCCTTATTAACTAAATCGAAAGCTACTTTCAGATGTATGAATGTTAGAGTGATGACTTCCTAACTACCGTAAATTTATAAGCAATCATATATAATCTGAAGGTCTGGTTGATTGTCCTTATTCCTAACCGAAAGCAGCTTGCGCTTCTGTCGAGATGTTATGGGTATCAACCCATCCCTGGAGGTAATTGAGCAGGGCTTTCCTTAACATTTTGCCCACCCCAACCAGAAGGGAGATCCGGCGATAGTTGGATGAACTATCCCAAGCGCCCTTCCTTTAGATCGGCACAATAATGGCAGAACAGCATGAGGGCAACACATCATTTCCTGTGAGCACCATACTGACCATTTTGGTAAAAATATTAGGCTATAGATGGGGCTCCTCATGGTAACTATCAATAGGCACCGAGTCTCTTCATTTCCTTCAGTGCTCTCTCCACCTTAGGAACTAGGATGGCAATTGGCCGAAGCCCAAAACAAGGGCTCTCGTGTGCTGGCTCATCACCAGGCAGACCTGCAAGGTTGATGCATATAAAGCCCTGAAATGCCAAGTCCACACAGATGGACCAATATGGGTTTCTATAGTGTTCACTAGCCCCGTCTCTATCTGTGCTACCAGCTCCCAGAACCTACTAGTATTTTACCCGTATGAGGCTCCCCTTAGCTCCTCCCATAAAGCCAATTGGTGTAGTGATTTCTTAGTTTTTAGAAGAGTTTATACTTGCCCCCGCTCTCTCAGAATAACAATTCACTCCCTGGACTGGAGTGCCGTAGGACTAAGGAAGATGAGACAGCTTTCTTCATATTGAGGTATTTTTCGTCATACCAAGTAACCTCAAAATCCCCCACCACGCAGCCCCACAGCCCCACCACTGTTACCTGCACGGACCGCAGCTGTGTTAGAGCACAAAACAAACAGTAGAGCTAGATCTAGTGTGGTCCTAACTTCAATATGGCCTGAAAATTCTGAATCATGACCGGCTCCCGGTTTTATGGTATATATTTTTTAACATTTCCATCTGTATTCATCCATATATTTATTTTTTGGCTATTTTATCTGTATTTATCCATATTTATTTTGTGTTTTGCGTATAAATGAAGGTGTAAAACTGCACATGTCCATATTTATTTAACTGATAGACGCGCACTCATACTTTAATGTCTGTTGTGTTTTCGCTTTTTAAGCTGCCAAATTTTACATAACAATACATCCACTGGGAATAGTACATTTTACCCTTCCACAATCCAACAATCTCCCTACAGTTGCACTGACTGGAGTGGGAATAGTACATTTTATCCCTCCGCAATCCAACACTTTCCCTACTGTTGAACTGGCGGGAGTAGGAATAGTAAATTTTACTCCTCCGCAATCCAACATTTTCCTTACTGTTGCATTTACTGGAGCGGGAAATAGTAAATTTTACCGCTCTGTAATCCAATACTTTCTCTACTGTTGCACTTATTCGAGCTGGAATAGTACATTTTACCCTTCTGCAATCCTACACTTTCCTTACTGTTGCACTGACTGGAGTGGGAATAGTAAATTTTACCCCTCCTCAATCCACCACTTTCCCTACTGTTGCATTGACTGGAGTGATGATATTACATTTTACCCCTCCACCATCCAACACTTTCTCTACTTTTGCACTGACTTGAGTGAGAATAGTAAATTTTACCACGCCACAATGCAACCCTTTCCCTACTGTTGCACTGACTGGAGTGGGAATAGTAAATTTTACCCCTCTGCCATCCAACACTTTGCTTACTGTTGCACTGAAAGGAGTGGGAATAGTACATTTTTCCCTTCCACAATCCAACACTCCCCCTACAGTTGCAATGACTGGAGTGGGAATAGTACATTTTACCCCTCTGCCATCCAACACTTTCCGTACTGTTGCACTGACTAGAGTGGGAATAGTAAATTTCACCCCTCGGCAATCAAACATTTTCCTTACTGTTGCACTGACCGGAGTGGGAAATAGTAAATGTTACTGCTCTGTGATCCAATAATTTCTCTACTGTTGCACTTATTCGAGTGGAAACAGTAAATTTTACCCCTCTACAATCCTACACTTCCCCTACTGTTGCAATGACTGGAGTGGGAATGGTAAATTTTACCCCTGTGCAATTCAACGGTTTCCCTACGGTTGCATTTATTGTAGTGGGAATAGTAATTTGTAGTTTTCCTGGCTTACATTTTTTTTGTACTGTTTTATAAATTGGAGTGGTTATACTATGGGCCTAATTATGATGTCAGTTGGAGTTGCCTGCCTCCGACTGACACCATTTCAGGGAAGGAACCGCCTGACCTTAAGTCGGCAATTGAGACAGCCCCATTAGGATATGACAACACATGGTGCGGGCGGCGGTCCGACCGCCCGAATTTATGATGATGCCCTTAGTTCACATGTTCCTGATGTTCAGAATAGGTTTTAGTAAGTAAATATCATCCAGATAAAGTAGTGCAAAATGATTCAAGATATCAGAAAAGATAATCCATAAGGCTGAAAATGGCAGGAGAATTGCTCAATTTGAATGGCATTACATGACATTCAGAACATCCAATGGGTGTCCAAAATGCCATTTTCCACTCTTCTCTCCCTTTAATTCCCAGGAGATTATAAGCACCTTGCAAATCAACTTAAATGCTCCTTGAAATTATTCCAGAATATCTTTACTGAGAGGCAGACAATATTGATCCTTGATTGTAACTTAATTGAATTCTCTATAGTCAATGCAGGGTCTAAGATCTCAATCTTTCTGTGGAACCAAAACATATAGGTGCTCCTGTTGTAGAGGAAGAGCACAGAACAAATTTGTTTTCCAAATTCTCTTGCAAATATGCATTATTTACCTCTTTCTCACTTTCTGACAGAACAGATGTGTCCGAAAGGTACATTAGCATCAGGCTCAATTGGTATAGTGCAATCATATTCCCTATGGGAGGGGGGCAAGCAAGTCTCAGGCTTGTCAAGAGTTGTATAGTATGCATGGTACTTAAACGGCATAGAAGACAAATACGTCATAGTTGAATCTGAAGTAGTTATAGTATCTTTCATCTCTTCAAATGGTGATCAGTAACTTCCAGAAAGATAAAAATGGTCATAACAAATCTGTGATGATAGTGATAGTGTTCTGTTAGACCATTTGACATATGGATTGTGCCTCTTCAGCCAGAGTTCCAAAAATCACAGCATAATTAGTAGAGGCTATTACATCAAAAGAGAGCACTTCAGCATGGCCTTCAAAAGAGACCTGTAGTAGTATAGATGTCTCCTTTATTGGACCGGAAGCCTATGTTATGTTATGTTAATGGACTTATGGAGCGCATGGCTGTCCCAGTAATGGGGCGTCTCAGCGCTATGTCTAGCAGAGTGGGTATCCAGGAGGCTACTGATTGGAGAATAACCACTTCTTGACCATTTTCCTAAAGATCCAGTGGTCGGATGTGCAGTGTGCGGCGAGGGGAATGGAGTTCCACAAGGCTGGTGCCATTGCCCTAAATGAACGGCCACCTGCTCTTGCCCTGCGTACCCAAGGTATTAGGGCCAGGTGCAAATCCGCAGAGCGCAAGGCCCTTGCAGGAGCGTACCGAAAGCACATATCACTTAAGATGTGAGGGCAAAGGTCATAGAGGATCTTATGGGTAGTGAGAGGGCTTTAAAGTAGACTCTCTTCTCTTTAGGTAGCCAGTGGAGTCGGCAAAGAAGGTCCGAGACATGGCAATATTTTGGAATTGCGAAGAGAGCACTGGCGGCCTCATGGCAAACCATCAACAATTCGAACTATTTACAACATCTTAGCTCTTTTAGGAATTTTATTTTCAAGAGCCCAAGCATGATCAATAAATATTCCCCATGCTCTGCTATCTAACAATGATGAAGCATTAATAGTCCTTTCTTCTTCAGTACTTAAAGTTACTGACAAAAGGAACAATTGACAGTTTGAAGCACTTACGGAAAACCCAAAACAAGAAAGGCATTATACACTGCTCTCTTTTCTTTCTCAGAGTGCTAATTTTTACCTCAATCCTTTTGAGGATCTAAATGATAGGAATGGGGATTATATGTCATAAAACACTGCCATAGAGACACAGCCCAGTCTTCGTCCTTGTTCAGCTTTCTTTGCATTTCCTTTCTACACAAAGGACAGAAAAAACCCATGCCAATCTGGATAGTTCTTGATTGAAGAAGATAAATATACAGGAGTTAATAAGCCAGGCTCTAAAACCACCCCAGATCAATAGATGAGAAAGGGTTGAACATAGGTCTTCCCGATATATAATTCAAGCAACAATCTAGCTGAAAAGTAGAGTAAAAATATGGGACAAAGACTAATACGTTGGTTTAAACGTGTTAAAAAATATGGTAACAATTGAGATACTACGCATCCATCTCACGCCCCCGCCTCCTTAGGTATGGTCAAAGCATGAGATATCATCTCCATCTTGGTTTGGGAAATGCAGACAACAAGCACTAGGAAGGCAACCATCTTGGATAGGAGTAAACTTAATGATAGCCACACCCTTTTCTTTTGAGGAACGTCATATTTCATGTATGTGAAGAAGGACTCTGTTTGACATCCTTCTTTTGATCTTTGCATTCTTCCACTGCACAACACCTTCCGGGGCTGACACTCGGCGCAGGCCGCAGAACTCGCCTCCAGACGAACACAAGTGTGGAAAGGCCAACCCTAATAAAATATAGTGGATCAAGATGTCTCACTGCACTGAGCATGAAGGCCAGAGACAAGCTACTATCTGTTACAGGAATACAAAGTCACTCACACGTGTCTGTATCCAGTAAGTCTCCTCTTCGTATGTGACAGTTTCCCTACAGCTCCATATAAAACTCATAATCTGAATTTTCTCCTTCCTGACAGGCCCCAGTCAGTCATTCATCCTCGGTCCCTTTACTTTGGACGCTGTCAACTGCATTAGCAGTGTTCCACAAGGATCCTGACACACACAGCCCCGCCCTGATCAACACCTACATGACCCTACTTCCCACCATAAACCCACAAAATCAACATCATATCTTATGCTAATGACACCCAGCTCAAAGTTTCCCTTTTCAACAAGATGCCAAATAACCCAGACCAAGTTCTGCGCCTGCATGACCGAAGTCTCCTCGTGGATGAAAACCAACTGCTCACAGCTTAACACAGACAAGACAGAATTAGAAATATTCAGCAAAGACACCCCACTTTGGGACTTCCCCTGGTGGCCTGCCAAACTCGGACCCACATTCCTCCCTGCAACCCATGTAATGAACCTCGGAATAGTAATCGACAGCCAACTCACGATGACCGGCCATGTGAATGCAGTCTCCTGCTTCCCTCACTCAGGATGCTCATAAAGATCTTCAAATGTCTCCTCACCAACACTTGCAGAACCTTCACCCAAGCTCTTTTCACCAGAAAGCTGGACTATGGCATGAAGTCTATGGTGAAATCAACACTTAACTCACCAGAAGACTCTAGACCATACAAAACTCCGCTGCCAGGCTCACCCTCAACTTCCACTGACATCACCCCACACCTCAAAGAGCGCCAGTGGCTCCCAACCCACAAACTACCACTCTTGCACACATACAAAGACTTGCACAACATTGGCCTCACATACCTCCACAGCCGCATAAATATCCACAAACCTACCAGATGTCTTCGCTCAGCCAGACTCCTTCTGGCACACAACCCTGCATACGCAGAACCAGACTTCTCCTACCTCGCTCCTAAAGCCTGGAACAACCTACCCTTGTTGAGTTTTGCAAGAAACGATACACCTGGCTCTTTACCCAGCCGTGACCCTGGCTCAGCTCATACAGCTCCTGCTTCCACACCAGGATACCCCCTCGGGTGAGTTGTGCGCTATACAAATGCACATAACATATTTTCCTTGCAGTCTTGACAGTGAACAGAACTGGTTTGGGCACTTTTTGAATGTTTACACACATGCAAGTTATGGCTTTTACAGAGGACAAATGAGATTATTTTGTCAAAAAGAAACGATGGCCTTCTGAGTAATCAGAGAGCTAATAAGAAAGATGCGCTCTGTAGCTCACATGATCCCAGGATGATGTTTGTGAAGCATCTGCCCTGTAATGCAGCAGGACATCATTGCTGCACAATGGGGACTGGTTTGCACACAATTGAGGTCTGTGTGACTCACTGTGTGTGCTGGAACAGTCTCATCATATCAGAGTCTACAAGTTATCAGCAGGGCAGGCGGAGTGTGGTGTACAAGTTGTAAGAGACAGGTAGGGCTAGGTCAGGCTATTGTATGTATTATTGTTGGTATAGGGAGGAGACAAAGAGCGTTTGCTTTCACATGAAGATACCACAATCCTGGCCATGTAGCAATTTAAGAAATTGTTAGTCAAAACCTTAAAGATAGGGTTTGATGGCAATTAGGCCTGTACCAGCTGTCTCCTCCACTAAATTACATGGAAATGCAGGCTACTAGAAGCTAGTACATATCCCCTCATTCATAGCTAGGAAACATATGTGGGTTGTAGAGGTGTGTGCAGGTTTCAGGGGCAAACAGGAGTCTTGGCACACTGCCCTCCTGGGGATGAATTGGGCCTGGCAGGGGATAGGCATCCAGAGTCTAGGAGAACGCAACAGATAGAATAATGCCACCAGATGAGTTTGTGCAGGGAGCCTCACAAGATATGTCCTCATTGAAAGATAGACAAGCTCAGGTCAAAAGAATCATCGTGTGCCAGAGGACACACCTGTGGAACAAACCAATGCATAACACAAACCAAATAGAGAATGTGTGTGTGGAACAAGTTGTATTACTTTCGTCTGTGGGGAGGCATAGAATAGGGCAACATAGCTGTAAACTCTAGACAAGGTCTGTACAGGGCCCCAAATACTCAGTTCCGTCCCGTGGACTGCTCACACTTTCTCGTTGTTTGCCCACATTGGTGATGACTGTTAGAATCCTCTAGAAAGTATACTGCTTGGGACTTCCAAAAATAGCTGAGCCGTAGAAGGCAGAAGTGGGCAAAAGAAGCAAGAAAGAAGGAGCACCCCCGGGCAAGCTGGAGGAAGGGGCAACCAAAGATGCTGCAGATGGCAGACAAGGCAACACATAATGAAGATATGAGGAAAGGTTCAAGTGCAGACCCCAGAAGCGGATGAAGGGCTTTGATGGTGTTTGGGTGGAGCAGCGGATTTTACTTCCAAGTATGAGACGAAAACAGAACAGTCTGGCTTCCCCAGTAGGGTATAGCAGCATGCCTCTGTCGAGGCAGAGCAGGGTCCAAGAGTGTGGATGGAACACTGTAAGTGGGAGTTCAGTAGTTTCTGGGTTCCCAACTCTGGGAAGTGCAAGTGAATACATATGCTGCTCCGAGAATCAGTGTTCATAGGGACAGGGTGCCAGATCAGTGAGATGATATTGATCCAGCGATCCAGCGACAACAGATACTCTACTACCATATACTCACTTGGGCCCATAAACACAGACACGTTGAGTAGACCGCTGGGTTGTCAAGTTTATGTTTTAACAAATGTGTAGGATTAGTCTAAATACCTCAATTCTCTTTTAAACTAACCTTCACAGATCAAAGTTCTTTCCTCTGGTCGATGGACCATTAGTTGAACTAGTTGATGGTGAAAGTGACATAAAACGAACTTACTTATCCATTTTAATTCTAATGAAATAACCAGACTCCTTTAGTATTTAAATTTTTTATCTAAATCTGAGCATGTGAACCACTTCTAAAATACGATACATTCGCTTTCATTCGTTGGAGAGAAAATTCAATCAATTAGACACCATACATTTACTACGGATTCAAGCAATTATCAATGCACAAAGTGAGAGGGCAGAGAGAAAAGATCATTCAAATAACGAGAAAAATACTTTACCAAGAATGGTGTGAAATACCAACCCCCTGGCCAAAGGGCTGGTGAGGGCCCCCTGAGATAGATTCAGGAAACAAAGTGTTTAGGACAGGATAGTTACCTCTCTAGAATGCCAACGATTGCGCCGCACCCCTCTCTGACACTCTCTTCCTCCTCAATTCTTCCGCAAGTTTTCTTTTAACCCAATTAAAATTAGGATAGTAAGCTCTGCTTCAGATTCTGCATTCGATTCTTCATCAGCATCTCTCCCAGCCTCAGCATCAACCGCTACACCGACAGCATCTCGTGCTTTCCAGCATTCAGCAAACATCTCTCCATGAGCTCTTGTGCTTGGACTCAGCATTTGTGCTAATCTAACTAACTAAAGCTACTTTAATTATACCTTTCGTTCTGGTTATTCCACCCACTAATGTTTCAATATCGTAAAAATACGAACTATGATTGGTCAGGCAAGGGGGGAAGCTCTATCACCCCATGCTTACATGTCATCAATATCTATTGAGTTATTGTTCGCAAACCCATACCCTTCATATTTATTCAAAGGTTTTATTTCCCACCCGCATTCACATTTCATTTGCAACATTTGTTAAAACTTCAACATGTACATCATTCTGTTGAACTTTTAAACCGTCCAGTTCTCAGGCCTGGACACTCCGCGACCTTGGCCCTTGTTCAAACTCTTCATCATTCTTCCAGATTCACTTTCAACTGTCATGCGCAGTAGTCACATGGTTGAGCTTACTTCGGTTATACACGAGAGGCCCAAATGCGCACTAGTGATAAAAGTCAAAAGACAAATATTAGTTTTAAGAATAAAGTGGTCACACTGTATACCTCTCACCTCTACTCTATCCCATTCTATTTATTAACACTTTTCCCCGCATTAGCGTTAGTATAATAGCTTGTTTTCGTTCCAGCAAAGTAGATGCCATGCACGTGAGTCTTCAAGCGGCCATGTTAGTGCCTTCTGCTCATGCGCAAGAGTTTCCCTCCAAGTGACAGCTCGTCATACTACGTAGATGCAGTTGACGCATGCGCAATAAAGATTCCCTGTTTAAAGCATTTTTAGTCTTTCATTTATGCCAATTATGTTAGTAAACGCATAATCAAGCTTCACTAACCCGTGGGTTATAAAAACATAAACATAAAAAAATTCGCTACTCTGCCTGTTCCACTAAACAAAGGATAGATTTCAACTTATTCTTGAGTTTCAGAATTCCTCCTTTTTACTGCGAGTAAAAACCTCTGTTTACCCTTCATTCAAGCTCGGAAGAACCTGCTACTCCTTCAGTGTTACCCTTACTAGGAAATAAGACCAAAGTTTCACCAGCAAACTCTCTGCTATCAATCGCACTCTACTTTTACACTATAGTCCCTAGTTCAATACTGCCAGCCCTACCTAGCTTCTCAGTGTAATTCCAACAGCCGAGTAACCTCACTGCAGTATGGTTTCTGTCACCATCCGCTATTCATTTCCCAGGAATTCTGAACCACATAAAACAAGACGCTACTCTTTCTGTTAAACATAAATCATAAGTCAATGCTTATCACCAAACTAGTCAATAATAACCATCCTCTGCTATCAGAAAACTGATCCAGCGATCCAGCTACAACAGATATTCTATTACCATATACTCACCTGGGCCCACAAAGACACACGTTGAGTAGACCGCTGGGTTATCAAATTTATATGTTTTCACAAATGTGTAGGATTAGTCTAAATACCTCCATTCTCTTTTAAACTAACCTTCAAGGATCAAAAAGTTCTTTCCTCTGGTTGATGGACCATTAGTTGAACTAGTTGAAGGTGTAAATGACATAAAACTAACTTACTTATAACTTTTAATTATATTGAAATCACTACAGACTCCTTTAGTATTTTTAAATGTTATCTAAATCTTTGAGCATGAGAACCACTTCAAAAATACAATACATTCGCTTTCATTCGTTGGAGAGAAAATTCAATCAATTAGACACTATAAATTTACCACTAATTCAAGCAATGATCAATGCACAGAAAGGGAGAGGACAGAGAAAAGATCATTTAAATAACGAGAATTACTTTACCTAGAATGGTGTGGAATACAAACGCCCTGGCCAAAGGGCTGGTGAGGGTCCCCTGAGATAAATTCAGGAAACAAATTGTTTAGGACAGGAATCAGGACAGGATAGCTACCTCTCTAGAATACTGACGATTGCGCCGTACCCTTCTCTGACACTCTCTTCCTCCTCGCGATTCTTCCGCAAGTCTTCTTTTAACCCAATTAAAATTAGGATAGTAAGTTCTGCTTCAAATTCTGCATTCAATTCTTCATCAGCATCTCACAGCATCTCTCCCAGCATTAGCATCACCCGCTACACCGACAGCATCTCGTGCTTTACAGCACTCAGCAAAAATCTCTCCATGAGCTCTTGTGCTTGGACTCCGCATTTGTGCTAATCTAACTAACTAAAGGTATCCTAATTATACCTTTCGTTTGGGTTATTCCACCCATTAATGTTTCAATATCGTAAAAATACGAACTATGATTGGTCAGGCAAGGGGGGAAGCTCTATCACACCATGCTTACATGTCATCAATATCTATTGAGTTATTGTTCGCAAACCCATACCCTTAATTTTTATTCAAAAATTTTATATCCCACCCACATTCACATTTCATTTGCAACATTTGTTAAAACTCCAACATGTACATCATTCTGTTGAACTTTTAAACCGTCCGGTTCTCAGGCCAGGCCGCTTCGCTACCTTGGCTCTTGTTCAAACTCTTCATCATTCTTCCGGATTCTCTTTCTACTGTCATGCGCAGTGGTCACATGGTTTAGCTTACTTCGGTTATACACGAGAGGCCCAAATGCGCAATAGTGATAAAAGTCAAAAGACCAATATTAGTTTTAAGAATAAAGTGGTCACACTGTATACCACCCACCTCTACTCTATCCCATTCTATTTATTAACACTTTTCCCCGCATTAGCGTTAGTATAATAGCTTTTTTTCATTCCAGCAAAGCAGATGCCATGCACGTGAGTCTTCAAGCGGCCATGTTAGTGCCTTCTGCCAATGCTCAAGAGTTTCCCTCCAAACGACAGCTCGTCCTACTGCGTAGATGCAGTTGACGCATGCACAATAAAGATTCCCCGTTTAAAGTGTTTTTAGTCTTTCATTTATGTCAATTACGTTAGTAAACACATAAGCAAGCTTCACTAACCCGTGTGTTCGTGTGGTGCGTAGTAGTTTTCGACGTAATGACATTAGTAATTTGTTAATAAGTTAAACGAGCGGATTGCGTACAAGCAAGTCTCTTTTCTACAAGTCCTTGCTCCATCAATCCCCTCTCTGATGGCATTGTAAAGCCATCACAAAATTACCCATCCCAAACCGGATACAAACTTTAGCATCTCTCAGCATTTTCTTCTTCTTTCTTATTCTCATCTTTGTTTTTTAAATCTTTCTCTTGTAAATTCTCTTTTATTTCCTCCATCTGTATCTCCTCATACTCCCTCTTTCTTTTCCTTCCTTTACCATTCACTTCATATTTTCTTACTCTTCCTTTGTATTCTGCAACATTTACACCACATCATTATTGTCAAAACTATTATGATTATTCCTACTGCTGGAAGAATTATTTGGCCTAAAATACTTTTCCCTAAATCAGAAAACCAAGTACCTCTTGAAGAGATACTTTTTGTTAGTCTTTCCCATACACTGTCAACTTTCTGTAGTGTGAAATCTTCATGTAATCTTGTAATATTCTTAATATACCCTCTAATTTCCTTACTCTTATCAGGAATGTAAGTACAACAATGTTGCACTTTCAACATTCTACAGACTCCGCTCTCTTTTGCTAATAGGATATCAAGCGCAAGTCGATTTTGTAAAGCCATAGACCTAATCGCAACCATCTGTGTATTAATCATCAAGAAACCACCAGCAGGATCAGTAGAAAGACGATCAACTACTGTCGACAATTTACAAATTCTGGTGAATCCAGAATGACTCACTGACTGTATCAATGCACCAAATATATCACTTATTATTTCTGAAAATCTATCTTTCTCCGTGTTAGTCCATTAGTGTTTTCATTGCTTCCAGTTATTCTTTTTACATGATAAATTTTCGGAAATACTATCCCAAAGCAGCAGCTTCCATACCACCGTGCAGGTAACTTATAGTAAGCATTATTCCCACACACTGCCTGTAGTAACCGCTCATAGTATGTATGTAAAGACTCATTTATCTCTTGAGTTGTTCTGTCTATCTTTACCCAATCTGTTTCTTTAGGAGGAATTTTCCGTTTCAGAAAAGTAATCACTTGGTGATATTTCTTCATCACGTCATCTGAGGGTGCACCTGTTTTCAAATCTCTTGATACTCCTTACTTGGCCAATCAATTGTAATCTTACATTCTGTCCACAAATCAGCAGGTACCACAATATCAAACAGACCATCCAGATCCTTCAACAGAACTTTCAAAACTTTCACAAATCTTCCCATCTGTTTCTACCACTCAACTGGTTTTTCTCTTAACCTAGGGAAATCATTGGTAAATTACAAAATATCCTGTATGCTCCATGGAACATGCACATGTCCACCTCCAGGAACTTCTCTCATCGGACACAATCTTTCTGCCTTTTCTGATACATTTAGTAAGAACTCAGATGATGCTTCCTTTGCTTGTGCTTCCTCCTTTTCCTTATCCATCTAGTTATCCACCTGTCTGTCTCTCCACTTCTGTAAAATGGTCATAAACTCTTTTCTCTGTAGTTTTCTACCGGACACATTCATATTCTCAATCTTTATCAGTAAAATCCACTCTGTATGATTTCTGCAATAACTTTGATCTCCCTATATCCACTCAATCTCTGAAGCCTTCTCTGTCAATCTCTCATGAAACAACCTTGCATTTCTGGTTATACTCCTACATATGAACAATTCTTCCTCACTGTAATGGCTCGATATGTCTATTCCCACATTGCCAGCTATCATCTCTTCCAACTCTACTTTCAATTTGTAAATATCTAAAGTCTTTGGTACTGAACTTCGTCTTTCTATTTCCCATGCCCACCTTTCCAAATCTTTTGGAGTGACCACTGTCGAACTTCTAGTTCCTAAAGGAATCATGGACTTTCTTTCGAATTTCCAGGTGTGACTCTTCTTGGAGATTCAATTATAGGCTCCCTTATAGGAAGGTCCATGAATGAAATAACTGAATCGCACTCACTAGTTTGATCCTCAGATATTACTGTCTCTTTTCTGGGATTGCTCAAAGGAATGGTTACAGTTTGAGGTTTTGGGCAACTCATTTTATCTCCATATAATGGAATGACCGGACCTATAGTCACTGGTACTGTCAAAGCTTCAGCACCTAAATTCAACTGATTTATTTTGTGTATTAATTCATCCCTATTTTTATTCAATGTCTTTCCTTCTCATGAAGCACCCTATTGACTGATGTATCATGTAAAATTTGAGGAGCTAAGGGTGTTCCTAATACTGGTGCACTTGTGGTGACTCTACTGGGTCCTTCTTGGTGCGGGGGAAGATTTGTAGTTAACATATCCTCTAACAACTGATCATCTGACTCACCATATCCTGTCACATTCAGGTGTTTCGTTTTCTCCTTACACTCACTTCCAGACTGTTACTCAGCCATTAACACTTGATATAACTCCTCTGATACCATAGCTCTTCTCCATTGCATCATCTGACCTTCATGTGACTCATGCAAATATCTGGGAAAAAATCCTCTATCTCCCACTTCTGCATTTCTCTCATTCATATGCCTCAGTTTCCCATTCTTCCAAAGCCTCATACTGAGTTAACCTAGGTCTCGGTTCCAAGTCATTCATTCTCATTCTCAAATTCTGAAGAATTCTTCCATTAAACGTATCCTGTTCAGGAAAAGCTAGCACTACATCTTTCGTATATTCTATCCAATTTTCCAACCACACACAAGTAAAATATCCTCTTTTCATCATCATAAAAGAAGCAGGTTTTTTCATAGGCGGAATAGGAATTCCCTTCTAATCAACGCAGGCTTATCTTTCTTAAAGAAATTCTTAATTCTCTTTATTAACAACATTTTTCTCTTTTCTCCATACATTCTGGATGAATGATATATAAAATTGTATTCCGCAAACCCTGAAAATCTTCTATCTGCGCGACTCACACCAGCAGTCAAATCAGAATTCAACATACAATTTTTCTTTCGACCAATCCTAATGCTGCTTCTATCTTTTCCACCAATCAGAATCAGGCTCACGCTGTTAGTTTAACCAATACTAGCGCGGCCTTTTTGTGACGTCAGTATTACTCCTCACTACTGACCCCTCCTTTACAAAGCTGCTTCTGTCTCAAGCCCGCTGTTTCAACCTATCCCAGGACAGCTCTCTGTGACGTCAGTACAACTCCAGCGACTGACCCTCCCTTCACAAGGTAATACGAAAACTTATTTTCTTAATACTTTTCATTAACTTCTTCGTTAATAACAACATAAAAACATTTGCTGCTCTGCCTGTTCCACTAAACAAAGGATAGATTTCAACTTATTCTTGAGTTTCAGAATTCCTCCTTTTTACTGCAAGTAAAAACCTCTGTTTACCCTTCATTTAAGCTCGGAAGAACCTGCTACTCCTTCAGTGTTACCCTTACTAGGAAATAAGACCAAATTTTCACCAGCGAACTTTCTGCTATCAATCGCACTCTACTTTTACACGATATAGTCCCTAGTTTAATACTGCCAGCCCTACCTAGCTTCTCAGTGTAATTCCAACCGCCGAGTAACCTCACAGTAGTATGGTTTCTGTCGCCATCCGCTACTCATTTCCTGGGAATTCTGGACCACATAAAACAAGATGCTAACTTTTTTTGTTAAACATAAATCATAAGTCAATATTTATCACCAAATTTGTGAATAACCATCCTCTGCTACCAGAAAACTGATGCAGCGATCCAGCAACGACAGATACTCTACTACCATATACTCACGTAGGCCCATGAACACACACGTTGAGTAGACCGCTGGGTTGTCAAGTTTATATGTTTTCACAAATGTGTAGGATTAGTCTAATTACCTCGATTCTCTTTTAAACTAACCTTCACGAATCAAAAAGTTCTTTCCTCTGGTTGATAGACCATTAGTTGAACTAGTTGATAGTGAAAATGACATAAAACTAACTTACTTGTAACTTTTAATTATAATGAAATAACCAGACTCCTTTAGTATTTTAAAATGTTATCTAAATCTTTGAGCATGTGAACCACTTCAAAAATACAATACATTCGCTTTCATTCGTTGGAGAGAAAATTCAATCAATTAGACACCATACATTTACCATGGATTCAAGCAATGATCGATGCACAGAAAGAGAGGACAGAGAGAAAAGATCATTCAAATAACGAGAAAAATACTTTACCAAGAATGGTGTGAAAGACCAATCCCCTGGCCAAAGAGCTGGTGAGGGTCCCCTGAGATAGATTCAGGAAACAAAGTCTTTAGGAGAGGAATCAGGACAGGATAGTAACCTCTCTAGAATACCGACTATTGCGCCTCATCCCTCTCTGACACTCTTCCTCCTCGAGATTCTTCCGCAAGTCTTCTAACTCAATTAAACTTAGGATAGTAAGTTCTGCTTCAGATTCTGCATTCGATTCTTCATCAGCATTTTATTTGAGTTTTATATAGCGCTGGCTAGACCCGGAGGTATCAGAGCACTTTACGTGAGGAAGAAATATTGTTTCAGAACATGGTTACAAAGTTGCATCAGTTACTGGAGCGTAGTTACAGGAATTACGAGAGCACAAAAGCATAGCATAAACATGAGGAAAAAATAGGCAAGGAGAGAGAAGATGAGGGGAGAGAGGGAAGGAATAGGGGAGGTAGACGGAGAATAATGGACGGAAGAAGAGGGGGAGGGTGTAGGAAGCACAATGGGGAGACGAGGAAAAATAGTCCGACGTCCGGCTGGGTAGGTGACGACCGAGGCGTGAACCAGAGCCAAACTCCTCTATAGCTGCGTGGGACAGCTCCACCTGTCATCGGCCAAAGGTTGCTCAGGCACCGCAGTACATACAGGAAGGTTATAGTTTCCGCCTAGGGGGGACATAGTCAAAAGTTCCATCGAGCACACCGGTCACGGTGTACGGTGCTGTGCTCCCAGCGGTAATGGGATAAAAAACCCAGGCCTCCGCTGTGTGAGACTCCCTTATCGCTGTGGACTCTCTCAGAGGGGTCCCTGAGACCCCAGGTCATAAATGCTGAATCCCTTCCCAACAAGGGTAGAAGGAGTGCTTTGGAAAGGGGCCCACTCACGGTGGCCATTATTAGAAAATTGGTGTCAGATGTCCCCAGAGGCGGCCATCTTAAGGTCAGGCTCCCACGCGCAAGTCAGGGCTCTGTGTTCTACTGGCTTGATCCCTGGGGCCCTGTACCCTGGGAGGGGGATCTCTCCTCTGTTTTGTATATTGGTCACTGGTATCGGCGAGCTCTGGGCCCTCTCTTCGACTTCATCAGCGCTGCATGTGTCACTGGTTAACTGCTATATGTTCTTCTTGCAGCTGGGTGCTGGCCCTTTCGTCTCCTTCCATCCACTTAAGGCCCCCCAATGCGTGGTTTCCTCCGTTACTTGCCTGTATCTCGACCCTTGCGCCCCGCGGCCTGGTGCCGATCCCTCTGGCACTTGAGTGTGGCAGTGGATGGGGCGGTAGGGTGAATCGGGTTCCTTGGCAGCCTCTGACAATCTTTTGCCATCTGTTCAGTGTCGGAGGGTTTCTCCTTTTTATTTTGGCTTTACTTTTTTCCCCCTTTTTTGTCCTTTAACCCCCGGCCTGATACGGGCTCCCGCTGGGTATGTTTCCTTCAGTGTGCCCCCACTTTGGGTCGATTGGCTGCCCTGTGTTCTTTTATACCCCCCCCTCATTCCAGCATCTCACAGCATCTCTCCCAACATCAGCATCACCCGCTACACCGACAGCATCTCATGCTCCACAGCATTCAGCAAAAGTCTCTCCATGAGCTCTTGTGCTTGGACTCAGCATTTGTGCTAATCTAACTAACTAAAGCTACCTTAATTATACTTTTCGTTCTGGTTGTTCCACCCATTAATGTTTCAAAATCGTAAAAATGCAAACTATGATTGGTCAGGCAAGGGGGAAAGCTCCATCACACCATGCTTACATGTCCTCAATATCTATTGAGTTATTGTTCGCAAACCCATCCCCTTAATTGTTATTCAAAGGTTTTATTTCCCACCCGCATTCACATTTCATTTGCAACATTTGGTAAAACTCCATGTCCAAAATACAGGGAAAAACAACCCAGGTGACAAGACAACCTCTTAAAGGACCACAGAAAATGAACAGTGAATGATTCTCTATTTTTGTTTTATTTATAAAAATATATATATATATTATTGCTATTCAAGTCCTTTTTTAGAATAAATCTTTTCATTTTTTTGTAAAATATTCATACATCACTAGCTATAATTCAAACTAAAGTGAACGAAGCAATACAATCAACGAAGGACATATATAAAAAATGACAAAATTACAACATAATCATGAACAATTATGAGCAATACAAAAACCATATGAACATACATTTGTGCCAATAGATACACAATTACGCCGACGCGCGTTTCGGAATCTTCCTTCTTCAGGGCGGTATAAGTGTAAAAAGGCAGAAAGATGAAAAATAATATACTACACTAAATCAACACTAATAAAGAAATAACATGGATTGATTTTAAGCCTCGTCACAAAAATGTTTTTCTGTAGGAAAAAAGGATAACGAGGTTATCAATTGTCATATATGCGAAAAATATACATTTATCGAGCACAAAATGCTTCAACATTGCTAGAATATGTGGAGAGGTTAAAAATATAAGATAGCCAAATATACATAGGTAAAAAGACAAGAAATGACGATATACGTCCCTAGGTGAAGAAGTAATTTAGAACCCATTGTGAATGAGAGGGAAAGGGAAGATTTGGAAAAAGAATATTAAACAGAGAAATACTAATTCAAAAAAGAGAGAATAATAATGACAGATCACCGAAAAGTGCTTTGGGGGCTCCTCAGTAATTCCCTTTTTATTCTGGTTACTCCGTTTTAAGAGGGCGACAGATGATATATATTGTATGGGCCACGTTTTTCGAACCTCCCCTACTAGTCCTAATATTCTCCGACTAAACCATAACAATTGCGGGTCTTTGAATGATCTGAATCAAAGGTTATTTTCTTCATCCTTTTCCAAGATGGCGCCCGTTATCACAGGCTGTAACAGTGGTAGGCTCCACATCTGGATTAGTTCTATCTCTTTTTATTGATACTCTCCCATCTTTATTATCCATTTCAAATAATCTCATATAAATGGATTTGTTTGTTGATAACTATGATACAGGTTTATTCTGGCAGCTTTAAATCTTATCGATTTTTCCTCTTCCAAGATGGCGTATATATTTTTGTATGAGCACAGACCACAAGTTGGAGTGACTCCCCTTCCTCCAATTGCTCCCTTTCAAAGATGGCGCCCGTTATCTCAGGTTGTAATAGGCTGAATACCCTTACTCGCTTTATTTATTTTACGACGCTTTTTTTATTTTTATTTTTCGTATCTATTCTTTAAAAATTCTTTGATAAATATATATTCTTGTGGTCAATCTGGACACTGACCTCTTTTGGTGGTCTTAGACTTACTACCGTGTTCTTTTTCCTTCATTCATGCCCCTCTCCCAAGATGGCGGCCGTTATTACACGCGGCATTAACGTTTGAATTCTAGACTCCCCGAGTCACTTAATCGTCTTCAGGTGTGACCTGTACTATTTAAACCTTGATTCAATCTGTGATCCATCTACGTGGCGGTGGGGTAAAAGAGGAATTCTTTATTTGGCGTTCTAATTCTGTTCCGAGCAAAGTAAGTACTTGTTGCTGTGACTCTTTCTTGCAGTGGTTGTTTAGTTAAGCTTAATTCTAATCCGAATGTTAGCTTGTGCTCCGTTTTATTAATGCCAGACATCAATGGTCCATGTATCTTTAAATATCATGTTTTCGCCCTCATGGACAGACTATATTGAACATAGACAAATTGCTGGTCTTAATTACAGCTTGACTGTTGGGGCTATTGCCGCACCAGTATGGTTAATTTTAGCTTGTGATTGTTATGTAAACCGGACACTTTTGGGTCCCCATTTCTTTACATCTCGTTTCTTTGTCTTTTTATTAGTCTAGATTGAATCTAGACCGACTGTTGGTCTGAATTACAACGAGGTTGTCGGAGCTTTGGACATATAAATTTGTATACTCGCAACCTATTCTCGATAGCGCCATCAGAAGGATATCAACTTATATCCTGTAAGTTTGAAGCAGTTGGTCTCCTATATCTATTGATCACAACTCTTAGGAGCCACCTAGATACTAAGAATTCTTGTCTTTTTTCAGAATATTATTACTTGTTGACATAAGACAGGATAAGCGATTTGGCATTTCCTGCATGAATTCTGACTTTGAGTCCATGTCCATATCCCTATCCAGACTACTCCTGATCATCTTGTAAGTGTGGTGTAATTATCTTTACATTAGTACTTACTCTAGCATTAAGAGACCTGTGTGTCCTAACTCTGGACCTCTTTACATTCATCTGCTCTATATATATTTTTCTTACCAGACTCATTATCGTACTGCGAATTATATCTGGTATTCCTATACCTGACACCTGACTGCGTCTCCAGTTTTGGGAAGGTCCCTACATTTTATCTTCCCCTGGCTTCATTGGATTGTGAGCTACATTATCAAGATAACAAGTGTGTAGTATGTTTTTCTTATTTGTGCTATTTCAGGGTTTGCACTTTTCGGTGATCTGTCATTATTATTCTCTCTTTTTTGAACTAGTATTTCTCTAACTGTTTAATATTCTTTTTCCAAATCTTCCCTTTCCCTCTCATTCACAATGGGTTCTAAATTACTTCTTCACCTAGGGACGTATATCGTCATTTCTTGTCTTTTTACCTATGTATATTTGGCTATCTTATATTTTTATTTTTCACCTCTCCACATATTCTAGCAATGTTGAAGCATTTTGTGCTCTAAATGTATATTTTTCGCATATATGACAATTGATAACCTCGTTATCCTTTTTTCCCACAGAAAAACATTTTTTTGTGACGAGGCTTAAAATCAATCCATGTTTGTTATTTCTTTATTAGTGTTGATTTAGTGTAGTATATTTTTCATCTTTCTGCCTTTTTACACTTGTACCGCCCTGAAGAAGGAAGATTCCGAAACGCGCGTCGGCGTAATTGTGTATCTATTGGCACAAATGTATGTTCATATGGTTTTTGAATTGTATTGCTCATTGTTCATGATTATGTTGTAATTTGTAATTTTGTCATTTTTTTATATATGTCCTTCGTTGATTGTATTGCTTCATTCACTTTAGTTTGAATTATAGCTAGTGATGTATGAATTTTTTACAAAAAAATGAAAAGATTTATTCTAAAAAAGGACTTGAATAGCAATAATATATATATATTTTTATAAATAAAACAAAAACAGAGAATCATTCACTGTTCATTTTCTGTGATCCTTTAAGAGGTTGTCTTGTCACCTGGGTTGTTTTTCCCTGTATTTTGAATTGTTTATTCCCTGCTATTGTATTTATTAGTTCAGGGACCCTCTTATGTTCTTATTGTTAAAACTCCAACATGTACATCATTCTGTTGAAATTTTAAATCATCCGGTTCTCAGACAGGACACTTCGCGACCTTGGCCCTTGTTCAAACTCTACATCATTCTTCCGGATTCTCTTTCAACTGTCATGCGCAGTGGTCACATGGTTTAGCTTACTTCAGTTATACATGAGAGGTCCAAATGCGCACTAGTGATAAAAGTCAAAAGACAAATATTCTTTTTAAGAATAAAGTGGTCACACTATATACCTCTCACCTCTACTCTATCCCATTCTATTTATTAACACTTTTCCCCGCATTAGCGTTAGTATAATAGCTTGTTTTCGTTCCAGCAAAGCAGATGCCATGCACGTGAGTCTTCAAGCGGCCATGTTAGTGCCTTCTGCTCATGCCGAGAGTTTCCCTCCAAGCGACAGCTCGTCATACTACGCAGATGCAGTTAACGTATGCGCAATAAGGATTCGCCGTTTAAAGCGTTTTTAGTCTTTCATTTATGTCAATTACGTTAGTAAACACATAATCAAGCTTCACTAACCTGTGTGTTCGTGTGGTGCGTATTAGTTTTCAACGTAATGACATTAGTAATTTGTTAATAAGTTAAACGAGCGGATTGCGTACAAGCAAGTCTCTTTTCTACGAGTCCCTGCTCCATCAATATGTGCGGCGATCTGGGCCACTGCGGTTGGTGGAACCTATACAGTCATTTCAGGCACAGCTATAGCTGTTTGTTCCCTTGCGGCCTTTACTCAAGCTGCACCAGAAGTAAAGGACAGAAAAACCCAACAACAGGGTTCTCAGATAACCTTCTCTCCCTTGGATTGACTGTTGGCGGACACAGCAAATCCAGGGAAAACTAGGCTTTTCAGTCCAAGGGTAGATTATACAGAGCGAAATTGTGAACAAAGAAGGAATGTGATAGACACACCAGACGTGACCAAGCACATATATGAAAGTAAAATAAATAGTAAATAGATGGCAGACACGAGTATATGAGTTAACACAATTATGTTCTTTAGTTTATTTGTGTAATATACGAATAACTATGTTGTGCAAATATTTATAAGCAACTGTGTAATTTATGATTTATAGAGGTTTAAACAAGCAAATATATGCATGCAGCAGAAACTATAGGTAAATAACGGCTGGTGTAGTCATGAGACTCATGCTTTTAGAAAAAGTTCTGAATGAAGGATACTACCAGGTACGTTGCTGTTAGATGTTAAATATTTTGTGGCCAAGCAGCACAGGGCAACTTTTAGGCTGTAAAAGACGATACACTGTTTTAACGTGAAACAAGTGACCACTTTATTGTGTTTTAAATACAAGCATACCTCTCACCCTGTGTAGTCTTCAGTGAAGGGTGAAGACGTCTTTGTGGCAGGTAATTCTATGGGAGAAAATCCTTTTTGGAGGGCGAGGAAGAGTTTGCAGGTGGCTGTGTCCATTGAGGTGGATGAGTAGCATTTGTTGGGAGGGAGTGAGGGATGTAAACGATCCTTAGGATGGTAAAACTCTCCCCAGGAGGCGTAGCTAAGACATATACAAATGGCTAATTGTTGGACTTGGCCCTCTCTAGAAGGTCAACACCAAACATTTTGCCTTCACACCTCCAGTTTTTCTGAATTCGTTTTTGTTGGCTTTAGGATACTGTGCACATTACCACAGCTAGCCAGTTCTAGAGTGCTTGTGCTCTCTGCTTTAAACATGGTAATATTGGCGTACACCTAATTGGTACATTTAATTTTCTTATCTCCCTGGTAAAGGGGTACAACAGGTACCCAGGGCCTGTAAACTAAAGTTACACTTATTGTACCACCCACTTAAGTAGCCTTCTTAAACATGTCATAGGTCTGCCATTGCAGCTTGGGTGGAGTTTTTAACTGCCATTTCGACCAGGCAAAACAAACCTTTTGCCAAGCCTAAATCTTTCTTTTTTGTTAACAACCAAATTTTTATTAGTTTTAGTACCAGCAGCATCCACCAACAATCGATTAACATAAGACTTGTAGTTGTAAACATCAAGATAATTACTCCAGTAGTTCATGATGTGGCCCCCATATGTTATCATGTTTTCGAGGACATCGCCTTGCCCTATAGATCGGCCTTTCCTGATGTGCACATTAGTCCACCCCTTTCCTCCACATGTCCAATGAGGTGGGCTCTGGCAGTTTCCAGGTGCGGACAATATCCTTTCAGGCACAGGTGAGGAAACTCCAATGATTGCCTTTTCCTGTCTCGCCCCAAACAACAAATAAGGCTGGGCATGACCAGACCATTAAAAAAAAATCAGCTGCAGGTAGGGCACACCTCGCACATGATACCTGAGCAGCATGGCTCGTCTGTTGCATTCGCTGGTGGGGGGGGACAGATACGTCACGTAAAAGTAGTTAAGTAGGACCATTCAGAAGCACGAGGAAATTGTCAACATATGCATGCCTCCTGCCAATTATAGTAGTCCAGCTCTCCCATTGTCGTCACAGGACCAGGAAGAGATCCGGCGCATTAATCATCAAGGAGCGGTAGAGCGTGGAAATGGCTGTCCTGCCCAATCTTCCAATCAGTAGTTTAGCTTATATGGGGGCTGTATTCAGGCACCTGAATGTCTATTGGGACATGAACGAGTAGGGTGTGGCGTAATTGGAGGTAGTGATGGAATTGCGTGTGGGAAAGCTGGTAAAAGTCCCTTAACTCCTGAAAAGACATCACTCTCCCCCTCAGCGAACCTCATCCAAATAAGTAATACCAATTCTGTCCCAATCTATAAACCCCTGATGCCTGACACCTGCTTGAGCCATGTACCCTGCCACAATGACATCATGCCCATAAGTCTGCAATCGCAGTGGATAAGACGTAGGGCTGCTCTACAACAGAGTATTGTCACCCAGGTGCAATCCAGAAGAGTGTGTGGTGTCATATGCCGTAGATGATGCCCTCCCACTTAGAAGAAAGTGGTAATCCTCAGTGTGTGTTTAGAACCATTTCTGGGGATTGGGAGGGGAATGTTTGCCAGGACTTAAAGGAAGCGAGGAAGGCACATTATCTGAAATAAAGCTGTACACCACATAGGGTTCAGAGGCAAGGGTGCCCACTTCCACAAATCCATATTTAAGGCCATCATTATGGGTTGAAAATTAAGAGTCGACGCCAGCTCTGGGAGGCATGAGATATAGATAGATTCAAAGGTATCGGAAGTAGAGATGCCGTATTGGCACCTCAGGGCACCAGGCGTGGCCGCCTGCATCGTCCTCAACCAGCACCAGTAGTGACTTATTCATATTAATCCGCAGGCTTCTCCATACAGTTGGAAGATTTCAAGGCATCTGGGGCCCGAAGTCTGTGGGTCTCCCCGAAATAAGAGAATATCATTGACATAGAGAGCTATGCGCTTCTCAGTGCCCTTCCCAATGCCATTCCCTAATCTGAGCATCGAATCTGATCATGCGTAGGCTCTATAACTAGGGCAAACAAACAGACAGGGGGCAGCCCTGAAGGGTACCCCTGCAGATCAGGACGAGCTGGGATAGGACTGTTCTCTTGCACCCGGGCTGTAGGGGTGTTATACAGCAGACCCACCAGTCTACAAAAGTATGATCCAAAGGCACCCCACTGCAGTACGGCCTCTTAAAAGGTCCACGCGACCGTGTCAGAGGCCTTATGGAAGTCTATAAGGAGAAAGGCCGGGGAACCCTCCAGGTGGCACGGCTGAGAGGGCCAGTTGCACTTCCATATGCAATGACAGGTGCTCCTGCCAGGCATGAAGCCTCATTGTTCCAGATGAATCAGATAGCTCAATGCCTTACACAATCTGGTCATGAGGACCTTCACAAACATCTTAATGTTGACATTAATGAGGGAGAATGGCCTGTACAAGAAGCAGCAGTACGTAGGCTGATCTCTCTTAGGTAGCACCACAATGTTGGCATTATCCGGGTTCGGGGGTAGGACCAACACTTAGTCTCCTCAGCATACAGGGCCTCTTATCGGGAAATCTGTTGCAGCTTAGTTCTTGACAGTGTCACATGACGTTTAGTGTCTCCAGCGTCCCCATTGATCAGACCCCTCAAGGTGGGTTTGCTCACCGCCCACAGGGTCCCTTGCAGAGGACACTGAATCACAATTGAGTTTGAAGAAGGCCTGAAGTTCCTCCTACACAAATTTGGCGAAGTCTTGGTCCATTAAATGCCATGCAATAGGGCGCAATATTGGCCTATGTGAACCCAAACGGGGTCTCAAGTCTAAAATAAGGGGGTGCAATATCAGAAATGCTACATGGCAGGGTCTGTATGAAATGCAATGCTAGGAGATCACTTGCCAGGAGCCAGATCAGGTCTATTCTAGACTCAATTTTGTGTGCTGCAGAAGCATGGGTATAGGACCTCAGTGAGAGGTTCCACAATCATCACGTCATGCAGGCCCATGGAGTCCGCCCATGCAGTTAGCTGGTGGGAACACAGCATCCGGCCTGGCCGCAGGGCCTAGGAAGTGTCTTGTTTTGGGTCTGGGGCTGTGTTAAAATCTCCACATATCAGTGTAGTCCTCAGGGGTAGGGCCACCATGAGAGTTCAAAGTGCCTGTAGTGTCAGGAGTAACATCTGCTGGGGGACATGAGATGAAATTAAATTGTAATGTTTGGCTTCCAGATGACCCTCAATTCCTAAGAATCTTCTCTGTGGGTCATAGGTGGGAAGAGGACACTGCCAATGGAAATGCCGTGTGCAGCCGAATTACCTCCCCTAGTCTGTATAGGGCAATGTCTGTGGTGAATAAAGGTCGTGGTGAGTGTCTAAAAACAAAACCCAGAACAACAAACTAAAACAAAACAATAACCCCTCCCTCCAACTACACCCCACACCATACTTCCAACCCTGAAGCATCTGTTACCCAATAAGGATACATAGATCAACTAGTAGGGGGTTTGAAAAACGATCAAGAGTCCCAGTTGGGATACTGATGCCGGACAGCAAAATCCGAGGAGTGCAAAGAACCAACATAAAAGCATACAAGCTCCAGAAAAACACCCTGTGTGCCCCGTCCCTCCCACCTCGCAAATAAAACATTTGTAAATACAGGACCACCATTGAGAAGTATGTCCGTAATAGATGTCAGCTCACCATGACCAGTAGATTGTGCATCATCACGGCCACGGTTTCACCATCCGGAGGCTGGAAGAGAGTCAGGGTATCAGAGAGCGACATCACAGGGTCCAGGATCTCCAGCGCGCTCCCCACATAAGATGGGCTTTGTGACCCCTGTCTTCTATGCTGGTTTGGTCGGTCTCTCTGAGAGTGGGTCACCCAAACAATTTGTGGATGAGTTGAAGATTACCTTCAGGCGAGTTGGGAAGAGAGGTACTGCTTACCGTCTTCGAACGAGCGGCATTGCTGTTGGACTGACTAAGTATAGTCCGGGAAAATCAAGATCTTGGTATTGAGGTAGTGTAGCTCCTGGTGAACTTGGGCCTCCTGGAGGATGACGTTCCTACTGTGATTGTTTAGGATACAATCTCTCACTAGGCGGAGAGGAGCCCCTGTGGGAGGTCTTTAAGTTAGGGCAAGTCCGGGTCGGTGGCAGACCGCGGTCAGCCCTGCGGATACGAGACTGCCATCTTGTATCCAGCTCCTCGCCTGCAAAGTCTGCGCTGTGGGGTCTTGGAACCCTCATCAGCATTGCCACCGTCCAGGGCAAATCCCCAGGACGTGCCTGGTATGTAGGGCTCGGGGGGGGGGGGGGCACACAAGGGGTGCTGTCAGGCATGATAGTTAAGGCTCTCAAAACGGGCAACGGTCGCTGGTCTAAAGCTCGACCGCCATCTTGCCTGCCTTGACCACACTCCCTAACTTTTCTTTTTAATACATATGTCACCCCTAAAGTAGGCCTTAAACATCCCACAGGGTGGGGTGCAGTGTATTTAAAATGTTGGACATGTACTTTTGAGTATTACATGTCCTGGTAGTGGAAAACTCACAAATCCGCTTTTCACTACTGAGATATACTGCTCCCATAGGGTTATATTGACTTGCCTTTTTACATATAATAAGTGACAACTTTTGATTTGGAACATGTAGAAATCTCATGTTTACCCTCAAATGAATGGTAATTTAAAACCCTCTTTAATTGTAAGACCAGATTTTAAGTCACAATTCTGAAAATGCCACTTTTATAAGTTGCCATTTTCGTGTACTCACCATTTGGTGCCTGCATTCTGTTCCTGGATCACATGACTGGATGTAGTTGGCAGTTGCCCATTGTTTGTTCCTCCGAGACAGCCACACAATCGAGGGTGTTGGCAGGGTGAACCATCCTGACTTGATAGGAGGGGCAGAGCTATCACCTGTCACACTTGCACTTCAAAGACCCTGCCTAGGGAGTCAGTAAATTCCAGAACCAGATGTGGGCGGAAGTCTGGAAGTTTCTCTCACTTCAAAGTTAACACCAGGTACACATATTGGACCCTCAGACCAACTCTAAAGATAACTTCTGGACCTGTGGAAGACTCAGAAGAAGGACTACTCTGCAGTCCTGTTGCTAGAAGGACTGCCCCATTGCTCTGCTGCAAGAAGTACTGCCCTGCTGCTCTGCTACCTGAGGAAGGACAACTGGACCTGCTCCTTGAACCCAGAACCACCAGAGTGACTCCAAGGGCTCCTGTTCTGAGCTGCAGGGACACAGCAAGCTCTTGGGAACTGCTGTACATCTGCCCAGATTCAACTGGACCTACCTGTGTTCTGTTTCTGGCCTCTGCTGCAGTGAGTCCTGACCCTTGGTTGGCATCAGTGTAATCCTCATGGCCCACATGTTTTTTTCTTCTCAGAACCGACGCATCGGGACGAAGGACCTTGCATCACAGCACCTCACAGCTCCTTATCGGCTGACTCACTGGAACCAATGCAGGACCTCGTATTGTGGCCCACACAGCTCCTCATCAGAACTGACGCAGCATGACGCTAATGCTCCACATCAAGGATGTAAAATACAATTCTCAGTGGGACTAACCTGGTCCCTGTATCCGGTTTATACTCGATCGTGGTCACCCTGACCTTGCAACGGACAGTCCAGCGTGACCAGAAAACCCCAGTTGGCCCTTTGTACTTTTACGGTACATCTTTGAAATTGCATATCTCCAGTCCTTCTGAGTGGACTTTTGTCGTTTAGGTGTCAAATAATTTATTAAATTTTACTTTTTCTAAATTTGAGTCGATTTTTCTTGTGTGGTGTTTTCACTATATATATATATTTTTTTTATTAGAAACCGTAGGTACATGATAAAATACAGACAAGGGCCTACAACCACCAGGGCCGGCCGCTATAGAGCCTGAGGGCCCGCAGTGCAACGCCACACATTCAAATGAACCAGAGGCAAAGCTCCCGGCAGTTCGTGAGCACATGTAACAGGCTGTGGCCATAGGCCAGGAGCAATCGGAAAAAACAGTTTCATTTTCTATTAAATATAAAACACACTCAAGGCAATGAGAGTCCGAAATAGCAGCGTGCCCTTCCCAGGACGGGGAGCAACGTACAGTGTCCAAAGCAGTTCTTGTCTGGAAGCGGTAATGGGGGGCAACGGGAAGACCAAGCATGGAACACACCTCACACCGTCCCGCAGAATGCGTGGCTAGGGGGACAAAGCAATATCGACCTCTAATGGCAGAGGCGGGGTGCAGATACGTCCACGATATAAATTCCATGGACCCCATACCTTAGTCCACTTCCCTGGCTTGCCTCTCGCCACATACACCGTCTTTTCCCTAAACATACACCAGTCCATATTCTCCTTCCATACCTCGATCGTGGGCGGCCTCGGGGAGCCCCATAGCTGTGCAATGTTACGCTTAGCCACCATGTACCCCAGAGTCACCCACTGCGTCTGTGCCGCATTATCATTCGGTTCCCAGACATTCAACAAACACCTCCTAGCCTCTGGCAACAGAGCGACGTGCGTAACCTCCTCCATTACGGTGTGGATACCATTCCAGAATCGCACAACCTCCGAACACTCCCATAAGATATGAAGAAAGGTACCCGGCAGGCCACATCCACACTTACACAGTCCATCCATCGAGTAACCCATACGCAGCAGACCGGGCCCCGTGACATACACTCTATGAAGGATCTTCAGCTGTACGAATCGTAAGCGGGCCGGGATCGCCACCTCTTTCGGGGAGGCCACCGCCGAAACCCAGTCCTCATCGTCCAGTTCCAAGCCATCGCCCGTCCATGCCTCCAGCAGACGGAGCAGCAAGTCCGCGCGATCATTAATGAGTTTCTTATAAATCAGAGAAATAGTGCTGTCGGGCACGTAGCCATCCAACACTCTATCCTCCAGTGGGGAATACTCGGGGATAGCAGCAACGTCCGGAAAAACCGAACACAGCGCATGGTAAACTTGCGCATACCGGAAGTACTCTCTATCGTTTAATTTATATTCAGTTTTAAGCATTTCAAACGTTTTGAAAGACCCCTTCGCCCAAAGATCACCCACCTTACATATACCAATCGTATCCCATTTCTCAAAGCCTTTCGATCTCCACAAACAGCCCAGCCGCCCGGAGGCATACAACGGCGTCGCCCGAGTCAAGTGATCCCTCCACCCCATTGCAGCATTCGCCGCGTGCCACACACGTACCGCAACCTGCGTGGGTCCTGTCAACCGCGTGTCCGGGGTCACCGAGTACAGCGCCCTATTATAATCCCCACCCGGGAGCAGAAATGTATCCATCTCGAAGGCCGGATTCAAGGCAGGACCGTATATCCCGTGGTTCACCGCCGCCAACTGAGACGCCCAATAGTATCGTTTAATATCGGGGAGGGCGACCCCCCCCATCGTACCAAGGGAGCGTCAACTTGGCGAGAGCAATCCGCGGCCGCCCGTCCCAAAACAGTTGGCGCTGAAGACCCTCCACCTCCCGGAAATAACGGGCCGGCACGACATCTAGAGTATTTTGCAAAGCATACAAAAAGCGAGGTAGCGACATCATTTTAAACAATGCCGCCCGTCCGAGCGGCGAGAGCGGAAGTCGTCGCCACCTCGCGACTTCGGCCTTTAATCGCTGGAGGGGAGGGAGGAGGTTTCGCTCATAGCGGACCGCGGGATCCAGAGAGATAAAGATTCCCAAATATTTGAACCCCAGTGTAGCAATTTGGATGGGGCAATCCCGTGGCAGGAGGGGGGCCTCGCCCGAGAGGACGTAAACACATGACTTGGCCCAGTTAATGACCAGGCCAGAGTTGCGACCAAAGGAATTCAGTACGTCCACCAATACAATTAGCGACTGTCGGGGAGAGGTGAGATACAGAAGGATGTCATCCGCGTAAAGGGAGACACGGTCTTCAAACTCCGGCGTCCATCTAATGCCTCGCAGCGACGGCTCCCAACGCAACCAGGCGGCGAGAGGCTCCAAAGAAAGTGCAAAGAGAAGGGGTGACAACGGACATCCCTGCCGCATACTTCTCCCCAGTGCGAAGGGAGCAGACACCCTACCATTCACCACCACCTGAGCCAGTGGGTCAGCATATAATAATTTTACCCAACCAATAAACTCAGGGCCGAACCCAAATTTCGCCAACACGGCCCAAATATACGTCCACTCCAAAGTGTCAAACGCCATAGTGGCATCTAAAGATGCCAAGATGGCCGGCTCACGTATAAACTCCGCTCTAGCAAGCACGCCGTGCAACCGCCTCAAATTCAGAGCGGTATTCCGATGGGGTATGAAACCGGACTGATCCTGATGAATCAAGTCGCCCACGACCCGAACCAGTCGATTAGCCAATACCTTAGCCAGAATTTTGGGTTCTGCGTTCAACAGCGAAATGGGCCGATAGGAGGCGCAGCGATCTCGCGGCTTCCCCTCTTTGTGTATCACAACTATGTTGGCGAGGCGTTGGTCAGGGGGGAGGAAGCCCGCCGCACGTGCCGCAAAAAACATGTCCCGAAGATACGGCGCTATCTTATCGGGACGCAACTTATATAGTTCGATGGGAAGACCATTAGGACCCACAGCCTTACCCGATGCGATCGAGCGAGTGGCCAGAGCGATCTCATCTGACGACAACGTCGCCTCCATCAATACTGCATCAGCCTCCGATAGGGTTGGCAATGCAATATCTCTAAGCAACTGATGAGAATCCTCCTCCGAACGCACAGAAACCGGAGAGTATACCCCGCGGAAATATTCCGCGAAGCAGTCAACGATCTCCACCGGGTCAGTCACACGCACTCCATCCATTCTCTCCACAACGGGCACTACCCTGCTCGCTCTCTCCTTTTTATCCAACCAAGCAATCAACTTTCCGGCCTTATCCCCCACATCATACAATCGTCCTTGCTGCTCTCTACTCATCCCTTTAGCGGCTTCCGTGACTAGCGCTCTATAATCTGATTGTTTGAGGCTGTAAACGTGCAATTTCTCATCAGTAACTCCCCGTTCCAAGTCCTCCTCCATTTCAGCTATTTCAGTTTCCAGGCGAACCACCTCTGCTCTCTCGCACCTCTTAGCATGGGAGATAAGGGACAAGGCCTGCCCCCTGATCACCACTTTATAAGCCTCCCATAGGGAGACGGCCGACGACACAGACCCCACATTATCATTAAAATAGTGATCAGTGGACTTGACCAGTTCCACGCGGATCTTAGGGTTACGTATATACCAAGGGCTAACGGGTGCTACTCTCCCCTCTGCCCCAGGGACAACCTTCAGTTGCAACCATATAGGGGAATGGTCAGAAATACCACGGGCTAAATGACGCACCTCCCCAATCATACCAGCTTGGATCGCCGGCATAAGCATATAATCAAGTCTCGAGACTCCCATGGGCCCCCGAGTGAAAGGTATATTGCGCCTGTCCCAGGTGCATCAATCTCCAGCAATCTACAAGTCCCAAGTTGTCCAAAAAGCCACCCAACCAGGCCTGAGCCCTAGGGAGATCCCTGGGGGGTGACAGTCCTCCAACCCAGAGACAACAGCATTAAAGTCACCCCCCAACACCAGAACCCCCCCAGGGAGTCCCAGGACCAAACGCCCCAGATCAGCAAATGTAGCCGTCTGTAACCCCGGAGGCACATACACCAACGAGCGAAACAGTCCTACCCTCCCATCTCCCCACCAGTGCCACATAGCGCCCCCTATCATTGTGATGCACCTCGTCCACCTCCAATGGGAGAGAGGCCCTAACCAAAATGCCCACTCCCCTTGAGCCAGAAGTGAAACCAGAGTGAGCGGCAAGGCGATAGCCCCTCCTATTTAGGGCATGGAAGGAGTTCCCAATCAAATGTGTCTCCTGCAGGAAAACCATGTCGGGCGAAGTCCGTTTCAAAAACTGCAACACCACCCCACGCTTGATCCTGTCCCCCAGTCCATTTACATTCCACGAAAGGATTCTCAATCCCCTACCCCCCCATCCCACTCCCGTGCATGATACCCACATCCCGGAAAGCACAAACCGGATAAGTCAGCAGAGAACTTCACATTGCCTTGCGAAACAAACAATCCCCAACAACCCCCCTCCCCCACAATCCCCAAACCACAACTCCCCCCTCCCTGCACCCCTGCTTGAGCCCAAACAGCCCCCCAACTCGCAGTGTGCCTGTCGCCCTAACATATACCACAAAAAGAACCCCAGAAGGAGGAAAGGACCCCAATAAGCTCCCCACAACCCCCAGGCATTTGGAGGGCATATTGTGCCAAACTAGGGTCCAGTTGAGCCAAGGTACAAAACGTCACCAGTCCAGTCCATCACCAGGAACCAAGTTCTAGGCCTGCTCCACCAAATCCTGTCTGCGCTCTGCCGTCCGACTGTCTCGATCCTGTCCCTGAGGCAGGGCATCCAACCAGTCTCCAACCGCCTCCGGACGGTCAAAAGTGTGAGCGACCCCGGAACTCAACCCGCAGCCTAGCCGGGAATAACATCGCATACTTCAGCTCCATGTCCCTCAGGCGCCGTTTGACGCCCAAAAATCCCAGCCGTTGTTTTTGGACCGCTTGCGTGAAGTCCGGGTAAAAGCTAACATTAGAGTTCTCAAACTTCAGCGGCCCAGCCACCCTCGACGCCTGAAGGATAGCATCCCTATCCCGAAAGTTAAAGAGTCAGGCGATTATAGGCCGCGGGGGAGCACCCACTTTGGGCGCACCACCCGGCATCCTGTGGGCCCGCTCCACCGCAAAGAACTTGCTCAGTCCCTTGGGCGCGAGACGATTGATAACCAGATCCTCCACAAAAAGATCCGCAGCAGAATCCTCCGACCTTTCCGGCACTCCAATGATACGAACATTGTTCCGTCTAGCCCTGCTCTCGGAGTCCTCAAGTCGACGGTCCGTCAGATCACTGGCTAGCCGCAACCTACGGACCTCTGTCTGCAGGGCGGCCACGTCAACAGTTAGACTCGCCGCCGCTTGACTCAAGGAGTCGACCCGCTCGTTAGTTTTGGACAGGTCTGCCCTGACCAAATTCACATCGATCAGGACCGCGTCCAATTTAAGAGCCAAGGTATCAAACTGCTGACCCACAGCGGTTTATCTCCTCAATGGCGCCCATGACGTCCAGCAAAGTCAATTCTGACGATGGGTCTGAGACCTCTTTAGACCTCTCAGGCGATTTATGCGAGCTACCAGGGGATCCCTTTGCCTGCGCATATCAATCCATATTATTGACCTGGGTATAGGCACCCCTCCGAGTTGACTTGGGTTTCGACTTGTCTCCGTCTAGTCTCGCCGCAATCGTCCGGAGGCCACCAAGGTTGGCACCCGCCCGCACCAGGAAAAAGAGACCGGGTAGCTAATTCAATTGAACACAGCCGTCGCCGACAGTAAGCCCATGTATAATCCGAGAGTCAGGCTAGACACTCCGCCGTCCGCGCCCCTCTGAAACACCAAAGTCTCTCAGCCGATATCAGAAAACGAGCTTGAAAACGAAAGTGAAAGTGCGGGGTCCGTGACAGGTCGAGCCCAACCAGCCGCTGTTCACTTCGTACCCGGGCACTTCACCAGCTCGAGATCGGGACCAAGGCGAGAGCAGGCCGCAAACTTCGGAGTGCAACCATTCCGGTTCCCGATCCGGATTTGGAAAACTGGTGGCACCTCAGCGCAAGTTCATCTGCAAACGCCCGTCGAATAAACCAGGATTAAGTCAGGATAGACGTGGGAGGTTGCGGGGGCCCTCGAGAGCCGTAAGCCTACGCGGCCATCTTGGTTGCGCGCTAGGCTCCTCCTCCTGTTTTCACTATATTGCTGTTTGTGGGCTGCATAAATACTTTACACACTGTCTCTAAATTAAGCCTGACTGCTTTTGTGCCAAGCTCCCCAAGGGTTATGCACAGGTTAATTTAGTGATGGTCTTTGGTTTTCTCTGACAAGGATTGTGGCTGTTTCTTGAGGAGGACTCAAACCCCCCTCCACCAACAACCCAATTTCTCTCACTGATCTACAGATTATGACAATCATTTTTGGCAGTGCTACCATATAGGTGCACTACTTTCTCTTTTAAGGCAGATACATGTAAGTTAAAAGTGCTGAGAGCATTATTTCTTTGCCTTGGAAAACATGTACATATTTATAACCTACCAGAAGCATTGCCTCCTCCAATCTCAATTTGTATTTTTATGGCATTTTTGGTCAGAGCTGGCAGACTTGAAATGTGCTATGTTCCCAAGAGCACATAACTTGAATCTATTGCACAGCCTTAGTCTAGCTAACCTCACAACCTGTCTGGTTGAAGACAGAATAGAGTGGCAGGCGGGGTTCTACCTCTTGCTCTTTCAATACGTATGGGGATTCTGACAGCCATCACCAGTGAAGCATCAGAGTATGAGCTTTGGACCAGCAGGATCAGGGTGCATCCAGGTTAGACAATGTGCACACTTTATTCAGGAAAGATGTTACAAGGAACAGCATCTGTCCTGTTAAGGGTCACCTATAGCTGGATCTTGTGTGATCCTTCTGCCACCCAGGCAACCTCTATGCAACTGAAATGATCCAGGGGTGCTAATCCCAACAGTCATTCCATGAAAAACCTATGGTTAACTATTTGTAGCTCTTAGTGGGGAACAGCCATTACAACGCGGTTTTTACCACGCGCAGCTTTTAAATCGCATGTGTTACAACGCATGCGATGTTACAACGCAATGCCATTACAACGCAAGTCTTTACATCGACTTGTGCTAGATGGCGTGCTAACATTACAAATAGTGTAGTTTACTATCCCAACACCTTCCCTACTGTTACGTGGACTGGAGTTGGAATAGTAAATTACACTTTTCTAATGTTAGCACGCCATGTAGTGCAAGTCGATGTAAAGACTTGCGTTGTAATGGCATAGCGTTGTAACATCGCATGCGTTGTAACGCATGCGATGTAACTGCTCGTGTTGTAATGACACGCGTTGTAATGTCATACATCCCTCTCAGTTCTGCATGTTCTCCTAAAACACCTGCATCTATTGCCCAATATCTTGGTCTTCGGTACACTTTCCAGTGGCACGATTGGCCTTTAGAAAACACTGATCATGGGTTAACATCCAGAGCAGTGCTTAATTTGTGAAAAAATAAGTGTGGGGGACCCTTGTCAGGAGACCACCGCAGCTTGCACCACTCATTGCCCTGCCAGCACTCCCAATGACAGTACCAGCACAACTACTAAGCATCACACTCCTCCGAGTGTGACAATTCAGCTTTTTCCGGGCCCTCGAATCTATAAGAAAGGCTTGGGAGTAAGGTATTACTCGTTTTTAAGGTACATTGAAGTAACAAACAACTGTTAAGTGCCGGTGCTGAGCACTGGAAACCACCGGCTACAATTAAGCACTGATGCAGAGTGAGGACGCAATGCAAAAGACAGAATCAATTCATTTTGTACTATTCCATTGTCCCCATGTGGATTGGGTATATGCTAAACTGTTTGAATATTATTATGAAAGCCGGTAAGTAAAATAGGGCGAGGCTAACAATCTGCTTAATTGCAGAAGATTTAACCAGGGCCTTTTCAAACTTTAAGGTGATGTCTACGGACAGTCAGGGCAGTTCTCAGGGGCATAGGAACTGTATGTATGCATGTATGTGATATTTATGTAGCACAGACCTCGCTGACAGGCAGCAGAGTATTATAAAAGCAGAGTGTAGGAGAGTAGGGTCTGCTTTCTATGTTCACCCCCACTTTTTGCTTTTGCTTTACTGGTTTTCGACTTAGAGGTGGCTGTGGGCCTGCTAATCAGACCCACAGCCCTGCTGTTCTCTCTCTAAATTAATACTATGTACTTTAGGTGCATAACCCATTTGGATAGGATCACCTTATTGGCCCCTGTACAGTGTACCCTAGGTACCCAGGGCATAGGTGTACCCTAGGCCTACCAGGGGCTGCAGCATGTATTATGCCACCCCTGGCCTGGCCTTCCATTCTGACACAACTGGCTGATCACTCAGCTGGGGCAAGGTCGTGTAATCACCCCTTGCTTAGGTGTAGTATTCCTATACCTAACTTACATATAGACACATGTGTACCTATCAGTCACTCCTATGGCAGGCCTTGACAATCCTGGAGGCAGAGTGCTTGGTAACATGTGAGATGGTGCTCTAGCATGAGCTGAGCCTGTCTGCAGCTTTCGGAACCTTGTCCTTATAGCTGTTCTATGATATAGCCTACCATATACTCTTAAAGTGCCTTATAATCTTAGACGGTTATGGTAACTATGGTTTGGCTTTATCGAAACATGTCGTGTAAGGTGTCTAACACTGTGGAATAATACCCCCATGCCATTTCTGGACATGAGAATATTATTCCCCCTTCTAGAGGGAAAGACATGTTAACATCATACTTCAACTGTTAGCCTCTGACCAAAGCCTCAGCATCACAAAATGGATGCTGCTGCCACGACACAAGTCTGACCTCCTGCAGCTGGGAGTGATCCCAGCCAGGGAGGCCTGGACAATAGGTTTCCTGCTTGGGGAGGTGCTAGCACCTCCCCAGACAGCCTTTAGTGTATTGGGGCAGGGTGGGCTGAAAGGAATGAGACATGCCTGGGGCACACAAGGTGTTCCTTGCATAGTCCAGTTCAAACCGGCGCTGGGGCACTCCAGCCCCAGCTCTGGCGCGAAACTGGACAAAGGGAAGTGGGTGTAACCACCCCCTCCCAGGTCCCACCCATAAGGCGTGACCTAGCAGGTATCCCAGCCCCCCAGATTAGTATAAGAGTGGGAGTTGGGCCTCAAGACTTTAGATTATCCTGAACCTGCAAAACTGAACAGAAACTCTGGACCTTCGACATTCGACGAAAGAAGAAGACTGAAGAATCTCCCTTGTAGCCAAGGAGTGGCTACCCTGTGCAAACAGACACCATCAAGAGACTACCCTTTGCTTTGCCCACGTTCTACGAGGAACCGACTGCAGAGCCCGACCAGAGCCTTGACTTCCAGACTTCTCTGACCCTGATCCACATCCACAGCAAAGCTGAGATCCATGGAGGCGACGAGCGACGTGGGACCGGCTACCTGGAAAAAGTGGCTAGTAACTTAAAGCGCAGCTTCTGAGGTACCCTCGAAGTTGTGCACCGGGGATTGAGAAGCCCCAACCCCAAGCACCATCTGCACCGAAGATCAGCCCCCCACACTCCACGAGTCCTGCGTGGGGCCCTTCTGCATTTTCCTGCTTGCCGCGTCTGTCCGGTTGCTTGCCCGCTGGCTAGTGGCCTTTGTGACGACGCACCCTGAAATCTTCTGCGCTGGTTTGGCTCCTCCAGACTGGCTCCCGCTTCTCTGCAAAGAAGCACCCCAGACCTTCCTGGTCTGCACCAGAAGCAAGTCCTCCGTTCTTCGTGGGTTCCGCTTGCCAAGGCTTGGTGAGTCCTAGTCCAACTTCGACGCCGCCGACAGCAAGAGCCTTCGTGGGACAGCTCGCCTCCTGGTCCTGGTCGTCCTCGACGCTTCCTGGTCCTCCTGGCTGCAGCGACAAGCTTCACCTTCACCTGCAATCTTCACGACATCGCCTGGTTCCTTCCTGGTTCCACGTGGTCACTGGCTAGTGACCTTGACTCTGTCCCTTCTGCTTGCAGGTTTCCTTTCTTCTTGATCCCAGCCTTGGGATCCACCGGACACTCTTCACTGACTGCCTGTCAGCATCTTTCTTCAGGCATCCATAGGAGTCGACGACGAAAACGACGCATCTTCACCCCTATGCACCCGCAGCCTGTGGGCTAGGTAACTTGGGTACTCCGGTGTTCATCAGGATAGTGACTATCCTAGTGTCTAGTTTTCAAGTCTTAACTTCCTAGCTACTCCGGAAGTGTCCTAAATCTACCGTTTTCTAAACTGTACTATTGCTATTGACTTTTACGCATTACGCGTGAGTGTTTCCACTCTGCACACGAATCCCGTGGGCCTCCCACTTCCTAACTAACGCTAGTGTAGTGTAGCCCCAGCGATTCCCTAGGCCTATTCTATTTCCGTGACAGTGGTTCTTATACCACTTACTTAGTATATGGTTTGCGTGGCCCCTAGGGCCTAACTGTATTACTTACCTGTGTGACTTAATGTATGCTTAAATAAGACTGTGTTGTACTTACCTCTAATCTCATAAAGAGTGCTGAGGGTTTGACTAGAATAAATACACTTTATTTTATATATATATCTGTTGTGGTGTCCTTTCATTTGGTATTCAAGGGATTATATATGGTATCACAGCTGGCTTCACATGCCATTCAGAGTTTAGCCTAAGACTGCTCTTGTCCATGCTACCACTAGGATAGCTGGTCTATAAGGTTGACTTTACAACCAATCACCATAAGGGTATTTGGACTGATATAAGGTGTACACTAGAACTAGTGACATCATACATCAGGCCAACTTCTCACACAGAGTCAAGGTCAATGTATGATTATTGGGGTAACTGCTTTTTAAGAGCGGAAGTGGGCTGTTACTGCATCATGATGTAGTGTTCTTTTGTCTATGTTCCCACTAAAACATTCCAAAAGCTGGAGCAATTCATTTGAGGCTTAATCTGGAACACAGGCTGCCACAGAATAGCTCTAGGAAAATTATATGCGCCACCCCGCAGGGGAGGACTAGCGGTCCCCAATATGGAATTATATTATCTAGCTGCACAGCTGCAGTGGGTTACGAAATGGCTTGCCAGGCATAATTTGCTGACACAGCCCACCGTGGTCTCAATCCCAGACTTACCATTTGTTTCATCCGATAGCCCGCCCCCTCAATCCATCGCCGACCTGCCTACCCTTAGCCTATCATTGCTACAAACGCAACCTCTACCTCACTAGGAACACAATCCTGTATGCTCCAGTGTTAACACTCCTGGGGACACCGAGAAACAAAACGGGCACTCTTAATAATGCAGTTACACACTGGCATGCTGCCAAGAGGCACACGCTAGGTAACCTATACACTGACGGTACCTTGATCCCTTTCGACAGATAGTCAGACGAGAATTACCTGCTGGCAGGTCAGTTCCTGTTATACAACTAGATTACACGATCACTTGCAACGGCTTGGGGAGACATCAACACTGAACCAGAGATGAATCTCCTGATACAATACCTGCATGTAATGAGCAATGGGTTCCATATAGTGCATTGGCTGATGGAGGCACTGCAAACTCACACAGCCCATGACAGCATTGCGTACACGGTGGGAGGAAGACAGGGGAAATCCATGGATGGATCATGAATGGTATATGATCCTGGCCAGCCCCACATAAATACCAAGGAACGCCAAGTTTAGACTCATACAAACATACATGACTCACAGGGCATATCTGTCTCCGGAAAAGTTGAACAAGTACTTACGGCTAGTGGATTCAGCCTGCCCTCGTTGCTCGCAGATAGGCGCAAATGTTCTACATATGATGTGGTTTTGCCCCTCCCTGCAAATATACTGTCAGGAAGTAATGGCGGCATTAGCAATTTACACTGGCATTTATGTTAAATGCGCATTATATTATCTTATTCAATGTAGGTCATGGGTTTGAGTAAAAGTCAAAATAAACAAAATGGGCACTGTTGGACTTGGCCCTTTTGGCAGGTTCATCCCTAAACCTTTTGCCTTCTCCTAGCCTTTTCTGTGACCTGGTGTTGGTGGTTTTTGGCCTCTGAGCACTTTAGCACTGCTGTCCAGTGTAAAGTGCGTGCGCTCTGTGTTACATTTGGTAAAGTTGGCCTGCCCTCCCATAGGAATGCATTGGGGATTCCCTGATCAGTGTATCAGTGGTAATTCCTGATATGGGAGGAGCAGCGAGGTCGAGTTTAGTGTGTATGGAATTCTAATAATAAATGCTGCATTATGGTGTGCACAGATTTATTATGACTATTTGAGAAATGCCACTTTTAGAAGTTTGCTCCGACGAAACCCGGGTTGAAGAAATTAGACGCGTTGCCTTTTCCTTGCCTGAATTCTAAACGGCCATACCACGGATTGAACTGTCAGCACTTTCAAAATAAAGAGTTCTTCATCCATGAAGTTTAACTTTGGATGCAACAATCTATTAAATTTCCAAATTTGCTTTTGGTCATTTATTCAACTTTGACCATCCATTATAGGGTCTTTCTCATGCAATCAAATTGTACGCCCTGATGATGGTCTGACGGATTTATATCATCACAGACCGAAACATCGACTTTCCATCTATTTCCTGACGATCTGATGAAATAGTAACTGTTCTATGTATGCCTAGATATGTTACTTATAAAACAAAGGAATAGATGTACATGTACATGAATTGTAGGTTGATTTGTACATTCCTCCATTCATGTTGCTGTTGCTACACCAACTTTTGTGACCAGTACCCTTTGGCTTTTATCCTTATAAAATTGATTTACTTTTTTGAGAAAAAGATATTCCCGTGTTTTTATATTTGCCTTTGACATGAGTCATAATAATGGAGTCTGATATCCATATGATGAACATATGTTTTGACTACATTCAGGTTTTGTGTTATCTGAACTAATTGATTTGTTTGTACTTTGATACATTTGATAATTCAGTTGAGAAAAATGAAATCCCTTGTAGGCACCTTTTTACTTACCATATAATTGCCCAAGCCTCCAAGGGTGTATTGGGCTTTCAACGTTCTTTCACTACTTTTAGAAGTTGGGATTTGTGTGCTACGTGTCTGCCTGCTTGATGTGAATTGCTTGTCTGGCTTTTGAGTGACAGGGGCTGGGAGGTGTGTGTGGCTCCAGGAGGGTCAGGGTGAGGCAGCGCTAGGCTGAATGGGACATCTGCAGTGGGAGTAGTGGGAGGAGTAATCCCCTGACCCTGAATAGGACTGTGCCCAGCCTGTACAATGCTGGCTCCAACCCCTGTGGTGTGTCTGATCACCTAGCCCCCACCTGACAAAGGGGAAGAGGAGCTTGGAAAACAAAGTGCTCTAAATCCCCGCTGAACCAGTTGTGGTTCCCCCAAAACCCTACACTGCAGACAAAGGAGGGAAGTGGTGTAAATGTAGGGGCTGTAACCCCATATTTTTGTTCTGTGCTGGTGTGCTGTTCCTGAACCTGCTGGGTTGTGCTGCTGCTGGGGCCCAGGAGGAACCACCATGAGGGCTTGCCTCCCTGGGCCCTGCATTGCCCCCTTGATCTCCATGGACTTGTTGGGACCTCTAGCGCCTCGTGAGCGCAGTGCTTTATTTTCTTTATTTTCCCCAAGACAGGGGAGAGCATGGGCTGCGCAGCGCTGAGCAACAGCCCTTTGAGAGGGAATCCCCATCGTAGGGATTCCCTGTGATGCTGGAAGTCGCGGTGCCCACTCCGCATCGACTATGTTATTGTGGAGAGCGGGTGCCCACAACGCTTATGCTGCTCCTTTTTATTGCAGGTGCCCACCCCACATTGTTTGCCTTCTATTGTAAATCACTGCCGCGGCCCGGGAAAAACAGGACGGATGGCCTGGACGCCAGGCAAACTGCCTGACTGGAGGCGGGGCCGTCCGCGTATAGCCCGGAAGTCGCATGTGGAGGCGGGAGTTGCGGATCCTAGCGGGAGCCCCGGCGACAGAGGGAGAAGGTGTAGGCAGACGGGAGCCCACCCCGCCTGCGTGGATGAGGCAGGATTTGAGGCGGGGCTCCAGTGAGCAGAGAGCCCAGCATTCTGCCGCAGCCGCCACCGAGTCCCAGATGCAGACCGATGTAGCGCCTGCAGACCCGGTGAGTGGGGCAGCCGCCTGATTGTTGTCGGTGCTGTCGAGGCACATTGCCAGTGCGTGGGGTGTTCTGAGCAGACCCGCCAGCAAGCGGCCGCTCCAACGCGAGCCACAGTGTTCCTAGGGCCTCCGTAGGGGTCTAGAGGGCCCAGGGGTGCCCATGCCTCCCCACATGGCTATTTTTGTACAACTGCCCCGCTTGCAAGAGGGCAGCTGCATAAATGGGGCACTTTCATTTTCTAAGAGTCCCGGAGTGGGGTTCAAACGGCACGTGTAGTGCCTGTGCCATGTCTGCACCAATGGGGGCCATTTGATTTAGAGAGGCCCAGTGGGGCTGAAGAGGCACAGATGTGCCAGGGCCCTTTTACTTTGTTTATTCACAGCTGTACCACACCAGCAGCTGCCACGTTTTGCGCATTTTTGTTTTAGAGTCCCAGTGGGGACCCACCAAAGGGCACAGTGAGTGCCCAGGCCCACGTTCTGCTTCACAGCTGAACAGTAATTACAGTCAGCTGCAATGTTTAGGCCAACAGTTCTTTGGGGGCATTTTTTTTAATGAGATAGGAGTGAGATACACCCCTCTGCCCCAGTGCAATTGCGCACTTGTGGACTCTGCTGCATTGGCAGACGCCCTGACATTTGGGACATAGGGCATTTGAGCCCCTTTGAAAAGGCCAGTTGGCCAGGGGGACTGTTAGGTCGGTAGGGCGCCAGGCCCTAATGTGATTTATGTGGTGCGCAGGAAATGTGATTCATGTACTGTGATTTATGTACCGTGATTTATGCCTCTAAATGTGGCTAATGTATGAGGTTATTTGCATACTGTGGTTTATGCTTGTGAGGGTATCCTCTACTGTGATTTATGCCCCTAATGTGATTTATACTTGGGAGGTTATAGTCCAATATGTTTCAACTTATGAAGTTGGCACATAATGTATTTTACGCCTGAGGTGATACTGTAAATGTAAATGTAGTTGAGCTTATATAGCGCACAGCTACCCGCTGTGGGTTTCCCGGCGCTTGCTTAGGGAACCCGTCCTGGTATTCCCCTGTGAGATAGCAGGGTATCCACAAGGTGAAAGTCAGGCATCCCGCCGCGAGGGGCGGTTGTGGAGATTAAGCAAGCTATTGCCCAGAGTCGCAGAGTGTGGAACCCGTGAGTCGAGGAGGCACCGGGGCGAGAATTATCGAGTCCGTGGAATTTTTAGCCCAAGACCCGCCGAGGCGGGGAATTGAACCCTGGTCCAGGACCGATCTCCGCTTCCGGGTCTGCCGCCTCTAACCCCTGAGCCACTGTGCATAATATGGTTTGTGTTACAGGATTATGCTGAGTACAGTGTTTACCAGTAATTACTGGTTGTGTTCTACGCTTATTATATGTTCTACCTTTACTGTGTTCACTTTGTGATGGTTCTGACAGTGGTCCAATTGGCCCTGTCATGTGTATATAATCCCCTGTAAATATTGCCTAGTGCCAGTTGGCACAGTGTATATTGTGTGGTTATTATTCTAATGTGTTTATGATAATACAAAGGCTATTTTTGATATAATCTTGTGTGGAGTTCCTTTTGTGGTGTGCCTAGTGTGTTGTTGCTGGGTGTGTGTTGCGCAAACGCTTTACACCTTGCCTCCGGGATAAGCCTGACTGCTCATGCCAAGCTACCAAGGGGGTGAGCAGGGGTTATCTTCGGTGTGTAATTCCCTTGCCCTGACTAGAGTGGTGGATTCTGCCTGGCTTTCGCGCAAGCCTTAGCCAACCAGAAATCCCATTTCTAACAGGCACACTAGTCTACTGGGAAATAGTAAACATCAGGTGCAAGAGACAAATGTTATCATATATGTTGGACTTAAATTGCGCTGGAGCCAATATGCAATATTTGAGTACTAAGGTATTTCCTTAACCAGCTACAAATGATTGAGTTGTCCTGCTTTAACACACACCTATAATGTGCCCACAAATGCAATCAAATACTCGCCAACATGTATACTGTATTTCACCCAATATGTAAAGTATAACTGTTAAATGAAAATGCATATAAAGAAATAAAACAAATTAAAAAAAATGATGTGGTTCTCTGTTAATGTATGTTGTAGGCAGAATGAGAATCCGCAGAGTACTCCACAGGATGGTCGTGGGACAGGATCTTTTGAAGTTCCACTTTATTGTATTCTGTACAATACAATGTAAAAGGTTCAAGGCAACCTGTATTTTGTCAGAATTTTCCCCACACAAGCTCACTAAGAAAAAACAACGTTCACATTGTTGCTAGTCTTGTCTTGCAGCATAAGAAACCCTGGGAGGAGGTTTGCCCCCGTGTCACTCAAATGATCTCTTTATCCAGGACAATGTACACGGTTTGTCCTGTATATTCTGGTTAATTATTACTTGCTTATACAAATGCACAACGTCATTCAAGGTATCACAGTGCTCATAGACTGAGTAATCAATTTCTGGTATCGGACAATAGCTATGTATCTGATTCAAGATTTATTCAAGAAGAAGTCTTGAAGTGAAGCATTCAACACAATTCACAATGACATAGGAAAGCTTAAGAATCTTGAGCATGGTTTGCATCACGTACATTTTTCCTGCAGCCCTGTGCCCATAGATAAAAATTGAAGGAAAGATGTGATGTTGATGCTCCCTGAAGATAGTGAGCAGGGAGGACACCTGCGCCTTGTGACATATATCCGCCATCCCCATTCGTAATTCAGCCTTGAAATATCATCGTTTGGGAAATGCCATGGCTCTTATGTGCCTTGCACAGGACAGATGTGTTCAGCATTTTCCTTAATTGGAGATGAGTTGGGGCAGATGTATATAGAGATGTTCCAGATTCTGGGTGGACAGATTGTCCTTACCTTCAGTTCAACTATGTGCTGTCTCTGTATGTAGTGTGAGCCTGCCAGCTATTTAGGCAGGGGTGCCTGTTGTAATGGCTTTGTAGGTGTGACAGCTGGTCTTGAAGATGGTGAGCCAGGCAGGGGAAGCCAGTGGAGGTTAATCAGTGTGGAGGTTATGTAATCATAATTCTTGAGACCCTTTGAGGCTGTGGACAGGGGCATTGCCGACACCCTGATACGAGAGTACGAGGGCTTGAACCACGTTCTTACACACCTTTCATGTGGAATATTTCACCTTTTTTTATGCAGTGAGGGCTGGTATTAGGCTGCCTTGGTGATGTATTCCTTAAGGGTAAGATCAGTGTCCTTGTGAATAAGAGTGATTTGACATTTGCTGAAGGCTGGGGTTTGGATCCATCCAGGTTAATGTTATTGAGCTAAGTGTGTAGTAGACTTTCTAGTCTCTCCTTGGCTCTATTTCTCTATGATGTCACTGCCGTGGTGATGGAATGTGTATGTTCGAATACTGGGGGGCAGTTATTGTGTTACCTGGAAGCTGTTGAGATGAACAGACATTAAATCTAGTGCTTCCACACTTACCTGCCTCAGTGTGATCACTACAAAATTGGAAACGAGTTGGTATGTTCCTCTTTCCACCCACGTGTGCTGCAGTCTTGTTTGACGTGTTCCTGTTTCCTCTGTCCCTAGCTGTTGTCTTCAGGTTCTTCGTTTCCAAGTTCACCACCTATGGTCTTCTAAGCGGTGTGCAACTGTTTCTACTGCGCTGCCTTGAAGCAGACTACCTAAAGGGTCCTCTGGACACTCATCATCTGGTTTCCTCTATGTGATTCAGCCTTCCTGTTATGAGCAGAACATTTGTCTCTCGCACTCGCACTGGTGGTCCAAACAGTGAGGTATTGTTTTCAACTCCTTCCCCCTGCGAGTCTCCTGTGGCTGCGCTGTGCCTGTGAGTCTCCTGTGGCTGCGTGTGCCTGTGAGACTCCTGCGGCTGTGTTGCCTGTTCTGGCATTGGGAGCTCCGTTCAGCAGCTGTGCCAATCGGACTTTGATGACGTAATAGAGTGCTCCACCTGTACTGACAATTGCATAGAGCGTACAAGTGTTGGTCATGCCGCTCGGAAGCTTGCGTCTTGGGTCTCGTCATTCTGGGAATTTCAGCTGTTTTTCCCAAGCTGCGGCCCTCTGTGAAACTTTCTATGACTAAGCGTTTAAGCTAGCTACGCTCAAGTGGTCACAGCTTTCCTTTGACTGGTTGCTGCCTAAGCCTGGCAATTTATGGACCTCCGTCATCACGTTCTGGGAAGGTCACGGTCTTCAACCGATGCACTCAAGTGGGTTCGCTTTGTTTCCGTGACAACCGTTCATCTTTAGGTCGTGGCAAGGAAAGTACCTTGCTTGAGTTTCACTTCCTCCTAGTTTATAGCATGCCGGTTTGACAACATTAAAGGGAAGGATTCAAGAAGAAATTGCCCTTTTGACAACATTTTTCGTCCTAAGGGAAAAACTTACTGTAATTCATCAGTGTTTATCCTTCTGTCGGATTCTACGCTTCATCAACTCTTCAAGTGTGGACTGGTTTTAATCGCTTTCTTACTGAAGTGTTTTTTTGTTGTTGTTTTTTTCTGTATCCTGATTCTACATTTCTGTGTCTCATAGCCTGCATGTTCTTCTGGTTCCGGGGGAGCAGTGCTAAAGGTGTTTACAGTGGCAAAGCGTTGTTTTGCTTGTGTAATTCAGTGGATGATTTCTCTTTGCTTTTCTGTGTATTTTAACTGGTTTTTTTTCAACAGGTACTAGCTTCTCATCTGAAGAGATTTTTATTTATCTCCAGAATTCTAATTTACTTTCCAATTGTTTTTCTATCTTTAAGAAGGAGAAGATGAGTTAAATGAATTTGATCAAGTGGTGAAAATGTTGGAGAAACAGTTTGACGTCGAAGACAGTTTGGTTGTAGCTAGACATACGTTTTTCTCAAAAGAGCAAGACACTGATGTGAGTATTGTGTCTTATTTTGCAGCTTTACATATTTTAGCCTCAGAATGTGAATATGAACGTTTTACTTCTCAGTTGATCAGAGGTCAGATTGTTATTCACTGTAGAAACAAAAAAGTTCAAGAAAAACCTTTGAATCTGAAAAACCCGTCTTTGCAAGAAACTATTACCATTGTAAAAAGTATTGAACTTTTCCAAAAGGCTTCAAGAGAGCTTAATGTCGTTGGTGTTGTCAATGAGGGCAAAGATCAGGGCTCCAAGCGACAAGGGGAAAAATACAAGTCATTTGTTGAACCTAAGAGTACTAGTCACCCGGTCAAATATGAAAAAAAAAAAATCCTTCAAATAAGAATGTATGTGCTGAGTGTGGGTTTCTTTCCCATTTTCCAAATTCTCGGATTTGTCCGGCTAAGAATGCCTCATGCTGGAAGTGTGGCAAGCAAGGGCACTTTGCTAAAATGTGTGTTATCCGAGGGAATGTTAATGTTGTCTATTCTTAGGAGGATAAGAGTGACTCAGTGACTGAAGTTGTGTGTTCCTTGACGGATGTCATTGTGGTAGTCAACATCTTTGACAATCCTGTAGAGGATGTAATTGTTGATGGTAAGTGTGTTCAACTTTTGGTGGATTCGGGAACACACATGACGATGGTCACTGAAGAACTGTTTGAGAGTAAATGGGCGAACAAACCGTTCCAACCACCAGATTGGAGTCCCGTTTCGTATGAAGGCAGGAATATTGAATTGAGAGGATTTTATGAGACTAATCTTATATTCAAGGATAGATCTATTTAGGGAAAGGTTTATGTCGCAAGAAAAGGTCTCAATATTTTGGGATGGTACCACCAAGGTCTGTTTAGAATGATTCTTAGGCCTAGGACGTCTGTACTAGTGTTGGTGGTGGGTGATTCTGTCCAAAGTGAAAGTTTATCTACTTGTTCCCACAAAATTGAGAATGGGTTTGCTGATAATTTGGGATGCATCAAAGTGTTCAAGCATTTAATCAAAGTAAAGGAACTGTCAAGCACAAGCTTAGGAATGTGCCATTTAGTGTCAGGGAGGATTTGTCTGCAGAGCTGAAAAGGATGTGTGAAGCTGGTGTCATTGAACCCATTGAGTCATCTCTTTGGTTGTCTGCATTGGTGGTTGCACATAAGAAGGATGTAAAATTGAGAGTATACATTGACTTCGCAGTCTGAACAAAGAGATTTGGATTGACTTACACCCCCTTCCCTGTATTGATGAGATTCTTTCTAAGTTCTCTGGTGCCAAGTTTTTTTCTAAAATTGATCTTGCATCTGCTTACCACCAGGTGGAGTTGGATCCCTCATGCAAACATCTTACCGCTTCTGTTTCTCCTGTGGGTACCTTTCGATTTAAAAAAATGCCTTTTGGGTTGGCTTCGGCAGCCTCTGTCTTTCAACGTGTAATGGAAAAAGTGTTGGAAGGTGTGAAGAACACAGTTGATTTTCAAGACGACATCTTGGTTGCTGGTAAATGTAGAATGACACATGACAAAAATCTTAGTGAAGTTTTAAATTGATTGCATGAAAAAGGGATTGTGGCCAACAAACTTAAGTGTGTTTTCGAGTTGAGTCTATTGAATATTTGGGGCATCGCATTTCTGGTGATGGTATTGAACCAAGAGATGGTCTCATTGAGGCCATTGTAAATGCTCCATGTCCTGCCAACAAGGATCAAGTCTCCTCATTTTTGAGTGTGTGTGAATTTTACACCAAATTTATTTCTAATTTTGCTGCCAAAACTGCGCATTTAAGGGGTTTACTCAAGAGGAAGGTCACTTTTGTTTGGGATCAATTGTGCCAAGACGAATATTTGCGCAAAAAACAAGAACTTGGTTCTTGTAGGATTCTCACCCGTTTTGATCCTCATATACAGTGTATTGTCTGTTGATGCTAGTTATGATAATTTGGGTGGTATGATCGCTCAGTTCAAGCAGGACAGGGAATGTACTGTTAGATTTGCCTCTCGTGCTTTACGAGAGAGTGAGAAATTATTCTGTCATTGAGAGGGTGTTGTTGGCGTGTTGTTGGGCCGTGGAGAGGTTTAAGTGTTTTTTGTGGGGGAAGACTTATAAATTGCTTACTGATCACAAGCCTCTCATTGTCAATGGGAATATTGTCAAGGATCACACGCCTAGAATCGAGAGATTAGGCTCGCAGTTGCTACAGTACAATTTGTAAGTGGCACACATCTGGTGGAAAGAACACAAGAACAGATTTCCTTTCAAGATCACATTTGCCTCTGGATAAGCATGATCTTTCTGGTCCAGATGAGGACAAAGAATGTTTGATTGCTGTGGTTGATGCTTGTTCTAAGGAACATGAGTGGTTTGGTGCCATGGAGTCTTATTCTGTTTTTAGGAAGGTGAAGATTCACATTGTCTCAGGTTGACCTAAAGAAACACCTGGACGGGGACTTGCAACCTTTCTTTAAGATTGCTGATAAGATTACGTTGGAGGGTGGTGAGATGATTATGAGTGGAGATAATTTTGTGCCCCCTTTTGCCTTGATCTCGCATAATTGATTATGTGCATGAAGGTCATCTTGGACAAACCAATACCAAAAGGAGGATTTGTAGTGTGTACTGGTGGCCTTCTATGGATCGTCAAGTGAATGATGTTGGGGGGTGTGTAACGTGTTGTACCAGCGATAAAGTCATTAAGATTGGCAAACCTCCTGTACATAATGTAGAGTTGCCTGATGGCCCATGGATAAAATTAGCTGTTGACTTCGTGGGTCCCTTTAATGTTCTTCCAAACAAGTACAAAGTTGCCTTGGTTGTAGCTGATTATTTCAGCAAGTGGTGGGAGGTTCATTTCATGACTGGATCCCAATACTCAAGAAGTTATTACATTTTTTCAAGGTCTTTTTGCTAGGGAAGGTTTCCTCAAGGAGACAGTATCATACAATGGTGTACAAGTTACTTCTAAGGAGATGTCTGATTTTTTTTTATCTCAATCTGGTATTTTACATCGACGTATGGCTTTATATCAGCCACAGGCCAATGGTTTCATTGAGCACACTAACCGGAGTTAAGTGTGTTCAGTGGGCTGCCTCTTCCAAGATTGAGATTAAAGAAGCTGTTCAAAGCATGTTGTGGGTGCATCGTACCACTCCTAATCCTGTGACGGGTTCCACGCCTTTTGAGCTGCTTTGTGGGAGGGTTGCCACCTTTCACATATGCCTTGCTTGGATGAAGAGATGGGGTTTACGATCTAAGAGCGATGTTCCTCAAACTGGTGTGGAAGCACTTAGCAAGTCGCCTGTCTCTGATGTGGATGGGTTTGTTCCAAGGGTCAAAATAGAGTTAAGTCACCCCACAATGTGGCTAAGGGTCTTTCCAAATTTGGTCCTCCAGTTAGATTGGGTGCTACTTCATGTTTAGCTGTGCGGGTCAATGGGAGGAGTTGGTGGAATCTTTCTAGGATCTACAAAGTTCCCAGAAGAGTTGGGGCTTGAGTCTGGAGATTTTGCTCAAGTTCTCCAACAATCGCATGGGGGGAGTTCTCAGCAGTCTCAGAAAAGTAGTTTTCCATCGTCTTCTCATCCTCGCAGTTTGGCTCTGGAGTATGTTTCTCCTCGCAGGAGAATTATTGTATCCAAGCATTTAGACCTTTGATCATTTTGTTTTGTATTTGCTATTATTATGTAATATTCACATATTTTGTGCTTTGTCCTTATCTGGTTCTTGTTCTCCCTGTTTAACCTCTTCCTTTCTGTTTTAGGTTTTAACTTCAAGATTTCTTTGTACTTTCTTATTTACTGCTTTTCCTTATTTTGTGGAGAAAAAGGAGATGTTGTAGTAGTCTTTCTAGTCTCTCCTTGGCATTGGTTCTATGTCTCTATTATGTCCCTGCCATGGTGATGGAATGTGTATGTTTGATTACTGGGGGGGCAGTTATTGTGTTCCCTGGAAGCTGTGGAGATGAACAGACATTAGACCTAGTGTTTGAACACTTACCTGCCTCAGTGTGATCACTACAGTGTGGACTAGTTGTTGCTTGTTATTGTTGGTGAATCACTAGAATTCTGGATGGTGAGGTTAAGCTTTAGGTAGGTGCTGAACATCAGATCTGGATGAGGTACAAGCAGTGTTTGAGGAGTTAAATGTATGGAGCAGAGGAGTCTTTCAAATATAGTTGTGTGTCATCAGCATACTGTTGAATTTTGATGTATCCATGACAGGGGAAAAGATGGAACTCAGGGGCACTCTGCAAGTGATTGGAATCTTTGGGACCTAGATATGCCCATGTGGCTGAACTGATGTTGATTAAGTAGAAGGAGAACCAGTGAAGGTCCTTCCAAGTGAATTGCTTTTACGACGTCAGAATGAGGATGACGGTTGGGTGGTTGATGGTGTTTAAGGCAGTTGAGTAGTCCACTAATATCAGGAGGCACTGATCAGCTTTGTGTCTGTGGTCAGGAGGGCGTTAACAATTTGCAAGATAGCTGTCTTCATGCTGCAGCGTGATCTGCAGCTCCATTGATAGTTGTGTTTCGGAGATGGTTGGCACTGATGTGCTCTTAGGGCCAGATGTACAACCATTTTTAGTGGTCGCAAACAGAGATTCGGGCCATTTGCGACTGCTAAAACGACTGTCAGGCTTTGCGAGTCGCTATTAGGAAGAGGCGATTCAAGGGCGTCCCTTTATAATAGCGAGTCGCAGTGACATGTATGAATGTTTTGCAAACGGAATGTGGTTGCAAAACATTCATATTTTAAAGACTCTGTGAAGGAGGTAATAACCCATTCGCAAACAGGAAGGGTTCCCTAAGGGACCAAACCCTTCCGCTTTGTGAATGTGTGCGACAACAGAGCAGGCAGTAGTTCCACGTATCACGGCCTACTCTTAACAAATGAAAAGGAAACTTTTCAGTTTTCTTTTTTAAATGTATCCCATTTTCCTTTAAGGAAAATGGGCTGCATTTCAGAAAACAAAATTGCTTAATTTATAAAGCAATCACAGACATGGTGATCTGCTGACCCCATCAGGCCACCATCCCTGTGATTACAGGCCATTCCCAATGGGTCACAAATTGTGACTTACCTCTTGAATATTAATGAGGTAGGTCATTCGCGACTCCATTGGGAATCGCTAAATGAATGTATCTTAGAAACACTAGTACATTTTTACATTTTATATTGTGAAACGCTAAATGCGAGTCACTAAAAATCGCAATTTGCGAGTCACAAAATAAAATGGTCGTACATCTGGCCCTAAGAGTTATGTGTAGCATGTTGTCACACTGGACAGTCCCAGAGTTGTGCAGGGAGGATGCAGATGAACGGTGGTATGTCTCTAATGTTGCCGACCATCTTCTCTGTTTACAGCCTCTCCCAAGGTAACCCTTGCTGCAAACACCTGTACGTTTCACCTTGTCCCTGCCGGTCCCTGTGAGGAGGAGTCACGGGCGCAGGAGCGCCATAAAGCACCCCGAGGGATCCGGCGAAGCGGGAGCCCTTGCTGCAAACACCTGTACTTTTCACCTGGTCCCTGCCGGTCCCTGCGAGGAGAAGTCACGGCCGTAGGAGTGCCATAAAGCACCCCTAGGGAACCCGCTGCTCTGGGACGCAGCCCGGGGCGAAGACCGGGCCAAGACGGGCCCGTCTGAGCCCGTCCGAGGCTGATAGAGGCCGGGCTGGGCCCACTCTCTTGGTCCTGCAGACTGAGCAGACGAGTAAATTAATGGACACACGGAGTGCACCATCAACCCTAGGGAGCTGAGGTACTTTTTCTAATAAGACGCTCTAACAGTTGTACCAGTTACCATTACGGTCAAAATACCACATGTGAAAAGGGGCCTTAACCTGTCTATCCTGTACACGCTATACCGACTCCCTAATATACATAATATACATATCTGTGTGTTGTCAAGGGGTCTGAGAAGCAGATAAAACAGACAAATGGGGAAGAGAAAGGCGGCAATTGTTCAGGCCCCGCATGTAAAAAAAGCCCTGGGTGATACGAAGCAAACGCTATTGAGCTACCTCACAGGGGCAATGGGGGCAATAGAGAAGCAGATATCCTCTGTAGAAGAGTCATTAGTCTCAGGCACGTTAGGCATGAACGAACGGCCAAATAATGTAAACGTAGGGGTGAGACACAATATCGTTCCCCAGAATGATTTCATTCGAAATGTGTCAGAGCAAGCAATACTTAGCGACCATGACTCGTTTACACAATCCCCACAGAAGCGGCAAAAAAAACCAACACACACAGACAAGCCACCAGAGATAATTGAATAGGGGTGGGGGGGGGGGGAGGGGGGGAAGAGAGAGATAACATAATAATTACTAAGATCGTCGTGTCAAACACGGCCAAAACCGCTAAACCTGGTAAAAAGGCAACTGGAGTAAAAAAAGGCACTCCGAAAACTATAGAAGAGAGTGGCAACAAGGTAAAAATGAATCCCCAGGGCATAGACCTAAGGAACCTAACTATGTTAGTTGAAAAGCTAGACCTTTTTCTGAGGGAATCATTAGCTAGGATAGAGGAAAGAGTAGACCAGATAGACGTACGTTTGACTAATTTGTTTGCCAGGTAGCAACCTGCCAAACCCATAACTAACGACCACAGACAGGAGGGTAATGGTAAGCCCAACATATGCATGAGTTCTAACGTCAGATCAACAAGAACAGAGAAGCCATAAGGCCTAACACGATCAAACCCCACCAGTTACGTCGCCTTCTTCCCCCATACACTTCCGCACTTAATACGATTGCCCAACACTCAAATGCCATGCCAAATAGGGGAAACATGGGAGCAGCCACACAAGATCATAGTTCCAATCTGATTCCTTGTAACCAACCTAAAGCGCCCCAATCTGCCGGGACAATTTTCACCGAACCATCCTATCTAGATTTACCACCAGCAGTTACACCATATACGGTTGTACTCGCAAATGTATCTAGGTTAAGGGCACAAGATAGCGAATTCTGGGAATCACTAAGGAATAAGGCACTCCATTGGTTAAGCGCAAAGGTTGGGTCCATGGAACAACTTTTCATGGAGTTTAAGATGGCCCGTAGGGTCAAGTGGGTTGGTAAAGATCGAAAAACCCTACCAGGTGATTGTGTGGTGCTAACGTTTAAAACACCCCAGCTAGTGAAGAACATTTTATGGAAGGCAGGGAATAACATCACGTTCGCGGGGGGGTTAACCTATTACCCCTCTGCTTTTTTTTACCAACCACCCATTGGGCTGGAGAGGCGGTAGTATTGGAGACATTGAGGAAAGAAATCAGTACATATATAACGTACCGGTGGGAAATCAGTTCGCATTTCTCCCCTCCCTTGATGAGATAGATTGACTGGACCAAGTCACTGTGTAAACCGCAGGTCCATACCTTTTTCGAACTAGAAAATAATGACCGGAGTTCTAAAAGAGTCCTTGTAGGAGAGGGCGATATGTCACAGAAACAGAATGAAACTCTTGTAGACAACTCCTTAGGTATCTGCGATATCCGTAACTGCTGACCAGAGATAGGGCCAGGAATAGACAAGGAGCCCAGACACTACTTCACCTACCGACGTAGCATGTGACACCCAGAATATATTAAGTGATAACGAGAACAGTATTACGATTTTATACTGGAATATAGCGGGCCTACGCTCCAAGTTTGTGGGGAAATGTAACATCTTTTGTTTGCAAGAGACGTGGTCTCTGAATGAAATCCACATTGAAGGCTATAAGACCTATCACACACCCTCTATACCATCCACACATGGGAGGTCCAAGGGAGGTTTGAGTATTTATGTCTCGAATCTGCTGACGATAAACAAATTATCTTTCGTTATCTCAGAACCAAATTACCAATTTGTGATCGTGAACATGGACAAACAAAATGCTGTCGTCTTGATTAACTTCTATAACAACGCACAGCAGGACCAACTGGTGGACATTCTAAAACAGTTCAGAAACACCCTACAGGAAATTCAGAATGGTTGTATAGAGAATTTTTTATTTGTGTGGGGGGGGGAGATTTTAATACGGCTTTGTGTCCACACAATAATGATGTAACATGTGGACTGCTGGACGAAGATAACTGTAATCTACCCCACTTTCCGCATTCTGTATCTGGGGATGCCTTAAATGAAATTCTATTTGTTTTGGAGATGGGTTTTGCAAATGTATTAAGTTCACCACCAATCCCATTTACTCAGACCTACAATGGGAGAGGACTGAGCTCGATCATCGATTTTATAATGATCCCAAATACGTTCACCACCTGCCTACTGAGCTATAAAACGCATAAGAATGCAATAAGTGACCATTTTCCTTTAAGCATGACTATATCTCTTCCCTCAAACTCGTAGCCACCATAACAAGAGGACATACGTGGCCCAAAACCTGGCAATCGATAAGGTAAATGGTTACTCCCTAAAGTGGATAAGGTAGAACCTCATAGGATCACTAAGATAGTGGTCGAGAAAAGCTTTGAATCAATGATGAAATGTTTGAATAACTCCACACAGTATGAGGAAGTACTGGGGTCCTATGCACAAATAACAGAAATAATTAGGAATACATTGAAAGTCAAAACATAAAGTGGGAAGGGGAAGAATAAGGGGTGGTTCAATAGTGAATGTACAAAAGCTTACACAGAATTAAAATATGCATTACACAAAAAAGGAAAGGGATAGAACTGAAATAATGCAGTGTAGGAAGGCCTTTAACCAGGCCGTGAAAACACGTAAAGGAGAACTAAAAAATAAAACCTTGGCCGACCTACATAAGGCATGCGTCAGCAAGGACAGTATTGCCTTCTGGCACGTAGTAAAATCCCCATTTCTGACAAAAGAAGCCTCCCCAACCATAGAAATCGCCATTGGTGAAGGACACTGGGTGGAACACTTTCCAATATCTTTGGACAGGCAAGGGAGGAGGACGGTACAGCTGTAAGGGCTGTAAGCCCCAGTTCCTCATCAATAGACTTTCCAATAGGCCTAGCCTTCACCCTAGAAGAAGTACAAACTGCACTAAAAGCCAGCAAGGGGGGAAAGGCTCCGGGCCCAGATGGAGTACCCGTTGACATCTTCAAACACAACATAGAGCTAGGGGGTCCTTTATTAACACAAGTGTTAGCGGCCTGCTGCACGATCGGACTCATAGAAACATGGTCAGACTCCATTTTGGTACCGATCTTTAAAAAAGGTGACAGACAGAACCTGGCATGTTATTGCCCCATATCTCTGCTGGATTCTGTGGGCAAAGGGGCAGGTCGGATAGTTCTTAATCTGCTCCAACAATGGGCCGAGGACAATAATGTTCTATCAGACCTTCAATTTGGTTTTAGGGAGGGACTGGGCACAATAGAACAGGGCCTTATGCATCAATCCTTATGGGAAAATATACAAAGGCAAGAAAGGGAAAAATGTACCTGGCCTTTGTCGACCTCAGTACCGCATTTGATTGCGTATACCATGAAAAATTATGGAGCACCTTAGCGGCACTGGGTGTGGAGGCTCCTTAATTCATTTTTTAAGAGCACTCTACACAAATGCTAGAGCTTGGGTACGGTACGGACCCAATGGAGAATGTACAGAATCGTTCCAAGTGGAGAGGGGGGTTAGACAGGGCTGTGTTCTGGCACCTTTCCTGTTCACTCTATATACCAATGGCCTGGAGAAAGCCATGCTGGAAGGGTGCCGGGACTTACCTCAGTTGCAAAAACGCCATATACCGCCCTTCTCTATGCAGACGACGCTGTAATCATGGCCCGAACACCACTAGGGCTACAACGGGCCCTCGATAGCTATAATGAGTTCATGAAAATTTAGATTTGAAAATAAACACTACTAAAACTTTTATAATGAACTGTATGAGGGGCGGAAGGAAGCAGAGGGACATTTTTGTAGAGAGCAAAAAGGTGGAAACTACTACAACGTACCCCTATCTAGGAATCCTAATTGACCTCAAGGGCTTGTGGCGTCAGGCCATTAAAGCTAGGAAACTGCTCTTCATGAGAACAACGACAGCCCTAGTAAATTTCTCACAAAAGCTAGGAAAGAGGCCCCCAGAAAAGCTGATTTAAATCTATCAAGCCAAGTGCGTTAGCACAGCTACCTATGGGGCCGGGATATGGGGTTATTGTGATGTAAATGAAATCCAGAGGGTAGAGAATGCATTTTTAAGGTACCTACTGGCCGTCCCACGTTGTACATCAACCTATATTTGCCACACTGAGTTGGGGCTACCATAAATCAGACATAATAAAGGTGCGACTTGCCCTACTATGGCACTGGATCTGGACCTCGATAAAAACCACATTTAACCGGCACGTGTTAAGTGACAGTCTTAAGTCAGAACACGCCTTAGAGATCAGGTGGCTGAAATACATAAAAGAATTTATGACTGGGCCAGCCAGAATACTACCACAACCCTTCCACGATGGGCTCCATCACTAGAAAGGCTTTTAGAAAACAATGCATGACCCACATGGAGGCAAATAGATCCGCCAGCGAGGCATCAAGGCCCATGGTTCAAATTAATCAACTGATGTGGTCTACCCTCTCTATCCAACCATATTTATCTTACACAACACAAGTATAACAGATTTGATCTTACGCACCTCAGACTCGATGTATTCCATCGTTTGGTAAGCTTCCCGACCATAAATGACTGGTCTAAAATCCTACCAAATTGTCCTTGCGACGGACTCTCACCCCAAACAACTATCCATGTTGTCCTGTTCTGTAAATTTTATTTGGAACTGAGGAAGAGGTGGATCAAACCCATACTGAAAATATGCAATGTCGCCCGGCCTATCTCGCATTGCAGTATTTAGATAACAAATGCATGGCAAGAAACATTGCTCTATTCTTGAAGTGCACGATCAGACGTAGGAAACATCTTGGAACTTTCACCCTTTTTTTTTTTTTTAAATAATATGCGGGTAAGTTTTTAATTTGTAACTGCTTTCTAATGTGTATATGTTGTCCTAACTTTTTATACTAACTCTTTATACAATTGCTGTAAAGAATTGTAATATGAAATGGTAAAATTGTCCTGACTTTTTAAATTAATTCTATTTACGAATATTGTATAATAATTGTGATGTTTTATTGCAAAACTGTGCTTTTATGGTTTTTTGTGCGCTAAATTGAAAACCAAATAAAGCTAAATTCATTCATTCATACAGCCTCTCCCATGAGACCCGGAAGAGAGCAGGCGCGCCCACTATTGCCTTATTCCTGAGAATGTGGTCTTTCTCGAGTGCGAGCTCTTTAATTGGGAAGAACCCCAGGATCACGTAAGGTTTGCAGGGAGCGTTATTCCCCGAGAAGACCCAATGAGATGGGTCACGTAAGAGACCCGGAAGATACCGATAAGAGAAACGCAGAAAGAAATGCTTGAGGGATTCCGCTGTAAGCCACTGCCCCCACGAGTCACCCTGCCACACTCCTGGAGGAGTATTGGCTTGTACAGGTACATACACATCTCTGGGGTATTGGCGGGAGGTTGGGAATCAGAGAGCCCATATATGGGAAAGGACCTCTAAACTGGTTTTTGGCCTTCTACAAAGATATGACCACATTTCAGTACGTGGGTCAAAGTTTGTAGAGTGAGGGGGCCAATAAAAGCATACCCTGTTTGTTTGTTGAACCAAGCACGTTGTATATATATATCTTCTTTTTGTAGTACTTCACTTACCACTAATTCCCTGAACCATGAAGTAACTGCAAACACGTGGTGACGGGCATAGGTTACCAGAGTGTTGCTCTCCCTCACTTCCCTCCCTTACATTACCAGTGTAATAAACTCTTACTTGTGTCAATTTCCTTTATTAAGAGGGGTAACTGACGCCTCCCTGTTGGTCCTTTGCAACATCAACCTAGAGGAAAAAAGAAGAAGAAACCTCCTATATATTCGGCAGAAATCTTACTTTAATAAAGCATCACACAACTAGACTTAAACACGTATCTGACTATAGTGTCTCGCCCAATTTTACACATGGTAAAGAATATGGGCAAACCTCCATTGGTAATTCAAAATGGAGAACCTAGTCCAACAACTAGTTCAAGGGCAGAAAAAACTGGAATGGCCCTTGAACGAAAGACGTCTTCGGTACAAGTCAGACAAGACATTTTTAAAGACTCCATAAAATCTCAAGTAGAAGATATTCATAAAGTCGCTGAGGACCAAGTACAGCTAACCTCCCATCTCCAAGGAGCTTGTGGTAGCAATCCCATGCACCCTAATGTTGCCCTACAGAAATATGTACTGGTTGAAGACCCTGATGCTTTTTGATTAAACTTTGAAAGGCCCGCCAAAGCCTGTGGTTGGCCTGTGGGTGTTTTTTTTAGCCCTTCTATTTAACGGGGAGGCCCAAGGGTAATCACCCTGAAGGGATGAAGACTAGAAAAAAGCAACCCAAGCCAGCTCTGATTCCCCAAAATCCCTGGACCTTAGATGAAAGCTTCTGACATGCCCAGTTAAATGACGTCGCACTACAGAACACCTGGCAGGAAGCACGTGGCAATAAGATTAACCCCAGTAATAGGTTCCCCCAGTTTAAAATTGAAAACGGCTTACTCTATAGGACTGGACAACAAGGAGATCCTACCCATGGCATTTCGTAATCAGATTTTATTCTTTGCACATTCTCATCTTATGGCTGGCCATACAGGGACCCTTAAAACAACACAATCTTTTACAACACTTCTATTGGCCTGGCATTTATGCCGTTATCAAACAATATTCTCAGAAGTGTGAGGTCTGTCAACAGAAGAACCCTTATAGACCCCCTCCGGCTCCCCTTCATCCCCTTTTCATCATAGGGAAACCATTAGAGCACCTAGGAAGGGATCTCATCGGGCCATGCCCAAATCAAGTAAGGGAAACCAGTATACACTAGTAATAGTTGACCTTTCAATACTTTATCCAGAAGCTTTTCCTTTAAAAGCACCAACCACTACCAATATAGCCAATAAATTGATTGAATTATTTTCTAGGGTAGGCTTCCCACGCGAGATTCTCATCTACCAGGGGACTACCTTTGTATCACATCTCATGATCCAAGTCTGTAAAACCCTGAATCAATCAAGTATCAAAACATCCGTATATCATACCCAAACGGATGGCCGAGTCAAAAGGTACAACGGAATCCTTAAGCTCACCCTCAAAAAGATGCTTACGGGAAGAGTAAAAATGGGGATCAACTCTTACCCCTCGCCTTGTTTGTCTTCTGTGTCTAGTCTGTTCTTCATTCGAGCTACTCTACGGAAGGCAATCTAGACCCTACTAGAAATGACCAAAGAGGCTTGGTAAAAGGAAGAAGGAGACGAGGCAAGAAGCCTCTTCGAATATGTTCAACAACTGAAGTCACGAATAGGGAAATTATGTGAATTAGACCACTCAAACCTGGATAAAAGTCAAAATAAACAGAAAACCTTGTACAACAAAGGGAAGAACTGGCAGCATTTCCAAGTCAATGAGTGGGTCCTAGTATACATAACCACATCTCCTGCAAAAGCAAAGTCAGAATGGAAGGGGCCTTATAAAATTGTTTTACCAAAGTAGGCAACACTACCAACAGGTTACAGATCTCTTCCCGGAAACAATAAAATTACCATATCAATCTCTTAAAGAAGTGGTTGGTTGGGCCCTCTTCCTAAAACAACCCACCTTGTCATTTCTTTGACCTTACCATCCCACTGTACCTTAGACAACCTGCTTGTGAATTAAACCTTAACAGCAGAGCAGCTAACCTCTCTGCAGACGGTCCTGCAGCCAATTGCCTCTATATGTTCTGATTTACCAGGCAGGACCTCCCTAACTGAACATTTCATTATGACTCCTCCAGGCATGGTGGTCAAACAAAGACCATATAGAATTCCGGTTGCCTACAGACAAGCAATTGCAGCAGAAATTGAGAATATGTTAAAGATGGGCTTAATCAAGCCCTCCCAAAGTAATTGGTCAATGCCTATTGTACTAGTCCCAAAACTGGATGGATCAATTCAATTCTGTTTTGATTTCAGAGCCGTCAATTCCATTTCCAAGTTCGATGCTTATCCTTTGCCGTGAATTGATGAGCTTATCGAGAAGTTAGGAGACGCTCAATATAGCTCTACCCTTGATCTGACAAAGGGATACTGCCATGTACCATTATGAAAGGAAGAACAAGAAAAAAACACGTTTTCCACCCTGGATGGGTAATATGAATTTATGGTTCTTCCCTTTGGTCTCCACTGCACTCTTGCCACATTCCAAAGACTGGTGAACCGAATACTTCGCAATCACCAGTCTTACTCTTCTGCATATCTAGATGATATTTAGTCCCTCTTGGGACATACCTTATACATTGCCAACACAAATTACTGGAGTTACAAAAAGCAGGTCTACATGTGAATGCTAACAAATCCAGGATGGCATTCCATAAGTTCAAATACCTTGGCTACGTTCTAGGCAATGCGTTTATAGAACTATAAGAAGAGAAGATAAAGGCCATTCTAAATACACTTTTTCCTAGTACAAAAATAGAAGTAAGGGCATTCTTTTGGCTCCGAAGGTACTACAGGCGATTCATACCACAGTATTGCAGGTCCTCTGACAGATCTCTTGAAAAAAGGGGTACAAAAGAAAGATCTCCTAAAAACTTCCACTAAGGTAATGGAAGTTTTCTGTCTCCTCAAATCAGCCATTACTACCAGTCCGATCCTAGCCTCTCATAAGTTCGACAAACCATCTATATTACAGACTGATGCCTCAGAGGTGGGTGTGGGAGCCGTCTTGTCCCAAATGTCAGAAGATGGACTGGAATTGCCTGTATTGTTTATAAGTCGAAAACTGTTTCCTGAAGAGCAGAAATACCCTGTAATAGAGAAAGAATGCTTAGCCAAGTGGGCTTTGGAAAAGCTTTGCTACTATCTCAAGGGGAAACCTTTCCTGCTGTATACAGACCATGCTCCTCTGATGTTGATGAGCCACAATAAAGGTAACAACCCCTATGTCCTCCTGTGGTTTCTCTCCTTGCAGCCCTTTGATTTAGAGGTGAAATATCATAGGGGCTTTGATAAGGATAATGCAGACTTTCTCTCTCGGATCCCTCTTTTTCCCGAGCGGGAAAATCCTAGGGTGGAGGAGTGTCACGCTGGACGGTCCCCGGAGTTGTGCAGGGAGGATGCGGATGAAGAACGGTGTCATGTCTCTAATGATGCCGTCTTGTCTTCTCTGTTTACAGCCTCTCCCAGGAGGCCCCGGAAGTAAGCATGAATGTCCACTACGCCTTATTCCAAAGAATGCGGTCTTTCCTGACTGCGAGCCCTTTAATTGGGAGGAACCCAGGATCATGTGATGTTCGCATGAGCATCATTTCCCGAGAAGACCCAATAAAGAGAGAGACGGGTCATGTAAGAGACCAGGAAGATGACGATAAGAAAAAGAAATGACTGAAGGATAGCGCTGATCACAGGAGACCGTTCTGAAGCATTTGCAGAGAGGCAATCTGTTCCAAGAGGAGGAACCCGCAAACGTAGGGAGACTCCAGAAGGCACCCGAGGCCACCGTCCCAAATCGTCACCCTGCCACGCTCCTGGAGGAGCGTTGGCTTGCACAGGTGCATGCACAAAGGTACCCAGAGTGGTGCTCTGTTATGTTTGGTTATTACTACATGTTACAATTTATGTATGGCACTTTAAATGGGGGGATTCTATTGTGTGTTCTAGCGTTGCTATGGGGAGCATCATAGTGGTGTTCCTAGCCTGGCAGATGTATGCTGGCTGCTGAGGGGGATACCAACGCTATTCCTATGCTCCGAATAAACATCTACTTTATGGCACCTTAACTGTGTGTGAAGATTACATCATTTATTGAACACAACACTCTCCCTCACTTCCCTCCCTTACATTACCAGTGTGATGAAAACACTTATCTATGGCAATTTCCTTTATTCCGAGGGGTAACTGAGGACTACTCCCTGTTGGTCCTTCGTAACATCAACCTAGAGGAGGAAAGATAAAAAGAAGAAACCTTTTTGGTTTTCGGCTGAAAACCTACTTTAATAAAGCATCACACAACAAGTCTTAAACACGGGTTTGACTATTGTGTCCCGCTCAATCTTACACATGCTTTTACAATGATCTTCCCAATGAAGGGTATGGAAGTGATAGGCCAGTAGTTGGTGAAGTTTTCTGGGTCTAGTGTTTTTTTCAGGAGTGTGAGAATCTGGCCTGTCTTGAGAGCTTCTGGAAATATTCCTTGAGTAAGGAAGACATAGACATAGAGACATAGAGATTAGGTGTGAGGGAAGTTTCTTGGTAAGACATCCTCTCTATAGAAGTTGGCTTTGTTAGAGCTGAGTATGTTGGCGAGTTCTGCATCAGACAGATGTTTGAAGATTGTGGGATACAGCATGAAGGAGTGGGTGTCAGGAGAAGCAAGTTTGGCATTGTAGACTTGCTGTTGGATCTTCTTTTTCTATTTTTTCACTGAAAAAGAGGTGGACGGCATTGATCTTTTTTGCAGACGATGCGACTGGTGCTTAAAATGCAGTGTTAGCGTGTCTTGACAAACATTTTGGTTCAGGGTGATGCAGTGATGTCCCCTCAGGGTCAACTTGACAATACTAGTTTTGTCGGTTACCCCAGGAACCCATGGAGTCATTTATTAGATCGACATCACTGAACCGCCAAGTGTTTCAAATTCAGGCTTTGACATTTCAGGGTGTAGCGAACGCCAAACACCAAGCTGCACTCTCCAAATGCATCAAGTAAGGCCCTGCCACTGATGTGCACAGTTACATAAAATCTAATTTTACTCTTGGCTTAACCTCTTATGCGCAGCAATTTTTTTTAGTGTTGTCAAGTGGTTGTATGACGGAACAGCGCAGGGAAATAGGTCGCAAGCCTTAACCACGCATTTTTTAGCACACATTTTTTTACAATGTGTATGTTTTTACAAGGGATGCCATTACCAGACATTGTTTATTCATTTAAAAACAATGTATTTGTGGGGGGAGACCCCCAACACCCATCAACTTACCTTAAAAGCATGGTAAAGGCATCCGTTGTAAAACCATACACGTTGTAAAAGGTAAAAACCTCATTGTAAAGGGTGTTTACCATGTCAAGCGCTATGTTGAACCATTTAAAAACGTGAGGATATTTATTAATATTTTCATGATTATTTCATCAATTTTTTGCTTTTCACTCTCTCCACGATACACGCTTTGTTGCAGATCTGAGCATCATCCACGCATGTCCTCCAGTGTTGCAAATACAGTATGCAGCTTCCCAGAGTAAACTGCAGACTTCAGCAGCATTTGCTTTCCTGGCCCATACATAGTAACTGAATTCAAAGTTGGACAGAGTTGCTTATTTTCTCTGAAAGGGCAAGTGTCCGACCAGTTTGGGCTGAACACACCCTTAGGGCCCAGGAGCCAAGACTAATTTGAATTTGGTTGGCTCCCATCGGCAGTGACACAGATGAGCTACAAAAACCGGACTGCAAGTATTCCTGAGTGATTACCAGTGGCTGAGATGTATTCAAGTATATCACCATCACATTTTGTGCTGTCTAGATATCTAAAGTTCTTCGACACCTTGGGCCTCATACGTCCGTGACAGGCCACCCTCTTGAATGTCCCTTGATTTCCCCCTTGTGCAGGTCGCAGTCACCTATTGTAAGTTGATAGCCTCCTTGCTTCTTCCTTTTGTGTGGATTGAGACTTGAGCTACGCTCTCCAGGCCTCCAGCATCAATGTTGCCTCCAGCGTCTAACTGAGCAAAACTGTCATTGGTGCTGCTGGAAACTCTCCAAGGCCTCATTCTTTAACACGTTGGATATTTACTCCCATATAGCTGCCTTTTTTGGGAACATGGGGAGCTGGAAAAGTCACTGATCCTGAGGAGTAGTTGTGGGGTGCTCCGTGCTTCATTCCAGGGCCCTGCCCTGCAAAGCCATTTGTGTACGCTTGTGTGAAACCGGTGAATATATTTATATGTGCATACATGCTACACTATAATGCAATTCTACTTCAAATATTTTATCCAAATTGTTTTCTTTTTGGAGAAACCCTGTCACATGCACCCCCACCAATGTTGTGGTTCTCTACCTGTACCCATTCTGGAGACGGATTTATTCCTGCCCTTGACAGGTGTGACCCTCAGCCAATGTCCAGTGTGGGATTGTGCCTTTCGCAAGTTTGTTAATACCCACAAAAGCGCCCATTAGAGAGTGCTTATCTTCTTTGTAAGGCGTCCCTGACTTTTCCCTGCCACTCCCACTCAGGTAAGTCGAATCGCTCACACTTGGTATATGTACTAAATGTGCTATGGCGCTTTGCTAGTCTAAATTGCCATTTTATGGATGAAAATGCGAGTTTACACTTGTAAACCAAGCTATAATCTTTACACCTAAGTCCAACTCATGTACGCAAGTGAATCGGGCCTTAGGAGCTTCCCATATGATTGGACGTGGGCCACCTGATACCGCTGCCTCATCCCATGAAAACGCCGCCATATCATATCTGACCATAAACATGCAGGAATCTCCTCCACATGCCATACTCCTGTATAATCAATATTCTGTGCAATTTGTGTGATATATGGTCTTTTTGCTAATATTTGCTATTGGTTATGTACTCTCTTGTCAAGTGGACAAACCCAAGTCATGTATTTCAAACACATATGGGCGTGATGCTATTTCTTTAGGTCTCGCTGAGCCCAGCTCGGAGAGACATTTTGTAGTTGGGATTTTTAAAGTGCTGCCTGTGGCCAAAAGCTTGAGTGCACGTGAGCGTGCACGCGCGCAGCCGCCAATCACTGCTGCGCGCGCACCACTCGCGTGCTTGCCACACAGCGCTCCTGTCCAAGCGATCGCGATCACTTTCATCGCGATCGCTATTACGTTCGTTTTCACGGCCGAACTCAATTCCCGGGCTTGTTGCCCTTAGACCTTTGTTCACGTGCTCCTGCCACAGCATGTAGCTACTGCCCCTGCTCTCCTTCGGTAAACTTTAGCGGCCGAGGGCTCCTGGAGAATGCACGCACCCCTGCCTGCCTTCGCTAACCTCTTCCATGCTCCACCTCCTCAAGTACGACCCTGCAGCGATGACTGCTCCCCCCCTCCCTTTTCCTGCACTTCCAGGCAGCGCGAAAAACACACAGCCCCTGTGCGCATTTTTAGCCTCCTCCCCCACCCACAGAGTGCTTTCCAGTCCTCTATGGCTATGGACCGTGTATCGAGCCACAAACTAGGATTCTGGCCTCTGCGTTCTGGAAACCCAGCTCTCAGATCCTGCTGCCCCCCCTTCCCTCCCCACCCCCGGCCAAGGCCTCCGAGAATTTCAAGTGTGCTTCCACCCCCACAGCTCCAGGCATCCAATGGGGGGCCCTGGCGTCGCGTCTCCTCCCTTAAACAATTGACGAAAGCCGGTTTATTATTGGTCTCCCAGGCGCCGTGAATACATCTCTCGCGGTCCAAAGTTGGTGCAAACTATCATTTTAAAATTATTTTTCTTTGACGTTGTTGCAAAGAAGCTAGAACTTAAAGTTCCATCATGAGTGCCCATAAAACGACCAGACACCCCCCCTCTCTCCTGGGAATTAATCAGCAATGTCGCGCTTAAGCTGTAAACTTAGTAAGCTAAAGTGCGGGTGCAGCGATTGCTTAAAAAGTAACCAAATAGACATTTTTTCTATTTCTTTACTTTTTAAGCAATTGCGGCATCTGCGCTTTAGCTTCCGATTTATACAGCTAAAGTGCGAATGGCACAAATGTCTTGCATTTGCCAAAGTTTGAAGTATTGGCATTGTAAATGACAATGGCTTTTATTTGGTTTTCAAAACACATAAAAGGCATTATCATTTACAATGCCAATACCTCAAACTCTTTCAAATGCGAGACTATTGCATTGCAAATGCTTGTGTTAATTATAAACTGTGGTCTGCCTAGTCGCAGACAGAAGAGGCCCATACAGAACCCCACCCCCGCATTTACCACCTATACAACCTCACCCCCCCCCCCTGTACCAACCAGATGTGAGGCACCGCCCCATGTATCACAGCCAGCCCCCACCCCGTTCTCCTTATCTGTAACATTCTTTCCTTTGGACGTCCCCCCCCATTAAACCTTGTAACCAGGCACGTCGCTGCCTCTTCTCTATCTGCCCAAACCAGTGCCCTCCTGCCCCCCCCGCGCACCTCTGTCTCTGTCCCAACCCCAATCCCCTTTTACCTGACCCGCATTGATAACGCCCTCCCCACCATACTCCAAAACCACTTGACCGTGCTTACTCCGCACAACCCCCTCCCATAACATCCTGTTGGGTTCTCATCCAAACCATCATATCTGCCAAGTAGATCAAAGGATCCCAACCGACCTCAGAAGGATGAAAGGCTTAGGCATAAAGACCAGCCTCGAACCGCCATCAAATGACACACGCTGCTCCCCCAACCCTCTCACCATACGGGTTGGAGCCAAAACGGCAATCACTTCTTGGGCAGGGGACCGACACCCTCCCCCCGCCATAGACAGACCTCCACAACGTCAAACATTCTTCCTGTAATTTAGAAGGTGACCATGTTTGTACACCTGGGTTCCGCTCCCCCCTCTTGGAGGCGCACATTGGGGTGGGGTAACTGTCTGATTCATTAAGTGCCTCTGTGGCTTAAGCTTTCCCACAAGTGAGTTCTGACAGCCCTTTGCAGTTACGGCATTCTCGCGAGCAGGTCCGTGACTGCTGGGCAGTCATGCAACTTTCTCTGAAAAGCCGCAGTTTTAGCTGGACAAATTCAATGATTAGACATCGTTTCTTACAAATGTATTTTTATTTGTGACTGACACTGTGAATCGGAGGCAAGTAGGGTATCTGATATTCCTTTGTTAACATGCGTAATGGACGACGTGCTCTACTGTTTTCATGTGTTTTTTTGTAACTTTTTGCAAGGTTCCTTTGTTGATGCTCGTGGGATTAGAGGACGATTAGACCCCTGTGATTTTGGTCAATTGTGCATCCCCCTCACAACCCCTTCCCTCCCGCACTGCTGGGATGTTCTGTCCCGTTGTCTCCTAGCGGCGCTGTTGAGGCCTCCAGGTTTTCGTGAGCATGCCAGGTGGGCATGATGGGAGGAACAAGAGTGCTCACACCATTCGTTTGTGTACTGATTAAGGTTAAATGTGGCCTCTGTTCACTGTACGTCCCAAGTTGTGCAGCGAGTGCATGCACACTGTTGGCAGGTTTTCAATGTGGTGCCAGACTTTAATAGAAGGTGCAATGTGGTTCATGTAGGGGGTAGTCTTGAGTGAGCCTTTTGAGCACACCGGCCGGGTGTCATGGGGGGGAACAAGGGTGCTGGATTTATTCATTTGTGTGCGGCATAATGTTAAATATGACGACGTGTTCACTACGCATCACGAATTATGCAGCACGTTGCGTGCGGGCTGTTGGCGAGTTGTTTCGAGGGTTTTAATGTGGTGCTTGATTCAATAACTGGCGCAATGTGGTTGGTTTATGGTGGGGTCTCAACGGCTATGTGGGCATTGTTCAACAACCAACCAACGCACACCACGACCGAACAACCACCCCCCCACCACCACCCTCCACGCCTGGACTCCGATCAGCACCGAAGACACCACCCGCACGATGAACTCAATCCACTCCGGATCGCCGACCGACCCCTGCCCTCACCACGTCTTCAACAAGGCCGACGCTGTCATCGCACCCCACCTGCGAGACATCATCAACACATCCTTCGACACCGCCACCTTCCCTGAGAGCTGGAAGCACGCCGAACTCAGCGCTCTACTCAAGAAACCCACAGCGGACCCCACCGAACTCAAGAATTACCGCCCCATCTCGCTCCTCCCGTTTCCAGCCAAAGTCATCGAGAAGACAGTCAACAAGCAGCTGGCCACCTTCCTTGAGACGAATGGATCCCTCGACCCCTCACAGTCTGGCTTCCGAGCCAACCACAGCACCGAGACCGCCCTCATCGCCGCCACCGATGACATCCGAGCCCTGATGGACAACGGAGAAACAGCGGCCCTCATCCTCCTAGACCTCTCCGCGGCATTCGACACTGTCTGCCACCGCACCCTAGTACAGTGCCTCAGCAACGTCGGTATCCAGGAGAAGGCTCTGGAATGGATCATCTCCTTCCTCGACGGAAGAACACAGAGAGTCCGCCTACCACCGTACAAGTCAGAGGCCACCGAAGTTATCTGCGGCGTCCCTCAAGGATCCTCGCTGAGCCCCACCCTCTTCAACGTCTACATGAGCCCCCTCGCGGCCATCGCACGCCAACACAACCTCAGCATAATCTCCTACGCCGACGACACCCAGCTTATCCTCTCCCTGACCAACGACCCCGCCACCGCCAGAGCCAACCTGCACGAAGGGATGAAAGAGGTAGCCGAGTGGATGACGACCAGCCGCCTGAAACTGAACTCAGACAAGACGGAGGTCCTCATCCTGGGCTCTTCACCCTCCGCCTGGGACGACTCCTGGTGGCCTCCCGCCCTGGGCACCGCACCCAAACCGACAGACCACGCACGCAACCTGGGCTTCATCCTGGACTCCTCCCTCTCCATGACCAGGCAAGTCAACAACGTCTCCTCGGCGTGCTTCAACATCCTACGCATGCTACGGAAGATCTTCTGGTGGATCCCCACCAAGACCAGGAAGACCGTCACCCAGGCCCTCGTCACTAGTCGACTGGACTACGGCAACGCCCTCTACGCCGGTACCACCGCCAAGCTCCAGAAGAGACTCCAGCGGATCCAGAACGCCTCAGCCAGACTCATCCTCGACATCCCACGAACCAGCCACATCTCCGGACATCTGAGAGACCTACATTGGCTCCCGTCAACAAAAGAATCACCTTCCGCCTCCTCACCCACGCACACAAAGCCCTACACGACCAAGGCCCGAGCTACCTCAACAACCGAATCAACTTCTACGCTCCCAAACGCCACCTCCGATCAGCCAACCACGCCCTCGCCGCCGTCCCCCGCATACGAAGAGCGACTACAGGAGGAAGGTCCTTCTCCCACCTGGCCGCCAAGACCTGGAACTCCCTCCCGACCGACCTGCGCCTGACCCAAGACCACCTCTCCTTCAGGAAGAAGCTGAAGACCTGGCTGTTCGAGCAGTAGCGGCACCCCCCTCCCCCCAGCGCCTTGAGACCCTACGGGTAAGTAGTGCGCTCTATAAATGTCTTTGATTGATTGATGGAGCTGCAGGTAAGGAGGTTAGGGGATGGCTCAGGTCCTTTGTCCTGAGTGTGCACCCTGGTTTTCTCTTGTTATTGCTCTGTTCTTGTTGGTTCTCCGTCCGGTCTGGAAACCCCTATGCCAACCTTTAAAATTACCCTTATGTGGAAGGCTCGGTGTTCACTTTACGGTCATTTTATTAATTGACCTGTTTGCTGCAGTAATTCTCTAAAATGTTCAATGCATTTATGCCCATGGATGTAAATTCTAAAAAAATACCAGGGACTGCAGAAGTGACAATACATGCCCTTTGAACATGCCCTTTGATCCCGATGACATGCCACTTGACCTTTAGCAACAAGTGAAATAATATTACATTAACATTATCATTGCTGAGATCACAGGAAGAGACGCCACTGTCAAAATAGAGCAATTTTACTATAATAAAAACGCTGCCAAATAAGATACCATTACAAAATGTACATATAGTGGTCCTCTGTATGATAAACAGATTGCCGCAATACCATGCTGAGGGCATATCTGTCACTTAACAGGGTACAGCGATCATATGCCCGATAGTAATCATATCTTGAAGCAGAACCTTAGATACACAGGTTATGTCTGAAATGGAGAAGTGCATTCTCAAATACTTTTCAGTAATAGCCTAGTTATATCGTCGGACACACTGGTAGAGTCTGAGGTCAGTAAAAAATATTCAAATCCACAGGTACACCCGTCACGGCCTGTCACAACCATCATATTTTCACTTGAATTAATCAAGAGAGTCACTCTATGCTTAATGGTGACAAAGATTTATTATTTTTGAAATGTAAGGGTGTTCTCAGATTAGTTCTGTATTTCATCTTTTTAATTTGACACTTATAAAACTTTTGGCAGAAAGTCCAATATGGAAGAAGCACTTTTTTTTTTTGAAGCTTAAACAATGATTTTGCTGCAGCCTACTGTAAACAATTTTACATTAATGACTTGCATAATCACAGTGCTTTCTGACAGACTGAGATCTTGTAGCACTATAAATACAAGGATTCTTTTTACAGCAGTCTTTTTTAGGTTGAGCCTGGGCAGCGAATGCTCTGCTCTGCAAGGCATGCTGTATTCGGGTAGGGATTTCAAGCCCCACCCATATTTTTCATTGGCTTGTCATTGTCCACTGTGGCTGTTCATTGGTCAATAGGCTTAGTAGTCCCTCCTTAGTAGTCCCACCTTAGTACCACCTTGCCTCATTGTAACCTCCCATGGCGACATCCCCCTTACGTGTGTTGTTCCTCGGTATGTTTTAATTACAGCCTCTGAGCACTATTTTCTCAAATAGCTTTGTCCTACCTGCTGTTGCAGGCAGGACACGCTCTGTCCTAATGCTTTTTAAAAAAAAATGTGTAGCACAAACTCATTTGCAATGCAATAGGTCTCGCTTTTGCGAGAGTTTAAGCTATTGGCATTGTAAATGACAATGCCTTTTTATTCATTTTAAAAACACATACATAAAGGGCATTGTCATTTACAATGCCAATAGCTCAAACTCTCGTAAATGCGAGACCTATTGCATTGCAAATGCTTGTTATTAAATGTAGAGCTAACGTTAAAAATAGGTGATAAAAACGCGGGTCAAATAAACTTGCTTTGCAAACATCCCGGCAAATCATGGCTTCACTAGTCTTTCACATAAATGAGAAACAGTTAGAGATGTGTACAGGAAGAAGAGCAACGCATGGAGACAATAAGTTGAGTTGTTAGACTCCAAGAAATATATTGGATAAATACCTCGAACATGGGTATAAAATTGAAAAGGGGTCAAATACCCCATGTTAACTCTCTATAACACATTAAAATCAAGGTGTTTGGTCTTGCTTCTTTAAGAAACAGAAAGTTTCAATATAAACCAGACAGAGTTTTCAGAGATCCAGTTACCCAGCCCGCATTCCCAACCCTTCAATAAATCTTTGAGCATTGGTGAAAAACAGAAGCAAAAGGAACTGAACTAAAATTAGGTAAATAAAATGTTAAAGTGTATTTCCTGTAACACAGCACCACCTGATGCAATTATGAAACGATGCTCACACAACCACACACTGCTACTGAAACTCCATGCACACACGCGTGAAAGGGGGCCTGGGGAACTGCCGACCATCGGGAGGTCTGCCCCCCGGGCAGAATGGGAGGGTGGTGCTGCCCGAGAGCTGCTATTTTGTGTTGGGCTGGGTTTGTAGCCCAGGTTTTTGTAGTAGGTTGTAGCCCAGTATAGCCCAAAGCATAAATAGCATCACTTTGGGCACCCTGTAATCTTTTTAGGTTCAGGTGACCTGATAGCTGGTGACAGGGAGCCGTAGGCGTTTTTGGAGTTACGGCCTGTGGCATATTGTGGGGGCTTGTTTATATTAGCTAGCATGGTTGAAGCAGATTTGAAGGTGGCGGAGGCAATGGCTTCTGTGTGAGTTCGGACGTCTCGACCACGTGGTCGATGGGGAGTCAGCGGAGAATGTGGCCCACCGGGCTCACCAGCCATCGACCCACGTGGCAGACGCAATTGTCGCCTGCTCACCGCTGTGTAAGTGGAGGGCAGCGGCAGTGGTGTAATTTTCGAGGAAGGTGGTGCGAGGAGCCGCCTATTTGTAGGAAAGCGACCCCTCATATGTTAAGAAGACGGGGAGCAGGTGCAGCCCAGGCAACCCTGAATACCAGAAACTGCCTTGGAGGTCCCGGGGGCGGGAAAGCGGTACACCCCAAAATGTGGGGGCGAGGATGGGTCATGTTTGAGGCCCTGGTCCATGGCAGGGACAGTGCGTGTCCAGCAGGAAAAGGTCATATGGGGAGGCCTCAGAATTGGTGGGGCTTACATAGAGTGAGATGGGGAGGGAGTCAGGGATATGGCGGCACAGCTGGATGCCTACATGGGAAGGGGGAGGGTTGCAGGGGGCTTCACAGGGGTTGCGGTGCCAAGGAGAAGCCGAACATTTTGGGGGGTGTGGCAGGAAAACGCACCCTGGGATAAGTTTGGATGACCCTAAGGGCTGCAGGACCAGTAGGGGCAGGGTCGGGGATGGGGGAGTTAAGGGCCCCGTGGCTGCGGTAGCGGTCACCATGCAGGAATGGAGTGGAGATGAGGATAAAGGGAATGAAGAGGGTCTGGAGGTGAGGGGTTTTGAGAGCGTCGAACAGCAAGAACACAGGTGAGGGGGGAATTGGGAGATGGAACAGGTTTGACTCTTAGCGGTGGGTTATTTTGGGTGGCCCAGGAGCCCTGGGGGTATGGAAGGGACACAGTGGCCCAGCACACCAGACTTGGCATCTTTCTTGCAGGTACAGGAATGGCGCAGATATCCGGACTTGGTATAGCTGAGTGGGGCTTGTGAGCACCGAGGAGAAGAGATGGTTGGGCCCTGTTTGGTTCACCTGACAAATCGAGGGATCATTTAAGGCAAACACAAGGAGGTCCGGAATGACCTCATCGGCACCGGCTGGAAGGTCGCAAACGGGCTCCAGTGATCGCAGCGTAGCGGACAGGCGAATAGTGTCAGCGGAGCAGCAGGGTGGGGTTCTTTCGGCCCCCTGGGTGCCGCACGTTGGCCTACCACACACAGACCAATAGTACGGTACAGGAAGGTTGTGGGTGTGGGCTCCAGTTGGGGCAATATGGCAGACCTGCTAGAGCCCACAATGCTGGACTACGATGTGGAAAGCCTGGAAGATGGGAAAGTAAGAGTTGAAGAGCCAAGAGTTGAAGAGCCGAGAGGTGACGGAATGGGGGGTGCAACTTATGTACTGTCAAGTATGTTACAGGCAAGCATGGTGCGACCAAATAGGATGATGTAAGTCAAAGGCCACTGGTGAGTAGACAAGTAGCAGTACGGGCACTGTCCTTGAAGCCAGGTAAGGCCCGAGCCATTGTGATGGGTTCTGTTATGGCATCCACAGGTGTGGATGCAGAGGGGGGCAGTGGTGCGGCTGCGGAATGGAAAGTATGTCACTGATGTGGGTTTGGGCACTGAGGGAAAACAGAAAGGTGCTCAGGGAGAAAGAAGTGGGGCAGAGGGTAAAAGTAGTGAGTAGCGGCGAAGAGTTAGTCAGTGGGGGGATTCGCAAGAGAAAGGAGAGAAAAAGAGAGGGCTGGAGAGTAAGGGAACCAAAATAAAGAAGTTACCCTAGATGGGGGTCACCAAGCCGCTGGGAGCTCACTTACTGCTAGCCACAAAAGAACTAATATGGAAAGGGGAGTATTTAGAAATGCTAAAAGTACTTCCTGGGGAGGTGCAATCCAAAGAAGGTTCAAAGAAGGAGGACTGCAAGCTAGCGAAGCAGCTAATAGTACCCCTTACGATTGAGAATTGGACCGCGGCATTCCTAATTTTTGCCAGCGTCTACTGTGAGAAGTATCTAGAACGCTGTATTTGCCATGTCCAAATACATGGATGTTATTCAGGAAGGCCCAGATAACAGGGGGAGGTCATGCATGGCCCAATACGACAAGGAATTTTGGGCGTGACTGGCTTGGGAGCCTGAGGCTAAGTGGGGGGAGATGGATTCTGACCTGTGGCATCATTCCACGGGGGCAGAAAAGCTGGGTAAAACCATCTTTACATCAAGTGGGTTGCCAATAGTGTACCGCCCTTTTCAGGTGTGCCCCACCCAGGGTGGGGTGGGTTTAATAGCAAAAACCCAGATGGGGTCGGGAGGCTCCTTCTGGGATTTTTACAAATGGATGTACACTCAGGAATACTGCAAATATCACCATGAGTGCTCAAAGTGCACAGGTAGACATCCCTTAATCAATGAATTGTTTCAGGGCTGGGGGATATCAGGGGCAAGTCTCCAGTCAATTGAAGCAGTAGAGTGGTGGACTGGGGACACCCCAGCAGTAGGTTATGGAAACTGGGGGGGTATGGATCTGGTCCAAAAGGTTGATACTCTGGTTAAGCAGGGTAGGTTGGAGTACCTGATGCAGTTCTATGGGCAGTGGGAGGAAGTTAAGTGAGGGGTTCAAACGGGTTTTTCATTTGGGTTATGAGGGCCCGTGGGTGGACAACTTGAGGAGGGCAAAAGAGCTCAAGCGGACAGTCAAAGGAAAATTGGAGAAAGAAATTGCAGTGGGTAGTTGTGTACACAGTCATATGTTTCAGAGGAGGTATGCAGAATCTTTTCCAGCCAAAATGAGAACAAATCTTGTCAGTCAAACGGGGAACAAATCCAACTAAAAACCACATTTACCATTGTGATCTTATTTCAACAGAATTCAATAAAAGGGGATGAGCCAAGCATACTCGCCAGCTCCAATGATTATCAATAATTAACTCACAAATGTTCTTCATTCTGCAGAATTACGAAGGAAAATGAATAAAGGTTTTGAATAACCAAAAATTGAGAAGTTATGCCATCAAGTCAGCTCTCACAGTACTTACAAAGGCTGCATGGCTGATTAAAGGGAGCAGTTTTAGTGCGCTTGCGTGAGCCAAGGTGACAAAGTCTAGCAATGTGTGAGTAGCATGCACACTAAATTTAATCAGAGAAAATCAGGGAAAAATTCAAGATAAAAGGACCATAATTCTGAATTTCAGTTCCATTGTATGCACAAATAAAGAAATGCAAATTAATAAATTGACACCCAGGGGGAGGAGCCTAGCGCGCAACCAAGATGGCCGCGTAGGTGCGAGGCTCCCGAGGACCTCCGCGACCTCCTGAATTAATCCTGGCGATATCCTGTCCTTGTTGAGGGGACTGTGTTGGGGAACCGGAGCTGAGGCGCCACCCGTTTTTTGGGCTCGAATCGGACCCCGGACGCCAGTGGGAGCATCGATCGAAGGTTGTGGCCTTCTCCTCGCCGGCCCCCCGGATTGGAGTAGTGGGGCGATCCGGGGACAAAGTGAATAACAGCGGCGAACGGGGCTGGGCGACTGGCGTACCCCGCACTTTCACTTTTGCGCCCTCCTAGCTCTCAAGCGGGGTCGGACTGCGGAGCGGGGTGTGGTGGTGTGGCCTTGTCCAGGAGCCCGGCTGACCCGCCGGCGGTGGGTTGACCCGCGGTTCGGTGGTCGCCCCTGCCCCACCCCTGGCACCCGTGACCTGGTATAGCGGCCCGTTTGGGGTGCTTGGCACGACGGTGGAAGAGCCAGCATGTCCACCAAACAAGATGGCGACCGGGCGAAGGTGAAGACGACCCGCCGTGGCACGGCGCACCAGGCCAACAGTATGGACCGCTACACGCTCCAGAAGGGTTCTCCGGAGACATCGCGTGCATCCCCGGTGGGCCCGACGGAGGCATCCGCTCATCCGGTGGATCTGACCCTCCGGGACGTCATGGGCGCCATCGCAGAGATGAAGGCCTCGGTGGACCAGCGTTTCGACACCTTAGCGCAAAAAATAGACTCGGTCCTGGTGGATGTGAGCCTTGTGAGGGCAGACTTGTCCAAAACAAACGACCGAGTCGACTCCCTGGCCCACACCACAACGAGCCTCACGACAGACGTGGTGGCCCTCCAGAAGGAGGTGCGCCGGCTTGGCCAGGCGAGCGCCCTGATGGACCGGCGACTGGAGGACTCCGAGGGTCGGGCCCGGAGGAATAATGTCCGTATTGTGGGGGTGCCGGAGGGACGAGAGGCGGAGGCGGCGGATCTTTTCGTGGAAGAGTTGATCCTGACCCATCTCCAGCCCCGGGGGCTGAGTAAGCTTTTTGCGGTGGAGCGTGCTCACCGGGTCCCCGGGGGCAGACCTAAGACTGGTGCCCCGCCGCGGCCTCTCATTGCCCGGATTTTTAATTTCCGGGACAGAGATGCTATCCTCCAGACCTCCAGACAACAGGGACCGGTCAAGCTTGACAACATGGAGGTACATTTCTACCCAGACTTTACCCCGGCGGTCCAGAAGCAGCGGCAGAGCTTTCTTGGTGTTAAACGTCGCCTAAGGGACCTGAACCTCAAGTACTCAATGCTCTTTCCAGCTAAGCTGAGGGTAGAGGTGGATGGTCGCACGCACTTCTTCGACCGGCCCGAGGCGGCTGGGGACTGGCTGGACACTCTGCCTGGAGATCGGGGCCGGGGGGGCGGGGGGGGCGCGGCTGGCGAGGAGGGCCCGCCGGAGCAGAATTGAGGGGTGACTGCATAGGCCTTGCTCTGGACGTTGTTCCTTCACCATTTATTGATTGCGTATTTTCCCCTCCTATGGAGGTCGTGCGGGGTCTGTTGGGGGCTTCCCTCCTCCTCTGGGGGACTAGTTAGTATTTTAGCTATGGGGCGACAGGCACACTGCACTTTGGGGGGGCTGTCTGGGCTCATGCAGGGGTGCAGGGAGGGGGGAGTTTTGTTGGGACCGGGGGGTGGGGGGGGTGTGTTGTTTGTTAGCACCGCAGGGCAAACCCGCTACTATGTTGTTGTTTTTAGGATGCTCGATGGGGGACGACCGATTGTTTCGACGTATGATGGGGGGTAGGGATTTGGCTGTGTTGTCATGGAATGTTAACGGCCTGGGGGATAGGATTAAGCGTGGTGTGGTCCTGCAGTACTTAAAACGTATTTCACCAGATGTTGTCTTCCTGCAGGAGACGCACCTTATAGGTAACTCCTTTCATGCAATGAACCGGCGGGGATATCGTTTGGCGGCCCATTCTGGCTTCACCTCGGGCTCGCGGGGGGTGGGTATTATGATCAAGAACTCGCTCCCGTTGGAGATTGATGAGGTGCGCCATGATGAGAGGGGACAAAACACGGTTCTGGTGGGAAGAATGGAGGGTAGAGTGTTTATCTTTATATCAGTGTACGTCCCGCCTGGGTTACAAGCCACCACATTTGCGGACCTGGGGCGCCTCCTTCTGGACCTTCCGAGTGGCCTGCTGGTGGTTGGAGGGGATTTTAATGCGGTAGCCTCTGGGTCTATGGATCGCCATCCCCCTAGGGACCTCCCCCGGGCACAGGCGTGGCTGCCCGGCCTTCTGGATACGCTGGGCCTGGTGGATTGCTGGCGATTAAAGCATCCTGCATTGCGACAGTACACCTTCCACTCGGGTGCCCATGGTAGCCTCTCGCGGCTTGATTACATCCTTGTCCCGGCGGCCCACGCAGGGAGGGTGGGGGAGGTGCGCCATCTGGCGCGGGGTATCTCAGACCACTCCCCATTGTTGTTGCATCTCGATGTCTTCCCGAGGGGGAATGGCAGGGTGGCCCCAATCAATGCATGGTATTTGCGCGACCCCACCATTCGTGCTGATTTGATCAAATCCCTACAGCGATATTTCGATGAGAATGTGGGGTCGGTCTCTTCGGCCATCTCCCTGTGGGAGGCTTTCAAGGTAGTCCTTAGAGGGGAGGCCCTCTCCTTTATCTCCCATGCCCGGCGGCGCGAGCGGGAGGAGGTGACCCGGGTAGAGGCCGAGATTGCAGAACTGGAGGGTGACCTGGGAAGCGGGGTAACAGACGACAAGTTGCATGTTCTACACCTAAAGCAGGCGGCCTATCGGGCCCTCGTCACGGAGGCGGCCAGGGGCCTCAGTAGAGAGCAGCAGGGGCGATTGTATGATGTGGGTGATAAGGCTGGCAAATTGATTGCGTGGTTGGATAAGAGGGAGAGAGCGAGCCGTGTGGTGCCTTTGATTGAGAGTGTTGATGGTGCGTGTGTCACTGAGCCGGAAGCCATTGTCTCCTGCTTCGCGGATTATTTCCGCGAAGTCTACTCCCCGGTTTCCCCCTGCTCGGAGGCAGACTCCCATGCCCTGCTTCGGGACATCGCACTGCCCTCCCTAACGGTGGAGGACAGGGATTCGCTGGACGCCCCTCCCACCTCGGACGAAATTGCCTTGGCTATTCGCTCGGTTGCATCCGGCAAGGCCATGGGCCCCAATGGTATTCCCATCGAGCTCTACAAGCTACGCCCGGATGTGTTGGCGCCCCACCTGCGCGGGATGTTCCTGGCGGCCCACTCGCGGGGTTCCCTCCCGCCGGACCAGCGTCTAGCCACAATTGTGGTGATCCACAAGGAGGGGAGGCCCCGTGAACGGGTCACATCCTATAGGCCGATTTCGCTTTTGAACGCGGAGCCCAAAATCCTCGCCAAGGTGTTGGCCAACAGGTTGGTTGGCGTGGTGGGCGATTTGGTCCACCAAGACCAATCTGGCTTTATACCGCACCGCAACACGGCGCTCAATCTGCGGCGCTTGCACGGGGTGCTCGCGCGTGTCCCATTTGTGCGGGAGCCGGCCATCTTGGCGTCCTTGGACGCCACCATGGCGTTTGATACGCTTGAATGGCCATACATCTGGGCGATGCTGGCAAAATTCGGGTTTGGCCCGGGTTTCATTAGCTGGGTCAAATTGCTATATTCGGGCCCATTGGCGCAGGTGGTAGTGAATGGGCGAGTCTCGGCCCCATTCGCGCTGGGGAGGGGTACGCGACAGGGCTGCCCCCTGTCGCCTCTCCTGTTTGCCCTGGCCCTGGAGCCCCTGGCGGAGTGGCTGCGGTGGCACCCTTCTATCCGTGGTCTCCGCTGGACCCCCGAGCATGAGGACCGTGTGTCCCTCTATGCTGACGATATCCTTCTGTATCTCGCCTCCCCGCGTAAATCACTGATCGTCCTGGTTGATGTTTTGCGTTCATTCGGTCGCAACTCAGGCCTGGTCATCAACTGGGCGAAATCCTGTGTATATGTGCTTTCCGGGGAGGCTCCGGCCTTACCACGGGACTGTCCGATCCAGATTGCCTCCCAAGGTTTTCGGTACCTGGGTATCTATATCACTCTTGACCCGGAGGCCCGCTATGAGCGGAATTTGTTACCCCCCCTCCGGCGTTTGAGGGAGGACGTGGTGCGCTGGCGGCGTCTGCCGCTCTCGCCGCTCGGCCGAGCGGCCTTGTTTAAAATGATGTCCCTGCCACGCTTCCTCTACGCCCTCCAGAATACTATGGACTTGGTCCCGGCACGCTATTTCCGTGAGGTGGAGGGCCTCCAGCGGCGCCTGTTCTGGGACGGGAGGCCGCGCATTGCTCTGGCTAAATTGACGCTCCCGTGGTACGATGGGGGGGTCGCCCTCCCTGACATTAAACGGTATTACTGGGCCTCCCAACTAGCTGCAATTAATCATGGCCTTTACGGGCCCGCCTTGAACCCGGCATTTGAGATGGATAAGATGCTCCTGCCCGGTGGCGATTACAATCGAGCGCTCTACGCTGGCGCGCCCGACTCCCGTTTGACGGGACCGACGCGTGTCATGGTGCGTGTCTGGCACGCGGCTAATGCAGCTATGGGGTGGAAGGACCGTTTGACCCGGGCGTCACCGCTGTATGCGTCTGAGAGGTTGGGCTCCCTGTGGACGTCGAAGGGCTTCGAGAAGTGGGACACGATCGGAATCAGCACGGTGGGAGATCTCTGGACGAGGGGGGGATTCAAAACTTTTGAGACGCTGCAGGCGGAGTTCCAGCTGCAGGGCAGTGAGTACTTTCGGTACCTACAGGTCCGCCATGCGCTGGGCTCCGTCTTCCCGGATGTCGCATCCATTCCGGAGTCTTCCCCCCTGGAGGACAGAGTCCTAGATGGCCATGTCCCGGACAGCACGATCTCCCTCATATACAAAAAACTGATCAACGATAGATCGTGCCTGCTGACTAGTCTCCGCGAGGCTTGGGTTGCCGACGGGCTGGAGCTGGACGATGAGGATTGGATTTCCGCGGTGGCCTCTCCGAAAGAGGTGGCCATCCCGGCTCGCCTTCGTTTCGTCCAGCTCAAGATCCTTCACCGGGTTTACGTGACGGGGCCAAGGCTTCTGCGTATGGGTTTTGCTGGTGACGGAAGGTGTAAGCGTGGCTGTGGTGCGTTGGCGACTTTCATGCATATACTGTGGGAGTGCCCGAAGGTGGAGCGATTCTGGCGTGGTGTGCATGAGGTCCTGCGTGTGGTGACGCGTGTTGCGCTGCTGCCTGAAGCGAGGAGATGCTTGCTGAATGTATGGGAACCGAATGACTATTCGGTCCCGCAGACGCGGTGGGTGACTCTGGGATACATGATAGCCAAGCGCGACATTGCTCAATTGTGGGGATCCCAGAGGCCCCCTGCGGTGTCGGCCTGGAAAGAGCATATGGATTGGTGTATGTTTCGTGAAAAGGTGGTGTATGTGGCGAGAGGTAAGCCTGGGGCGTGGGTGAAACTCTGGGGCCCCTGGAACGCCTACCGCGGGGGTATTTGTGAGCCACCACTGCTACCGGCGGCCTCGCCTGCTCCGTCTCCCTAGACGGCCCCCCTCCCTCAGCCGCGGGCGCGCGGTCCCCCAGTCCCTGATCTATTCCCATTCCCCTCTCCAGAGTTCTGCTGCTGGTTTGGATCCCCCACTTATGGAGCACGTGCTGTTATTTTGGATCGCGGGTTGCCTTGCGGGTGTGGTTTTTTGGTGTTGTTTTGTTTCAAGAAAAGGGAACCGTACTGTGGGCTTGGAGCTGTGTGGCCTGCACCATTGATTACTCCTGTTTCACTGCTCTGCACTGCCTAGAGACTTTTACTGTATGTGTGCAATATGTTTTTGTCATTCTAGCGGCCGGCCGGCCGGATGGTTGTAGGCCCATACCTGTAACTTTTACGAACTGCAATAAACGGTTTCAAAAAAAAAAAAAAAAAAAAAAAATAATAAATTGACACCCATGTAGGTGTACCAGTTCAAGGTAGGAATCTTCAATATGTATGGACTACAACAGAAGGTAACGAAAAACTCTGATAACGTACTGCGTGTGTGGTTATTCTGGACAATGGTAATTGCCTAGTCCTATATACAGGAAAGCAATACCCCTACTTAGAGGTCGATTCTGATCCTGTATTTTTTTTTTCCGTACGACTCGTATCTGTAATTTTTTCCGTACGAATCGTACAAGTCCCGTCCGACCCGTGAAGTACGATTCGTACGGGAAAAATACATACGGATCGGCCCGATCCGTACGAATCGTATCGGGAAAAGTTGTACGAGACGGACCCGGACACTTTTCCGTACGAATCCTAAAAACACTGTCCGACCGTACAAGTACGATCCGGACCGGATTTCCGATTTACGAATCGTACGGAAAACGTCCCGTACACGGGGAATGACTTTACCCGCTACGAAGCGAACTTTGTACGACTTGTATCCCGGGAAAAGTTGTACCCGGGGTGCGAGTCCTACAGGGGTATGAGTCGTACAGGCACCCCCCATGCATATGTATGCACCTTACAACAACATTGCGTATGTACGCACTGTAAATACGCAATGTTGGTGTACGCACCGTACATACGCAATGTTGGTGTACGCACCGTACATATGCAATGTTGGTGTACGCCCCGTACATACGCAATGTTGGTGTACGCACCGTACATACGCAATGTTGGTGTACGCACCGTACATACGCAATGTTGGTGTACGCACCGTACATATGCAATGTTGGTGTACGCACCGTACATATGCAATGTTGGTGTACGCACCGTACATACGCAATGTTGGTGTACGCACCGTACATACGCAATGTTGGTGTACGCACCGTACATACGCAATGCATGGGGGTGTATGCCTGTACGACTCGTACCCCTGTATGAGTTGCACGCCTGGGAACGTGTCGGAGTACGACTCGTACCGCGGAGAATGTCACGTATGACCGAGTTGGACACACAAAAAACCAGAAGCAAATACAACGAAACGAGTCGTACTGAACCATGGACACTGTAAAACAGCACAAGGAGGGTCTATTCGACTCGCACAACACCACAAAACACGTCTACAGTGCACAAATCATGGAAATGACTGACCTGGCCACATCCAAACAGGCAAACAGAGGGGCAAACTCACAACCACCCCTTATAACACACCCACCAAAAATTCAAACTGAGGCCCACCCACAAATGGACCAATAAAAAGGGCCCACACACACAAACCATGAGCATTTGCAACAGACTCACTGCAGCTAGAGAGAGCACACCAACAACTGCACCCATTCACCATAACATATACACCTTCACACAACCTCCTTCACACATACCCCCACTTCACATTCTGACCCACACCTTCACATTCAGACCCACACACCCACAACCACACCATGCCCACAGACAAGAATCCCAAGTTCACAAGGGAGGAGCTGGAGATCCTTGTCAATTAAGTCATCAGAGTCGAGCCACAGCTGTTTGGAACATTGGTCAGACAGACCAGCATAAGCGAAAAATCACGCCTGTGGCAGAGGATCGTCGATAGGGTGAATGCTGTTGCACCCATCAGAAGGACCAGGACTGAATACCAAGCCAGGTGGTACGATCTGCGGAGGTCAGTCAAGCGAAAAATGAATGACGACTACGCTCAGAGCAACATCACTGGAGGTGGTGGGCCCCGCAGATCAGTACATTTCCATCCCTGGGAGGAGAAGGCGATGGCCCTGCTTCTGCTGGTGGGAGTACATGGACTTCAAGGAGTTCCAGAGCCTGGTGAGTACACAAACAACTTATGTAACATGGGGGTAATGGCATCCACACCCCAACTACACAAAATGCACGCAACTACCCCCAAGCCCTCACCGGCCAGAACCACACACAAAAACAACGCTAATGGCACTAACATGTGTATGCCCCATTGGGAAAGCAAGGCCATGCTATGTCCCATGCTATGTCCCATGCTACACGAAGCACTAACCCAAGAATGGATGTGCGGTATGCTGGGAGGGTGGGTGTCACAAAACGCATTGTTGAACTCCAAATAAGACGCAATTGCCCTTATCCCATATGGCCCAGGTACATACCCATGCGCAATGCACAGGGACCGGGAAAGTACTGACAAGATAGCTGACACTTGGCCCTGGTGTAGGCAGCACAAGGCCCTCCTGTGACCAGTGCAAACACAAACACCAAGACAACAAGGTCAGATATCTAGGAAAGGAACTCACACTCACTGTCATGGCAGCATGCTCCATGAGGGGACAGCTACATCACTTGGGAGCCCTAGTGCCACATCACACTACACCCACCAGCAGGCCCTGTCACACACACCCCTTACACAAGCAGACACCCCCGGGACAGGCAATGGATTTACCCACTGTCACAATGGACATGTAACACAACAAGACCAATACATAGCCGAAGAAGCATCCAAGCCAAAAATCTACATGTCAAAGACTCAGGAGAACATATCAATCTGTCCCCCGCAACATACCCATCCACAAGTGAACATTGAGGAGAATGCTAGGCACATACAACTACCTGGAGGAACAGTGCCAACTTGAATGTGTATGAAACATGAATGTTGCATGAAACAGCATTAACATTGTCTGTCTCTCACACACAGGGCAACGTGATGAACATCCCCCAACAATAGGGGTGAAGAATCACAGTCCCAGGCTCGGGAGGAACCTAATCCCACCGGCAGCGACGCCTCTCAACACTCCGCGGATGACCCCGACCGACCTGGACCCTCTGCTGTCCAAGCCCCTGCAGCACCTGGTTCAGGAACATCTGTGCCAACCACCACCCCCATTCCTGCCACATCCCAAGAGACACCGAGGAGCCGTGCCCGCAGTGAACAACTGAGCCAGTCTGACCAGGAGGGACAAGGTGCGCCAGGCACCCAGGAGGAGGTAGACAACACCGCCACTGCCATCCCTCAGGGGACCCGATGTGCCCACAATGGCAGCCCAGGCTCGTGTGGGCAGGGGTGGTGGGAGTGTAGGCAGGCGGAGGCGAGAACCTGACCAGCCAGCTAAAGGGACCGGTATGTCACACACACACAACATCATGGACGCATACCGGCGTGACACCAGGGAGTTCAGCCAGGTAGTGGGGACCCTCACAGAGATAAAGGGGACCATCACAGAGATGAAGAACCAGCAGGCCGAGCAACACGCAAGTCAATAAGAACACCAAGGACGGATGGAGGCAAGACTGGTTGAGCTCCTGGCGGTGCAAAGGGACATAGCCATTCAGTCTGTCGGATCGCCAACAACATGGGCAACCCTCCCTGTGCCACCAGGCGAAGACCACCACCAGCCACAGGGAGGGAGGAGGAGGAGGATTCGTCCGATGGAGCGTCCCAAGCATCGTCAAGGCCTGCATCTGAGGGTCCCCCGAGGAAGGTGGGTCGTCCACGGAAAAGACCGTGAGAGGCAGCGGCCCATCCACAGGTCACCTGGCCTGGCACCTGGCCTTCATGTGCGACAGCATCACCTCATTGACTGACATTATCTGCCACATGGACTTGCTGTTCACAGTCTGACCAATGATGCCAAACACTGTGGTCTGGACTCTGCTGACATCAAATGCCAAGGATCCCATCTCCCCCTGTGAACTTTGGATTCTATGGTCCCTGTATTGCACCTTTTTCTTTGCACAAATCGCACACTAGACCTATAATACTAAAAAGAATAATTGAAATTTTATGTTGCAGTCATTTAGCATGAGTCCACAACATACGTGTGGGGCTATGTCAAAGTATGCGCCTGAGTGTGGAACTAACTCCAGCCATCCATACACTGGGATCTGAGTCTGGTCGAGAACACATATGGGTCACAATGTATCATCAAATACAGACATGGAGCCCAATACTCACCTGTGATGGGCTCAAGCTGCTGAGGGGGGGCTGGCAATACTGCTCGGACAGACCAATTTGGAAGAGTATCATGAAGGCGTAGAGGTCATGGGTCATGTGGACGTGCCCGGGGAGGGAGTCCCAGGTCTGTTTGGCGAGGTGGGAGAACTATCTCCTGCATGCAGTTGTTCTGTGGATGTGATGAATGGTGGCCAGGGCAAGGTTGGCTGCACGGAGTTGGTCCAACGGGGTGTTGGATGACAGACATCCAAGGTCGGTTTTGGGTCTGGGTTGTGGACTGCCTCCTGAGTGTGGTTGAGGAGTATGAAGGTGCTCCTGCAGCAGACAGTGAGCCATTGTAGCTATCTCAGGTGGACGGTGATATGGCTGGGGCGGGGGATGTTGAAGGTGAGGTGTGCGGATGCACCCTGGATGTGGACAACTTCTCCTGCAGTTTTGCTGTTGTTCCTCCGTAGAGGGCGGTGCTGTAGTTGACCCGGCTGGTGTCGTGGACCTGGGGGACGGTCTGTCTTGCCTTGGAGTGGATCTATCTGTGGATCATTTGCAGCATGCGGAGGGTGTTGCAGCATGAGGTACAGATGGTGTTGAGTTGCATGGTAATTGTGAGCAATGAGTCCATGATGAACACCAGCTTGCGTGCGTGGCCACTGGGTGCTGGTGCGGTGCCCAGGCCGGTGGGACACAAGGAGTTGACCCAGCCGTAAGGGGACAATCCTCAGATGATGACCTCAGGCGTGTCCAAGTCCAGCCTCAGGTGGCTGATGTTCAGCCATTCGTCAACGGATTTCATGCCTTCTTGAAGGTTGGATCTGGCAATGGCTGGGTCTTTGGTGAGGGTGAGGAGCAGCTGGGTGTCAATGGCATACGAGATGATGTCGTGTGCGCATGTGATGGTGGAGAGGGGGGTCATGGAGACATTGAAGATCGTCACGCTGAGAGATGAGCCCTGGGGCATGGGCCAGATGACCCCAGTGTACTACATGCTGAAGGGTGGAGACCGACTCCCTGGGCCTTGCTGGTGAGCTACTTGTTGATTTAATCCTGGGGCCTCCTCTGGATACCAGTGTTGGAGATGTGTGAGCTGACAGTGTGGTAGCACATAGTGTAGAATGCCGTTGAGAGGTCCAGGGGAGTGGTCTCACCATTGTTGAGCAGGGCAAAGTTGTCGGTGGTGGCAATGATGACGGTTGCAGTGGTCTGGTTACTGTGGAAGATGGTCTGGTGCCGGTTGCTGGAGCTGTTTGCGTGGAGGAAGTTTGTCAGTTGCTCGTTGAGTGTCTTCCTGATGACATTTGCTGGGTAGGGAAGCAGGGTGATGTTCCAGGAGATCCTGCGGTACTGCCGTCCGTTGTTTAAGAAGGGCCTGGGTCTCTGCATGCCTCCAGCTCCCATGGAATGTGGCAAACTCAAAGGAGACATTCATGACGTGCTGGACGTGGGCTTCAAGGATGGGGAATGATGTGGTTGAGATGTTGTGTGGAAAGGGGCCTGATGGAGAGCCAGAGTGGATGGTGCACATGAGCCGGGTGGTGTATTTGCTGATAACGGGAGTCCAGAACCTGAGGGGGGTTTGTCCTGCGGATAATAGTGCTGTCTGCTTCTGTGTGCCAAGGCTGTTGTGTATGTCCATGAGCTTGCAGTGGTAGAAAGTTGCAAGGGATTTGATCTGCCTTGCAAGGGTGGGGTGTCTTTTGGATGGAGAGCTGCTGTCAGTTCACTCACAATGCTGATGAGCTCCTTGATGTCATGTGTTTTGGTGCCTCGGCCCTATCTGAAGGATCTCCACTTGTCCTTGCTGATGATATGGTGATGGCTGTGGGTGGCGTTTTCCAGGGCTGTAAGGTAATTGATGGTTCTTTGTGTTGCAAGGTTTGCACAAGAGTCCGGCTAGATCTGTAGGAGTCCAGTAGGTCTGCCTTGTCCCAGGTGGCTTAACTGTTGTTGTGCTTCACAGGAAAGTCTGTCAATGTGGCAAGATTGTTGGATCAGTTGCTGGTCCAGTGTGTGAGGTTGCAGGGTGTGGCAGTGGTGTTGGTTCGAGTGTCCCACACAGCTTTTCTGTGGTGAATTACATCAAGCATCTTTGGGGGATCGGTAGCTGGGTGTGGGGCAGTGTGTTGCTTGTCGGAGACGTGGATGCAAATGTTGATGGCCCAATGATGGATGGTGATGGTGGTGTGGTTCTCCTCCAGCAAGAAGTTACTGGCCCCCAGCCACATGTAGCCTGTGGAGGTGAGGGCGTGCGTGCAAATGTACGTGTTGATGGCTTTGCGGAATTGTGGATGTAGGCCTGGAGATCTGTAGATGAGTGTTACACTGAGGGTTGCCAGGGGGTTGGTGCGAAACCGGATTTGTGACTCTGAGGGTGTAATTGTGAATAAATTGCAATTCATCCTCCGGGATTGTTGGTGCCGTCCCTGCGGGTGATCTTGTATCCGTCAGAGATGGCAATGAAGAAGTTGTGTGCTGAGGATGCTTTTATCCAGGTTACTGTCATGAAGGTGATGTGTGGGGCTGTTGTGTTGAGGAGGTAACAGAGTCCAATGGCGTGCTGGTGGACGGAGCGGGTGTGGAGTAGGAGGCACATGACCTGGTTGTTCTGACAGGGTCTGGTAGGCGGGGCAGCGCTGTGTAGGCAGTTGGAGTTGCACACTCAGCATGCGAAGGTGTCATGTGTGCGCTTAAAGGTTGCCTGATAGCAGGCGGTTGATTGTCTGGTGGACATTGCTTGGAGGGTGGCTGCAGCATGAGCCTGTTGTGTGACGTGGGTCATGCAAGGACCAGAGGGTCGTGCACTGTGCACGTTCCAGGCGCAAACGATCCTGCCTTTGGCACGGCGTTGGCGCAACAGTGGCACAGACACGCTGCTGGCTGCATTAAGAATGGGTGGAGGGGGGAAGGGAGGAGCATTTTGGAGGCGTGTGGGTTGTAGAATCAGGGCACTCGGTGGGGCGGTGCCGCAGGTGAGGCAGCAGCAGGCGGAAGGGGTGAGAAACTAGGCAAAAAGTAGCACACAAAGACAAGGAGGTCAGAAAGGCACAGTGCAACAGGTTTATGTAAAGGAAGGAGTGTCAGGTTACTCATGGGTCACTCCGAGAAAATGTAAGAACAATCACCAAAAATGACGGCCACAGGATCAGGCAACAAAATGCGGAGCTGCGCACAGGAGACACACTGTCAGCAGGCGTTGACGTCCCGTTGTGGGGAGCAACCTGCACAAATACATACACAACCAGGTACTTCATGCACAATAGAGATTATTAGCCATGAAGAACTGCATGCATGTTGCCGAAGTACACATACACTCATATGCTCAATCTTTGACAATTATGCCATAGATGACGCATGCAAACTGGCAAGAGATCTGCAGTGTTATAATCAAGAAGAGAGAGGAGAACTAGAGAGGCTAGTCCGTTTTCCCAGTTTATATGTTAGTGATCAATGAGAACTAGCTCTTGTTTAAATTGTTTGTATGTCTGCGGGTGGGGGAAAACCATTAGGTTTTTATGAAGGCCCTCACCCACCAACCTAGTTGGTGCCATGCTTCATCATTGGGCCCCACCCGAGGTACCGAGTGTACCTCGGGTGTGCTTCGACGCCAGATTACTGCGGAGCGGGTTTTTTTGGTTCGTGAGGGTGCTGTTGGTGTGCTCTGAGTGAGATTTAAAATACTGTCCTGGGTGTCCCAAAGACTGTTTTAATGGTGGGCCCCAGGCAGTCAATAAAAACAAAGGCTATCGGACGTACACGGTAGGCTTATGGCCTCCGACGTCCTGTGCGGTCAACTAGTTTCAGCCAGGCCTTTTCTTCTACTGGCTTTCGTCAGGACCTTATATGTGTCGGGTGTTACAGGGGTTGTTATGAGTTTGTCAGTGCCCTGTGTGTGAAGCACACGCTACGGTGCTTATATGTGCAAGAGGTGTTTCCTCTCGGGTTGTACCTGTAGGGGGTAAAAAAAGGGGACAGACATAACATTTAAGTAAAGGCTCCTAGTAGTGGGCTAAAAGCTTGTAGTGAGGCCGTACTAGGTGCCTAGAGGTGACCACGGACAAGGCGGTAGTGTTGGCGTCAGTGGCGAGCAGTGAAAGAGTGGCCGGTCTCACAATATGCGTTATTGTGTGTGAAATTAGGCCTATGTACTGTGACCAGTGTTGGTGAAAACAGTAAAGTGGAGTTGCTTACACCTGATTATAGCGAACAACTCGGCATGGAGCTCAGCCGGGGGCCAGGACCATGTGCACTCTAAATAGGGGGAAGAAAAGGAAAAAGGCTGTTGGGGGAGGTGGGTGATATGCACCCAAAAAGGTAACGGTAAAAGCATGCACACACTGACACGGCCGGAGGCAGCATGAAAGGTGGCTGTACCGTTAGCTTGGTCAAGTTCAGGTACTTACTGCGCAATGTCGCTGGACTCTCAGTGAACCTGTTGTCCGGGCAGAGGCTCCGTGAGAAATGAGCTTCAGTGTAGAGAGCGCTTAAATACCTGTGGGAAGGGCCAGGTGTTGCTTGTTAGCTGGGTCAGGTGTTCTGGCCTGGGCACGAGTCATGGGGCGTATTCAGCTTCCTGTTGTCTCGAGGAGGTGCCTGTAGTAGAGGAAATGGAAGAAAGACTCGCATGCAGGTGTATGTAGCGCTCTCTCTATTTATTTCCAAGGTGCAGTTGGATGTCTAAGTTGCTAACCACACATTTGCACGCACATGTTATTTAGGGGGGTGCTAACCCATTAGGGGGAGTCGCGCTCCATCTGTGCACTGCAATGGGAGGGCACCCTCTCTATTTAAATGTAAGCGGCAGCTAGGCGGGGCTAAGAAGGTAACGTGTGTTAATATGCAGGGATGTTGCTGCATATTGGCCCTGCTAAAAATGGGGGTGATGAACCCACTGTGTGGGGGCTCATGAGTATGTGTATGAAGGGTACACCGCGGGGTCATTTTGGTCTCGTGTGGGTGTATACCCTGGCACAGTGTAGTGGGTTCAGGCAAGGCGTCGAGTTTAGATGCCCTGCCGGCTGTCAGGTGTTTACAGAAGGGGGGGAGCCTCATCTGCTGAGGCTGTTCCACGGAATATTATCATTCAGTCCCTCCGTGTGGGTGGACAATCTGTAGATTCAGCGTTGTTCTTTGGACAGTAGCTGCTTCTCGTTGTCTGTAGGGTGGACAGGGATCTGTTCAATGACCGTCCATCTGAGGTCATTGGTGGTATATCTAAACCTAAGGAAGTGGTCTGTTAGTTTGCTGATAGTCTTCTTGCACCGAATCGTACTTCTGTGTTCAGTGATTCTGGTGCATATTTTTCTCGTGGTCATCCCCACGTAACGGAGCTGGCATGGGCATTCAATCAAGTACACTAGATTGGTTGAATTACAGTTCGTGTGCTTACGTTGGTGCCATGTTTTTCCGGTTTCCAGATCAAGGGTTTTGGTATGTGTCATGAGGTGGCAGATGCTGCAGTCGCCACAGGGGTAGTGACCTGTGACTTTAGGGAGGTTCCACACTTGATGTAGTGTGGGGTTGGTAATGGTTTCCGTGGTTCTCGGCCGCCTGGAGATGAGTTGATCTCGTAGGCTGCTCGATTTTTGTAGGCGAAAAGGGGCAGGTCCCAGTCTCGTTTGGCCGTGTTGATGATTCTCCAATTTTTCTTGATGATTTTCGCCACTGTATTGGAGATAGGGTTGTACGTGGTGACACAGGTCAATGGTGGTGTTGTTTCTTGACGGGTCGGTGTTTCCAGGAGGGCGTCTCTATTTTGGTTCTTTGCCCGCTTATTGGTCCTATTGATGATCCTTGTTGGATATCCCCGTTGTTGTAATCTGTGGGAGAGGTCTGTGGCCTGTGTGTTGTAGTCCTCCTTATTGCTGCAATTGCGCCTTATGCGTAGAAATTGGCCATAGGGCAGGTTCTCCCTTAGTGGTCGTGGGTGGAAACTTTCAAAGGCCAGTAGTGAATTTCTAGCCGTGGGTTTGTAATATGTGGTGGTTGACAGTTTACCATTGGCGGCCTTGATCAGTAGGTCCAGGAAAGGTAACTGGTCTTTGCTGCTGGTGTACGTGAAGTGTAGGTGGGGATCACATGTGTTGAGCCAGGTCAGGAAGTTCTTCAAGGATTCCTCCGAGCCTTCCCATATCATGAGGACGTCATCAATGTATCGACGCCAGAAAAGTATTGATTCCGTGAACGGGTTGTTGGGCTCGAGGATGTGTGACTGTTCCAGGTGGTAGACGTATAGTCGCGCCACGCTGGGAGCAAAAATACTGCCCATAGAAGTTCCGTTTATCTGGAGATAGTATGTTCCCTCACATTCAAAAAAGTTTTCTTTTAATGCCAGTCTGGCGCAGTCTAGGACAAATTCTCTTGGTGTGGTGTGTTCCCATTGTGAGTTGGTCTGAGTTCACTCTAAGACCTTGAGGGTGTCATCTTGGGGCAGGCTTGTGTATAGGCTTTCAATGTCCAATCCCACAAGTAACTGGGTTGTGGGGTTAAAGTCCAGGTCTTGAAGGAGGGACAAGAGATGTTTGGTGTCCTTGATGTAAGTGGTTGCAGCTTGTACTAGAGGGTTAAGAAAAAAAGTCACAAAACCTAGAGAGAGGATCTAGGAGTGAGTTGCAGCCTGAGACAATCGGCCGTCCCGGGGGTGGTCTTGTTTCCTTGTGTACCTTCGGTACTGTGTAAAAGTACGGTATCCGGGCTTGTGTGTTGCAGAGGAAGGTGGCCTCCTGTTTGGAGATGTGGTTGTTGTTTGCAGCTGTAGTCACCAGGTTGGTGATGGTTAGCTTGAGTTGGTTGGAAGGGTCGCTGTCAAGGCGTCTGTAATTACGGTTGTCTTCGAGGAGTCTCTGGCACTCTGCTCGGTAAGCCTGGGTGTCCTGAATCACAATCCCTCCGCCTTTGTCGGCGGGTTTGATGGTAATGTTGTCATTGTCTCGGAGGGTTTTCAGAGCTGCCCGTTCTTCTTGTGATAGGTTGTTGTAAGTCTCTGTTTGGTTGGTTTTCTCTACTTCATTGTAGACGGCCTGCTCGAAGGCAATGATTTCTACGGGTATACTGGAAGGTGGAGGCATGAATGTTGATTTGGGTCGTAGACCCGTCTCATTGGATTCCCTTGTGTCATTGTTGGTGTCTTGTCTTTCAAAAAAGGCGCGGAGCTTTGCAGTGACAGACATGAGGCACTTTGGATTGTGCTGAACTCCTTTATTACACAAACTCCCACAAAGGGAAATGCATCCATATGAACAGACTCACAGGTCAGTTGCCATAACATGTGGAACATACGCTGGACCCCCCCCCCCCCCCTTCACAACACGGATGTTGTAAATCCCAATGAACTGGCACAGAAGTTAAGGGGATGTGCCAAACACATCCTGCTGCACACGGAGAGGCTGCAATTCACCATAGAGCCTGTTGTTGTGATGTCCCACACTATGTCCACCCATAGCATCTGCAATGTTTCAGAGGCAAGGTTTACACACATTGATGCCTTCATCAGACGCCACACTCCACTACAGATGACTGTCAAGAAGGGTGACTATCATGTCATGGGAGTGATGCTACATGTATATGCTCCATGGTGAGAAGACATGTATGCATGGTACCACAACATGCACAGAAGCAGTCCCCACACATTCCCAACCCGTACCACCACCAAAAAGCCTTGCTGCAATCCTTACCCAAACTGACATTTCCACATGTCCGTGCATGGAACGCTGATTCAGCACACGTTGCAATCCTCATGAGAAATAGCAGGAGGATGAAGATGACACGAGCAGACAACAGGCGCAAAAACCTGGGAATGACAGACACACAAGAAGTCACCTAAAACAATTCTCGCCGCACACATGGTCAGTTACGAAACATGAACAATGTTGGACACATGCAAATTTCAAAGAAAGTCTCTCCGCAAAACTGTGTGGCATGACATCATCACTCGAGTGACACATCAGAACACACATCAAAGTCACTTAGCATTCAGTCAGCTGGACACACACATTGCAACACATGCCACTAAATGCTACAAGCTTGCACACTCCTATCCAGTGACTCACCATTATGAGAAGAAGTTGCGTATGAGCTGACTCCGGATATCATCCTCCACCTCCTCATCACTTGCCTCGTGACCAAGCCCTGGATCCTCCACGGGTGGATGTTCCTGCTCATCGGGATCCAGGATGGGTGGCACTGCCTTCTCAACTGCCATGTTGTGCAGCATGCTGCAGACGATGAAGATTTTGCAGACCTTCTCCGATGCATATGGGAGGGACCCGCCTGTCTTGTCAAGGCACCGGAATCGGCTCTTCAGGAGGCCAAACGTCCTCTCAATCACTCGCCTGGTCTGCCCGTGTGCATTGTTGTACCGGTGATCTGCAGCTGTTCTTGGGTTGCGGAGAGGTGTCAGTAGCCATGGCATGTTGGGATATCCAGAGTCCCCTACATGGAAACATCATGTAAATAAGTGGGTCAGGAGATGCCGTAAGAGCCAAAGATACCGCAACACACAGGACAAACAGAGTATACCCACCAACAAGACATGCTCGTTCGTTGTGCATCCGCAGCATCATTTGTGGCACCCTGCTACGCCTCATGATGTAGGCATCGTGTGCTGATCCTGGAAAACGTGCACAGACATGGGAAATCAGCATGTTAGCAAGACACACTACAAGGGCATTTATTGAGTGGTAATGTTTTTGGTTGCGATAGGCTTGCTCCTGTGCCTGTGGTGGTACCAAAGCCACATGTCCCATCAATGGACCCAATGACATGGGGCATCCCTCCCAGGGCATAGAAATCACCCTTGACATCTGACAACTCCTCAGGAGTAGGACATTTGATGAATTCATCAAGGTGCTCCAACATGGCTGCCAAAACATCACGCAGGACATGGCTGAACATTGTCTGTGACATCCCACCAACATCAGCTATGGTCAATTGAAACGTACCTGTGGCAAAAAAATGTAGGGCTGCCATCACCTTCATCTTGGGGGTCAGCGCAGTAGGATACCTGTGTCGCAGTTGGAGGTGTGGTGCTAGCTTGTTAGTCAAGTCCTCAATCAACTGTCGAGTGAATCTGTAACGTCGGATGCAGGCACGTTCCATCATGGCAGCCAAGTCTGGCATTGGTCTTGGAACAGGCGGTGCCCTGCAGTACATTGTTAGGAATAATGAAGATTGAGAGTCTGCCAACATCAATGTCAATGAACATAGCACATGCTAGACTGCTACTAAACATGAGGTAACTATGGAGTCTGGTGTGTGCAATACATCCAGGACACATATACCAGCTTGCTGGCACTCCTACGAAAAGCCAGATACACCTGTTGATTGTCAAGTCTACATGACATGCCCTGAAATGAGCTGGGGGCAAGTCTGAGAGAACAGCCAGAGATATCACCGGAGTGACACACATCCACATAGCTGCATTGGAAGGATGTCATCTCATCCAGACAGCTGACTGCAAAGCACACGCACAGGTCACATGGAATGTCAAATGTACATATCAAACACATTGCGATGAAGGGGTACACGTGACAACAAAAAAACACAGCCATTGAGACGGCGCAGACATGTATGCCTGGGAAAATATGATGTCTGATGCACACAGACCCTACAGCCGTGGGAATCCACATGTGGCATGGTGTGCGTAGATGTGTGCCATGCCCTTCTCCACACAGACCCATGTTGGATGCAACAACAGCAGATGCAGTTGACCGAACACTAACAGCAAGCTCATGGGAACACATGACACACAACTGACATAGTCACATAGGGGCACGCTGATCGTGACATGTCAGTTGAAAGAGTGTCCCTGCCCCTGGCATCAGGAGACAGGTGCGGGTGGTGATGACTGTGCCATCCCACTGCTGCTGTGCATGACACAGTTGGACTACAGACACACATGTGGCAAGTCAAACAAAAGCTAAGATGCACCACACATTTGTGAAAAGCAGTAAAATAGTAACAATATATGTAGTTCAAATCCAATTCAAAAGACCGATAAGTGTTCCTTGATTTAGTCTTTTTATTCCAAGTTCATTGGGCAATGGACATTACAATGCGACACAGCCGACGCGTTTCGTCCTGAAACAGGACTTCTTCAGGGCTGTTAAAAATACATAGACATACAATTATAAATACATATATATATATATATAACAATAAAAAGTGTCACATATTAAATGACAATCTGACAAACAAAACCTACACTAAGATAAACATTTTACATAAATCCCTAATTTCAAGGGAGTAAGTATGACCAGACATGTACATAATGGAGGTTATATTGATGTTCCTCATGTCCATAATATCTTAATGGGCCATACAATGCAAATAGGCTTTTCAACATAGCATTTTGTATTTAAAATATTCTCCCAATGTAATTCTTACATAGAGAACAAACAAGCAAAGATTTCAAGGCGGAAGAAAGGAGGGAAATAAAGAACAAGATATACGATATCCTATGTTCCATTTATTGATCTGTATATTGTTTATGAAGGTGGTAATAGGTTAATTAGATATTCAAAACAAATTCCACCCAACATTATAGGGAATACCGTGAATGAGGTAGGTTTATAATATACCTACCAAAATGTAAGAAAGATCACATGTATACGTAATGATCGTTGTTGATACGATGAGGAAAAGATCTTCTATGTAGGTTCTTATCTTCCATACAAGGTTGTCTGTAATGCGAAACCATATCTATTGTTAATAGATGGTATATATATTGTTTGAATTAAGTTAGGTGGGCGGATATTAATGGAAACGGTCTTCCACCTCCCAAAGATTTTACATATACTAGGAGCAGGCCTTCAACATTCAGATAGGTCTAAATCCAATTTAAAATTAAATCCAACTTAAATAAACCCCACTCGGATTTACTTCGAGTGGGCACTTTGTCATATTGTAAATGACACGGGCATCCACTATTGTGGCAAGTGTCAAGGTGATGTGTGCCACATAGTGCCCCATCACACATGACATGTGAACACAGGTCATCACACATCAATTGTGCAACTAGATGAGATTACCTGTGCAATATCACTGGCTGACACACCTAGGGCCTGCACATGAAAGTATGCAATGACAAGTACTTGATGGACATCCTTGTGCGACTCATAGCCCTCCATTCCTGGCATGTGTACGCCTATTATCACCATTGTAAGCGTGTGAAACGCACCGTACCCCCGCATTCATTGCGTGTGTACGCCCCGTATCACTATTGTAGTGGTGCTGTAGGGGTACGTGTGAAACGCACCATACCCACGCATTCATTGCATGTGTACGCCCCGTATCACTATTGTAGTGGTGCCGAAGGGGTACGTGTGAAACGCACCGTACACATGCATTCATTGCGTGTGTACGCCCCGTATCACTATTGTAGTGGTGCCATAGGGGTACGTGTGAAAAGCACCGTACCCACGCATTCATTGCGTGTGTACGCCCTGTATCACAATTGTAGTGGTGCCGTAGGGGTATGTGTGAAACGCACCGTACCCACGCATTCATTGCATGTGTACGCCCCGTATCACTATTGTAGTGGTGCCGTAGGGGTACGTGTGAAACGCACCGTACCCCCGCATTCATTGCGTGTGTACACCCCGTATCACTATTGTAGTGGTGCCGTAGGGGTACGTGTGAAAAGCACCGTACCCACGCATTCATTCCGTGTGTACGCCCCGTATCACTATTGTAGTGGTGCCGTAGGGGTACGTGTGAAACGCACCGTACCCACGCATTCATTGCTTGTGTACGCCCCGTATCACTATTGTAGTGGTGCCGTAGGGGTACGTGTGCAACGCAACGTACCCCCGCATTTATTGCGTGTGTACGCCCCGTATCACTATTGTACTGGTGCCGTACGGGTACGTGTGCAACGCAACGTACACATCCACTTCCATTGTTGCGGTATGCAGGGGTTGATGGCCACGCCCCCCCCCCCCAAGTGACCAGACCCTGGTGGTAATGTATGGGCTCCATATTATAGGTTTGGCTTTGGGGTATGTTTCCTGCCCCTCACCCCCACCCTGGCCCCTGGGTGTTGTTCTCACCTTCTGCTGCGTGTGCGTCGGTTTCGGTGCACCGGGTCGTAGGCTAAGAGGACCAGGATGACACGTACGATGGGGTTCATGGCGTGTACGTCGCTTACCGGGGCTCCGTTTGTAGGACTCTGCTTTTACGGCTGTTTTTGGCTCCCGTAAGAAAAGAGCCGTACGGAGCGCCGTAGGGACGAATCGTACTTGCTGGGCCGGAAACCGCTGCTTAAATACGTCCGGTAGTTGCGTACAGGCTGTTCCAGATCCTATTTGTTGTTTTTTTTTACCCGTACGGTCTTTTGTACGATTCGTACGGAAATAGGCTTTCTGTACGAATCGTACTTCCTAGGTTGGACGGAAAGTTTACCGGGTACAAGTTGTACGGAGAAAACGCTCCATACAACGATTCGTACAGCCTTTTTCCAGGATTGGAATCGTCCCCTTAGTGTGTTTGCTACATACTATGGACGTATGAAATGATGCAATTTAATAATTGTAGAAAACGACTCTGAAGTAGAGCCACAACTTCGATATCATACATTTAGACATGAGTACATAGCAACAGGGCATTGGATTTCATATCTCTATGTGTTAAATAGTGCAGCTCGTCTCCAATCTTTAATGCTGTTTAGTCCATTCACAATTGGGTTTGTAGAGTCAATCCATTTCTCTATTCTTTATAATATATTTGTGTTGCAGTTTGTGAATTCTTCCAAATCATTAATATTAGTTTGGTGAGTAAAACATTTTGATACCAATGCGATAGATGCAGGTAATACAATGATCACACTTGAAATGCCCTAGCACATTTTAAGTGTCCCAAATGTGAATTGAATTCATGCTTCACTTGCTGTGGGCTTATCAGCCTTCCTACCAGCGCAGATGAGACTAGCAGACTATGCTATTATATGTAACAATAATTCCCTTATTGGAAGCAGGTCTGAAAGGGTGAACCATCTGTACAATTCAATATCGGGCTTTTCTTCTGGTGCTAAGTTTAGCTTATTAAGCCAAAGATGCGGGATGTTAGGATGACATAAAGCAGAAAAGCCAATATGTTGAAATATTGTCTGCTGTTCATATTACTCTTAGAAGTTGCATCTATAATTCAGTTTTTTTATAGTTACAATTTATATTCTGTGCCATTGGATTTCATTTTCATTTTAAAATAAATCTCTGAAATGCATTCATTGTTTCCTACTGTTCTTGAATGTGCCTTTCTATCATGAAAAAGGGTTTTGGTTCCATTAATGACCGCTGTGATGATTCACAAGATTGATTGTTACCTGAAATGCATCTCACTCAAGTACTGCTCTGTGGGATGTGGGGTGGTTGCAAACCAACTAGCTTTCTTTCTCGAATTGGCACATTGACGAAGTGCTTAGTGCTAGGGGGTCTAGAAAGCATAATCCTGGGCCATGTTCTAGAAAGTATAGAGAATTTATCATTTTGGCACCCTGCCATGGGACATGTTCTTCTAGACCTTTGAGTAATTATGGATGACACACTCAAGAAACCAATTGTTACTGTTAGTGGAGACGTCAATTGTAATACAGATTATCTCCTTCAGATCAGAGAGGTGCTTCCATTCTCCCGGAGCTTGGTCAGGCACTTAACTTATAAATGATTGTTCCCCATTATGATTTCAGTATTGAGTCTCACATTTGAATCTGTTTGATCTATTTGTTGATAATGCTCCAGTTGGGAAAAAGCGTTTACAATGCTGGTAATACCACGCACGTAGGTTACAACACGGACATTACATCGTCCGCGTTGTTACCACGCATGGCATTACATCGCAAGTCGTTTCAATGACTTGCACTAATTGGAGCGCAACACCAGGGAATGTGTTGGATTTTAAATCCAACACATTCCCTGCTGTTGCGCTAACTGGAGTAGGAATAGTAATTTATACTATTCCTAAGTCCAGCGCGCCATCTAGCGCAAGTCGTAGAAACGACTTGCGATGTAAAGCCATGCGTGTTAACAACATGGACGATGTAACGTCCGCGTTGTAACCTACTGCGGGGTAATAGATGGCTTAGTAACGTCATACATTCGCTCCAGTTCCAAGGGGTACATTTCAAGACAGCATTCACACAAAATCTCCATGCAAGGGATGTCCCTAACACGAAAGGTGGGGTGACGTTAGTTGGAAATGCACAGGCCGCATATACTTTTTAAATATTGTACTCATGGATGGGGTTTGATGCTGTAGATGCCAATACTGGAAACTGTCATGTATACAGAGCTGCTGCCCTCCCAGCTATTTATGCATTCTACAGTGCCTTATAAGTCCTGTTAGAATATCAAAAGCATCAAGCATGGTTGGTAATCAGTTACCCCATGTAGTTCAATATTTCAGAATGGGTCCCTTAAGTAATGAACCTAGTACCTGACAAATGTTCGCTGATTATACACCATATCCTGACACAGCAAATCTGCTGATTGCAGAAGTTAGACATTTACTAAATTATTTTGTGGCTGGTTATAAGTAAATTCGACAGTATGTCCTACAATAGACTGCTACAAAGCATTTTTTCCTGGTCCTGTGCAAACATGCAGATCCTGCAGTGCAGTCGATTAGTCCACAGACTATCAATGCTATCATGGGCACAACGCCCAGAAAGCAAAACGAAATTCCATGTTAGATTGCTTGCAAACTAATCAGTTGGAAGTGATCTATTCTCACATGACACCTCAGGACAGACACATCATTTTAACTATGTGTCTTCCCCTTGAAATGGCACCACCTGCAGAAGAATGTACCACATGGGGAACAATATTTGTGAGTATTCATTCAACGACGCATGACACATCATCATTTGTTGTGCTACCAGAAGTGTTGGAGCAGATAAAGAATGAGCATGGAGCTGCACCTACTTTAGATTTAGGGATGATATTAATGGGCAATTCTGAAACAGGCTCCTCAGCAGTTCTGACTAATGTTCACTGAGAAGCTGCAGCTCTGGTAGTTTGCCAGCTGTTGGCAGCAGGTCTCTTTCTGGATCATGAACGGGAACTTCCAAAGATTATTTAAGAAGTGTACATTCTGTGGGCCATGATACTTTAGGTTCACAGGTTATAAAACTGCATCTCAAAGCAAAGAAAGAGAGTTCCGATAAGGAAAACGGAGACTAAAAAGAAGCAGAGAGCAAAACAAAAAGCAGATATGGACCTCATTCAATGCAGGAATTTGGTGGGGGTAGAAGTAATTTGAGAGACCATGTTAGAGTAAGAAAGCCAAAATGGTACCAGTATCCTAATAGCCATTCTTCTCATTCTTTACAGGGCTCTGAGGACATTAAAAGAAAGAAAAAACAGGAGGAACTGAGTATTACAGAAAAGATGAGTACATAAAGCAAAAAAGTGAATCAAGACGTGAAGCTGAAGTTAGCGTAAAGAAGGAAGAGAATGGTTTGGACCTAAAGACACCCTTCCGATAAAAAAGTGGCTGGTTTAGCAAAAAAAAGCATGCTTTGTCAACTACAGATACTTCAGCTAAATGGACCTCTGGCGATAGCGCCTCTGAACAGCGCAACAGAAGTGTTGATTGTTTGCTAGACTCTCAAGGAGCATGTTGTGGTGACTACAAATGAGAAATACATACATGTTGGGAACTCGGATGGACATGTAAGGCCTCTATACAGAGTTCATGATGTAACAATGCAAATTTAGGGCGATATGCCACTCAGGATAAATGCTATATTCTGGCCAAATGTCTTGGATGTTTATGAAATGATTCTGGCAGAAGGTGATTGGCCTCCAGTTGTTGTAAGCGATGCTTCTCAAGTTGTTGAGGGGGTGATAAATCAAGCTTATTCCTCAGTACCTGAAGAATTCAAGGAAAAATATGTGTGTGAGTGGGTTCTGAAACAGACGACTGCTTTGTATAGAAAGTGGGACAAAGAATCTGTTCCAAATATGATTCCCTTAAGGAATGAGCCCCAGGGACAGGCTTCATATCCTTTAAAATCAGAAGCTAAGTGTGGCAGCTATTCAGCTACAATATCAAGGCATAATACTGCCTTGTCATTCCAGTATGAACACTCCTCTGTTTCCGATACTGAAATCTGATAATTCATAGAATAATTTTAAATTATAGAAATTTAAATCCACATATATGCAAAAGTATAGAAAATGCTCAAGTACTGCATTAATGATGATTCTATTGACAAAAAAATACAAAACAACTTTAGACATATCTAATGGTTTCTTCAGTCAAAATATAGCACCTACATCCCAGTATCCTGCCTCTTTTTTATTCTGTGGTTTTCAATACGCATACACACAATTGCAAAAAAGAGTATTACAATAGCTGTAGGCATTTTTCAGCAAGAAATATGGAGATTTTCTAGAAGATCTTGAAGATCTTAATGCATTAATGATATATACAGGTTGAACAGAATAATGCCTCTTAGACCAACATGGGTATTAAATCAATTTTAAGAAATCTAAAAGTGCATATCTTAATCTGATTTTTCTAGGATACTAACTATCTAGTTACGCGAAAGACTTGGCACCTGGTTTCCCACAGAAATGTGCTGCTTTATAGTCTCGGAACACATTAAGGAAGTTGCAAGCCCTAATGGATTTTCTTGCCTTAGGCAGAGCTTACTTGCCACATTATGCTGAGTGAGTAAAACCCCTATATGAATTAATTACTTCTACATTTTCTGAAAAACATTGTATGAGAGCACACACAGCTGTCTTACATGGACTGCAAGTAAGACATGTTAGAGACTTAATATTTACAGACACAGGATAACAAAACAAACCTTTTGATTAGGTTTGTTCCACGCACTTCAACCTACACATGTATGGTATACAGTGAAGGACAGATGGCCCCCACACTTGTTTCCTGTGCTGAAGAACGCATTACTCCTACTGAGCACATTCCCACCACAGTGCAGACAGCTATACTGAAAGAAATCCCTTTGACAGAGGAAAAACAATTTATTGTAGTTTCTCTCATACCCACACTAAAAGCAGCATCAAAAGCTAGAATTCCTAATGCTCGCGCTCTACACCTGCATTGGATGCAATGGACTGCTTTATTAAACACTATTGATGTAAAAGCTGAATAGGACTTACACTTTGCATGCAAGACTTTTTACAATACACACAAAACATTCCACAAACTTTGAATGTTCTACCTATTCATGAGTATAAGAGTGTGTTCTACATGGACGGCTCTGCACATCCTGCGGTTGGCACTAAACAGAAATTCTCTGTGGAGTGTGCTGCAGTACAAGGAATTATTGAGGATGGACTCTTCAAAGCGCTTCGCAAACACACTAGCAGCACAGATTGTAGGAATACATGCCCTGTTACTTGTCCTACAGAAGGCTGATTTGTCAGTTCCAATGCATATTTTGTGACATTGAAAGTTGAAAGTTTATTGCTTAGGTTTACATAAAACTGTATACAGTATTAATTTAAACAGATATAATCCACACATAATAAATACTTAGTTAAAATAGATCTAAAAAAGTTGAAAACAAATACAGAACATGTTAAATATAGGGTTTATATTGATACTAGTATGCAGGCCAGTGTCACTCAATAGAGCTGACTGTTTTCCACCCAGAGCATAAGGGCCAGACTCCAAAATTTTACAGAATTTTCCATGGATTTTGGTCTAAAGCCCTTGAAGCAAAATAATAATGCCTCTGATTTTGTTCTTATGCCTTCCACATGAAACGTGGGCTTTAGATATCTTTTTCAAGCATTGAGTAGTGTTGGGCACAAGCACATTATGGGGTCGATTCCGATCCGTTACAAATTTCCCCCGTACGAATCGTATCCGTTTTTTTTACCGTACGAATCGTACAAGTCCCGTACAAACTGGCAAGTACGATTCGCATGTTAAAAAATCCATACGAATCGCATTGGGGAAAATACCCCGACACGTCCTCGGGTCGGAAATAGTATCCGACACGTCCCCGGACATTTTTACCTACAAATCGGGAAACTGAAGTCCGAGTGCGCAAGTACGATCCGTCCCGTCCGTCCGAATGCACAACCGTATGGAAAAAACACCGTACGGTGCGAACTCCCATAGCAACTATGGAGACGTCCAAATAGTTGCCCGCATATGCGCCAAACACCCCCCCAGCACACCCACCACATACACGCCGTACCCCAGCACCCCCCCCATGTCCGCGCCGTACCCCCACCCCCGTAGGTACGGAGCGTACCACCACCCCCGTAGGTACGGAGCGTACCACCACCCCGTAAGTACAGAGCGTACCACCACCCCGTAGGTACGAGGCGTACCCCCACCCCCCTATACACGGTGCGTTACGCGCTGGGGGGGTCCAAAGCGTACCTACGGGGGTGGTGGTATGCTCCGTACCTAGGGGGGGGAGGGGGGTACGCTCCGTCCATAGGGGGGGCTGGGGGTACTGCGCGTACATACGGGGGCGGGTGTACGGCGCATACATACGGGGGCTGGGGGTACGCACCGACCATACGGGGGTGGGGGCACACACCGTACCCCCAGCACCCCGTATGTATGCCCCGTACACCCAGCCCCCCCATGTACGCGTCGTACCCTGGGTTCACGTATGTACGGCATGTACCCCCAGGCCCCCACACCTGCCCGTGCCTGTACGCACCCTACCCGAGGCCCCTACACCAGCACCCTCACCCAGCTGTGCGCATGTACGAGTCGTACCAAGCCATAGCAAATGTGAGCACTGTACAACAACATGGCCGATGTACGCACCGCAGAGACGCGAAAAACACACGTACTGAACCAGGACACTGCCAAACACCACAAGGAGAGTCAATTCGAATCGCACAACACCACAAAACACGTCCAACAAGCCCAAATACACCCAATACACTGACCAGCAACAGCCAAACAGGTAAACAGACCCCACCGACAGCACCAGACTTCAACCTTTACTACACCTTACACTTGCACACCTTCACACAACCACCTTCACAAACACCCCCTCATCACATTCACACACACACCTTCACAACCCCACACACACACCCACAACCATCCACACCCACACCATGCCCACAGACAGGAATCCAAAGTTCACAACAGCGGAGCTGGAGATCCTTGTCAACGAAATCATCAGAGTCGAGCCACAGCTCTTTGGAACATTGGTCAGACAGACCAGCGTATCTGAAAAATCAGCCATGTGGCCGAGGATCATCGAGAGGGTGAATGCTGTTGCGCCCATCAGAAGGACCAGGCATGAATGCCATGCCAGGTGGTACGATCTGCGGAGGACGGTCTGCCGCAAAATGACCGACGAACACAACCAGGCCAACATCACTGGAGGTGGGCCGGCCCGCAGACCGGTACACTACCATCCCTGGGAGGAGAAGGTGATGCGCACGCTGCCGCCGGTGGGAGTACACGGACTAGAAGGACTCGCCGAGCCTGGTGAGTACACAAACAAATCACCCCACATGGGGGGAACCGCGTCCACAACCCAACTCCCGATAATGCACGCAACTACCCCAAAGCCATCCCCGGACGCAACCACATTCCAACAACACGCACATGCCACTATCGGCACCATGCACCAAGCAAGGCCATGCCAAGTCACAGGCCACACAAAACACCAACACAAGACAGGATGTCCGTGATGCCGGGAGGGGGGGGGGGCCTCCAAAATCACATTGTGCAACTCAGCAGCAGACACCAATGCCCTCAGCCCATATGGCCTAGGGCAGAGCTATACAAACAGTGTGTCCCGACACTGTACTGCAGTGCTTTCCAAACTTTTCATGCTGGTGACACACTTTTTAGACATGCATCATTTCGCGACACGGTAATTGAGTAATGCATCAATAGCATGCGCAGTACCGTCCTGCATGATGCCTAGACCGCATTGCCTAGACTGCATTGTGTGACACACCTACAGACAGCAGCTGACACACTAACGTGTCACGACACACCGTTTGGAAAGCACTGCTGTACTGTGTCGCCAGCAAATGGCGGCCGCGTCGCAGGATGACATGGGTATGAAGGCCCAATTCGCACATAACAGCAGCTAATGAAGAGGCAACACTGTGAAAGAGTGTCAGCACACACCGCCGCTGCAGCGCAGACTCAGAGACACTCTGCCCAATGGGGTCCGAGAGATTCTATACAAAGCCACATGAACAAGCCAATGGCCTTTCAATGACCAGCAAAGTATGTGTGCCCAGGAAGCTGGGCTGAGGTGACAGAGGGTGACAGACAGACGGAGGGAGAGGGAGGGAGACAGAGGGCGACAGAGGGAGACAGACAGAGGGAGGGGGAGGGAGAGAGAGGGAGGGAGACAGAGGGCGACAGAGTGCAACAGAGGGTGACAGACAGACGGAGGGAGAGGGTGCGAGAGGGAGGGAGACAGAGAGCGACAGAGGGAGACAGACAGAGGGAGAGGGAGAGAGAGGGAGGGAGACAGACAGAGGGAGGGTGAGGGAGAGAGAGGGAGGGAGACAGAGGGCGACAGAGGGCGACAGACAGAGGGAGGGAGAGAGAGGGAGGGAGACAGAGGGCGACAGAGTGCAACAGAGGGTGACAGACAGACGGAGGGAGAGGGAGAGAGAGGGAGGGAGACGGAGGGCGACAGAGGGAGACAGACAGAGGGAGGGGGAGGGAGAGAGAGGGAGGGAGACAGAGGGAGACAGACAGAGGGAGGGGGAGGGAGAGAGAGGGAGGGAGACAGGGCAACAGAGGGCGACAGAGGGAGGAAGAGGGAGAGAGAGGGAGGGAGACAGAGGGTGACAGAGTGCGACAGAGGGTGACAGACAGACGGAGGGAGAGGGAGGGAGGGAGGGAGACAGAGGGCGACAGAGGGAGACAGAGGGTGACAGACAGACGGAGGGAGAGGGAGAGAGAGGGAGGGAGACAGAGGGCGACAGAGTGCAACAGAGGGTGACAGACAGACGGAGGGAGAGGGAGAGAGAGGGAGGGAGACAGAGGGTGACAGAGGGAGACAGACAGAGGGAGACAGACAGAGGGAGACAGACAGAGGGAGACAGACAGAGGGAGGGAGAGAGAGGGAGGGAGACAGAGGGCGACAGACAGAGGGAGGAAGAGGGAGAGAGGGTGGAAGACAGAGGGCAACAGACGGAGGGAGAGAGAGGGAGGGAGACAGAGTGCAACAGAGGGTGACAGACAGACGGAGGGAGAGGCAGAGAGAGGGAGGGAGGGAGGGAGACAGAGGGAGGGAGGAGGGTGACAGAGGGAGGGAGAGAGAGAGACAGAGGGAGACAAAATCACCCTTGGGTGGTGTGGGCATGTCCGCCCATTAGCAGGTGGACTGTGTGCATGTTGACAAGGTCTGGCAGTGCGTGAAACACCCCTCGTTCGTTTGGAAAGCACTGGCCCATGTGTCAAACTGTGCACGAGTCGATCCTCGCTGCAGGCACAAACCTAACCTCACACCCAGTATACCCACTCACTGTGTTTGTTAGAACCCAGTCACAAATGCATAAGTTTCCTACCTGCATTCTCTAATAGACATTACAAAGCAACATTTGGCCGCGTACAGTGCAACACGTAAGTCGGTCCTGCAGCGCTCGCTACGCACGCTTGCTACACTGCTCCCTGCGTTCAATTTTATTTATTTATTTATTTTATTTTTTCAATTTGTAGGGCGCAACAGCTACCCAAAAAGGGTTTCCCGGCGCCTAGACACAGCTAGTTAGAAGACAGGACTAACGGCTATTGAGATTTATTGTTCAAATAGCCAGGTCTTGACATGCTTTCTAAACCTGACATAATTTTCCTCCTTTCGGAAGAAGGGAGGGAGCGTATTCCAGAGGGAGGGTCCCAGATGGGCAAAGGATCTGCCACCTACTCTCGCCCGTTTGAATCTCGGCACGCAGAAAAAGGCTGCCGACTGCGACCGTAGGTTACGTTTGGGAGTATAGGGGTGGGCAAGGGCTAGAAGATATTTAGGTGCCGTGCCCGCTTTAATTCTGAACATAAAGTTCAGGGCTTTAAAGCGGATTCTATTTTCAACCCTGAGCCAATGGAGTTCTCGGCGGTGACTCGAGACTCCAGAGTTTTTAGGAATATTGTACAGTAGGCGAACTGCTGCGTTTTGCACAAGTTGTAGTCGGCCGACTACTGATTTGTTGGCGCCCAGATACAGAATGTTGCCGTAGTCAAGCCTCGATGTTATGAGGGCATTGACTACGGTCTTCTGCGTGGAGAGAGGCAGCATCCAGAGAATTTTCCTCAACCATTTGACTAAGGTAAGACATAGACCAGTAACTTTGCTGGCCTGTTGATTCATGGAAAGGGAGTTGTCTAAGATAAATCCCAGATTACGAACATGGGTCACCGGGATGGGAAGAGCGCCCATCTGATCAGGCCAATGTACGGAATTCCACAAATCTTGATGTTTTCCCAGAACCAGAATCTCGGCCTTGTCACCGTTAAGTTTAAGTTGATTTCTCGTCATCCAGTTCAGGATGTTTAGGAGTCCTACTTTAAGTAGAGAAGGAGAGTTGGGACAGTATTCGGATAGGGAAAAAATGATTTGTGAATCGTCCGCATAGCTCATAAAAGTGAGACCAGATTGTTCAACAAGGTCGGCCAGGGGTCTAAGGTATAAATTAAAAAACAAAGGGCTAAGAATAGACCCCTGGGGTACTCCATGGGGTGCCAATAAAGTATCCGAAGAGGCTCGTGAAGAGGTGATTTGGAAGGTTCGACTAGCCAAGAAGGACCGGATCCAGTCCAAGGCCTTTCCGCGTACACCATTTTTATCCAATACCTTAACGAGAGTTTCATGGGAAATGGTGTCGAAGGCCGCGCTCAGATCTAATAGCACGAGCGCGACCATCTGACCTTGATCAAGAAGTTTACGAATGTGCTCCGTAACTCCAAGCAGGGCGGTTTCAGTAGAGAAAGCGGCCCTAAAACCTGACTGTGAGGGATGTAGAAGAGAATTTTCTTCCGCAAAAATAGATAGCACAGAATGCACTCTCCAAACATTTGGAGAATGCAGGAAGCAAGGATATGGGTCTGTAATTGGCAGGAATTTCCGGGTTAGCAGTAGGTTTTTTTAGAAGAGGTGTAACCATGGCATGTTTCCATAGAGCTGGGACAATGGCAAGGTCAAGGGAAGAGTTCAGAAGGTTTGTAATGATTTCCAAGGAACTGTCACCGAGTTGTTTGATGATTTTGATAGGGATAGGGTCCCTGGGGGAGCCGGATTTAATGGTCTTAAGAATCACTTTCAGTTTGTCTACTGAGAGAGCAGGCCAGGATTCCATTGTGTTGGCACAAGGAGGAGTTAAACCTAAGTCAGAGGGAGAGGGTGGTGCTTTATTGTTCATACTGATATCTAGGATGATTTTATCAATTTTTTCAGTAAAAAAGAGTGCTAACGCCTGGCATTGTTGAGTGTTAAGTGGAGGTGCTGCAGCTGTAGTGTAAGCACCAGCCAGTTCTTTGACTTTGTTAAATAGGGTTTTTGGCATATTGGTGGCCTCCAAAATGCTTTTTGAGACGAATGCGGCTCTTGCTTTTGCGCAGGTCGTATGGTACAAATTTCTGGCCTCATGATAGCTTTTCTTGGCGTCCAGGGCGTAGTTTTTACGCCATTTGCGTTCAAGCGCTTTGCATTTAGATTTTTCGGCTTTTAGGCTATCATTAAACCAAGTAGCCGGGTGGCGGTGTCTATTCCCTTTAATACACGTAGAGGGCAGGCATTTATTCGCGGCATCGCTGAGCCACTTTTGCGCTGCAGCCGCGAGGCTGTCCATGTCTGGGCTATTACCCGGAGGGTTCTCTTGTAATGTAGAATTTAACAATTCTAAGTTCACTGATTTCCAATTTTTCCTGGGTGTTTCAGGGGAATCATATTGCAAATTGAAAGCGGGAGGAAAAGTGATGCTGAAATTTATTAGATGGTGGTCGGACCAGCATATGGGCATAGTAGCGAGACATTTAAGTTCTCTGATGTTGGAGAATATAGGATCCAGCAAATGGCAAGCTATGTGAGTAGGGCTAGAGTTGATCAGAGACAAATTTAGAACCTTCAAGTCATCCAGTAGGTTAGAACAGGAAGAGGTGGTGGGGTCCTCAAGGTGCAAGTTGAAATCGCCCAACAGGGAAAAATTGCTTGAGGTAATGTAATGGGGAATGATAAGATTCGCTAAATTTGAAACCCATTGAGAGGGGTTTCCTGGGGGACGATAAATCAAAAAGCAGACATCGTGAAATTTGGGTTCAGAAAAATTTGAAAAAGGCCTGCTTCACAGTCTGGAATAGCTACTGGTTCAAGAGTACATTTTAAATCTCTATTAAAAATGATTGCTATTCCGCCACCTACCTGTTTATTCCTGTCTATTCTGACAATGGCATAATTGTCAGGGAGGGCGGTAGCGATATCCGGTCCGGCACTATCGTGCAGCCAAGTCTCCGTTAAGAAGAGGGCACTGGGACTCTTTTCAGCTAAGAGGTTGAAAATGTCATATTTATGTTTCGGTAATGAGCGACAATTAGTACTGTAAAAAACATAATTTCGAGATTCATTTTTGCGCACTAATTTTCGTTTTATGTGTCTTCTGGAAGTATCAGGGTGGGGTTGACATATTGAAATGGTCAATTTGCAGTTGGCGCAGGAGCGTATTCCTATTTTATGAAGATTAACTATTGTGCACCTAGGATTGGGGGTAGGACGTAAAGCTTTCAATTCTGACAATGATCTTACCAGCCTGGGTTTTGCAGGGGGAGCGGTGGCCTCAGCCCCGTGCCCCGTCCTGACACGGACGGGCACAGACGGGCTAGTCTTTGGCGTGTCTTCGGCGTGCCAATGGTGTGCCCGCTGCGCTCGTCCGCTGCGCTTCCGAGCGATGAGCATAGTAATGGGGAAGAGGAGGGGGCGTGGCTATTCGAAAGGGGCGTGGCCCCGAGTCACGTGGGTGGTGACGATACCGGGAAACTGATCTTCCCCCAGCAGCGCTCTAAGCGAAAATGCAGCAAGGTAAAACACAGTTTACGTTTTAAAATGACAACAAAACAGTGCAAATAAGTACAGTATTAAAAGTTGAGGAGCAAACCCCCGGCTTCCGCCTCAAGGGTAAACTAGCGTGTCAACACCGGCTGCTGCTCAGCGCGGCGTTTTCAAGCCTCCGGGAGGGGGCGTGGCTATTCGAAAGGGGCGTGGCCCCGAGTCACGTGGGTGGTGACGATACCGGGAAACTGATCTTCCCCCAGCAGCGCTCTAAGCGAAAATGCAGCAAGGTAAAACACAGTTTACGTTTTAAAATGACAACAAAACAGTGCAAATAAGTACAGTATTAAAGTTGAGGAGCAAACCCCCAGCTTCCGCCTCAAGGGTAAACTAGCATTCAAAACTGATGCAACAACAAAGAGTGTGTCACACATAGGAAAAGTGTTGACAGCCGTGGCCAAGGGACATACCCATGCACCATGCACAATGCACAGGGACTTGCCAAGTACAGACAAGGTAGATGACACTTGGCCCTGCTGTAGACAGCAGAAGGCAAACCTGTGACCACTGTACACTCAAACACCAACTCCACATGCCACCTACCTACCACAGGAACTCACATTCACTGTCATGCCAGCAGGCACCATGAGGGGATAGACACATCACCTGGTCGACCCAATGACAAGTCACACCACACCCAACAGCATGCCCGGTCACACCTCCCCCCCCCTTACACAAGCACACACCCCCGGGGCAGTCAACGCAAATTGCCACTCCCACAATGGATATGTGACACAACAAGACCAATCCATAGCCAAATAAGCATCCCAACACTCATTAGACAGGCCAAATAACCAGGAGTACATATCAATCTGACCCCTGCAACATACCCATCCATAAGTGCACTGTGAGAGGAATGCTAGACATATCCAACTACCCAGAGAAACTGTGCCAACTTGAATATGTATGAAACATGGATGACTCATGTAACACCATTAACATTGTCTCTCTCTCACACACAGGGCAACGTCGTCGATCTCCCCCCCAACACTGGGGGGGAAGACACATAGGACCAGCCTCGGCGTGAGGATGATCCCACCGGCAGCGACGACTCTCACCACAGCGTGGATGACCCCGACCAACCTGGCCCCTCTGGTGCCCAAGCACCGGCAGCACCTGCGTCAGGTACAACTGTGCCAACCACCACTCCCATTCCTGCCACATCCCAGGATACACACAGGAGCCCTGCTCGCACACAACGCAGCCAGTCTGACCAGGAGGGACGATGGACCCCGGGCACCCAGGAGGAGGCAGGCGACCCCGCAAATGCCATCCCTCAGGGGTCCCGGAGACCCGACGTGCCCACAAGGGCAGGCCAGGCTCAAGTGGGCAGGGGTGGTGGGAGTGGAGGACGGCGGAGGCACGAGCCTGACCAGCCAGCTGAGGAACCGGTAATGTCACACGTCCGCAACATCCTGGACACATACCGGTGTGACACCAGGGGCATCAGCCAGCTGTGGAGGCCCTCAACCAGATAAAGAACGTGCAGGCCGAGCAATATGCCAGTCAACAGCAACACCAAGGACGGATGGAGGCAAGACTGGCTGAGCTCGTGGCGGTGCAAACGGACATGACCCGTGTACTCCGTTGGATTGCCGAAAACATGGGCAACCCTCCCTGTGCCACCAGGCGTAGATCACCACCAGCCACAGGGAGGGATCAGGAGGAGGAGGATTCGTCCGACGGAGCATCCCAGACATCGTCACGGCCTGCTTCTGAGGGTCCCCCCAGGAAGGTGGGTCGTCCACACAAAAGACCGTGAGAGTCAGCGGACCATCACCATCTCCCAGGTCACCTGGCCTGGCACCTGTCCCTCTGGCGCAACAGCAGCACCTCATCCAATGACATTCTCTGCCACATGGACTTGCTGGTCAGTGTCTGACCAATGTTGACAAAGACTGTGGCATGGACTCTGATGACTTCCAATGGCAAGGATACCATCTCCCCCTGTGAACTTTGGATTCTATTCCCCCGGTACAGCACCTAATTGCATCCCCCCAAACACGTACCCCACCACCAATAAAAATATTAGAAATCACGAGATGATGCCGTCAATTAGCATTATTCCATTACATGTGTGTGTTGGCAAGTCAAACCATGCCTGAGTTTTGAAGTAACTCCAACCATGCATACCCCGGGGTCTGAGTCTGGCACAGGACACACATGGGTCACAATGTATCATCCTAAACAGACATGGAGCACCATACTCACCCGTGATGGGCCCAACCAGCTGAGGGGGTGCCTGCACAACTGTGCAGACAGACCTATTTCGAAGAGCAACAGTCATGCGCAGAGGTCAGGGATCATGTGGAATGTCCTGGGGTGGGAGTCCCAGGTATGTGTAGCCAGGTGGGCGAACTATGTCCTGCAAGCAGGAGTCAGGTGGATGTGGAGAATGGTGGCCAGGCCAAGTTTGGATGCATGGGGATGGCACAATGGGGTCTTGGATGACAGTGCCACATGGTTGTGTTGGGGGCGTGGTCGTGGGCTGCATCCTGAGTGTGGCCGTGGATTGTGAAGGTCATCCTGCAGATGACAGTGATCCATTGCCGCTATCCTTATTGGACGGTGATGTGGCTGGGTTGCCGGATGTTGAAGCAGAGCTGTGCAGATGCACCCTGGATGTGGACAAGTGTCATGGGAGGTGTAAGGTACTTCTCCCAAGAGTGCAGGGTAGGATTGGACATGGATGTCGAAGTTGACTTGGGGGATGGTCTGTCTTGCCTTGAGGTGGATCGAACAGTGGACCGTGTGCATAATGCAGAGTGTTCTGAGGCCTGAGGTACAGATGCTGGTGATCAGCATAGCACATGTGAGCAAGCATTCCATGATGCACACCAGCTCGTGTGCGTGGACACTGTGTGCCTGTGCAGGGCCCTTGCGGGTGGGACATAAGCAGTTGACCCAGCTGTAAGGGGACAATCTGCAGATGAACACCCCAGTCGTGTACAAGTCCAGCATCAGGTGGCCAACGTGCAGCCATCTGCCAATGGATACCATGCATTATTGAATATGGGAACTGGCAAGGACTGCGTCTTTGGGGAGGGTGAGGAGCACCTGCCTGTCAATGGGACACCAGATGATGATGAGATGCAGTGCGCATGTCATGGTGTAGAGGGGGATCCTGGACACATTGTAGACTGACACGCTGAGACATGATACCTGTGCCATGTGTCCCACAACGACACCATACTACATGCAGAGGCCTGGAGTACCACTCACATGGCCATGTTGGGGTACAGAGCCGGTGGGGAGTAGGAGGCACATGACCTGGTTGGTGTGACAGGGCTTGGAAGGCGTGCCAGCGCTGTGTAGGCAGTTGGAGTTGCACACTCATTATGCAAAGGTGTTGTGTGGGCGATGAGTGCATGCCTGAGTGCATGCAACAGATGAATTGGATGGACATTGCTTGGTGGGTGGCCTCAACATCATGGTGTAGCGTGATGTGGCACATGCAAGGACATGAGGCACGTGCAATGTGCACGTAGCATGTGCAGACGGTCCAGCCTTTGCCACCGCAACTGTGTCACACACAAGCAGATTACACCAAAATGAATGGGTGGAGGGAGGAAGGGGGGTGCGTCTTAGAGGCGTGTGTGTGAGGGCAAATCGAGAAACTCTGTGTGCCCTTGCTGCAGGGCCTGCAGCAGCGGGCGCCATGTCCTGGAAATCATGCCACAAGTTGCACACTAACACAAGCATGTCAGAAAGGACTACTGCATAAGGTGTATGAGAAGGGAGGAGTGTCTGGTTCAACATGGCACACACACAGACAATGGATCCACATGCAACAAAGTGGCCGTTGTGGGGACTGAGATGGCAAAATACCTACACAGCCATGTACATCGTGCACAATACATATCATAATCCCTGACAAACAGCTTGCATCTTGCTACTCTACACATAGACTCATATGCACAATCTGTGACAACTATGCCAGACATGCCGCATGCACAGTGGCAAGAGACCGGCATTGACAGAGATGAGGCACCTTGGAGGCTGAGGGACACCTTTATTAGTCATGTTTGCCGGAAGGCAAATGCATCAATATTAACAGATGCACAGGTCATGTGGATGAACATGTGGAACCTACACTGGCACCCCACTTTGCACCACAATTGCAGGAAACCCATAGAACTGGCACACAAGTGACAGGTTTGAGGCAAACACCCCGTGCTGCTCACGGAGAGGCTGCAATTCACCATTGAACCACTAATGTGGATGTCCCACACTATGTCAACCCGGTGCATCCCGTATGTTTCCGAGGCCATGTTACACACATTGATGCCTTCATCACAATCCAAAATCACATTACAGATGACTGTCACCAAGTTAGACTATCAATTCAGGTGAATCCAGCTCCATGTCATGTGACCCATGGTGATTCTACATGTATGCTAAGTAACCAAACATAAACAGGAGCAGTGCACACACATTGCAAACACATAGCACACCCAAAAAGCCGTGGTGCATCCCTTACCCTAGGGTGATTTTTCGACATGTCCGTGCATGTTACTCTGATTCAGCACATGTTGCTGTATTCATGAGGAATAGCAGGAGCACAACAATGCCACCAGCAGACAGCATGCGCAAATACCTGGGGATGAGAGACACACAAGAAGTTAGCCAATAGAAGCATATCCGCATGCATGGGCATGTACTCAACTCAAGGTAGTCAACATGCTAGGTGAAAATAGTGTCTCAGGTAAGACATACTGTTATTACACCATCACTCGAGTGACACATCCAAACACACCTCTGACTCACTTGCTAGACATGCAGATGGACCCACACATTGCAACACTTGCCACACAAGGCTCAATGCGTGCACACTCAGACACTGCAACTCACCACTAAGCAAAGAAGTTGCGTATGAGCCGACTCCGGATGTCCTCTTCCTCCTCCTCCTCAACATCACTTGCCTCGTCACCAAGCCCCTCGTCCTCCACGGGTGGATGTTCCTGCTCATCCGGATCCAGGATGAGTGGCACAGCTTTCTTCACTGCCATGTTGTGCAGCATGCAGCACACAAGGAAGATTTTGCAGACCTTCACTGGTGCATATGGGAGTGCGCCACCGGTCTTGTCGAGGCACCGGAATCGGCTCTTCAGGCGGCCAAAGGTCCTCTCTATCACTCGCCTGGTCTGCCCATGGGCGTTGTTGTACCGGTGATCGGCAGCGGTTCTGGGGTTGCGGAGAGGTGTGATCAGCCATGGCATGTTGGGATAGCCAGAGTCCCCTACATGGAAACATCATGGACAGAAGTGGGTCAGGAGAAGCAGTAAGACAGTAAGATGACGCTAAATACAGGAGTAACAGAGTATACCCACCAACAAGACATGCTCGTTCGTTGCGCAGCTGCAGTATCATTTCAGGCACCCTGCTACGCCTCATGATGTAGGCATCGTGTGCTGACCCTGGAAAACGAGCACAGACATGGGAAATCACCATGTTGGCAAGACACACCACAAGGGCATTAATGGAGTGGTAATGTTTCCTGTTGCTATAGGCTACCTCTTGTGCCTGTGGTGGTACCAAAGCCACATGTGTCCCATCAATAGACCCAATGACATGGGGCATCCCTCCCAGGGCATAGAAGTCACCCTTGACACCTGTAAACTGCTCAGGAGTTGGGAAATGTATAAACTCATCCAGGTGAAGCAACATGGCCTCTAAAAAATCATGCAGGACACGGCTGAACATGGTCTGGGACATGCCACCCACATGAGCAATGGTATGTTGGAACGTACCCGTGGCAAAGAAATGTAGGGCTGCCATCACCTTCATCTTGGGTGTCAGTGCAGTAGGATACCTGTATAGGGGTTGGAGGTGTGGTGCCAGCCTTGCTGTCAAGTTCAGAATCAACCGTTGGGTGAAGCGGTAGCGGCGTATACAGTCACGTTCCCTCAGGGCAGCCAAGTCTGGGATTGGTCGGGGGAGAGGCGGAGCCCTGCAGTAATTTGGAAGGGACAACGAAGAGTGAGTACAGTACAACAACACTGTCAATGTACTGAGCACATGTTGAACAGCCAATACACATATGCTACATGCAGAGTCAGGTCTGTGCAATATATCCTGGACACGTATGCCAGGCAGGTGACACTCCTACCAAGAGCCATCTACAAACGTGGATTCACAGGCTCAACATGACATGGCATGAGACTAGCTGTGGGCCAGTGTAAGTGAACAGGCAGACGCATTACAGGAGTGACAGACATCCACATGTGTGCAGGAGAAGGATGTTTATCATACAGACAGGTTGCGGAACACTAGAGGCACAGGTCACATGTCCCTGAAAACAGGACAGACCACACACCTTGCCATGAAGGGCTACATGTCAAAACTGATCACACAGACATTGAAACTACGCAGATATGTCCTTGTCTCGCAAGTCCATGTTTGATACATACATACACACGTTACGTCTTATTCCACATGTGTCTTGGTGTGCATAATAGTGTGCCATGCCCATCCACACACATGCACATGTTGGATGCAGCAACTGCAGATGCATTAGACGGTACACCAACAGCAAGCTTATGGGAACACATGACACACACATGACATACTCACATCGTGCAAAGCTGGTAGTCACATGTCAGGTGTCATTATCCGTGGACCTGGCATCAGGGGACAGTTGCGGGTGTTGGCGACTGTGCCATGCCAGTGACGCAGTGGTCAACAAGTCTGTACTACATGCACACATGTCAAAGGTGTGAAGGGGATGTGTGGCACATAGTGCAGCTTGACACATGACATGTGTACACAGCTCATCACACATCTACTGGGTTCAAACATGAGGAGATTTGTGCCACATCACAGCCTGACACACCTAGGCCCGAAACATATAGGACTGCCCTGACAATGACTTGATGTCCAGCCTCGGCCAAGTATGACAGCTCAATTCCTTTCTGTGTGCCGCCTGTCACCAGTGTAAGGTGTGAAACGCACCGTACACACGCTCTGAGGGCATGTGTAGGCTCCTTATCACTATGGTGGTGTCGCTGTAGGCGTACGCCATAGGGATATGGTCCGTACACGGGTGTGTAGGGTCCGTACCACTATGGTAGTGTTGCCGTACACGTACGCCATGGTGATACGGTCCGTACACGCGTGTGTAGGGTCCGTACCACTATGGTTGTGTCGCCGTAGGCGTACACCATGGTGATACGGTCCGTACACGCATGTGTAGGGTCCGTACCACTATGGTTGTGTCGCCGTAGGCGTACGCCATGGTGATACGGTCCGTACACGCGTGTGTAGGCTCCGTACCACTATGGTAGTGTCGCCGTACACGTACGCCATGGTGATACGGTCCGTACACGCGTGTGTATGCTCCGTACCACTATGGTAGTGTTGCCGTACGCGTACGCCATGGTGATACGGTCCGTACACGCGTGTGTAGGGTCTGTACCACTATGGTAGTGTTGCCGTACGCGTACGCCATGGTGATATGGTCCGTACACGCATGTGTAGGGTCCGTACCACTATGGTAGTATCGCTGTAGGCGTACGCCATGGTGATATGGACCTTACACACGCGTGTACGGACCGTATCACCATGGCGTACGCCTACGGCGACACAACCATAGTGGTACGGACCCTACACACGCGTGTACGGACCGTATCACCATAGCGTACGCCTACGGCGACACAACCATAGTGGTACGGACCCTACACACGCGTGTACGGACCGCATCACCATGGCGTACGCCTACGGCAACACAACCATAGTGGTACGGACCCTACACACGCGTGTACGGACCGTATTACCATGGCGTACGCCTACGGCGACACAACCATAGTGGTACGGACTCCACACACGCGTGTACGGAGCGTATCACCATGGCGTACGCCTACGGCGACACAACCATAGTGGTACGGTCCCTACACTCGCGTGTACGGACCGTATCACTGGAGTAGTGGTGCCCTAGGGGCGTGGAACGCTCCGTACCTGTGTGTGTATAGTGAAATTACATAGGGGACACATGAGGGACAATTATAAGGGCCTAAATGCATGCTGGTTGTCATGGAGACCCAGTTTCAAGTTCACATTTTTTCAACAGGTGGCCAGCAGAAGTCGGTTGGAGACAATATACAAAGTTGCAAAGTGGTTGTTGACTTGACATCATGCTCATTTTTTTAAACATGCAAAGGCACCCACTGGGGTAGGTTTAAAGGGATTGGAGGAAACGTAGGATGCAAATGAGATTGACCAATCACTCTGTACTCCTGTAAATGAAACAGGCCAGCAAGGCAAATATATGGCAGCCAGGCCCCATTAGAGAGCACTTGCCTGCACAACCTTTCATTCCACACCACTACTGCTGCTCGTGATTCCTCTGGCACCATGTCCAGGTCTGTGGAGCGGGCCCAGCCATTCACACAGGAGGAGAACCAGGCCCTGCTGGACGTGATCCTCCCACAGTACCTTTGCCTGTATGGGAGACTGAGCTCCCTGAGATGGCGGACGCTGCTCCCAGAGCTGAGAGCAGCACTCCATCTGTGGCCGCCCCCTCCATTCCCATCACCCGCCTCCCACCTGCTCGGGTCCCTTCCCACCGTGCTAGGTGCCAACAGGTCTCCTTCGTGCCAGGCACCGCACCCCCTGCCCCTGTCTCCCCTGCTGCCGTCAATGCCGAGTCTGTGGACATTCAGCGGCAGTTGCAGGTTGGTCAGGCATCGATGCTTACTGTCCTCCATGAGCACACCAGACTGCTGACACAGATGTTGTCGTACATGGAGGGCATGTCAGCAGCGATGTCTGATCAACAGATGTTGCTGAAGTCCATAGACTCCTCACTGACTGCAGCAGTGGATCTCCAGCAGCGCTCCATCCCCCCTACCCCTGCACCATCCACACTTCCTACTCCCATGCCTGTCCCACGCACACCCAGACGTCCGCATGCACGCACCCCACCAGACACAGGCAGCACACCACCAGGGAAGGCAAAGCGCACTCCTCCAGTCATGCACACACAGGGTGAAGTAGGCACACCCACTGGGTCTGGGGGCAAACGGCAGCCACGCAGCCAGAGTGGGAGTCCACATTCCTCAAGACCCACTTCCTCCAAAACCACTCCCCTTAGCTCCCCTGCCCAACAGTCGGACAAGGAGTCCTTCCTGGCCAGTCTGTCCCTCAACCCCAGTGTGACACCACCCCGCAAGCGGTCGAGAGAGTCCCCGGGCAGGGGAGTTGCGTCCCCCCCTGTCCACACCCTCCCCCAGTAGCGCTGCAACCCATCCCTCTGACCCCCCCCTCCTTGGGGCCTGTGGTTCATTCGGGTGCAGGGGAGACGCTGGGCGACCTGGCAGTAGTGTGTAGCGCCGTGCTGGAATCCACCTTTGGCGCTGCCCCACCCCCTGTGGTGGAGTCGTCCGTCCCTGCACCCACGACACCTACCCTTGCCCCTCCTGTCCCTGCGGTGCCTGGTCCTTCCCCGCCACATGATGCCCCCCCTTCTGTGGATGAAATGGACATGTGAACTGTGCAGGCAAGTTAGGGGACACACGTCCTGATGTGTACCCCCCCCAGGACTTTGCTGATGGCCTGGCCCATGGGCCTTGTAAATAGTGGACATTTAATTTTTTTTATTTTGAATGCTGAATAAAGCATTTTGTTTTTCTTTTGCACACTTATGCTTTCCTGGACTTGCTGTTGGTGGTGCTGCTCCATGATTTGGGGTGGTGATAATGTGTTAGGTGTCTGGGAAATGTTGTAGTGTCCTGCTCATGGGGTGGACCCTGGTATCTGTGTGCCATCACATGGGCTCTGCAAATAATCTTTGATCATGTGTGCTCTTACTGTATGGTGATATTATCCCAAGGTGTGTTCCTTCCTCTGTGGACCCTGACATCTTCTCTGCAGGCTGTTTCCCAATTGTTGTGCTGAGCTGTGTCTACATATCCTGGATGTGTGACGGATCCCTTCAACTTTGGCCATGCCTGCTCAGCAATGTCACCAGCTGCATCATTTGTGGCATCCTTGGTGGTCACTGTACTAGTGTATGGAGTATATTGACATGACTTCATGTGGACATGTTCCCTTTTACGCCCTATGCATGTATGTACTCCCAGCCTCGCACACATGTGTTACGTGGCCTGCAGGGTCTTTGTTCACCTGACTGACAATTGTGGGCATTGTATCTGTGGGTACTCCACCCTTTTCCTTCCATGGGAGGCAACAACTTGTTGGCTGCCCCAGCACCTGTACATTCCTATCAGTCCTGGAATGTGCGTGACAGTGTGTGTTCCCTTTGGGTCTCTTAGTTTAGTAGGGTGGCACATGAGTATACAGTCTTGTTACATGCTCTCATTGTGTGTATTGTGCTGCCAGCACCAGGGGTGGGTATGCATGTGTCATATGTCTGGGCACTGCTGGGAGGGATAGACACCCACCCCTCCTATGTCTGGGCACTGCTGGGAGGACTCTGCACCCACCCCTCCTATGTCTGGGCACTGCTGGGAGGACTCTGCACCCACCCCTCCTATGTCTGGGCACTGCTGGGAGGGATAGGCACCCACCCCTCCTATGTCTGGGCACTGCTGGGAGGACTCTGCACCCACCCCTCCTATGTTTGGGCACTGCTGGGAGGACTCTGCACCCACCCCTCCTATGTCTGGGCACTGCTGGGAGGGATAGGCACCCACCCCTCCTATGTCTGGGCACTGCTGGGAGGACTCTGCACCCACCCCTCATATGTCTGGGCACTGCTGGGGGGACTCTGCACCCACCCCTCCTATGTCTGGGCACTGCTGGGAGGACTCTGCACCCACCCCTCCTGTGTCTGGGCACTGATGGGAGGACTCTGCACCCACCCCTCCTATGTCTGGGCGCTGGTGGGAGGGATAGGCACCCACCCCTCCTATGTCTGGGCACTGCTGGGAGGACTCTGAACCCACCCCTCCTATGTCTGGGCACTGCTGGGGGACTCTGCACCCACCCCTCCTATGTCTGGGCACTGCTGGGAGGACTCTGCACCCACCCCTCCTGTGTCTGGGCACTGCTGGGAGGACTCTGCACCCACCCCTCCTGTGTCTGGGCACTGCTGGGAGGACTCTGCACCCACCCCTCCTATGTCTGGGCACTGCTGGGAGGACTCTGCACCCACCCCTCCTATGTCTGGGCACTGCTGGGAGGACTCTGCACCCACCCCTCCTATGTCTGGGCACTGCTGGGAGTGATAGGCACCCACCCCTCCTATGTCTGGGCACTGCTGGGAGGACTCTGCACCCACCCCTCTTATGTCTGGGCACTGCTGGGAGTGATAGGCACCCACCCCTCCTGTGTCTGGGCACTGCTGGGAGGACTCTGCACCCACCCCTCCTGTGTCTGGGCACTGCTGGGAGGACTCTGCACCCACCCCTCCTATGTCTGGGCACTGCTGGGAGTGATAGGCACCCACCCCTCCTATGTCTGGGCACTGCTGGGAGGACTCTGCACCCACCCCTCCTGTGTCTGGGCACTGCTGGGAGGACTCTGCACCCACCCCTCCTGTGTCTGGGCACTGCTGGGGGGACTCTGAACCCACCCCTCCTATGTCTGGGCACTGCTGGGGGGACTCTGCACCCACCCCTCCCATGTCTTGGCACTGCTGGGGCTGATGGCCACACACCCCTATGTGTCTGTCCACTGGCGTGGTACGAGCCGTACCCACGTCCCACAGGCATGGGTACAGCTCGTAGCACCATTGCAGTGGTGATGTGGGGGTATGCTTGGTACGAGCCGTAATACGTCCTGGAGGCATGGGTACGGGTCGTACCCCTATTGTTGGGGTGCCGTAGGTGTACGTACCGTACCCATGCCTTTAGGACGTGGGTACGGCTCGTACGAAGCGTACCCCTACATCACCACTGCAATGGTGGTACGGGCCGTACCCATGCCTGTGGGACGTGGGTACGGGCCGTACCGCCATTGTGGCGGTGACGTAGGGGTACGCGTGGTACGGGCCGTACCCCCGCTCTGGGGGCGTGGGTACGGGCCGTACCACCATTGTTGGGGTGCCGTAGGGGTACGCACCGAGCGTGGGTACGGGTCGTACCACGCCCACCCCTACGTCACCCCAAGAATGGCAGTACGGCCCGTACCCATGCCTGTGCGACGTGGGTACGGGCCGTACCGCCATTGTAGCAGTGACATAGGGGTATGAGTGTTACGGGCCGTACCCACGCTCTGGGGGCGTGGGTATGGGCCGTACCACCATTGTTGGGGTGCCGTAGGGGTACGCACCGTACCCACGCCTTAAGGGCGTGGGTACGGGTCGTACCACGCCCACCCCTACGTCACCCCAAGAATGGCGGTATGGCCCTTACCCATGCCTGTGGGACGTGAGTACGGGCCGTACCGCCATTGTGGCGGTGACGTAGGGGTACGCGTGGTACGGGCCGTACCCACGCTCTGGGGGCATGGGTACAGGCCGTACCACCATTGTTGGGGTGCCGTAGGGGTACGCACCGTACCCACGCCTTAAGGGCGTGGGTACGGGTCGTACCACCGCCACCCCTACGTCACCCCAAGAATGGCGGTACGGCCCGTACCCATGCCTTTGGGACGTGGGTACGGGCCATACCGCCATTGTGGCGGTGACGTAGGGCTGGGCGTGGTACAACCCGTACCCACGATCTTAAGGCGTGGGTACGGTGCGTACCACAATTGTTGTGTTGCCGGTTCGCTTCCGTTGTGGTGGACGCAGGCCTTGGTGGAGACGCCCCCACCCCCGAAGTGACCAGGCCCTGGGGGTCAGGTATGTACAGGGCATGTTTAATTTAGGACTTGGGTGGGGGTTATGTTTCCTGGCCCTGCCCCCCCCCCCTTTTGACCCTGGGTATTGTTCTGACCGTCTGCGGCGGTTCCTGTACACCAGGTGGACTGCAATGAGGGCCGGGATGACACGTAGGTTGGGGTCCATGGCTGTCCGTCGCGTACAGGTGCTCCTTGTGCGCGTCGTCCTGATTTCCCTGCAGTTTATGGCTTCCGTAAAATATTGTCCGTGCGGAGTGACGTCGGCACGAATCGTACTTGCTGGTTCGTGAAACGCTGCCTGTCTCCGTCCGGACGTCACGTCCGCGTTGTCCCGGATCAGAATTGTGGGTATTTATAGTTCGGTCGGTGCTTTTTACGATTCGTACGCAAATGGTGTTTGCCTACGAATCGTACTTGCATGTTTGTAAGGTATTTCTACCGGGTACGAGTCGGACGGAGAAAACGCTCCGTCCGACGGTTCGTACTCGGTTTATCCAGGATCGGAATCGACCCCTATGTGTTCAATGAACTCCTGGGCTGACTTACACATCCTGCATACTGTCAGTTTGACCCTTTGATTTACATTCACCATTGAAATCCTTGAAGGGAAGATATAAAAGCCTAAAGCGCAAGAAGGCAATCTTCTCCCGAGGCCGCATATTACAATTGAGGTAAGATTGCCTCGAGGGAGTAAAAGTTTCAAAGGTTTCCGTATTGCGTTTGTATCTTGTTGCTGCCTCAATATCTCCAAACAGACTTGGGGCCAGATGTATGACCAATTAATTTGCAACTCGCAAATTGCATCGCAATAGCGACTCGCAATTTGCGAGTATCAAATTAGTTAATACAACAGTGTCTGTGACACTGATTGCGATTCCCAATGGGGTCGCAAATTGCATGCCTCATACATATTAATGAGGCACTCACAATTTCCGACCCCATTGGGAATGGCTGGCCCTCCCAGGAATGGTGGCTTGCTGGGCTCAGTAGACCTCCATGTCTGGGACTGCTGTTTTTTTTTTAATGCAGCCCATTTTCCTTAAAGGAAAACGGGATGCATTTAAAAATTAAAATGAAACGTTTTCGTTTCTTTTTTTAAGGGCGGGTAGTGGTCCCTGGGACCACTGCCTGCCCCTAAAAAATATTTTCCCCTCCATTTGCAAAGGGAAAGGAGTCCCCTGGGGACCCCTTCCCATTTGCGAGTGCATCACCACCCTCTTGAAGAAGGCGGTAAATTGCGAGTGTTTTGCGAGCGCAATTGCGGTCGCAAACTATTCTTACATAGGGTTGCGAATGGCAAATAGGAAGGAACGCCCCTTCCTAATTGCGAGTCGTAATTCCTATTTGCTGAGTCGCAAATAAATTGCAACTCTCTAAATAGGGTTTGTACATAGCCCTAACAGTTTTTGCATGTGCAAACGGGTCGCTAATTAGATTAATTAGATTTTTACATTTTGTTGTGGTGGGTGGCATGCAGTTTCAGTAGGGGCCTTGTTATGTTTTTTGCATTCAATTTATCTTTTGTATAGGAAAAATGTTGCTTAGTTCGTTACATTTTTCAATGTTTGTTAAATTTGCAATAATAATTCATTTTACGATGTGGCCTAGTCGGCCTTTGGGCCATCCAGATAGTAGGCCCAGTACTAGTCATGGGTACATGAAGCAACTGTTTTTGTGGTATATGTTGTTTTAAAACATTATTTAGAGCAGGGATGGCATTGGATTACATTAAAAATGTGTTTTATTTGTATTTCACCTTTTTTTTTATTGCAAAAACTGTATTGGTGGGATAATATTTGATGCATTGGGAAGATGTGTGATGTTGTAAAATTTCAATAACTCACTTAATTTTTGTTTTTGGTATTGCTAAATTAACGGTAGTGTTTTCTTCGGTGTTTGGGCAGTGTGTATGTGTGTGTGTGTGTGTTTGCCAAAGGCCATTATTTGTCTTTGTTCTCCATGCTAGGTTGCCTCCTCACTTGCTGTTGTTGTTTGATCACATCGCCGTCGATCTTTTAGTTTTGAGGATTGTTCCATTTCCCTCGGGCCCCCTTGACTGCCATAAGCACACACCAGCATCCATTTTTAAGGATTATTCCATTTCCCCTGGACCCCTGTCTGCCACATATGCACAGTGCACAGCAGCATTTAATTTTTAAGTATTATTCCATTTCCTCCTGGACCCGCTTGCCTGCCATAGGTGCCCACCATCATTATTTTCTTTAAGGATTATTTCATTTTCTTCGGACCCCCCTGCCTGCCATAAATACACACACCACCATTATTTTTTTAAGGATTATTCCATTTTTCCCTGACCCTCCCTGAATGCAACAGGTTTCTCCCTTAGATGCACATAAAGCAAACAGTTACATCTGTATGTTGCTATCCTGATTGAAAATGAAATGCTATGGTGGTGTGGTTTGGTTTGGCTTTGGAATGGATACACTATTGTTGTTACATATTTTGAATAATAAGTAACCACCCTAAATTATATTGTCTGTACTATAAATAATTCAAACTGCAAAAATGGCACGTTTCCCTAAATGTTTTTCTAGCATATTTGCTTTTAGGTGCAGAAGACACATCTCCCACGGTACTGCCAGACAGAAGGCATATACAAAATGATGGCGGCACCAGGAATGAAGTCACGAATCCATAAGTGTGGGCTTATTAAAAAAAATCCTTTATTCTTCTTCATATAAAACATGGGAACACACAGGACAACAGCCAACGCGTTTCGTTCCCTTTAATGGAACTTCATCAGGGCTGCAAACAACATAAAACAACATATAAATATCCAAACAAATATAACGTAAACGTTTGACATACATAGACATTATAATCCTATCACACTGATGACACTAACCTTAAATCAAAAAATGAACAGACCATATTAAACAATACATATAGACACAACTGATCAACGTCACAATATATAAATATATATATCTTCACCATACAAATTCTACACAGATTTTAAAAGGACAGATTTGTCCAAAACGGACACTATTGACGGTCATGTCACCATTAGACCGATTACTTAAATACAATCTATACTGTCAGGAGGGAGGGACTTGCAAGGAGGAGAAAGACAAACATAATATGACAATATATGTAGACAGTACAAGGTTATAGTAACAATCAATATAGGTGAGAAACTTTAATAGAAAAAACTTCCAAAGAATAATAATAATTAAAAATATGAGATCTCACCATAATGATGTAAAGGTTTCGACAAAGTTTTACTAGTAGTATCCCAAGTAGAGATCATCCAATGATAAACAAAGAGATATGGGTATGATATAATTTATCTGAAAGTGACCACACCAAATAGCCAATTATTTACCGAATCATAACATGAATGTGCATACCTATATAGACAAATGCAATTCTCCAATATATGTAAAAAAGAAAAAAGATTTAAGTACAACGACAGAAATAAGTTTCTTACGATCGTTAACTTGCTTGTGGTAATATAATTCAGATATAACTATGACCTAGGTTATTATAAACCCCCAATTTCAGAGCCTAAAGAACTATATAATTAGGAAATGTCATAACCAATGATAAAACATATGGACACAAAAGACACTATGGACCGTTATAAGCATTATATCTACAAGAGCATATCTGCCCTAAACTTCCACAGACATCGTTTGTAAATACCTATGGACATTGTCACAGAAATCCGACAAATAAAGAATCAAATCTCATATCAAATCACTGAAAATCACTGTAGGCTCGTGGCAATATATATATGATAAAGTCCATTGCCTAACAGTAAAACTTCTGCCCCATAGTAATATCCTAAATGAACAGCAGTCAGTTATATATAACTAGTAACACAATGTTTGCTCCTACTATTAAATAACCAACTAAACCACAGTATCTACATATTTTCATGAAGTTGCAATTAATACTCAAATAAAAAAGGTCGAGCCCATAATCCAAAAGAACCATAGTTATTTTAGATGTCCCCAGCAACTTATAACATAGATCGTAGCGAGACGTAATATATACGTCCGGCATCAGGCATACTATTTGGATTTAGCCTGACCTCGAATAAAGTTAAACGCTGTCTCAACATATATTAAATCCTTGGGTCGACAGCAACTCATTATAAAATAGGGGTAATATAGCAATGGCCTCATATACAAGCAAATTAACTCCCAATAGCATCTACTTACTTCAAATCGCGTTACGATTGACGCTTAAGTTGTAAGGCTCCATGCCCACAGTCCGGGAGGAAAGCAACAGATTCCATATTTCGGGCAGCTTATAATCGTGTATCGCGACGGGACGCACGAATTGGCGTCTAACATCATGTAGTTAACAAATTCGATTATACTTAAATCAAAGGGTTCGGCGCCATCTTAGAGTGTTCTCAGTCCCTAATAGACGCATGTTTTAAAGCTGATCACCAATTATTTGTATTGGAAGCATCGTACTGATATAAAAAGACGCAAAAGCGCTCAGGAATTATCAAAATGTCATAATCGAATGCATATAAGCAAAAAAATGATTATTATAGAATTAGAATAGAATTCTTTAAAGAAAATAAATAGACAATAACAAAGACGGGACAATACTTCCAATTATGTATTGGTGCAATATAAGAACACACATCTCCGTATATCATCGAAAACAATGTTCCATACCGAACAGAAAACCTCACAGTAATAAGTGAATTGTCTTATACTGTCTTATAATACTAATATCAGCGCCATTTTGTAATGGCCAATATAAATTGCAATAAGTGAATAGCAGCGCTGTATGTTCCATTACGAACAAAAAATAGAAAAAATAAGTAAGTAAAAATAACTGAAACTAATATATGTACCATCTAATAGAGACCAATATAAATAACATAAGCAAATATCAAAATCAAAGCATACTAATAGCTGTAAGAACAGTTTGTTTCTTCCTTTTTCCTTTTTGATGTTTGGGACAAGAATAATAATTGTCCCAGGGGTTATATCCTGCCATTATAACACCAAACTGCAGATAGTCTAAAAGATGGACAACCACTAACCAGTTGCCAACATGAGAATACATTGAGGATCAAAACAATGTGAATAGAGAATTCCATAACAAACAAAAGTAAACAAATTACAAATCACTAATGCTAATATCAACGCCATTTTGTAAAGGCTAATATAAATTACAATCAGTAAACAGCAGCAAAATACGTTCCTTTACAAACAAAAAATGAAAAATATATATACAAAAAATAAAAGTAAAAAAGTAAAAATATCTTAAAGCTAATATCTGTGCCATCCAATAATGACTAATCTGAATAACATAGGCATATATCATGATTGAAACATGCTAGTAGATATTGTGAAAGTTCATTTCTTCCTTATTTGTTTTTGGGACAAGAATAATCGGCATCCCAAAGGTTATATCCTACCATTATAACACCAAACTACAAATAATCTAAGAAGTGGACAAACACCAGCCTGTTGTTAACATGACAGTACATTGAGGATCATAGCGATATGGATATAAAATTGTGCATCTTGCACCTCAAGGTGTCAGTATATAGTTGGAAAGATACATATATATATGGCACACCAAACTTAGTATAACTAAACATAAGATTCCAAGAGGCACATTGGACAATCAAGATACATGTCATATGTTGCCAAATAGCTCACTGCTATCACCATTAAGCATAACCTCTAAAAGGATCCCAATTTTTACAGAAAATAGTGCATTTCACTATCAGTGTTATGTCCAAGCTGAATAGATTGCAAACGACATATCCATTTTGCTTCTGCCCTTCTAAGCATGAGTTCCCTATTTCCACCCCTCCTGTTAATCGGGATGTATTCAATCGCATGGAACCAAAAGGTATCATCGTTTGCATGCACCGAATCATAATGTTCCGTAATGGCATATCTTGAGTCCCTGCCCCTGATAGCTCTCCGATGTTCCTGAATTCGTAACTTCAATGGGCGAACAGTGCTGCCCACATAGATTTTTTCACATGGGCAGCCCAAGATGTAAACAATATATGTGGAATTACAATTACAGAAGTGATCAATGAAATATCTATGATCAGTGTTATAGGAAAATGAAATGGTTTTATTTCTGCCCATCGGACAAATAATACAAGTCCCACATGTAAAGAAACCTTTAGGTTTAGGGGGTAACCACGTTCCACCACTAGGTGCTGATGTTATATAACTGGGGCATAGATGATTGCGTTTTGACATACCCTTCCTATATGTAATAGAAGGTCGGTTACCTAGATGTTCTTTTAACCCAGGGATAGCTGTCAATAGATGCCAATTTTTGCAAAACACATTAAAAATCTTATCGCTATGCATGGTATATTGGGTAATAAACCTAACACCAATGGTATTCTCTAAGTGTTTTTTATTGGGATTATTACACAGTGTGGCATTTCTATTGATCAGATTGATCCTAGCCTCTGCTTTATTTAAATTTTTGACATCATCATAACCACGTCTAAGGAATCTTTGTTTGGTCTCGGCAACATTTGCCTGGAACGTTTCTGTCTCACTACAGTTGCTTCTCACGCAAGTCAATTCCCCAAAGGGTATGTTCTTAATGACAGAACTCGCGTGCGCACTCGATGCATGCAACAAGGAATTGCAGGATGTTGCTTTTCGGTAGAGCTTACTTTGAATAACCCCATCTTGGATATAAAAGGTTATATCCAAGAAGTTGATAGTTTCTCTATGATAATACATAGTAAGCCTTACATTGAACAAATTCTCATTCAAATAAAGATAATATTGTTCCAGCTGCTCATCTGATCCCGACCACAAGCATATTACATCATCAATGTCCCTCCCCCAGTACACGATGTACTGTGTCCAAGGGGAGGCACATCTGGCCCAGGCATGCTCCCTCTCATACCACCCCATAAAGAGGCAGGCATAAGAGGGAGCATACCTGGAACCCATCGCGGTCCCGTTGATCTGTTGGAACCAGTGATCATTAAAGAGGAAAAAGTTGTTCAATAATATCAGATCAATCATATGAACAATCATCTCATTTTTTGCATATAACTCTGCCCCTTCCTTATTTAAATAGGACTGCACCGCCATAATACTGTATTTCCTATCAATGCAGGTATAAAGGCTTTCAACATCAAATGCAATAAAGAGAAGGTCTTCTGACCATTCAAAATCCTGAAGTTTTACTAAAATGTCTTTACTGTCCCTAACATACGAGGGCAGACCCAGGACATATTTCTGTAACTTTAGATCAACATATTCGGCCAATTTCTCAGTGGGTGAACCTACCCCAGATATAATGGGCCTTCCAGGTGGAAACTGTCTCCCCTTATGTATTTTAGGCAAAATATAAATACATGGGTAGGAAGGACAGTCAACCCATAAATATTTATATTCATCCTCCGTGACTAGGCATGAATCCTTCCATTCACATAGCATTCCATTGATTTTAAGTGCAACGTTAGGAATGGGATTCTCACTTGTCTCCTTATAGCTTTTATTATCACTGAGCTATCGGTCAATTTCCTTTAGATAGTCACAACGGTTCATGATTACAACGTTGCCGCCCTTGTCGGCCTCACGTATAACAATTTCAGGGTCTCCCCTAAGACGCTGTAATGCCTGACGCTCAGAATAAGTAAGGTTAATTTTAAGACGACCACCATACTTGTTTGAAGTTTCCAACTTATACAGATCCTCTGCTACTTTGTTGTGGAATACATCAATATTAGGATGGTACCCACCTGCAGGAACAAACTTAGATTTAGGACATAAACAGCTACCAATTAGCGTGTCTTGAGCAATATCCAATTCTTTAAGTAGGTTTGGCATATCCGGGCCTTCCTCATCAGAGATGGATAAGAGACATTGGATATTGTGCACATCAGTAATAGTATGTGTGCCTTCTTCCCTAGTAGTTACTGATCTTATTTGCTTGGGGGGCTTTTTTACTTTTATTTTTTGTATATATATTTTTCTTTTTTTGTTTGTAAAGGAACGTATTTTGCTGCTATTTACTGATTGTAATTTATATTAGCCTTTACAAAATGGCGTTGATATTAGCATTAGTGATTTGTAATTCGTTTACTTTTGTTTGTTATGGAATTCTCTATTCACATTGTTATGATCCTCAATGTATTCTCATGTTGGCAACTGGTTAGTGGTTGTCCATCTTTTAGACTATCTGCAGTTTGGTGTTATAATGGCAGGATATAACCACTGGGACAATTAATATTCTTGTCCCAAACATCAAAAAGGAAAAAGGAAGAAACAAGCTGTTATTACAGCTATTAGTATGCTTTGATTTTGATATTTGCTTATGTTATTTATATTGGTCTCTATTAGATGGTACATATATTAGTTTCAGTTATTTTTACTTAATTATTTTTTCTATTTTTTGTTCGTAATGGAACATACATCGCTGCTGTTCACTTATTGCAATTTATATTAGCCATTACAAAATGGCGCTGATATTAGTATTAGTGACTCACAATTCACTTATTACTGTGAGGTTTTCTGTTCGGTATGGAACATTGTTTTCGATGATATACGGAGATGTGTGGTCTTATATTGGACCAATACATAATTGGAAGTATTGTCCCGTCTTTGTTATTGTCTATTTATTTTCTTTAAAGAATTCTATTCTAATTCTATAATAATCATTTTTTTGCTAATATGCATTACAATTCGATTATGACATTTTGATAATTCCTGAGCGCTTTTGCGTCTTTTTATATCAGTACGATGCTTCCAATACAAATAATTGGTGATCAGCTTTAAAACATGCATCTATTAGGGACTGAGAACACTCTAAGATGGCGCCGAACCCTTTGGTTTAAGTATAATTGAATTTGTTAACTACATGACGTCAGACGCCAATTTGTGCGTCCCGTTGCGATACACGATTATAAGCTGCCCGAAATATGGAATCGGTTGCTTTCCTCCCGGACTGTGGGCATGGAGCCTTACAACTTAAGTGTCAATCGTAACACGATTTGAAGTAAGTAGATGCTATTGGGAGTTAATTTGCTTGTATATGAGGCCATTGCTATATTACCCCTATTTTATCACGAGTTGCTGTCGACCCAAGGATTTAATATATGTTGAGACAGCGTTTAACTTTATTCAAGGTCAGGCTAAATCCAAATAGTATGCCTTATGCCGGACGCATATATTACGTCTCGTTACGATCTATGTTATAAGTTGCTGGGGACATCTAAAATAACTATGGTTCTTTTGGATTATGGGCTCGACCTTTTTTATTTGAGTATTAATTGCAACTTCATGAAAATATGTAGATACTGTGGTTTAGTTGGTTATTTAATAGTAGGAGCAAACATTGTGTTACTAGTTATATATAACTGACTGCTGTTCATTTAAGATATTACTATGGGGCAGAAGTTTTACTGTTAGGCAATGGACTTTATCATATATATATATATATTGCCACGAGCCTACAGTGATTTGCAGTGATTTGATATGAGATTTGATTATTTATTTGTCGAATTTCTGTGACAATGTCCATAGGTATTTACAAACGATGTCCGTGGAAGTTTAGGGCAGATATGTCCTTTTAGATATAATGCTTATATTGGTCCATAGTGTCTTTTGTGTCTATATGTTTTATCATTGGTTATGACATTTCCTAATTATATAGTTCTTTAGGCTCTGAAATTGGGGGTTTATAACAACCTAAGTCGTAGTTATATATGAATTATATTACCACAAGCAAGTTCACGATCGTAAGAAACTTATTTCTGTCGTTGTTCTTAAATCTTTTCTCTTTTTTACATATATTGGAGAATTGCATTTGTCTCTATAGGTATGCACATTCTTGTTATGATTCGGTAAATAATTGGCTATTTGGTGAAATTGTAATGAGTGTTATTTGGTCACTTTCAGATAAATTATATCATACCCATATCTCTTTGTTTATCATTGGATGATCTCTACTTGGGATACTACTAGTAAAACTTTGTCGAAACCTTGACATCATTATGGTGAGATCTCATTTTATTTATTATTATTATTCTTTGGAAGTTTTTTTCTATTAAATGTTCTCACCTATATTGATTGTTACTATAACCTTGTACTGTCTACATATATTGTCATATTATGTTTGTCTTTCTCCTCCTTGCAAGTCCCTCCCTCCGGACAGTATGGATTGTATTTAAGTAATCGGTCCAATGGTGACATGACCGTCAATAGTGTCAGTTTTGGACAAATCTGTCCTTTTTAGATCTGTGTAGATTTTGTATGGTGAAGATATATAGTTTTATATATTGTGACGTTGATCAGTTGTGTCTATATGTATTGTTTAATATGGTCTGTTCATTTTTTGATTTAAGGTTAGTGTCATCAGTGTGATAAGATTATAATGTCTATGTATGTCAAACGTTTACGTTATATTTGTGTGGATATTTATATGTTGTTTTATGTTGTTGGCAGCCCTGATGAAGTTCCATTAAAGGGAATGAAACGCGTTGGCTGTTGTCCTGTGTGTTCCCATGTTTTATATGAAGAAGAATAAAGTTTTTTTTTTAATAAGCCCACACTTGTGGATTCGTGACTTCATTCCTGGTTCCGCCTCCATTTTTCTCCAAAAGTCTTTTCTCGGGTTTCCCAATGAGATCTATCCGCAGCAGGTCTTGGAGACGTCTGGCACAGGAGCTACTTATTTATGGGACTTTGATATTGATGTGCGCAACATTAGTCGGCTGTGGGATCATTTGTTTGTCAACATAAACAAAATGATGTTACAACAACATGTGACGTGAGTCCACCAGTCTCTTCCGCTTGCGCAGTGAAGTGCCACTGCCAACTGACAGCTTCAACAAGACCCCAAAAAAGGTGCTACCAAGAAAGTGGCCAATGAGTAGGAGAAGAAGAAGCAGATTGCCACCACATGCCTGCCCTCCCAAACATTTTTCAGTAGACCTATCCTTGCCGCACCGTCCTCCTGGACGCAAGCTGGGAGCAGCACTCCCCCATGAATGGCACCATCTGAACCTAAGCCCAAGGCCATGTCTCTCAGTGAGGCAGCCACTGCAACCATGGCAATGAGCAGTGAGTTTGAATTGGATTTGTCTCAGCTCCAAACTAGTACCCAGTCGTCGCAGAAAATTGAGCAGAGTGGACAACAGGAGCCACAGTCAGCAACAGTAGATCTTCTTGAAGTAGGAACAGAACAGGAGGTTGAGCTTTCTGCTGAGCAAGAAGCACGTGCTATTGAACCAATGGCTCCCAGATCTTCAGTGAGAAAAAGGAAGGGTACCCACCATCTTCTCCAGTCCACCTTCTGATGATCTGGACATTGATTCGTAGTTAATCGCACAAGTCATAAAATGAATAATTGCAGCAGCTTATTCTCCTGCTCTGCCTCTTAGTGCACTCCTCATGAAGCTTACCTTCTGCCTTTATTTTTGACTCTACAATATTGTTTCTGTTTTACATTCCGCAGGCTTTCTCTTCTCCTGCACGAAAGGTGAAAGCTCCAAAACACTACTGCTTATTTTACCGTACCCGTTCAGCCAGACACCCAAGACAGACTTTGCAAGAAGAATGCAGATGCACTGACTAATTTGGCATTTTCATTATCAGTTTTCTTTTAACAATTGTTAATTTTCAGAAGTGCGTGGGTTCACGCCTCCTGTATTTCTCAAACCTAGATGACAGCACATTTAGATATATAATAACATGGGTCTCTGTGGCTAAAGGACTGTTTGCAGTGCATTTAATTGAACAGTCTTTCGTTAATTCATCCCACAACAGATTTGATGATGGTTATGTGCTGCTCATCGTCCTGATGAATATTGTTGTTTTTCAGTGTTTCTCTTTGTTACACCTTTCCCCAAGGCTTTGTGATTTATTGAGGCGTGGTTTAATTTACACACTTGGTGGGGAAGATGTGGTGCAAGCGACACCAACTCACTGCTGGACCTTCTATTACCTGAGCAATAGCCCACACCAGCACCACTTATAAAAGGGATCTATAATTTCAATATAACATCATTCATCAAGACCATCATTCAGGGCTTGTATTGCATAAACGCTTAACCTTGTCCGCTCCTAACTCTGAGTCCCCTTCCCTGGACTCGAGGATTTAATAAATTCACTCTAGTTCCTCATTGCTCAGAAGAAGTTAAGATTGATAGTTTTTATTATAACTATATCAGGTCTTTATATCATGGTGGTATTCTGGTTGCAGTCTTTGTAAAGTTATGATATAAATATAACCCATTAATTCTGTGTTTTCTTTCAATCTAGTTGCCTGTGATGGATAATCCTTTTGATTAATCTTGGTAGGAATGGAGTTGGACCTCGCTTGTAATGCATTCCCTGTTAACGCACTAACCTGCTACTGCTACCACCACCTTTTAGAAGGCACCTTGGGAAACCTTGCAGTAAGGTTTTGGAAGATTGAGAGAGGTAGCAGCCATCACTTCATCCATTCATGTAAGAGAACTATGAATGAGAGGTATTGAATGAGAGATATTTATATAGCGCAAACAGCTACTCAGAAGTGAGTGTCCTGGCTCTGCCAAGGAGGAGCTAAAAAGAGAAGAGAGTGAGATAAGATAATATAAGCTAAACAGGGAGGTTTTTTAGAGATTTGCGGAATACTGAAATATTTTTTGTGCTACTGAGTTGAAAGGGGAGGTGGGTCCAGATTCTGGCAATGTATACTAAAAATGAGGTCCCACCTGCCTCTTTTTTTTAAATGGGGAAACGCTACGCGGTGGGCCTGACTTGAATGCAGATTTCTGCTAGGCTGGTACTCAGTGATTCTATTGTTCAGATAATTGAGACCAATGTTGTACAGGGCCTTGTGTGCTAAAGTCAGTGCTTTAAAGATGATCCTTTTATTGGCAGGGAGCCAGTGCAGTTGGGTAAGGTATGGTGAAGTGGGGGTACCTTTTCGCAAATTAAAGAAGAGGCATGCTGCCGTGTTTTGGACCACTTGTAGTCACCGGATTAAATATGCAGGTAAACCAAGGTACAAGGTGTTCACGTAGTTCAGCCGAGAGGGGATCATAGCTCGAACTACGGTTTTGCAGGCCTCCCATGGAATAAGGGGGAGGAATTTCCTAAAATCTTTAAGGATCCACCTGCAGTTTCTAGCAACTGAGTGGATCCGGGTCTTTAAGTAAAGGTTGTTATTGAATATGACTCCCAGGTTTCTAGCTGCCACGGAGGGGGAAAGGGAGGAAGGTCCATCTTTGGGCCAGGCGCCATCCAAGCCCAGATTAGGGTTAGGCCCTAACAATACGATTTTTGTTTTATCCAGGGTGCACTGTAGTTGGCTTCTTTGAGCCAACTTAATACTGCTCTCATGCAATTTGAGAAGGCAACTTTGTAATATTCTGAGTTGCCAGCATAGAAAAAGACCAGCTGGAGTGAAATGAACTAGTTTAGTTTGTAACCAACTTCTATTGAAGATTAAGATGTTGTTTATCCAGGTTGTTGTAGGCAATATAAGCAAAGGCAATGGCACACCCCGTAGTGGTCAATATAGTTAGAGGGGGTAGTAGGTCAAGGGTATAACTAGCTAACTGGTATACACTTTGATAAGTGGATTTAGAAAACAGGCTACTCTAAAAGGCAGCAGTGCAAAGTAAAACAAAAAAAATAATTTGAGGTATAAAGTAACATAGTCATTTCACTTACATTTTTTTAACAATAATAAAAACCCACCCTGTCACCCCACAACAGGCCCCTTCCCCAAAGAAATATCACCCCGTCACCAACTAATGTCCAAAAGAAATAATGTCCAAAAGTAAAGTCCATCTTTCCCTTTCCCTTCCCGATTACCACGCTCTCCATCCACAACAAATGTGCGTCCCACCAAAGCAACAAAAAAAAAAGGGTATCATCTTGGTTATGATATGAAGGCCTGCCACCACCTTGCAAATCAGCGCCAGCTTGCAAGCCACGTGGCTTTGGAAGTGGTCTGTGTAAGAAGGGGGGCAGCAGTGATAGCTCAGCCGCATCTCAGCTGTCGGCTGTGCTGGCGATGTTGTGGCCAGAATGGAGGTGGTGGCAGCTGGCTGAAAGAACTGGGGCCCAGACAGTGGCAGATGCCTCCACCTCCTTCTCCTTCCCCTCCTCCTCCTCCTCCTCCTCCTCCTCCAAAGCCACTAGTCAATAATATTCAGTCTGGATAACCTCCATCCGGTGCCACTGCAGCCAGGCTCCTATCTCCTGCTGAGATGGTGGTGGTTGTGGACCAGCAGGTGTAGCTATATCAAGAAAGAAAAAAGACAAATTGTAAACAATGCTCTATGCAAGCACTTGTTTATATAATGGCACAGTGGCAGTACATTGCTGGTCCTCTAGGGCCATTGGAAAGTTTGATTTCATTAGTCACAGGGCCAAGTTTTACCCACACATGCCTCTCATAAAAGCACCTACTGGCTGCAAGGAATTACGCCACAATAAAACCAAATTAAAACAAAGTGATTTTTTTTTTTAAAGTATTTCCAAAAAATAAAAATAACCAGACACTTTATGTGTAAAAAGAAAAATAATTTACCTCATTAATATGTTAGGCATTGTGCACTATGTAGCACAAGTATTCTTGTTGTAATACAGTAATGGAGGCATGCTAGCGCTTCGGGTACTTTGCTGATCTCTGCAGTCTGTAGCTGGGGCAGCTGCAATGGACAATTTATTGTGTTACTTTTTTTCCAATGGTCCTGCTCTTCTATGACTGATTCTCAATGCCACGCTGACTCCAAAGAGGCACATGAATGATAATAATAATGTGTCACACATGTTAAGTATAAAACGTGGATATCCTGTCTGCTGTAAGTAGACAGTGAGAAAAACTATACAATGCAGTACAGGGAAAGGACCGGGATATTGATTTTATTTAGCGTGTTTGTCACAGAGTATACCATTGGCCAAATTATAAATCAGGCACTTAGTCCCACTTTACTCCCTGGCCTCGCCCTCCACAGCAAATTATAGTCAACAAATACCTTTGCTTGGAGGTTCTTTTAGTGTTACAGTACCACAAGTTAAATAAAGGTAGAGGAAATGCTTACTAACAAAGCAGAAGAAAGCTAAAGATAAGAGAGAGTCAGCTACAGAAACAAAATATAGGAAAAAAGCATAATTCAGGGATGACAAGTATTTAACAAACATTAGTTAGAGGATTTAAAAAGAAAGGAGACAGTTTAAAAAAATAAAAAAGGCAAAATTAAAATGATTCTAATAGTTGGGAGAGGTAAACATTAAGGAGATATATATAATAATAACAGGACTTACTGGGGCCAGCAGAACCACCAGCTGAGGTGCTAGTGGTGATGGGTCCACCCGCCGCAGTACTTGTGGTGGCAGCCCATCATTCGCTCGCCTTAGATGTCTTCTTGCCCCTAGGTGCTGATGTACAAAATAAAGAAGATAAAAATAATTCATTAGTGGTACAGTTAATCTCCCCAAAACTATTTTGACAGGCAAACACAGTAGCATTGTACTTTTCTAAATCAGATCGCCTACAGTACTAGTAGTATATTGAATTGACCTATTCCTAATTCCTATTCCCCTTGATGGGCCAACTCAGTCTCCCTTTTCAGTGCATATATGTATACCACACATCATTGGGAGACTGGGACTCCATGAGCTACATAAATAAAGGTGCAGAGAATGCTAACTCACAGATCTTACGTCCACAATCTTAGTAACAGGACAGAGGAGTCTGCATGACTTCTCAAATAATCAGCCCAAACGAGCGCCGACGAGTACGATTAGGTAGCGTCGACCACCTGGCTAACTGAAGCTGGATCACATAATATTCATAATGTTATGTCAACGTAACTTACCTCTGAGTGTGAGCAGCATGCTATTTGAAAAAAATATTAGCATTTTTTGAAATAAACAATAAATAATTACTCACAGAGCCCCGCAACCTCGACACCCAGCAAGTCGAGCAGGTCCTGTTTGCGGTTGATAATGTCTGCCCAGATGCGTCAGCTGCTGCACCATGTGTTGCAACCCAGTGTTCTCGTGCACACACCAGCACACTTTCCCCCACAGCAGCCGACGCTCCTAGTGAGGGCGTGGCATGGTGGGGGGATGCTGCTGCAAATAAAAAACAAATGCGGACACCTCTGTCTCAGAAAAAATGGGGCGTCTGCACTCCTTGGCGGCACCTGTGACTGCAAGGTGTGCAGCTTATAGCAGCCACACTGACTCCGTTGCTTGGCCTTTGGTGCTCCTCACACATGGCACTGGGGTGGAAAAATAGCAAATATGGAAAAGAAACAGAAAGGAAGAAGCACAGGAAATAGAAAGTGAAAGCAAAAAAAGTACAAAAAGTCACTGAAAAGTAAAAATAAAAGACAAAAATGTCAAAATTCACAAACACAAAGACACACACTTATAAAAAAGGTAATTGAGAGGTGAATGAGTGGGAGGGGGAAGATTTAAATGGATCCAAAAAACAGGCCAGGCAACATGCAGAAAACAAGTAAAGCAAAATGGCCACCCCATGTGGACTTTGTGGTTCCATTCCTGTTGATTATATGGCGTGGATCGCGCTACTCACCTGTAAAAAAGTAGCGAACATGTAGAGGAGCACTTCTGCCCGCTCGTGGAGTTCTGTAGAATCTTGCTGAGTTGTGTGGCACTATGCAGAATTCCACAGAGCAAAACTCTGCAAGTTATACCAAGGCCTAGATAAGAGATGTTTAGCAAATAATTTCCCATCTGCATCCAATAGGTCTATAAGTTGGTAACTACTGGGGGATTTTGTTTGGGCCTCTCTTGTAGATCGGATGCAAAATTGATACTTTCCGTGAAGATAATAACAGGCCTGTCTGGATGATTGTGTTCAACATTGGAGTTTGGTTGAGGTTAAATAGGGCTACGTGGAGCCCATTAGAGCCAGGCACACATGACGGTTTACTTTTTAAATAAGTTTCAAGACAACTATACATGACTGGTACTAAGTTGTGACAAGTATTCTGTGCCCATCTTAAATGTCATGTCTGTTTCCAAAGCCCCATATAATGCCATCAGATGCTCTGTCCATTGATAATTTACCATTTGGTGATCACACCCACCTTTATGGGTTTTAGTACCCTTACTAACAATGGAGCAAATGTCGTGATTGTTCTTCGTGAGTGTAGCATAATGCAACTCTGTCCATTTACATTCTTGTTCTCTTTTTTTTTTAAAGTTCCAGTTCTTAGCTTATGGTGGGTACATTACACAAGTTCCACTCTACCTTCAGCAGCTGCCTTAGTTCCTTTCTATACTATGTCTTATATAGTATTATCTTGAGCTCAGTTGGGCTTTTGCATTTCTCCTTATGGGTGTTTCTTAGTGAAGCTGTAGCTAGAAAGTTGAAAATGTTAGCAAGAAGAATGGTGAAGAAATCTGTGTCACTTCTAAATCATTCCGGTTGGGTTTTTATAATTAACAGGAAGCTAATAAAAATGATTGGATCCAGATCTTATCTTATAACTGATTAAATCCATGGTTCCAAACTATTCTGATCCTGTTCCTCATTGTGAGATCTTCCATGCCTAAATATTTACCTGCTTTAAATTCCACAATTTTCAACTTAAGATAATATGTTGTGAGTTGTGATCACTCTCTGGTGTAGGTGTTGTTTTTAAATCCTGTAAAATATGAAAGTCATTAATGTGCAAAAATATATAATCAATGACGGATTCCTTGTCTGGTTGATCATTGGTATGTCTCCCATTTAAATGAGGAAGCCCCAGGTCCATTAGTGTGGAACTAACCAATCTACCGGGATAAGTGAGCTTTTTGGTTTTAAAGATTGGAACCGGAACAGATAATTGTTGGTCTATACTATCCCCTTGGGGAACTTTTGTCCTGGTTGGAATAGGTTATTGTTAAAGTCACCTGTCAGCATGATCTTAACATGTTGAATTAAACTCAGTGTAGCTTCGACTTCTAGGATAGTTGCTAGTTTCTTCCTATCCTGGGCTTCTAAAGGAGGAATGTAGAGATTGACCAAGTGAATTTGAGTTTTTTTGCATACTTTACCCAAACTGCCAGAATGTTTTGAGATGCATAAAAGGTGCAATATATGGATACACTGAAACTACTTCTCAAAAGCACTGATGAACCACCAGGTGGCCTACCCAAAAGTCATTTAATTTAGCTATGCCCGGAGATATGTTATTTTGTTTTCGATGTTCAGTTCTGATGTCTTCAATGTTTCCTATAGGCAAATAATATCATATGCATTCAAAAGCCATAAAGTTCCTGATAATGTTTATTTTCTTACCTGTCCCAGTCAGCAATAGTCCAAGAACAAATCTCCACAAACTCTTAAGCATGACTTGGATCTTTATTGCCTCTGTCAGGTATGCCGACGTTGCTCATAAGAGAGGTATGACCTCTTATAATTTGGTGGTGAGAAATGGATGGATCTGTTCGCCTTGCTATTATTTCAGCTTACTCTTATAATGTAGATTTACTGCAATGGCACTTGAACAGATTCAGAGATTCAAAATGGAAGTGCATAAAAGGTGAGCAACTATGGGAAAAGGTACCTGTTCTACGGACAAGCTTCCTTTGGTCCATATACAGCACACCATGGCTCATATAAGTGAAGGAATGCATTTCAAAGGGAACGGTGCATTATATTTGCCTGCAAAAACAGTGATACGACTCTTCTAGTTGGCTGCAATAACTTGATCTCAAACTAAGCTCTAAACAGACATCCTAATAGTAATACAAGCAACGTCAAAAGGGGAAAACCTCCAGTTGGCATCCCCTTTAAAATATGCCTACACCCTCACTAAAGATAATGGGCCACATACATGCACCTATTCGCATTCGCAAACAGGCCGATTTGCAGATTCAGCCCTTTTGCAAACACAAAAAAGGCTTTTCCTATGTATCAAACCCTATTTTGCGATTCGGTAACCGAATATCAAATCGCAAAATGGGTTTGTGATTCAGTATTTGGAAGGGGTGAGTTTAGGGTGTCCCTTCCAAATATTGAATCCCAGCGGTATGTATGAATGTTTTGTGACTGTGAATGGGGGCGCAAAACATTTGTATTTTACCATCAACTTCACGTTGGTGGTAACCCATTCCCAAAGGGGAAGGTGTCCTCTGGGAATGGTGGCAAAAACTTTTTTTAAGAGCAGACAGTGGTCCCAATGGCTTAAACAAGCCTGGACTGCTAGGTTATTGCCTACAGGATTAAGCTGGTGTCATGGCCTCCTTAAAATCCTACATGCAAGATAACGTTTCCTGAGGTATAAGTTGTGTGCCCTCTGATTGGACACACAAAATTCAGGGGGGAATAGACGTTCAAGCTAATGGTGCAATGTAGAGAATTAAAGCACTATTTAAGCTCATGACCTTTGGTAAGAATTAGTTTTCAAAAGACTATACTTAGGAAATGTCTACAAGAAACTTAAGTCTTAAGGTGCCACTTGATATTTCACCTTGGAAGGCTTTCTAATAAAAGTGGTACAAAATATGAACATGTCTCTTTAGGAGTGCATTGTGCATCATGGGCTATCAGCATATGACTTTGAAATCTGGAAGCATCTATGCAAGGTCGCGCAAAATTACAAAATCTCAAGGCCTTTTTGGTGAGAACAGATATATAGGGCATGCCTAGTGTGCCATGCTTTTCTTGGCAACCAACTCCACTCAGAGAAATAAGTCGCCAACAAACAGATCCAGAGCTTATCTGCACAATGACTTGGATTTCCTGTTGTCATATCTTGAACCTACTTCAGTGTGCACTCCTCGCCAGTCATCTGGAAGAAAAAGGAAACTTTTTTAGAGAATTCAGATGAGTGCTAAGCAGTGCTTGTACTAATAATATACCATTTCTTTGAATTAATTAATTACTAACAGAGCATATCATGAGAGCCAAAAGACCGAAGCTTTGAATTAGTGATTTTAGGCGCATAATAACTAGAGTTGCATGAGTATGAATGTGACAGTGACTTTGAATAAGCGTGTGATTCCAAGAGCAGAAACTCAGCAGGAAAGGACACTTTGAAAGACTCAAATGTGCTTTGAACACTCGTCATTGAATGGCACCCACTAAGATCAAGATATTAGAATCATCCAAGAGACATTTTAAAAGATACTTCCAAGGTGTTGTTATGTTATGTTATAAAAAAATCTTATATAGCGCACGTACACCGATTGGTTTCATGGCACAATTTCTAGGACTTGCCAGACCCATGCACAAAATTATTCGTAAGCTTGGGTGAATAACCATGTTTTAAGGGAATTCCTGAAACTTAGACGGTCAGTACATGATCTAATTTCCAGGGGAAAAGAATTCCAGAGTCTGGGTGCCAGAGTAGCAAACCGGCAGCCACCTTTTCGCTTCAGCTTGAAGGCAGGAGTTGCCAGGAGATAAAGGTGAGCCGAACGTAGGTTGCGTGAAGGGGTATGCCTTTGAATAAGGCTGTTGATGAATTTGGGGCTCCGGGTTTATAGAGATTTAAAAAACAGACACCCTACTTTGAAGGCAAATCGCTGGGGGATGAAAAGCCAGTGCAGCTTCTTCAGAAGAGGAGTGACGTGTTGCCGCCTAGGTTGTTGGTAGATCAGTCTGGCCGCTTGATTCTGCACCAACTGTAAACGTTTGGTTAAAGATAGTGACATACCAAGATAAAATGAGTTAGCATTGTCTAAGTGGGACATGATTGTGGCTGTTACAACCTGTATCAGTGCTTCTCGTGAGAGTAGTCTGCTGATCTTTCTAATCTTCCGTAATTGGAAGAAACAGGTGGAGATCACAGAACCGACTTGGGATTTTAGTGACAGGTCGTTATTTATTGTGATTGAGAGACTATACAAGTACTGTTGATATTTAAACTTCAAGTTATAATTGATGGTTTAATGCTTGTTGTGTGTTTATGACTCTTACAGCAGCAGAGAGCCAACTGAGAATTGACTAAAGAAATGTTGTACAGGAGTCAAACCAATGTGAAGCAACACAACATACTCTTCCATTGAGAGGCAATTCTACCAGTCTTTTTTTCCTCTCTCATATTCCATTCCTTCTTCCCCTTTGTTACTTCTTGGATTGAGTGCTCATATCACTCCCTCTGGAAAGCTCTAAGGGGGTAATCATTGTGCATCACAGTTGATAAGCCAGTGAAATTCAGATCAAGAATACTTGTGTGATTTGATTGTTAGCTACGTGAGCTGTATGGGTTTCAGAGACCACTAAATAACTTGCCTAGTGGAGTACTAGATGGTCATATCCTATATGAACTACTCTTTGGAGTACCAGTGTATGTGCCTAATATTGATGTCCCTGGAAATGTGGCAGAGTCAAAAACACCTGACCCTTTAATACAAGTCGCTGTGTTACTAACTATTCAAAAAATTAGAACGAAATACTCTAACCTGACTTTGACTCTGCCACCAATATAGATACGATGTATAAAGCTGTTGATAGGTGGCTCCCTAAAGTGTGAGATATCGTTCAGGAAAACATATCTGGCAAAAAAGTCTCAAGACTGTCCTACAAGACCACCTGTTCCAGTTCTTGAGATAGAAGACACTTGAACAGTAATCTTGCCACCATTGTCCGGTACATAGAAAACCAGGGAGGTGGCACTCGGTCATGTCAGAAAGCATTATGTGGCTGATTCTGTTCAGCAGACCCCCCTCGACCCCAGGGTGCCTCTGGAGTAGATCAGCATGTCCTCTCCCTACTCTGAGGAAACTTTACCAAAACGATGTACAGTCATGCTGAAATCCTGAGCACTATTCCGTTTACCGAGGAGTCTGCTGTGTCTTTAGCTGTACATCAAGTGCCAATTTCAACAAGCAAGTTTAATGCTGCAGTTTCAACTATTGCAACTCTTCTATGGTTTATTATGAGCCTCTGACAGAACTAACATCAATTGAAATGATACCACTGCAATAAATTGTGATTATGAAAATTACTCTGGAGCAGGATTTGAAAGTAGAGAAGTAATAATATTTTCTCCAGTCAATCAACATTACAGATTGCTTCTTTATTGCTGAAGGTTTCGTGATCGATTGCTTTATTCCACCATGGTCCTACGTCTCGAATTTGACGTGGGTTAGAATGTTTACAATCATTTTGCTTCTTGTACATGGGAAATATATGTGTATCCTGTGCTGGATGGTGTTGTTTGGGAAATGGTTCCTCATCAGATTATGGGTCCAACACAAGTGATAAATCCTCTGTGTGTTGAAAATATCCCTACATGGCCTTCTGATTCCTGGCCCCTTTGCAAATGTATGGGACATATGGGACATGAATGCTGTTAAAGAACTAATATCAGATATTAGCTCGTATGCTTTATTACAAAAGGATGTTCCTTATTTAAATGCAGTAAATCACCAGGAGATGTTTTATTTTTTTTCACTTTGGACATAATTACATACATAGGTCAAACAGCCACTGAGAATTATATAATTATACCCTGTGTGAGTATTACTGGGTCCCACCCATAAAAAGTACTAGAAGTTTTCCAGCACATCTTCAGAAGTTTGCAATCAAAAATTATGTTTATTGGAAAGAAAATATAACTGAGAAAAGTATTTAGAGTACTAATATTCAGCTAGTTACACAATCCCTATTTACAGCATGCATGAGTCCCAGAGAAACCTCACAATTCAGCAGACCATATGCCGGGGCTTTGCCTCTACTAGAGACCCAAAAACACAATCCATTGCAAAAAATAATTCATCATAATTCCCAGATTGGCAATGGAGTAAAAACATTACTGATTCTGAATTTATTGAGGTAAAATTAAACATATATTTTGACTGCATTTAATCCAGATGGAATTGCCCTGTGCTCAGTAGATTCTGATGGGTGTATGAACAGGTTTCTTTACAAATCGCTGGTCCATTAGCAAATAGACCACATCTCCAATACAACATACATATGAAAATAACAACACATATAGTGTTGGTACGTTATGCCAAAGGTGGCTAACATATTCCAATTTGAGTCCTTTTTAAGAACACTTGTCAAAAATCATTCAAGAAATGGATTTTAGTAATTTTCACCTTGGGCCACAACTTGTAAAAATATTTAAAGATTATATCCATTTTGATATATACCATTATAAAAGATGATTAGGCATATGCAGAAATAGAAGTTGCAGCAAGAATTCTGGGAAACGGACAAATAAATATGACAGTCCATATTTAAAATTATTGATAATTGTTTTCAGACACTCTCTAAACATGTATACACATTTTTGAATATCATTTCTTCTGTCCTAAACCCGCTGAAAGAAGATCTAAGTATTCTGCAACAATTAATGGCTCAAATGCGAGCTATAAAACCATGGAACTGAGAATCACAAGCACGTCATTAAAGCTGTGGCAGTGCCCTTATTAACTTTTATATTTTCTCATATGATGTCTTACAAACTCTTTTATCTTTTTCTATTTAGACATGTGCAGAATTGTTAGCATCATGTCTGTTTTAAATCTAGGCCGAGGTAATTCTGATGTTTTTATTATGGTCGCTGCATGTTAATATGGACGTTTACAGCAGAGGCTAAGATGTCAACATATGAATTGAAATGATGCATTCATTACTGTACTTATTTGCTCTTGTTGGGACTTTAGTGTCGCCAAATGTATAAACAGGTGCAATAAAAACCCCTGTATTTGGCCATATTTTGGAGATGCTCCGTGTTGCTGACTAGGGCAAACCAGCCCCAGTCGGGGGTTGCACAGGGGCCCCAAGAGCGGCGTAGAGAAGTGGCCTTCAGCTCGGCATTGCTTATCACTCCTGGTCAAGGAATGTGATAAAAAAGTACCTAAACAGCTAATTCTTGCTAAAGAAGGTATGCTGTGTGATCCATCTTCAGAAAATTCAGGCCTCAATGCAGCGCTGCCCTACGGTAAAAGAATAGGGCAGGAATGTGCTGTATCTCTGAGATACGGCGCATTCCTGTCATTTTCCCCTGTGCCGGCGCACAATGGGCTGCAGTGCACCAACGCAGACACCTTTGCACCATGGTGCAAGGGTGCCTGCGTTGAGGGGATGATTGTTTTGTGCAGGAAAACTTACCTGCACAAAATCAATCACAAGAGGCTTTTTCCTTTTTCAATGTGTGCTGCATAATGCAGCACACATAGAAAAATGAAAAACGAGGGGAAATAAAAAAAATTCTCCTCATTGTGCCTCCCTTACACCTCCTCTGGGGAGGCATCAGTTTTTGGCGATGCCTTATCATTATGATTTCTCATAAATCTGGGGCAGTGTCAAAATGCCATGGATGTTGCTGGGAAGAGCCCCAGCAACACCCATTGCGCGCCCCTTTAACGCAGAAAACTGAGTTAAAGGGGCAATATTTACGAGGCAGCATTAAGCCAAAAAAAGTGGCTTAGTGCTGCGTCGTAAATATGGAGCAGGCTCCTGTGCCACGGAACATCACAAAAAGTGACTTTCCGATGGCTCAAGGAGCCTCATAAAATGAGGCCCTTCATCTATAGACTTGCAAATTTCTACAAAATTTTAGAATAGAGTTTAAAGGTAGTGATATGGTGTTAGGATGCTAGGGGTGTGCGAACCATGTTAGGACTGTCAGATTGTATTCACTGGTCATGTCGTGCATTTATGGATTTATTTTTTCATTCTGTGGGGCCGATTCACAAAGGGTCTCCACACTTTGGACGGGGTCTCCACAGTCATGGCAGAGCCCCGCACTCATGTCAGGATCTCCGCAATGGGTAACTGCAGTATGTTGGTCCCGCCACGAGTGCGGTCACCCTCACCACAACTGTGGGGCCTCTGCCACAAGTGCAGAGGCTCTTTGTGAATTGGGCTCTGTGTGTTTAGCATTCATATTTTATGCATTAGCCAGGGGTTTCACAAAACAAATTATTTTACGTTTTAACCTGTGTTTCCTAGTGCTATTTTGAGTGTGTTATTACTAAATGAAAGAGGGTTTGGAGTTCCGCTGTGTCCCTGTACTAATTTATAATGACTAATCATGATCAGAAAAAACTACTCGCACAGTATTGCTTAGTGGGCGTTTTATAGGGCCTAGTCCAGCTGGATTTCTAATTTGTGTTGGTGGATTGAACTGCTTTTCTGGGTGGGGGTCCTCCAGATGGTGACATGCAGAAGGCTAATAAATTCCCCTGGCAGCATATAAATGAAAATCCCCTGTTTGACCCTTATACTCTCACCTCAAGACAGAAGATTCATTTATGTGGCTACTACGTGGAATAATCAATTTGCCAGTTACTGCCTTCCATTTATATGATTGCCAGAAACATACATCCTTAGACTGGTATCAAAAAATACAAAATGCCTTTCTTTTATATGCCTTTGAATTCTGTTGCTAGACAAAAAAATTCATAAGCAGATCTGCATGCATCAATCTGCTAGGGCATTTATTCCTCTGTGACTCTACCACTTTGCATGGGACCTGTAACATCTTGAAGCCTGGCCTTGCTTGTAAATTGCTCACAGCACTTATTCCATTAATTCCCTCTTATCACACACTCCTCAGGAACAAATCTTCTCTAATTAACACAAATGAAAGCTGCTGTGGGATGGCTCTGGTTGCATCTACCTGTTAACTGTTCAAAAAACAGAGAAATATTGTAGTATTACTTTGTGTCTTACTCCAAGGGAATTGTTTTCAATTGTTTCATGACCAAAGATAGACAGAGCAAATATTCCCTTTGAAAAGCTGGATAAGGTGAATAAGCTTCTTACTATTATAATACAGAAAGAGGTGTCTTTAACCTCTGCAGCAGAAACGTTTGCCTTACAATCAGTACCGTCTGCATCTGAAATCTAGTGATTGCTGGAGACACCATTTCATACAACTTTTAGTGACTTGTTCACACCATCTTCCATTCAGCAAGCATAACAGTCATAACCCATGTTTAAAAAACATTGGATCTGGACTATTGACAGGTTTTAAGACAATTTTTGCACCCATTTTTTCATTCTTCTGTTTACTGTTTTCAAATCTGGTGGATTTTCAACTACAATTCTGATGGCCCATTTCCCATTTATCTCCTATGAACACATAAAGTCATAATGACTGCCAAAGTGAATGGAAGAGATTCCTACCTGACTGAACAACAATGTCGCACAACTAAGGCATTCTCCTTCATCTGAGAATTATATACCCCGATAAGTACAAAATGCATTCTGTCATTCTGCAAATTTCAAGCTCCTCGAGTGAGACCTGCTTTCTGGTGCATGAGCTGTTTTGAAACAATATATTTGAATGTGCCATGAGAACAACCACCAATAGTATCACTTTACATGAGAAATGTGATCTAGTCAATACGACTACAACAAGCATATTGAACTGCAATGCATTTAGCGCTCATAAAGTATGCAGTATATAATGACCCACCAAACCTCCACCACCACCGTCTTTAGTGAAAGTCAGACTGTCAACAATATCTGCATTCTTGGCTCCCATTGGTGTTGTGTTTCAGCATGTGTGGTACTGCTACATCAACAACAACAACAATACCAGAGCTCATAGATTAATTTGGTGCTGTTTTAAAGCCATTACAGCTCCAATTTCATCATCATCAGCTGCTCCCACATACCGGGTCCTTTTTATAACCTATGGTCTCAACATCTTAATTTCTTGTGAGACTAATATCCCTACCATCCACATCTGGGACAAAAAAATGAGACTGTACCAAAACACGGAAAAGTCTGGTCTCCTACAGGTTCCACTGCAAAGGAAAACAAATGAAGCAACCATACAGAAGGACAGTTATTTTTTATTATGTTAATTGAGTTTTGAACCGAGCCACAGTAGTTAATAAATGAAGTATAGTAGCCTAGTTTTTTCATTTTATCATTGTGCATATAATCACATTAATATTAATATATTCATCACATATACCTTTATTATCATTCAGGGGTGTTAGAAATATCATGTTTTATCTCTTCGGGTATCACTCCTTTTTAATTTACCTCTGATGATCATTTAATGTGTGAATGACAAATATAGAATGCATGTTAGTTTAATATCACTTTTCATTGAAATGTGATAATCAATTCTACTCGAATATATATACAGTAAAATATGTATTGCTAAGTTGTGAAAAAGGTTTCATGAAAACTGATTATGTAATTTCTAATTTTCTATTACTGTTCGAAGAGCAGGGTTTCATAGAATGAAAATAAAAGTGAAAGAGCATCAGACCACTTTCTTCTAATGGTTTATTCTACAAGATTCAACAATGGCAAGATAATGTTATATAAATTAGGAATAGATTGTGTAGGGCAGAGGGACTTCATGCCAGAAGACAGATACGAGATAGGCCATGCAGAACTGCTTCACCTACTTTTGCTGTGCTGAAGGCTAAAACGTGGTGCATTCAGCCTTACTTTAAGGGGGCCTTATCAGCCTTCCTCCCAGCATAGATGACAATAGCAGAGTATGCTATTATATTGAACAATAAGTTCAATATTCAAAGAAGCAGGTATGACTCGGTGAGCCATCTTTGAAACTCAAATTAGGCTTTTATTTTTGTGCTGAGATTACCTTAGTAAGCCAAAGACATGGAGTTTGGTTGATATAAAGCTAAAAACCAATATGTTGGAATATTTTCATTCTGTTCATATTACTTGTAAATATTGCAGCTATTCTGTTTGTCTTTATTGTAGGTACACTAGGATAAGATTTGACTTTTAAAATACATCTTTAAAGTATATTGTTTGTTATCTAGTGTTCTTGAGTGAGCCTTTCAATGATAAAAAAAGGAGTTTTGGGTTCTACTAATCACGCCTGTGATATTTCACAAGGTTAATCATTACATGAAATGCTTAGTGAGTTGCAGAGTGGTTGCCGTCCAACTAGGTTTGTGTCTCACGCTGTGATATTTCCAAAGTTCTTAATGCCGGGGGTCCATAAAGTCGAATCCCAGATTGTGTTCTAGAATACTGAAAATCACTAAGTCCCTCTCAGGCACCTCATTTTCAGATCTCCTGGAACCTCAGTAGGTCTTCTGGCTCTTCTTCAGGTTTTCTGGCTCCTGTGTAAGACTCCTGGAGCCTCTTAAGGCCTCTCCGTTCCTCCTCAGACCTTTTTGCTTTTTTGTAGGTCTTCTGGTTCCTCTTTGCTAACTCGTCTGAGGGCCTCCTGACCAGTATTTAGGTCTCCCTAGTCCTCATTTTGTCTCCTGGCTCCTTTTCAGGTATTCCAGCTGCTCTTCCAGTCTCCTAGCTCCTATTTGCTTTCCCAGTTCTTCTATAGGACTCCTGGCTTCTAATCAGGTCTCAAGCCCCCTCTTCCGTACCTGTGGCTTCTCTTCAGGTCTCTTGCTCATCTGCAGGTCTTTGCTCACCATAAGATCTCCCAGCACATCTTCAGCCCCCATGGCACCTCTGCAGAGCTCCACACTGCTGGTCAGGTGACCTGCCTTCCGCATCAAGGCTTCAGCTGCAGGTCATGCATCATGTGGCTCCTGTCAGCTATCCTCTGTTCCTGCTTCAGGGTCCTTCTTTTGTCTAAAATACAATGAAATACCTCTCTTCTCACCATATTAAGGATGAGATGGCAATCCCTGCATGCAATGCTTGATTTGTAAAAGTGATGGGGACCAAACCTTTGCTCAGAAACCTACGCTGGTGCTATTAAATGTCAGGGGTGCCGAACACCAAGACAAAGTAGTCTTGATTCTGCCAAAACCTCTTTAATCAATCACCAGACACTCCATGCCCCTTTATCTCACTCTTGCAGGTTCTTTTTCATCCCTGACTTCTTTCTTTGTCACGGTTTTCCGTATTTCTCTCTCCCTCTCACTTTCCTACTTGTGTGTTTTTCTCTTTCTTGCTCTGGGTGAACCTCTGCTATGTAAAAACATGTGCTGGTCACCAAAAATGAGTACTAGTGGGCTCCACCTGCAACTACTGTCTCAAATTAAGCATTGCCTGCATGTGTCTGTAAGATGTGAGTATACAATAATGCACAAGTGGTGAATGCTTGAATTTGGTGCCAGTGGAAATTCTGAGAAAGGAAACAGCTTCCCAGAATCCCAAGCACTAGTTATTTTTCCATGCTGTGTACAAAATACTCCCAGTACCAGCCCACTGATATGAGTATTTTGTTTATGGGGAAGCTGCAACAGCTGGAGTCAGTGAAGCAATGGAGGAAATGTAGTGAGGTAGAAGCCATTTTAGTCCAGTGTTCGTTGTGCATCGCCCCTGAGGGAAGGAGGAAAAAAGGCCTTCTGTCGACTTTACATTTTCAGCTCTTACAATACATTTTCCCTTGTATCTAGTTCAGGGGTGCAGCTTAATCACCGTGATGTGGGCGGGGGTGGGGGGTGAATCTCAAATGTCCTAACTAAAAAAGCAGTGGTCTGCCGGGTGGAGGGGTGAGATGACCAAGGTTCAGGGATAGACTGTTTCGATGAGGAACAGGGTCAGTACTGATTTGCATTATGTGGGTCTCTGTCTAGAGTGCCCAGTAGATGAAAAACAATGGGTTGGAATACTACCTGAACAACTGCCACTGGTTAGACTGTTTGCAACCATTCATCCCATCAACATTTGACAGTTATTTGCCATTAGTATGCCTGGAAATGTAAGACTGGTGCAGCCTTCCAAGCCTACTACTGCCAATGTTTGTGAGTTCCAAAAAGTAGTACATTTTTACCCACTCAGTGATTACTTCTGTAGATGCAGCTTCACTACTTTTTATATTTGAGACCCTGATGCAAAAAAATGAGCATGTCAAAACCTCTTCGTGAAATGAAAATGATGAGTAAAACCGACACAAACATAGCAGACCCGACTCAGGGCTCCCAGACCCAACTACCAAACCAAGAATACATTAAAACGGGGTGTAACACCCCATACACCCCGCTGAAGGTATGCCCTTGCATGTCCTTCCTAGGCCACATGAGAACTCATGAGTATGGTTATGTACAACACAACAGCCTGGAAGACCTGCCCTTGAATCACACACTTTAAATGTAATTTTCACTGCATGCACTATTCTTCATCTCTGCTACAAAACTCCTTGCTGGTAGAGTTGTCAAATTGTTGTACGTAGGCAGGGCTGCATGTTCCTAGTCCTCGTCTTTCACAAATCATTTCAAGTGACTGACAGCCCCATGTACTAAGCCCGAGATGCATATAGAGAATGGCGCACATCCAAATAAAAAGGGTGGGCCGAGCTAGAGCTTAGCCATGGGTCTGGCTTAGCTCTAAGAGGTTGTGCAAGAGCCAGGCCATGAAATGGTTTGACATGCAGCAAACATATTACAAACATATGTTACAATCTCTTGCCCCCCAACAACAATGCCATTAGTGAACTAGGAGGCCAGTCAGCAGTCATGTAAATCCTTAATAAAAAAAAATACGTAGTGCCTGCAGTGAGAGTGGCTCACAAAGAAAAGAAACAAGCCACGGCATCGCTCTGGTTGATGTTTGGGAGGTGGGAGGGGTGTTCTGTGTAGAAAGGCATTATGGCGCTCTAGTAAATAAGTAAATAAAACAAGCGCGGTACGCGAAATTGAAAGCGACCGCGTTTGGAGCTCAGAGTGCACGCTGTGCTTAATGAGCCATGACGAGGGAGGAAAGCCGCGCTCGCTCCCGCGGACCCTAGGCCAGGGCAGAGAGAAGGCGGGACATGCACCCGCCTTTGGCCAATTGCGTGCTGTCTTTCTTAGAAAGACGCATGCAAAGGCCAATAGCGGGTGAAGAAAACAAAAGCACACGCACGAGCGTGTGTTCCAAAGTTTAAAGCCCTTACTAAATGTCTCGCAGAGTAGCGCATGTGTGCTGGCTCAGGCGAGACCTAATCATATATCAAGCAATGTGGTGTTGGTTATAAAAAAACACAGTGCACACAGATGGCGTTAAACATCACACAACAGCACTTGGTACCTGTGGGTGGGCACTGACCCATACATTCACCCCAAGGAGCATATGATTTCAGTTGTGGGCTTGTGCAGCTGCTTCCCATGCTGACCTATTTGCTGAGGAAGGGGTGCACTGCTCCTTACTTCCTGTACTTATTTTGTTAGGTAGACTTTCTCTGTTCTACCAGCACTATAACTATTTTGTGTGACGGAAACCCATCCAGCCCCTGCCCGCTGCATTGGTTCTGTTAAGGTGGCTTGTAGTGCTGCTTGTGCTGAACCGTTTTGTGAGGGAGACACCTGAGTCGTGCTTTTCTAGCTGTGTGCTCGGTAGCTTTGCCCAGCTCCTACTAATCCTGCACCTATTTTGGGAGGGGTGCATGCACCATTATTTCTCATGCTGTACCTGTTGCGAGAGCAATGCTTGCTGTGTTATCTTGTGGTATGTATCTGGGCCTCGTCAGGGGTCATAAGTGCTATATAAATACATTTACAATTACAATTTCGTCGGAAGGAGGCAGGCATAGCCGCTTCTTCTGCTGTATTTCTTTTCTGTGATAGATCCATCACTTAATTTTAGTGCCTTATTTCCTGTGATATCATCAGGGTCAAACGTCATGTGAATCACTTCGTGAGAAGTCAATGGAGTCTGAAATCATAAGATGTCACTTCTTTTGATGTCATTGAGGTAAAAGTGAGTATGATTTCACTTCCACTACCCCATGTATTTTGACAAGAGAATAGCAGACACCCCCAACACATCTGTACAGAGCGGTTTAATTGATTCAAGTACCGGTTTGAGGAAGGGAAGCCAAAAATTTGCATATGGTGGATGGTCGGTCTCCTACTGAGCCAAAAGGAAGTAAGACTAGGCAGATGTCACTTGTGATGTTGCAGTTCATATTATTTATAAGTGCAGTACCAAACCATCAACATGACCCCTGTGACCAACAGGACTCTGCAGGATGAAGAACACAGCAGGCTGGGTAGCATTTCTTGAGCCACAGAGGGAGTCAGTGGCGTAGCTAGGCCATGTGTCACCTGTGGCGGTCCCTGCGTTTGCAGCCCTCTGTGGCATGTAAGAGCGAGGGGGGTTGTGCTGGCGATTCCCGCGATGACAGCAGGTAAGGTAACCGTCGCACCCAAAACTCATGCGCCCCCCTTGCTACACCACTGGAGGGAGAAACCCAAGAGACACATCAAGCAGTGACTACACACAATCAGGTCACAAACAAGATGTTGGAAGTGCATCTGCTGTCACTTGTGAGAGCAGAAGAGAATCTTGTTTGTGTGCGTGGGTGTCTCACCTTCTAGGAACAAATGCCTTAGCATTCTTGCAGGGATTCTACTAGTATCCAGGTATGGGGCACTATGGTAGATATACCCATACGGTTTAGTATGGCAGAACCCAGTGTGTGGATGGAAGCCGCTGAGGTAGTTGAAATGCCCTTGTGCATGTACCATCTGGTATTGTGTCCATGGGAGATGGATGCCAAAGGGATTGCGTGCATCAGTGACTTGCTTCACAGCCTTGTAACTAGGTGGTTGCCACATACTGATCATGTGCATGTGTTTGAAAGTCTTGGGAAAAAGCATTCCTTTTCTGCCCACTTGTAAGAAAACTATAGTTCAGTCTCTCCTCCCTACAAGGTTAGGCAGTTGACATTCTCTGATTGTGGTACTTTTTACCCACCTCTCTTAAAAGTTGCAACTTATACAGAACTCTGCTGCCAGACTCTTCCTAATCTTGATTACTACACTAGGATTTCTTCTGCCCTCTCTATTCCTCATTGGCTACCTGCACAGAAACGTCATGTTAATGCTCTTTGCTTTTGTCATAAAGGTATGCATTGCTTTGTACCTAGGAGCTCATCACCTTCCTGTCAGGCCTCTTCGCTCTAGCATTTCATATTTTGTAAACATTCTGAAATTTAGCAAGATGCGCACAGGGGACTAACCTCTTTCGGTGTCGATCGCACAGGCATGGAACCATCTATCGCCAGCCATTCGTGCAGAATCTAATCTTCAGAATGCTTGCAGGTTGTTAAAAACTTACATATTCTTGGCATACGTTTTTTGCCCTCCTTTTACTAGTGCCAGGACACCCTTATGGGTAATTGTGTGCTTTATATATTTACATCAAATCATATCTACTAATTATGTGTAGGGAGTGAGTTGAATGGTATCATAATGAGCATATAGCTTGTTTTCTACATCATGGAATGAGGCTTTTTCTTTTTGGAAATTACGTGAGTTGGTGTAGTGCTGAAGTGTAGTCCTTTTCCCTTGCCACGTTTTGTATTACTACACGTGTGCTGTTAAAGTTGCATTTCAATGAGGCTGAGGTATGAGTATGTGGAATGAAAGGGTATTAGCTGTTGAATATTTGCCCTTTCTCCAGGGAATTTATTGGGCCTTTTTGCTGAACCATATTTCTGCTGGCTTTAGAACTCTGTGGACTTTACCCCTAATAACCAGAGGTAAAGTGCATGCTTTCCTCCTTTCAAAATGATGAAATTAGCATACCCTGATTGGCATATTTAACTTACCTACAAGTCCCTAGTATGTGGTACCCACAGGGTACTCAGGACCTGTAAGTTAAATGCCACCAGTGGGGTGCAGCACTTAGTGTGCCACCCACTGCAGTGACAATGCAAACATGACAGCAGGCCTGCCATCAGTAACCTGGCTGTGCAGGTATAAACTGCAAATTAGACCTGTCAAAATACCCCCTTTAGATAGGCCTAAAACCCTCCTTTTAAATATATATGTCACCCCTAAGTAAAGCTTACTGTCCTTTAAGGGAGGGTGTATGATATTTAAATGTAGGACATACAAAGGTTAATGTTGAACATGTCCTACAGTGACTAGCATGTCAGACCTATTTTTACTGTAGCAGGGTTGGCTGTGCAATAAGAAAGCATTGGAATACAATATTACGTTTAATAAATTTTAAACCTGCTTAGAAAACAGCTAGAGAAATACTTCAATGACTCTAATAGTTAAATAAAACCAATTTAACTGTAAAGTTGTATTTTCTCTAAATATTACAGGAAATATACTTTAGAAAAGTTACCCTTTGCCTTCCTATTGTCTCTGGAGGCCTTTCAATAAGTCTTTCTGTAAATATACAACTGTCACCTGACAGCTTGATGACTCCTCTGTGGTGAGGTGTGAACTGATTTCAGGAGCAAGCAATAGGCTAACCTGAAAGGGCAGAGATTACCCATCTGTACCTGAAAGAAAATGCAGAGGAGGCCGGGAGAACCCTCTTTGACTTTAAGTGTCACACACTTCCTGATTGGTCTGCTGGGATTTTTCATTTGACACTTGGGGCACACTTCCATAAGACCTCTCCTTTCATAGGCAAATGTTAGCAGACACCTGGGTAGGGCCCTTTTGTTATCCTGACAGCCAGTCATAACAATGCGCTGCATTGCATTACTTTTTCTTATATAGCCAAGCAAATTGATATTTGCTTGGCTTTGTAAATACCAAAATGGTTTTTGTGTCAGGGCTGCGTCAAAACAGTGATGCAAGCCAAACGCAAAATCTTTGTAAATCTGGGCCTAAATATTCAAGTTACAGTGAATCCTGGTAAAGTGATATTTTAAGGTTTGGTCAGTCGTTATCAGGTCGAAGCCTGCCAGGCACAGCTGTCTGGTTTGCTAAAGGCATCTTGAGGACATTCAGAGAGCTGACCTAGGAATGCATTATGCCCTTTGCTGACCATTTACTTTGTGGATTGTAACTCACATTTTCTGGCTTTCTAATTGCTGGCTTTATTTGCTTTAGGCTGTCCAGCTTGAGTTTATCACTCCTGTTGCCCAAATCTTGTTTAAAGTATTCTTCCACTAATTCCCTTTCTGTAAAAAGGCCTTTAAATCTTGTTCTTATCTTGGCACAGTTGTTGTGCATTCAAAGACAGAGGTCAAATGTCAAGCTCTCACTTCTGAGGGAGCTTGGTGTTTACTTTTCTTTCTCTGACTTCAAAGTGAGAGAATTTAAGTGACAATTCTTCTGTGAATCCACGTAAGAGATGTTGGTGTAGGATTTTTTTTTTGCATACACCAAAAAAAGGAACTATGCTGATGTTTCAGAATATATCAGAATTGGTACAAATGAAAGCATATTGTTTTGTAATTCTGAAGTGTAGCGGAAACAAATATTTGAATATGATCAAAATACATCAATACACTAGGTGATGAGATTTGCACACATTATCGTTTGTGCGCAGTAAAACCGTTTTTGGTGCAAATGTAATGGTCATTTCAATTGAAAATGTGTTGTCTGTAAAGGCAGTGCGCTACCACACCACCCACACTCCACACTACACTCTATGCCCTTACACTCTGTGCCACACCACTCCACTCTACGACATGCCACTCCACGCCACTCCACTCTATTCCCCTCCACTTGAAGACGCTCTACGACACGCAAATTGACTCCATGCCACTTCAATCTACACCACTCACTCTACGACACAACATAACACTCTACTCTACATGCCTCCATTACACAGCACGTACCCCACTCCACTCTACCCCACTCTAATCTATCCCACTTCATTGCAATGTACCCCAATCTACCCCACTTCGCTGCAATCTACTCCAATCTACTCCACTCCACTCCAATCTACCTCACTCCAATCTACTTCACCCCAATTTAGCCACCCCACTCCAGTCTACCCAACCCTACTCCAATCTACCCCACTCCACTCTACCCCACTCCAATCTACCCCACTCCTCTCTACCTCAATCTACCCTATTCCACTGCAATCCACCCCACTCCACTACAATCTATTCCACTCCATGCAATTTAACCCAATAAACCTCACTCCACCCCAATCTACAGCACTCCACTCAATTCTACCACACTCTGCTCCAATCTACCCCAGTGTGCCCCACTCTACTCCAATCTACCCCACTCCAATATACCCCAATCCACCCCACTCCACTCCAATCTACCCAACTCCATTCCAATTTATCCCATTCCAGTTAAAACTCCACTGCAATCCATCCAACCCCTCTTCACTCCAATCTACCTCACTCCACTCCAACACAATCTACCCAACTCACGCTGGTCACACGCTTGATCTACTCTTCACTAATGATCATACACTACAGGTAGAGGATCCCTCACCTGTGACTTGGTCGGATCATTGGCTGGTCCCTTTTAAACTAACTTGGGCTGCCTGTAACAATCAGGTCAGATCAACATTCGAGGACAGGAGAAATTGGAGGAAGATTTCACCTGAATTTATGGGTTGCGAGCTACAAAACACCCCCTCTAAGCTTACAGGTGATCCGAGGATTGATGCTTCAGTCTTCAACGGGTGGGTCAATTCAGCCCTTGACAAAATATCCCCAATCAAGATCATGAAATTGGCCAGGAATAAACCTTCGGCCCCTTGGTTTACCATGGAGCTCCGCACAGAGTAAAGCCTATGTAAGAGGCTGGAGCGTGCCTGGAGAATAAATTATGAAGGATTGGCCAAGTGCGCATACAAAGCAGCACTGAGGAAATGTCACAGCCTAAAACGTAAACTCATCAGGGACTGTGTTGCAAAGCAGATCAAGTCCTCTGACAATTCTGCAAAAGAAGGTTTTAAGATAGTCCAAGGTTTTATTAAACCACAAGATCTGAAGAGTTCTATGCCCCCTCAATGGCTCTCTCTGAAGATCTAGCCACTTTCTTCCAGTATAAAATTCTAGCTATCTATTCCTCTTTTCCATCCTTGGGACTATCTGATTTTGTAACACATACCCCACACCATCTGGGCATGTGGTCGGCATTCCGACCTTTTTGCCCGGAAGCGTCCCTGGTGGAATTAAATAAAACAAAATCAGGCTCTCCATTGGACCCCTGCCCGGACAGATTTTTTAAGTTATTAGACCCCTGGTTCAATCCTATATTGAACTCTATCTGGAACTCTTTGTTAGAGACTGGGGTCTACCCAACTAGCTGGAAAAAGCATATGTCCAGCCAATCCTCAAGAAAGAGGATGCTGACCCAGCAGAGTTTAAACATTTTTTGGGCCAATATCTCTTCTCCCAGTCCCGGCCAAAATTCTTGAAACGGAAGTCCAAAGACAACTTACGGACTTCCTGGAGTTCAACAACCATCTGCATGACTCCCAGTCTGGATTTAGATCTGTCTACAGCATGGAGACAGCTCAGCTTGAAGTCGCTGAGTTGATTCGTGAAACCTTAGATCAGGGCAGCTGTGCGTTGCTGGTGCTGTTGGACTTGTCCGCAGCCTTTGATACGGTGTCACACAGGATTCTCTTATATAGGCTTAACCATCTAGGAGTGACGGGAACTGTTTTGGCATGGTTCGGTTAATTTCTCGAGGGTCGCTCACAGCAAGTGATTCTCCACCCCTGTCTCCAGTTCCAGACCCCTCATGTGTGGTGTTCCTCAGGGCTCGGCTTTGAGCCCAACGCTTTTTAATGTTTATCTTACTCCCCTCGCGGCAATTGTTGAGCAATGTGGGGTGAAAATTGTCTCGTATGCCGACGACACACAACTGGTGTTCTCTTTTAAGGAACACAACGAGACAGCTTTCGCCAATTTTAAGCAGTGTCTTTTAAATATCTCGTCGTGGATGACGGATAGCTGCTTGAATTTTTTTTTTTAAATGTGTTTATTGGTTTTAATTACAGCCATACATACATAATTGGAAGACATTTTCAACTTTAGTCAACAAAGTCTCTGAGCAAACATCAATTTAAATTGCATATCAAGCATTACTCTCCTGTTCTGCATGTCTACGCATCTCTATTTCCACCGTAGGTGACACACAGGGATCCCCCCGATACTTATTCCACAGCGACCATTTCCTATCCCATTTTTTGGGGCACCCCCGAGCAACAAAAACTTCGGTCTCGCCAAAATACATCTGTCCAGCTCTTTTGCCCACAGGGTGATGGGCGGCGGGTTTGCTCCCCCCCACGCTCTCGCCACTTCCCGTTTAACTAACGTTTATCCCAGTGTTGTGAATTGCTGTTCGACTTCCGTGAGATCAGTCGCCTCCCATATATTCAACAATCCCAATTGTGGCGACAACATTATCTCCTTTCTCAAGGCCGCCTGCATGTGATCCGAAGCTCCCTCCCAAAGGGCACGAATCCTGGGGCAACTCCACATAGTATGATAAAAGGTGGCCTGTTGTCCGCAACACCTCATACAGAGGTCGTCAGGTCTAGACCCTATTCTCGCCAAAGTTTTCCCTTTCATGTATGAACGGTGAAGTATCCTAAGATATATCAGCCTGAATTTAAGTGTGATGGCCGCTTCCTGAGGGGACATAAGAGCCAGTTGCCAATCCTCGTCGCTTATTGGGCCTAAGTCATCTTGCCACCGCTCCCTTAACTTTGGAAAGGTGTCTGGCAGGTTATTACTTAACTTTTTATATGTGAGAGACATCACCTTTGAACTTAGAGGCCCATCTAACAGCCGGTCCTCCAATGGTGACGACTCTGGTATATCATTAAGGGACGGAAAAGCCGCCCGTATCGCGTGTCTAATCTGTAAATATCTGTATATTTCACCCTGAGCCAGATGATATTGACTCTGAAGGTCACCAAATGTAAGTATAGCTCCCTTCTTAACCAAGTCCTTCACTGCGGAGATACCTATGAGATCCCACTTGTCAAACCCAGGCTGATAGCACAACATGCCCAGCTTCTGTGTATACCATAGCGGCGTTACCTGCGAGAGAATACACCCGCCGACCCCAAACGAGAATAAACTATACGCCATATTTCTAACGTGTGTTGGGTAGGTACGAAAACTCTCTTCTTGTTCTTCCTATCACTAGTGTACAGGGCCCCCAGATAACCGGAGCAATCAGTTTGGTAACGGTCAAGGGCATATGCTGGGTCGTCAGGGGAGTGATATAGCCAGTGATTAACAGTCACCAATTGCGCCGCCCAGTAGTAGTAGAGTTGCAGGTCGGGCAGCGCTATGCCTCCATCATACCAGCCCTTTGTCAATTTCTTCAGTGCGACCCTGGGGGCCTTCCCATCCCACAGCAGCGTGCGGATTTCACCCTCGACTGCTCTAAAATACGAGTCTGGGACTCTGTGCGGACAATTATGGAGTATGTAGAGAAAACGAGGGAGGGCCAACATTTTAAAGAGTGTAGCACGCCCTAACAGCGTGAGAGGGAGGGATCTTCAGTGCTTCACATCCGCGCGTAGTCTAGCCAGTGGGGGGGGCAGATTGGAGCTGTAAAAAAGAGCTAGATCCGATGTGATAAAGACCCCTAAATATCGAAACCCCTCCTCCGCCACCGCTATGGTGCATTCAGCCAGAAGCCGGGGGACTTGGCCCCTCAACATAAACAATACGGACTTGTGCCAATTAATCACATACCCCGAATACTTGCCAAAATTTGTGAAGATGTCGAGCACTACCCTGATGGATTTGTGCGGGGAGGCTAGATATAACAGTATGTCGTCCGCATACAAGGATATACGATCTTCTACAGCGTCCGCCCAACGCAGCCCTCGTATCATCACATCTCGGCGCACCCATGCCGCAAGGGAGAATATCAGCGGGGATAGCGGGCATCCTTGTCTAGTACCTCTTCTTAACCTGACTGTGCGGGACGTATAGCTGTTAACCCTCACCTGTCCCAACACGTCCGTATATAGCAGCTTCACCCAAGCTATGAATTTAGGGCCCAGTCTCACCCTTTCCAGGGCTTTGAACAAATACGGCCATTCTATGGAGTCGAATGCCATTGAGGCATCGAGAGATAACACCGCCGCGTCCTCCTCAATATGCTGCCTACGAGCCATCACATTGTGAAGGCGCTGTATATTAAGGGCCGTATTCCTCCCTGGCATAAATCCAGATTGGTCCGGATGGACCAATGATGCAATAACCGTCACAAGCCTATTTGCCAGGACTTTCGCCAATACCTTTGCCTCCACATTAATCGGCGAGATTGGCCTATAGGAGCTACAACTGTCCACTGGTTTACCCGGTTTGTGGATGACTACAATGGTGGCCAGCTGCTGATCCACTGGTAATCTACCCACCTCCAGGCTCTCTTCATACATGGCCCTTAAGTGTGGCACAGTCAGAGAGGCAGTGGCTTTTAAGAAATCAACAGGCATGTCGTTAGGCCCCATTGCTTTACCGGATTTAATCTGTCCTAGGACCTTGCTTATTTCATCGTCCGAAAGATCTCCCTCCAGGTTGTCCCTCTCTACATCTGAGAGGCCCGGCACGTCACTATCCCAGAGGAGCTGACGTGAATCGTCAGTCGTGTAGTGGGTAGAGGGGGAGTATACCTTTTCCAGGTGGTCAGCGAATTCCTCCGCTATTTCCCGTGGATGCGTCACTGTTACGCCCCCTGGTTTCGTCAGTTTGTGTACCCATGTCGTTCCCTGTTCTCGCCTCTCCAACCACGCTAGTGTCCTGCCAGCCCTATCACCCATTTCGTAGAGTCTGTGCTGGGTGGTACGATACTTAGCCATCATGTGTTCCCTTGTTTTTATTCTGTATTCGTCTTGCTTCAGTAGGAGCCTATGACTAGTGTCTGGTGAGGGATCTTGTGCATGTTCCCGCTCCAATTCAAGGAGGTCCGTCTCCACCTGGACCAAGAGCTTACGTTTCTTGGCGATATATCCCGTCTTTAAAGATAAAGCTTGCCCTTTCAGAACCACCTTGTATGCTTCCCAAATTGTTTGAGCGGATTCAACTGAGCCCACATTCTCAGTAAAATAGTGCTCTGTTTGTGTGCGGAGTTCCTCCCTAATGTCTGGTATGTGTAGGAGCCATGCATTAAGAACAATAGTGGTGCGTACCTGCCGTTCCCAGTGTGTATATTCTACCCAGACTGGAGAGTGGTCCGATATGCCTCTGGGCAGAACTCTAGACTTGGCGAAGTTACCTATCGAGGACAAATGCGTAAGGAAATAATCAATCTGTGATAGACTGTTGTGCACATTGGAGAAGTACGTGAATAATTTGTCAGTTGGTTGGGATGCTTGATCTACATCTGTCAAACCCATTGCCTTCGTAAAGTCGGCCATAAGGGCATTGGATTGCGCTCTGGACTTCGGCGGGTGGCGATCAATTGTGTCATTCAACGTCATATTATAGTCCCCCCCATGATTAACGTGCCCTCTCGGAGGCCCGTCAGCTTACTTCCAAGGTCCTCCAATGCTGCCTTACCCAAAGCGGGCGGTAAATACACAGAGAGTATGTTTATATCTCTTCCATCCCATTGAGCCTCTGCCCCCGCAAATCGTCCCCTCGGGTCTGCCCATGTTTTATGAACTATAAGAGGAGTACTCTTCTTTGCCAGGATTGCCATCCCCCTCGATCCCGTGGTATAATCTGCATAGTTTATACCCCCACCTAGTGAGGGCCTTAGTCTTCTGTCCCACGAGGTGCGTTTCTTGCAACAAAACCACATCAGGTGAATGCCGCTTTAGATACTGTTTAGATACTCTCTTAATCTTATCACCAACACCATTAACATTCCAAGTCATTATAGAAAGTATTCGATCTCTATCCCCCCCATAGCTGTCCATTACACAATTCCCAAGTATACGGATCAATGCAGACGGTGAAAAAATTTGAACCAGCCCACTCCTCTTTGTACATCCAAACTTCAGCATGGCTACTTTGCGCATTAGGATCACAGAATAACTTTGCATACCAATAAAACAATGAACAATTAACCCCCCCTTCTTCCTGGCCCCTCGGTTCCCTCCCCCCTCCCTGCCCCCCTGCCCGTGGATTTAGAACTACCCACTCCCAATCATGGCAGAGTGCCTCTCTCCCCCCTGAAATGCTGAAAATGCACTGGGGTAAGTCAACTCCCATCCCCGCATGTACACATCACAGTTATTTTGAATTTAAGCCATCCACTAATTGTAATTAGTCTAATTTCGTTCAAATCACATTGTGTAAACCCATCAGTCTTGACCGGTTCACTAGGTCACGCCCTCAATGTCTTGCACCGATAGGTACCATTAATCTTGTCTCCCCCCCCCCCCCCTATACTTGCGCTTTCAGCGAGGCGCCAGCTCTCCGCAACCGTCTCTGGAGGTTATCAGCCCCGCTCCGTCATCTGGCCGTCTTCCTCCGCTGGACCATTGTTCGTAGCTCCTGTACTGCTGCCTCTGTGTTGACCAGATCTGCCAGGGTGATCCCGTCTGTGGCCTCCCACACTGCTCCAACCGTCCAACCAGTCCCAGACTGCTTCCAGTGACTCAAAAAACCATGATTTACCGTCCGATTCCACTATCAACTTTGCTGGAAAAAGCATTGCATATTTCACCTCACAGTCCCTCAGTTCTCTCTTCACTGCCTGAAAGCTGCAACGTTGGGCCTGGACCTTGGCCGTAAAGTCAGGAAAAAAGGCCACCTCATAGTTCTCAATTTTCACTGGAGGACTAGATCTCACCGTTTGCAGGATGATGTCTCTGTCCCGATAGTTGAACACACGAGCTATAAGGGGCCTTGGGGGTGCTCCTGATTTTGGCCTACCTCCTGGCACTCTATGAGCCCTTTCAATAGAGAAATAACTGGACAGAGTCTTAGGCTTGAGATGTTTAGTAATAAGGTCCTCAACATACAGGTCCGCTGCCGGCCCCTCTGCCTTTTCCGGAACACCTAGGATGCCGATATTGTTACGGCGTGCCCGGCCTTCGTAATCATCAAGCTGTTGTGCCATCTGCTCCTGTTTCTTTTGCAATTCGACCATCTGTGTTTGAAGCTCTGACGTATCCGTCTGCAGAGCGCCGGTGACCATCTGCAGTTCCCTGACTTTCTCATCCATCTTCCGAAAGTCAGCCCTGATGAGGGAAACCTCCACCGTAACTGAGTCCAGCGAGGCACGCACCCCGTTGATCGCCGACATAACGTCGTGTAAAGTTCGCTCCATTCCCTGCTTAGAGGCAGCTGCCCCCGTCCTTGTCCACCTGTGGTGATTCACTTTTATATCCCGCCTTGGATCAGGCAAATTTGGCTAGTTGCTTTTGGGCATTCGCCTTAGGACCTTTCCCTCCAGTCACCATATGTGCAAGCCGACAGCTGACGCGCCAGTCAGGAATCTGAGGCAGCACCGGGGTCACCTGCAACCCGCTAGTCAGAGTGACAGGACTTATAGGTGTCTCCCCTGGGGATGTAGCCTCTCTGCTTCATCTCTGGGTGTAGGTTCTTCAAACTTGACTTCTCCTCCACTCGCGTTTCTCCGTCGACGTGGTGCAGCTCCGGTGCCGACCCCTTTCAAGAGTCTCCCCCGCACTCTGCCCTTTCTCTAGGGTATGATGTTTTATATTGGGCTGGTTTTCACTGCACTTCCAATTCACGGGCCAGCCCGGGTCTGGAATTTCCTGCAGGCCCACGCTGTAGCGCCAACATCATGAGCCAGTCCGTTACCATTTGCGGAGCCCCAGGGCTCACAAAGCCATAGTTTGCACCCAATAGTTAGGTTCAGGAGAGCCAGCGTTTCAAGATATGGGCTACAGTTAATGGATCTTGCTGCGTAGCTCCCTCCGGCCTCGCCATGGGAAAGCGCCTGATCACAAGGCACTAGTATGGCCTGCGGTCTCCTAACACTGCCGGCCAGTCTTGAAAAACGGGCCACCTCTTTCCGGTTACACCCCAGACGGTATTACCAGTCTCGGAGCTGCCATGCGGGGCCCAGCTGATACCTCGGGCCTGGGGCCCAGTTATGGAGGCCTACCTCTTCTTCCCTCTCAGGCCTCAGGGAGGCGGTCACTGCAGGATACCGTTTGTCAAACACCCCCTGGCGCCAGCCGCTATTCCTCCGCTCCCTCCAGTTTGTGCAGGCCGTCGCTGAGCACCCCTCACCAGCACTAAAAGCCGCCGCCTCACCGTCTGTTACCCGGGCTCCGGCACCACACCACACCCGCTTTCCTTCCTAGGCCACAAAGCCGGGGCCTCACCTAGCTGCGATATGCTGATATCTCCAAGGATAGGGCCTCCATGCCCCCTCTTCTCCTCAGGCCTCTGGCGTCACTCGTGGCGTCTTAATTCAAGGGAACCCCAGTGTCCGGACCCTTAGTCGCCCCGGCTGTCTTCTGCTCGACTTCAAAGGCCTCCGCTCCTCCCTCTCCGCCAGGCCGATAGCTGCTGTTGCGGCGCGTGGAAACTGCCAGGCTGCCAAGCCAGGGCCTCAGGTAGCTGGAACACTCACCGGGTCTTCCCCCTCAGGCAGCAATGTAGATCGCGGATGTACTCGGTCGCTCCCAAAACACCACCGAGTATTCATCCTAGTACGGTGCACCTCAGGACTTCCTCTGGATTTCCCGGAGGCTAAGCGCCGTCACCCTCTCACGGCCACTACCTCCACCACAAGGCACCGGGAAGCCGCCATTAACGCTCCGGTGGGGACGGCAGAACGGGTCGCCAGATTACATGGCCCTCAGGTACGGGGCCATTTTGTCTGGTTTAAGTTTGTACAACTCAATTGGTAGTCCGTTAGGGCCAGAGGCTCTGCCCGGCTTGAGCGACCGCACTGCTGCCGCTATTTCATCGTTGGATATGCCGCTGTCCATGAAGTCATTGTCGACCACCGACAGTTTGGGTAGAACAATATCGGTGAGCATCTGGTGGGATTCGTCTATAGGACAGGGGGCAGCCAAGGTGTAGACAGCCTCCAAGTGGGCCGCAAAACGGTCTATAATCACTTGCGGATCCGACAGGAAATCACCCTCCTGCCCTCGGAGCTCTGGTACTAGTCTACTTGCCCACTCTCTCTTATCCAACCAGGCCAAGAGTTTCCCGACTTTGTCGCCCACCTCATACAACCGCCCCTGAACCGCTCTCCCTATAGCCCTATCCTGGTCTGTCGCCAGTGCCCTGTAGTCCTGTTGTTTAAGTTTGAGAAGGTGGAGCTTATCGGGTGTGACATCCATTTCTAGGTCTGCTTCCAGTCTCCCCACCTCCACCTCCAGCGCCACCAACTCTTTGCGCTGTTCCTTCTTTTCCCCCGAAATCAAGGAAAGGGCCTGGCCCCGTATCACTGTCTTAAAGGCCTCCCAGAGCACCTGCGGGGATTGCACCGAGCCTTCGTTCTCATTAAAATAATTATCAATGGTCGCAAGGAGCTCCCTACGGATATGAGGATCACGGAGATACCACGGATTGATGGGGGCCACTCGCCCCACCTGTTGGTAATCGAGCGCCATCTGGAGCCACACTGGTGAGTGATCTGAGATGCCTCTAGCTAGGTGTTTTATCTCCTGGACATGGGTAATTTGAGATGCAGGTACCAGAAATTAGTCGATTCTAGATAGGCTCCCGTGAGCCCCGGAGTGAAAGGTGTATTGAGGCGTGTCAGGGTGAAAGGCCCTCCACCCATCTACCAGCCCCATGGACTCCAGGAAGTCAGGCAGCCAGCAGTGTGAATGAGGGAGGTCATGTGGAGGGTGAAAATCCAGGCCACCAGAGACCACAGAATTCAAGTCCCCTCCCAACACCAAGAGACCCTTCGGGATATCCAACAATAGTTTACCCAGGTCTCTGAACGTGGTTGCTTGAAGGCCCAGGGGGTACACAAATCGAAACAAAGGTGACAGGGTGGCCCTCCCATGTGACCGAGACTTCAGCATACCTCCCTCTAACATCCGACCAGGTATTCTGTAATACTAGGGGAAAGGACTTTTTAATCAGTATACCAACTCCTCGGGAGCCCGTGGTGAAACCTGCATGAGCCAGCAAGACGTAACCCCCTCTATGTAACGCTCTACATGCATTCCTAACTAGATGGGCTTCCTGCAGCAGGATGATGTTAGGGGCATATCGCTTTATACACTTAAGAACAACACTACATTTAATTTTGTCTCCCAGCCCGTTGACATTCCAACTTAACAGTTTAACCCCACTGTCTCCAACTGGAGCCATGACTAAGTACTCTGAAATTCACAGAATGCAATGTCACCTCCCCTATCAGTGTAACAAGAGTAGTTGCTGATACGATCAAAACTTCAAACAAAAGATTAAACATTCCCACCCAACAACCCCCCACTTAGAACTGCCCATGATAAACTTGCAGAGTGCCTGTCGCCGTAGAAAAAGTGTTCAAGAAAGAAAAGAGAAAAACTAGGGGGGGGAAGCAGAGCCCGCCCTACCCCAGCCACGCAGGTCTACTTTATACCCTCCCAAAAACAGATAACACAGGTCTAATTAAGTCCACGAACCCAAAGGCAATGAAACTAGAAGCCCCCCACCTATTCCCATCACCCACCACACATTGCAAGAAGTTCGAGCTCAGCCGCTGGACAGGTACCCTCTCAAACCAGTTAACTGTTCTCACTGTCACCCCCACCACGGTCAGCTGGACCTCTCCCCTGCTCTCGATCCAGTCTGCTGCGGCCTCAGGATGTTAAAAAAACCACACTCTCCCATCCGCCTCAATCCGGAGATGGGCCGGGAACAGCATGGAATACTTCAATGCCTGGTCTCTGAGGACGCGCTTGATCGACATAAACGACCGTCTCTGTCGTTGCACCCTTTGCGTAAAATCCGAAAAGAAGGATATATCTGAGTTTTCGTAGCGCAGGGGGCGCCAGCTCTGGAGTTTTGAAGGATAGTGTCTCGGTCGTGGAAGTTCAGGACCCACGCCAACATAGGTCGCGGGGGAGCGCCCAGTTTGGGACGGCCGCCCGGGACCCTGTGGGCGGGCTCAACGACAAAGAACTTACTGAGGCCTTTGGATTGCAGGTGTTTAAGGATGAGGTTCTCAACAAAAAGATCTGGCGTTTGCCCCTCTGCTTTCTCCGAAATCCCAAGGATGCGTAGGTTATTTTGACGCAGACGGCCTTCGTAGTCGTCCAACTTGAGGTCGGCAAATTTGCAGAAGTCCTGGAGTTCCCTGATCTCTCCCTGGAGCTGAGAGACATCCTCTACAAGGCTGGCGGTCGTGAGTTCTACTTGCTTGACCTTTTCGTTCAATTTTCCCATATCAGCCCTGATGAGGTTGACATTGATTGCCACAGTGTCCAAAGAAGCCTTAACCCCAGTGATGGCAGCCATGACGTCTTTAAGCGAGATTTCTTGCTCCTCCTCGCCCAGTCCCCCGGATCCGGAGCCTCTGGGCGCTCGGGCCTGCTGCGCATCCTTAGGGACAGTATACCGGTCCAGTTTATTCGATTGCGTAGTCTTGGGTCCACGGGCCCCCGCTGTCTTGACACGATCCATCTTGACCTGCTCTGAACTCCTCTAGCCGGTAGTCTTTGGAGGCGACAGAGCTTCTCTAGGTAGATTGAAGAGGGCCTCCGCAGGGCAGTTAGAAGGAGATTCGCCTCTCAGTTTTGGCCTTTTGTCCTCACGAGCACACCTCAGCCAGTCCACAATCACTGCCGCTACTCGGGCGCTCCCGTTGCGTGAGTAGTACGGCGGCACTGAGGATTGTAGCGCCACCACAGGGCGATGTCAGGATGGTAGGAGCTCTCTTCCGGGGGGCACAGCCGCTACGGGCCCCTGTCTCGGGCCCCACTACAGGCAGCGACTCTCCAGGGGTGAGCGGGGTCTGCAAAGACAAGGCAGGCGAGGGATAGTCTTTCCCATTAGGGACGCGCTGCCGCCATTGATCACCTCCCGGACGGTGCGCCCGCTCTGTGTCCGATTTTGGGCCTTATGACCTCACTGGTGCTTCGTAGCAGGACACTGGTCGCCGCCACTGCCTTCGGCCCTAAGAACCCCTCCCGGGCACTTTGGTTGAAAGAAGATCGCGGCGACGCTCTGAGCTATTGCGCCACCGCTATGTGAGGAGAGGCCGGCCAGGGGGTATTTCGCCTGGGGGCGCAAATAGTGTGGGCCCGGACCTTGGGCCCCGCCGCGGGCCGCAACCCTCCGGGGGGGAAATGGGGTCCGCGACTATGACGGAGGCAGCAGGAGAATATTCAGCATTAGGGACGCACTGCCGCCATTAACTGTCTCGCAGCCAGAGCGTCCTGCTTCGCCCCAGTTCGTGTGCCTTACTGTGTAACTGGAGCCCCGTTGCGGCGTCTTGATCTCCGCTGTCGCAGTAGGCCTGAAGAACCTTTCCCGGGCGGTCCGGATAAACAAAAAGTCTCGTCGGCTCCGTGAGCCGCCGCGCCACCGCTGGGCAACAAAAGGCGGCTTCAGGCCCCACTGCAGGCCGCAACTTTCAGAGATGAGTTCTCAACGGGGACAGGCAGGATGGGCTCCGTTGGTGGTCCGACATCACGAGCTGTCGAGAGATGTGGCGGATCGTTGATCAGGATAGACGAGGGCAAGGACGGACGGCGGAGCACGGCCTTCTTCAGCCCGTGCTTGGCCACGCCCCCTCACTGCTGATTTTCTTGATATAATAAGGATTGACACATCGCACAAAATAAAATGGTTAAGAGAGGTTAAAGCTATCCTAGCGACTATTGGTATGTATCCTTTGTGGGTGGACCCAATGAACACCACTTTCCCACCCAAAAAGATCCTGAAGGACAGATATTGGGAATCGGTCCAGCTTAATATTGTGAGAAGTTGTGAGTCTTCTTCTCTAACAGGGCTATTTCTGGACTGTAAACCTATTCCTAGTCTGGAAAAGTATTGGGATTTTACTACAAAGCCCCACGAGCGGAAACTATACTTCCAGTTTAGGGTGGGTACATTGCCATTAAGAGTTTTTACAAGTAAATGGTCCAAACATAGCAATGACCTGTGCCTGGGATGCCAGTATGGCAAGGAATCACTCGCCCATCTATTGATTGAATGTACAGGATACATTGCTCCACGCCGTGTCTAGTTGACACCAATTTGTAGGCAGGAGTGATCGTTATAGCAATGGTGAAATTCCTGGGATGGGCATGGGCAATAAGAGCACGACATCAGGATCAGGTACTAGATTAAATGAGATTATGTTATGCAGTATAGTATTTTTCTTTTGTGGGAATACTTGACGGTTTTAATAACCACCTCGCTCCGAAAATCTGAAGACCGTATTATGAATTACCACAAGGTTTTATCATAATAACTTTTAATGGATTTTATATTTGTACATAGTGATTTTATGATAATTGTATTTATATGTCCATTTGGGCGTGTTCCACTTTTGACATGATACTTAATGAATTGATTCTAGATGTTTTATGAATTGTTGTTGATGTATTTTTGTGTGCTTTTATGACTTAACACGTCGAATAAAGCTTTTTGGTACCGGCATTAGCCACCTTTCAACTTGACTATGCTAATAGCCTCTACCTTGGTCTCCCTGAGTATTTGCTCAGGAGGTTACAGATTATTCAAAACGCGGCAGCCAGGCTAATTAGGAATGTGCCACTGCGACATAACATTACCCCCCATTTGCGCAGTTTACATTGGCTTCCGGTAAAAAGAAGAATAGAGTATAAGGCATTGACCTTGGCGCATAGAGCAGTCAGAGGTACTGGTCCTCAATACCTGAAGCAGAGACTTCAGAAATACAGCCAGGCCAGAGTGCTTAGATCAAACGACCAGAATCTACTGGTGATTTCCCATTTTGCAAAGGCCAGGATCGGTGGCCGTGCTTTCTCGGTGAAAACCACTACATTATGGAACTCTATGCCTGAGCATCTGAGGAAGACTAATGCGGAAACCATGTTTAGGAACGCTTTAAAAACATGGCTGTTGCAAAGTCATACTGTGCCCTGGGCACCCCCCAACTTTTTGCTGACTGATGCTGGTGGTAACTGACTCTGACTGACTCTGGGCTCTGCCTAACCAGGCCCAGGGCCAGTGCTATGCTGAAAGAAACATGTCAGAATACAGTTAAAACACCTACATACACTAGGGTACACAATGGTATGGTGGGGTACCCCTGTGATTGGCATGACCTACCCTATAAGCCCCTAGTATATAATAGGGCAGGGGGATTGAAACTACCTAGAAGTCCTTAGTACCCTGGGGCATGGCAGTTTAAAGGCCAGCAGCTCTTTTTACACTTGCATGTGTGCACTGCTGAAGCCTGAGGTCCATTTAAAAGCAGCACTAGGTGCCAGGACTGCTCTTAAAAAGTAAATTGTGCCCAAACTCGACTTTGGTGTTTAGGGCACTTAAAATGGATAACCTACAACGTTATGGTATATTAGGAACCCCCAGGGTCTCCCCTAGGTATCCCAGGGGTGGGGGTTAGGGTATTTATAAGGTACACCCTTACAAAATGAGTTTTTATATGCCTGGGTAAAGTGAAATTTCACATTTCACTCCCCATATTGTGGCACAGTGCTACTCAAATTCGACTTTGATGCTAGGAGCAGGTAGATTCAGAACCCCTAAAGTCTCCCCTAGTTGCACATGGGGTGGGGTTCCTATAGATATAAGACAAGTACTTATAAAATATGTTTTTGTAAGTCCTGGTGCTGGAAAAATGTCCCAAGTCATTTTTCCCATTGCAAATCCCCTGTTACATAGGTTAGGATCGTAGGAAGTTATTGATTAAGAACTCTTGATAGGAGAGGGATAGAAATGCCATTCAAAGAATTCCCAGAATGGTATTAATAAATCAAACAATATCATATTGTTAAATTTCTCCTAAAGTGTACACACAAGACGTTATAAGACTTTCTTGTTAGTAAGTCCAAATTGAGCCTTACAGTGGTCTGCCCTGATTGGTCAGAGTTAAGTAGATTAGCCAGGCTGCCTTGTAGAGGTCAGTCAGTCAGAAAACACTTTATTCGATTAATTAAAATCATAAAAGTACAGATTTCATACAATAATAAAAAAGACAAACAAAGTCACGGGATATACCAACAATATTAACATCATATCCACAAAGTTAAAAATGACATTCCTAAAAACAAACATTAAAAGGTCACTCAAGAATTGCACACATTAGGAAGAATTTTTGGTTTGCAGCGCACAGCTGCCGCCAGGAAATTTGCCACACTAAATATAATGCGAGTACTGCTCAGCTGCTGAAGAAATAACAAAGCAGGTCTAACTTGTACAAAGCCGGCTTCCTTCAAAATTGGGAGCAAATATTTTTTCCGGCTTGCAGAGTAAAACTCACAGAACATGATAAAATGCAATGTATCTTGAAAAGAAAAATTATCACAGTGGCATGGCCTACTACGCTCAGGTCTACCCCAGGACGTATAAAAACCAAGTGAATACTGAATCAAATTGAATCTAAATCTCAACAATAAAAATCTATGATGTGGATTAGAGACAATACTTAGATAGGGTTCCAGCGAAGGAGATAGGAGAAGCATAAAGTGCGCTCTAACACATGGTTTTAAAAGTTCCCTCTCTTCACGATCCAATTTAACCCTATTTATAAAAGGCTGCTTAATCCAGGTTATGTCTGCCTTCACAATGTGTGATGGGGATAAAAAGAGCTCAGGACGCCCAAGACGGGAAAACGCCACTCTGACGTACTCCAGCCAGGGTATTCTTTTAGCATGGTTCATAGCTAAGATGTCATTGAGAATCAGATGGTTGATAGTAATTTCCTGATTTAGCCAAGTTTTCACCCAACACATCAGTGGGGCCATCTCCAGCTTGTCGGTGACATAACCCAAACCAACCTCTGAATGAATAGAAAGAACAGGAGTCGATTGGGGGACTGAGAGCAAGTGTCTCAGAAATCTATTTTCAACCACTTGGATCATATCCTGCTTAACATAACCCCACAGTGCCGCACCATAAGTAGCAATAGCCAAACATTTCGAAATATACACTTTCAGCAGGGCCTCCATTGGCCTTGCCCCCAATCTTTTGGCAAAGCTCAGCAGCGCAGAGGTAGACCTGGCTACAGAATTACTTTTGAGCTTGATTTGCGGGGCCCAAGTACCATTCTCGTCAAAGAGGACACCTAAATAGCAGAAAACCTTTACTCTCGTGATCTCTTCCCCGTTACAAAAAAAGGATCTAGATTTCATCTTTTTACCCTGTTTCCCCACCACCATAAAATAAGATTTCTTTATATTTACCTTAAGATCTAAGGCAGCCATAAAGGCGCCAAAAGCATCCAACAGTCTCTGAAGCCCCACACCGGTGCGAGCCAACAGGACAGCGTCATCCGCGTATAGGAGGACCGGTATAACTAGATCCCCCACACGTGGCGCATCCGCCCTCGGGATCCCCAGGGCCCTTTCCAGGCCATTAATATAGATGGTAAAGAGGAGTGGGGCAAGGATACACCCCTGCCTCACCCCTCTCTCTGACCTAAAGTGCTTAATGCGTTTTCCGTCCTGAGTGACCCTCACAGAGGCAGAAAGGTCCTGATGAAGAAATGCTAAAAAACTTACTAGGGGAGGGTCAATACCCAAATCCAGCATAATAGACCATAGCTTTGACCGATTTACTAGGTCAAAAGCAGAAGACAGGTCCATAAAAGCCATAAAAAGGGACCCGTCCTTCGCCACCGTATATTTACTAATTAAAAGCTGAAGATTAAGACATTGATCCAAGGTCCCCCTATTAGCTCTAAACCCATACTGCAGATTAGACAGAATGCCCCGACTGTCTAAGGCATCCCTAAGATTCAGAAGTAAGACCCTGCCCAAAATCTTCACAACAGAGTCTAACAGGGAAATAGGTCTATAGCAGGAGGGGTCTCCATGATTGCCCTTTTTAAAAATTGGGATAATTACCGCCGTAGCCCACGAAGCGGGGAACCTGTAACCAGAAACAGCATTAAAAACATTTGCTAAAATCCTTGCCCATAGGTTAGGAGAGAAACACGTGTCCAGGGATGGCATTTTAACTATATACTCGTGGCATAGGTGTACCCGCCGCTGTCACTACATCCTCCAGAATCCTATGGGGCTATTTGCTAGTATGACGAGCGGTGTGCGACCCACCTCGCATTTTGTATTTAAGCTCCCTGAGCCATGGGTTGACGAGCCCGGATCCTGCACCCGCGCGCCGTGAGAGGTACTATACCTGATAATTTTTTGGCAGTCTACTTGGCACCCCGCATACTTACCTGCTCCCTGCTGACGAGAGGCAATTACCTTGAAACACGTGTCCAGGGATGGCATTTTAACTATATACTCGTGGCATAGGTGTACCCGCCGCTGTCACTACATCCTCCAGAAATCTATGGGGCTATTTGCTAGTATGACGAGCGGTGTGCGACCCACCTCGCATTCCATATAGGTCTGCCGGCACACCGTCAGGGCCCGGCGCCTTGTTTCTGGCAGAATGCTTAATGGCTCTCTCACATCCAAGAGGTCAAAGAAAAAACAAGGCAAGGAATGGGGTTCTAAGAAGGTGCTGCTACTTGAGGGACTTGGATCACCCGCCCCATACATGTTACTAAAATGGTCAAACCATTGCTCGTTCGGGATAACGCAATCCAAGTCAGTGCCCTCATTGCCCAAGAAAAAAGGGTGATTAATTGTTGTCCAGAACTTACCACTGTCCCGAAGGACATCGATAGATAGAAGGTTGTCCCAGGCCTCTAATTTTATTGCCTTTTTCCGTTTGGCGATAGCCTTTTTATAGGCCCCTCTCGCTACTGCAATTGCCCCTTTGTCCCTGGGATTACTTTTTAACGCCTGGTGCAGGGTCCTATGGGCCTTAGAGCAACTACCGTCAAACCATCTTGAGGGATTGCTACTTCGGCGAGTATTGGGGGAAGTCAGATCCCTTGAGATCTGTGCGCAGATTGCCTCAAAAGCGCTAACTACCTCCGCCGCAGGCGAATTAACATTTAAACAGGTGGCCCAGGGCCCATCGATTTTGGCACAAAGCTCCTCCAAAAAAGTTGCAGGAACCACCTTAGCCCATTTGACCCTACGGCCCTGGTCTTTCGTGATCAGGGAAAGATCACTTTGACAACCATGGCGCAATACGCCCGAGGTCTCAGCCATAACCAGCTCCAAATATACCGGGTTGTGATCGCTATGGGCAGACGGGACGACTTTGTAAGCTTTTACCCTTGCTAAAGCTCCAGAGGACAAAAAAATATAATCTAACACTGTCCCCAGAGTAGTGCCTTTGTACGTAATGGCCCTGCCCCAACCTCTATACAATTAGACTCAAAAGTGTTGGTAGTGGCAAGGAATTCTTCTAGGGCCTCCCCTTGCTTAGTGTGTTCAAAATGAGGGGCCACAGCACCTGAAGGCCCCTCATGGGCTTCATGGGCCCTCACATGACACTCACCAACACAAGGATGAACATTACAATCGCCCATGAGGACGATCTCGAAACCAGTGTTTTGTTTTTGACTGTAATCTAAAATAAAACATTGCAAAGCGGCCACTTGCTGATTAAGGTCAACACAGTCCCTGGAATTACAAAAATTGATCAATAAAATTTTCAGGGAATGGGAGACAAACCATTCAACACAGAGAAAATTATTTGAGCCAGAGGCCAGCCGAATAAATGTGCCCTTCAAATGGAGTGCAAAAAGGAAAATTAAACCCCCTTTCGCGCGTCCCACCCCTCCCACGACTGCCGGTACCACATGGCTAGAATAGCCGTTCAAATAGAAGTTACTAGAGGGATCCAATGATTCCTGCATAGCAATAATGTCATATTCTCCTAGGAAATCAAGCCATGATGCATCCGCTCTCTTGGATCTGATCCCGGCAACATTCCAACTAATAAATTTACAATTTACCCCTATAACAGAGTTTTCATGACAAGATAAAATTGGCTGATCCATGCCTATCAGTCAATCATTAGCTTCCAAATTTGACAGTGGAGAATAATAGTTGTTCAATATCAAATTAGGGGAGTGAGGCCAAGAAACATTATTGGGTAACTGACAGTCTCCCGGCCTTAGCGACTCCCCAGAACTTTGACACCCCACAATGGAAGGCTGTCTAGATAATGATTGTTGCCTAGGGGGAAGAGGAAGGATGTTATTAGCAACACAGGCTTCAACCGGATGCCTATATATGCCACATGACACTTTTGTTGTGGGTGGGTAAAAAAACCCTAGGGGAACTGGTCTAATACCCCTTTGTCCAACCTCTGACCCATCTCAAAACAGTCTGTCTGCAATGTCCGGACTATTAAAATGTACTATTACACAATCCCACACAAGCCGTTTCGGCCGTCGGCCGACCCACCCCACCCTTCTCGCCATAATGATGTTGGGGGAGATGTCCAGTCCCCCAGAACTAGTCACCCTCAGCAAGTCACGAGTGGATTCCAGCGCTCCCTCACGGAGCGGAGGAACCCCTACGAAAACAGCCACCAAAGGGGCCGCTTCCGGGTGGAGGTCAAGGGTAACCGAACAGCCCCTTGCCTGCCTCACTCTACGGCCCAGAGACTAGGCTGCATCAAAACTAGCCGCACGCGGCATATTACCGGAGGTGTGCTTTCCTACTAGCGTCTGCACAGTGGGAGGAAATGGGTCCGTACTCTTCGCCCTACCTGGGGTACTACAAATCCCATGTGAACATGGTTGAATCATTGGCCCAGAAGAAACTCCCAAACCGCCCTCTGGCCTATGTGGGCTATGCATGGCCTGACTGGCCCCCACTTGTTGTAAACTACACTCTTCAATAGAGGCAAGAATTTTGGAACATTTGTTAAGCAGGTCAGCAACACATGCATTCAAAGTCTCAAAAATGTCTTTAGCAATGCCCACCAATAAAGGTTCTAAACGTGAGGTGATTATCTCTTCTAGTAGGTCCGCCGTAAGGATCCCTAATGGTCCCTCAGTAGACTGCAGAGCTTTGGGAGTTTTAGGCCGTTTCACGTTCTTCTTCTTGCAGAGCCTTACGGGCCCTGCGTTGCCATGAGCCTGTTGCCCCCGATGATCCGCCACGAACTGGGTAAAGTTAACAAGGTCCCTCCCTATGGGTGGGTTAAACACAACCACCACAGGTTCCAAAGGAATGCTTGGAACTACCACACAATCAATAGGGTCGCTGGGCACAGTGGGAATTACCAGGCCAAGTTTGTGTTCTGCATTGGCAATTTCTTTGGATAACACCCCCACAGCAGATGACAAATAAGAAATTATACAGTCCGATTTTCTGGCAACCTTCGCTTTCTTCCCTTCCCCCTCCAAAGACACAGCTTGTTTGCGCTTACCCATTACGATGCTTTGGGGGGGTGGCCCGGCCTCCTTTGGCCTCTGACGGCCGTAGACGGCCTGCCCTTTGCCCGGGCTTAGCCTGGCGCGCACCTGCGCGCGTCCCGCGTGGCGGGATGTAGAATCTGTTGATATAGTTCGTGCCCACAAGGGGCGTGTCTGCCGTTGCTGGCGCTGCCCCTCAAGCTCCTGGGGCTTGTGGTCCGGTTTTCGGCGATTCAGCCGTTCCACCTGGTGAGTTGCGCTGCGTCTCCCGCGAAGCGGGAGACGCGAGGTTCAATTTAAAGTGCCCGGTAGAGGGGGGGTGTATCTGCCGTTGCTGGCGCTGCCCCTCAGGCTCCTGGGGCTTGTGGTCCGGTTTTCGGCGATTCAGCCGTTCCCCCTGGTGAGTTGCGCTGCGTCTCCTTGTAGAGGTGATAAAGAGCCCCTGGGGTTGACTAGCTCTGCTGGGAGGGCAGTGTGCTGTTCCATAGGAATGCCAGGCCAGGGGGAGGAGTCGTAAACCATGGTCTTCAAAGAGGAGAGCAGAGACCAGTGTCATTTATGGCTCTGAACTTACCACCTCAGATAGATGGCAGGATTAATATGAGGAGATGCAGGGAGGAGAGTCTAAGTAAATTAGCCATCCTATTGGTGTGTTTAGCCAGCTCTTACCTACTTGCTGGAAAATCAGCCATTATGGATTTGGAAGATTTGATGCACTCTGGGACAAAATAATGCCACACTCTACAGGATGTGGTCCTAACTTTGAGGAGTTACCATGCTCCCATTGGTCAGAAGTGACCTCCTGCATGACCCAGAGAACTTGGAATAAGTATCTGAGAGGGGCAGAGCTCTCCAGATCTGCTGCTTGAAAGTTACTGAAGCAAGAAGTGCCCTGCTGAGAAGTTTTGCTGTGCAAAGACTTCTAAGGCCTGACCTCTGAACACTGCACCATCTAATACTACAACCCTGTGGATTATTTTGCTGACAAATAACTAAAGAGTGGACTCCCTGAAAGCTACAGGTTAAAAGAGCCCAACTGGAACATCACCAAATAAATCTACACCTTGGAGAACCATCAGTGGATTTGTGAGGGTTTTGTGCCAGTAGATTGTGGGAATTGACGTCCTCAACTTTCAAGGACCATGTTGGAGCTTCCAGATCCTTGGAGTAAGTTGGAGACACTTTGGGACCCCTTGAGGAACTTCAGGAAGAAGTTCAAGAAGTTTGGAGAACTTTGGAGCAACTTTGAAAAAAAGCTCCTTAGAGGGACCGACTCAACCTGGTCAGCCAGGCCGCCTGCCTTCAACCATGAGCCAGCCAAGCCATCCAGGTTCGTCCCGCTAAAAGCTCCATGGGTCCAACTTCCACAGTTTGACCGGGACTAGAGGAAAACTGAAGATGGTGAACCCTCACCGGATCGGGCTACATGAGGAGCATCGAGAGACCCCGCGAGAAAAGGGTCCAGAAAAGTTTCTAAGTCCGCTCGTAGAAAAGGTGACCGGGAGCAACCGCGAGAGTCAAGCCGCCTGCCTTCCATCGCGTGTTTGCCTGGATTCCTGGGTTGTCCCGCTGAAGCAATCTTGAAATATTTTCTAAGTCCGCTCGAGGGAAGTTGACCAGGCCCTCGTCACAAGTCAAGCCGGCGAACCCTCACCGGATCCGGACTGGCTGGGAGCTTTGAGGACCCTCGGGAAGAAAAGCTCCAGAAAAGTTTCTAAGTGTGAAGGTAGAAACTGAGACCGGGACCTGCCGGGAGCTGTAGCAGCTCAGGCTCCATCGCTCCCACCCTGAAACTTTGACTTTGCCCCGGTCTATCGCGAGCAGGTATCACAATATGGTGCTATAATCTTCTAAGTGCTATATTTTATTAAATCTTTGAAAATTCATATCTCCGGTTCCCTACATTGGATGTTTGTCATTTTGGTGTCATTTTAAAGATAAAAATATTTCCTATTCAAATAAATTGGTGTTGGATTTTTATTATGTGTTGTGTCTTGATTATTTACTGAAATGGTGTTTTTAAATAGTTTACATACCTGTCTTTGAAGTTAAACCTGTCTGCTGGCAGCCACGTTACCAAGGGTTGAGCATAGGAATAATTTTCTAAGACCTATGCTGAGTCCTTTCATGTGTTAGTGACCTTATTGCCAGTGGCAGACCTACATTTGCCCCTACCAATAACCCAAGGGCATAGTGCCCAAGTACACAGAGGGGGATGACATTGACAGGTAGCTAGCAGCTTTTGAGAGGGCCCTTAAAATGAGTAGGGTCCACTCTAGGTATTGGGGTGCACTCCTGTGAGAGTTGATTCCAGTAGCTGGGAGGGATAGGCTCCTGACCCTGAAGGGAGAGGATGAAGAATCATACCACCAGATGAAAGCATGCTTAGTCAAGAGATTTGGTCTGACTCCAGAACAGTACAGGGTGAGTTTAGAGGCACCCAGAAATAGAGTTCAAAGTCTTGGGTAGACATTATGGACATTTCAGTAAAGGCACTGGAAGGCTGGATTGTTGGTAACAAAGTTGACACATATGAGGGATTGTATAATTTGTTTTTGAAGGAACATATTTTGACTCATTGTGCAGAAGAGAAGTTGTGCCAGTATCTAGTGGACTCTAAGCTGACAGACCCCAGAGAGTTGGCGGAATCAGCTGATGAGTGGGTGAGAACCCAAGTTTCCATTCAGCACCAGGGGGTGACCAGAAGAAAGGAGGACAGGTCCCTTCCCAAGGGAAAGCCCAGGGAAATGAAGGTCAAAAACCTAAGGAGTCCTCCAAAGACCCACAAAAACCTGCACAAGGAGGGGGGGCCGAGCCAACCCAAATTCAAAGGGAGGGGATTTCAGGGACAGCCTGGTAGGTTCTTTGATCCCTCAAAGGTGGGTAAGTGCTTTGACTGTAACCAGCCAGGGCATAAGCAGGGAGATGCTTTCTGCACCAAGAAGCTCCCCCCTAAGGGGCCATCCACAGGGATTGCCAGTGTCAGTGTAGGGGTGGAGAGTGGTGGCCCAGAGAGGGGTAGTCAGGTGGTGGAAGTATCCTTAGTGTCCTTGGGTGGGGTGAATATTGCAACCCTTCCTGCCTTACCTCCATACATGGACAAGTACAGGCAGAGGCCTAAAGTGAATGGGACTGAAGTTGAGGCTATCAGAGACACTGGGGCTAGTGTAACTATTGTCCTGGATGAACTGGCGCCTCCAGAGAGGTTGTTACCTGGTGAGTTTCACCAGGTGACTTATGCAGACAGCACTACCAAACTCCATCCTATGGCTGTGATAAATTTGGAATGGGGAGGTGTGACAGGTCCTATGAAGGAAGCTGTGTCAAAGGTGCTCCCAGTCCAGTGTTTACTGGGGAATGATCTTGAAGCCTCTCAGTGGTCCGAGGTGGAGAGAGGACTCCATATGTAAATATTGGAGCTCCCTGAGTGGGTATGTGCTGTGACTAGGTCACAGACTAAAAACAGCAATTGATGGACAGAATGCAGAACAATGTCATACATTCACCCCAGTACAGAGATCTGGGCCTAAATCCATCGTTTTTTTGCTCACCATGCCATTCCAGTTTGAACCCAGCCATATGCAAATCAGTCTTGACCCTGTGCCTCATGGGAACAGTCCAGCCCGAACTGCCAAGCCAGGTCCTCCTTGGACTGGAAACAAGCATCCTAGGACCGGTTTCGGGGTTTCACCCCTCTTCAGCCAGGATAGCTTGATTCCAGTGGCATGGAGAGCACGGGACTCACATCTGAGCATACCCGTCCCACTCGGGGTGACAATAGCAAAAACAACAATTGATGGACAGAATGCAGAACAATGTCATACATTCACCCCAGTACAGAGATCTGGGCCTAAATCCATCGGTTTTTTTTTGCTCACCATGCCATTCCAGTTTGAACCCAGCCATCTGCAAATCAGTCTTGACCCTGTGCCTCATGGGAACAGTCCTGCCCGAACTGCCAAGCCAGGTCCTCCCTGGACTGGAAACAAGCATCCTAGGACCGGTTTCGGGGTTTCACCCCTCTTCAGCCAGGATAGCTTGATTCCAGTGGCATGGAGAGCACGGGACTCAGGTCTGAGCATACCCGTCCCACTCGGGGTGACAATAGCAAAAACAACAATTGATGGACAGAATACAGAACAATGTCATACATTCACCCCAGTACAGAGATCTGGGCCTAAATCCATCGTTTTTTTGCTCACCATGCCATTCCAGTTTGAACCCAGCCATATGCAAATCAGTCTTGACCCTGTGCCTCATGGGAACAGTCCAGGCCGAACTGCCAAGCCAGGTCCTCCCTGGACTGGAAACAAGCATCCTAGGACCGGTTTCGGGGTTTCACCCCTCTTCAGCCAGGATAGCTTGATTCCAGTGGCATGGAGAGCACGGGACTCACGTCTGAGCATACCCCTCCCACTCGGGGTGACAATAGCAAAAACAACAATTGATGGACAGAATGCAGAACAATGTCATACATTCACCCCAGTACAGATATCTGAGCCTAAATCCATCGTTTTTTTGCTCACCATGCCATTCCAGTTTGAACCCAGCCATATGCAAATCAGTCTTGACCCTGTGCCTCATGGGAACAGTCCAGTCCGAACTGCCAAGCCAGGTCCTCCCTGGACTGGAAACAAGCATCCTAGGACCGGTTTCGGGGTTTCACCCCTCTTCAGCCAGGATAGCTTGATTCCAGTGGCATGGAGAGCACGGGACTCACGTCTGAGCATACCTGTCCCACTCGGGGTGACAATAGCAAAAACAACAATTGATGGACAGAATGCAGAACAATGTCATACATTCACCCAAGTACAGAGATCTGGGTCTAAATCGATCGTTTTTTTGCTCACCATGCCATTCCAGTTTGAACCCAGCCATATGCAAATCAGTCTTGACCCTGTGCCTCATGAGAACAGTCCAGCCCGAACTGCCAAGCCAGGTCCTCCCTGGACTGAAAACAAGCATCCTAGGACCGGTTTCGGGGTTTCACCCCTCTTCAGCCAGGATAGCTTGATTCCAGTGGCATGGAGAGCACGGGACTCACGTCTGAGCATACCCGTCCCACTCGGGGTGACAATAGCAAAAACAACAATTGATGGACAGAATGCAGAACAATGTCATACATTCACCCCAGTACAGAGATCTGGGCCTAAATCCATCGTTTTTTTGCTCACCATGCCATTCCAGTTTGAACCCAGCCATATGCAAATCAGTCTTGACCCTGTGCCTCATGGGAACAGTCCAGGCCGAACTGCCAAGCCAGGTCCTCCCTGGACTGGAAACAAGCATCCTAGGACCGGTTTCGGGGTTTCACCCCTCTTCAGCCAGGATAGCTTGATTCCAGTGGCATGGAGAGCACGGGATCACGTCTGAGCATACCCGTCCCACTCGGGGTGACAATAGAAAAAACTCACTTTGCCACTGGATTCAAGCAAGCCTGGCTGAAGACGGCTGAAATGCCAGAAACCGGTCCTAGGAAGCTTGTTTCCGGTCCAGGGAAGACATGGCTTGGCAGTTCGGGCTGGACTGTTCCCATGAGGCACAGGGTCAGACTGATTTGCATATGGCCATGTCTGAACTGGGGTGGCAGAGTGGGCTAAAAAACGGTGATGGATTAAACCAAGATCAGTTGACTGGGGGTGAGTGCTTGCAATGTTCAACACTCCGTCCATCATTTCCTTTGGTTTTTGCTTTGTTCGCCATAAGTTGGCAGGGTATGCTCAGACGTGAGTCCCTTGCTCACTTTGCCACTGGATTCAAGCAAGCCTGGCTGAAGACGGCTGAAATGCCAGAAACCGGTCCTAGGAAGCTTGTTTCCGGTCCAGGGAAGACATGGCTTGGCAGTTCGGGCTGGACTGTTCCCATGAGGCACAGAGTCAGACTGATTTGCATATGGGCATGTCTGAACTGGGGTGGCAGAGTGGGCTAAAGAACGGTGATGGATTAAACCCAGATCAGTTGACTGGGGGTGAGTGCTTGCAATGTTCAACACTCCGTCCATCATTTCCTTTGGTTCTTGCTTTGTTCGCCATAAGTTGGCAGGGAATTCTCAGACGTGAGTCCCTTGCTCACTTTGCCACTGGATTCAAGCAAGCCTGGCTGAAGACGGCTGAAATGCCAGAAACCGGTCCTAGGAAGCTTGTTTCCGGTCCAGGGAAGACATGGCTTGGCAGTTCGGGCTGGACTGTTCCCATGAGGCACAGGGTCAGACTGATTTGCATATGGACATGTCTGAACTGGGGTGGCAGAGTGGGCTAAAGAACGCTGATGGATTAAACCCAGATCAGTTGACTGGGGGTGAGTGTTTGCAATGTTCAACACTCCGTCCATCATTTCCTTTGGTTTTTGCTTTGTTCGCCATAAGTTGGCAGGGTATGCTCAGACGTGAGTCCCTTGCTCACTTTGCCACTGGATTCAAGCAAGCCTGGCTGAAGACGGCTGAAATGCCAGAAACCGGTCCTAGGAAGCTTGTTTCCGGTCCAGGGAAGACATGGCTTGGCAGTTCGGGCTGGACTGTTCCCATGAGGCACAGGGTCAGACTGATTTGCATATGGCCATGTCTGAACTGGGGTGGCAGAGTGGGCTAAAGAACGGTGATGGATTAAACCCAGATCAGTTGACTGGGGGCGAGTGCTTGCAATGTTCAACACTCCGTCCATCATTTCCTTTGGTTTTTGCTTTGTTCGCCATAAGTTGACAGGGTATTCTCAGACGTGAGTCCCTTGCTCACTTTGCCACTGGATTCAAGCAAGCCTGGCTGAAGACGGCTGAAATGCCAGAAACCGGTCCTAGGAAGCTTGTTTCCGGTCCAGGGTAGACATGGCTTGGCAGTTCGGGCTGGACTGTTCCCATGAGGCACAGGGTCAGACTGATTTGCATATGGACATGTCTGAACTGGGGTGGCAGAGTGGGCTAAAGAACGGTGATGGATTAAACCCAGATCAGTTGACTGGGGGCGAGTGCTTGCAATGTTCAACACTCCGTCCATCATTTCCTTTGGTTTTTGCTTAGGTCACAGACTAGCCAGAAGGGAAGGGCTAGACACCTGGACCCTGGAACCAAGTGCCAAGCATCCAAGGACAAGGGTACTGAGCCTGGTGAGCCAGCCCAGGGAACTCCAGAGGCGCAGGAAGAATCTAACCCTGATGGGGAGGATCTGGCCTCTGAGGGAGGGACTCCATCCCTGCCAGAGCTGTCCGATTTGGCAGAACTGACAGGAGCAGGTGGACCCTCCAGAGAGGAGTTCAGTCAGGGACAGCGTGACTGTCCCGCCCCTGAGGACTTGAGGCATATTGCTTCCAAGCAAGAGGAGGGGGATGACAGTGGGTTTCACAAACTCTACTGGGAAGATGGACTGCTTTATACTGAGGCCAGAAACCTCAAGGAGGGGGCTACCATGAGGTTGGTGGTGCCCCAGAAGTACAGAGAGTTCATCCTGACTTTGGGTTATGATATCCCATTGGCAGGACATTTGGGACAGACAAAGACATGGAACCGGTTGGTGAACAATTTCTACTGGCCCTATATGTCGGAAAGGTAAAGTAGTTTTGCAGCTCCTATGTCACCTGTCAGGCCGTTGGCAAGGCAGGGGGCAAGACGAAGGCTCCCCTCATACCACTGCCAGTGGTTGGGGTTCCTTTTGAAAGGGTGAGGATGGACATTGTTGGTCCCCTGGGCCCACCTACTGCATCAGGGAATAGGTATATCTAGGCTTTCCTGTTTTCAGTTTCTATTTTTAGTAAGTTCTGGTGGGGTTTTTTCAGTTTTTTCAATACCTTAAAAAACAGTGGTTGCACATTTTTGCGCCATTAAAAACAACAGAAACAGTGTTTTTCCAGTGTGTATGGAATTTTAATTTAATTTTAACGATTGCTTGCATTCTGCACTGAAAGTACATGTGTACAGATAGTGTGTCCACAGGGTATATGAGGTCCTAATACATTTTTACTGCACCAGAATGGCATTCTTCATTAACTCTGAAGATTGTAAAGATGCTTTCAGCATACCATCTAGCATGTGACAAGGATCTCTTACAGGGAAGCACTTCAGCTCAGGTAGCGATTTTGACAGACCATCATACAACTGTTTCACATACATAGCTGAATTACTGCAAATACAAACAATATCACTCCAATCTTTAATGAACTTGTTAGGAAATTTTTTCGGCAGCATCCCAAGTGAAACATCTGGGGTCATGTTTTCACCACTATCTCAGATGCTTGGTGAGAACATTCTTTTCACATATACCTGTCACTACATCTTGCATTGAGTGTTTAACGCTTGGGGTGTTTGACAATTCACTTGCAATCAATACTGACTCACTAGAAAAGGAGGCTAATGTATCAAAGGATTTCACCCATTCTCTGTCTGTTGGTAAATTAAACGGTACATATTAGGAAAGATTCTTATGAAACCAGCCATTTTACTTATCCGGGATATCAAATGTAGCCAAAATATCAAATATGATTTGATATTTCCAGATTCTCTACAGTTTATAAAATAACTAAATAAGACCTAAAACATGCTTCTAAACACTGCATATTTAGACCAATGACCACAAAACTGAAAAAAGCAGAAGGAAGAAGAGACAATGTTTTAGTGACATCCCTAAACAACAAAACTCAAGCAGAATATTGTTAGCCCTGTCTTTCTTGATTGCTACCTTGTATAACAAAGTTACATTGTATTGGCCCCTTCAGGAAAAAAAATCAAAATATCTTTTTCACTCATCTTTTCCTTTCTTTGAATAGCACTTAGTTTGTGGTTGCAAAGGTGTTTTTTCAGTGTTTATATGTTTACACCGGTGATGGCTATTTTCCTTTCGGTGGGGTTTTATCAGTTATTATAGGTTTAAACCTAAAACTAGATAGCCTAGGTATATCTTAGTGGTAGTTGACCATGCCACTAGATACCCTGAAGCCATACTTCCTAGAACCATTGATGCTCCTGCGGTGGCTAGAGCACTGCTTGGTGTGTTTACCAGAGTAGGTTTTCCAAAAAAGGTGGTGTTGTTGCAGGGATTCTGCTTATGCACAGAACTATGCGCAGGAAACCAGGACCTCAGAGAATTGTGGTGTACCAGAAACTCCCCTCAGAACCAAGAACCCCTATCCGACTAGCTTAGTGTCCCATTCGTTATCCGAGATTTAGCTCGGCGGTCCCAATGTATAGACAACCCAGAACAAGCGACTTAGATACTCTCAGGAGTGGTGGGAATCCGAAATACCCGTTGGTAGCTATATATCAGTCCACAACAGAATAACAAAGACACGGTAAAGTTTAAAGAGTTTATTTTATAAACCTCGCATCCTAAGATGCAGTACTTTGGCTAACACAAGCAGACAAATGGTTAGGATCAGCACCATCAGCATTGTTACAATACCATAGAAAATGAAAGGAGCAATCATAATAATAATGACAGTGGATAGCGACCACCCTCCTTTCTCTAGCAACTAATAAGTTATTATTAGACTAATAGAAGGTCTCTTAGGCTTGCATGAGGGACCCCATACCTTATAGATCAGCCTAGTGGAATCACATCACAGGATCAGCTAGGTTCTCTCCTGCAACAGCTCTTCATTTCGAATGTAACAGAAAACATGCTGCTCTGCAATATTAAAGGACTCGTCTTTCAGGTATTGGCAGCTGTATGTATGTTATGGCTAAGAAGTGGTACGATCAACCTGAACACAACAACCTGCACCGTCTAGTGACCCAGACTCGTTCCTTACACGGTGTACAGACCAAGGTCACTGTTCACTGTTAAGGATGTTAAACAACAGACGGTTCTCATGTGAAGCAAAGTCGAGTCAGCAGTTCTCGAATGAATAACATGTAACAACAGTGTCGCGTGCAAAAGCAGCAGAAGCGGCAAGCTGGCTTTCTAACAGCCGACGAGGTTATGCTAACTTAGCGTTGTACATAGGGAGTGGTTAACCCATACTACACCCCCCCTTGATCGGACTACTAACCACTAGGGGCGCACTTAGCAAGAACGCAGAGTTCAAGTTAGAAAGAACGGAACCAAGGGCATGAACTATAAGTCCATATAAGGTAAGTGTAAAGTTCGAAGAGAAAAAAAAGTCATAAACAGAAAAATGATGTCGTCAGGGGGAAAAAAAAAACCATGGAAAAATGGGGAAAAATTGACATCATTGGATGCACCATGAGTCGACCAAGATAAAGAGTCAATCCATCAAGGTATAGGCACAATAAGTTGCAACAGCCTCCAAGAGGAAATCATTGGAGCGTTCCGCAAAATTATCCGCCATCCAATCCAGCAAGGGAAAGGAACACACGTGTTCACTCACAATTGGAGCTTCCAGCACCACACGGGGACAACAGGAAAGTTCCTCGATATAACTTCGTTCCAGCAAGTCAATCGCAGCCTCTTCAATGGCCCAATTTCCAAGGACTCCATGTGCCGCACCCAAGGCCATAAACCCGACACCAGAACATTCAAACTCATGAGCCGTTAAGGGGCCCATTAGTTGACCAAAATCCGGTACAGGTGACACCGAGTTTGAGAGGCATAAATCCAGAGCCCACTGGAATGGACAATCCAGGCAGTGAAAGACTGGCTGCACACAAGTGAAGAAGGGAAACCGGAAGGACAATCCATACGCGACACTTAAAGTCGCCAGGGGCAACGTGCCATAGTATTCAAGCATCCGGTTACGCAGATGTAACAGCCGGGGCATGTTGTCTCGGTACGCAAGTTGCGCATCCATTGCGTAGCACGCAAAACAATAGAAGTATTCCAGCTATAAGGGCAAGAAGCAAAGGAAGACCTCCGAAGACGCTGGAAAAAATAGAATGAAAAAATGCGGGAATCACACCAAAAATAGTTTGAAAGGGGGTCACGAGGCCGGAGCCCACAAGTTTAAAAAAATGTACTATGCCGGTCGTAGACGAGGCATTAAAGATAGTCTGTATCAATGTTCCAAAATGGAAAGGGAGGTCAGTATTCAAAAGCGCCTGCACCTCCGTGCGGGTGTTTGCCACGTGAAGAAGAAAGGTTTCACGGGATGAAGTTAAAGCGACCTCCCTTTGAGACAAAAGAGCCCTTATTCTGCTCATCTGGTTGAACTCTGCGCTCAAGGTTGGAATTGAAGGCCAGATACAAACATCGAGCCGGCCATGCGGGGGCGGGAAAAGGACATTATTACAGCAAACAACACGCTGTGAAACAGTGACTATTTATGGTATGCCCTTAAGCATCCCGCAGCAATCTTCATTATTTAAAAGCAAATAACTACCGTTAGCAAGCAGCGTGAATGAAGGGGTTATAACCGGCACGGTACACCTTTCAGGACACAAGCCAAATTAGGAGCGTGTACATTGCAAGCACCATGTAATTGTATGTGTCTACACACTACAGAATGATCAGGAGCAGAAGGGCATTCCTCACCCTTCAGATAAACCTCAGTGCCCTCCCTCATGCATCTATACGTGAACGGGAGCGACCAAACTTCGTGCAGGAACGCACTACCAAGTTGTTCATATCTGCCAAGAGCATAATGTTTCATGCATGAACTAAACTTAAAAAGCGAAAAAGGTAAAGTGATCACTCCGTGGATAAGCCACACTGCCGAATTTAACTCAGCAATAGAGAATGGCAATGGTTCTAATTTCTCAATGTGCAGTAATGAATAAGTAGCATCCTTCATGGACATAAACTGTTGTTTTGCAGTTAAATTAAAAGGGAGGAACAAAGATGAAACATTCATGTAATCCCATGGGACCTTCCCTGCCTTTAACGTTTGCAAAGTCCATGCAAACTGCATAACAGAACGCAACTGATTCTGGCCATGATACAATACAGACAAATCATCCTGCACAATGTCTACGACAGATGAAACAATATTATCTAAAGTGTAAATTCTAGAAGACAAGGTATTTATACTATTATCAATCACAGCCAATACTTTTTCCAAATTGGCCTGGTCAATAGCACGTAATCTGGACGCAGCCTCGATTTGCGACATTTTCCAAACTTCGTTGTAAATAGCATATACCCATCTTTTGGACCTGCCTAATGCAGGACCTTTAATAAAATCATTCAGATCAATTTTGTCGTTTAAACGTGACAAATGAAGTTTAACAGATGCTAATGTGGAATGTTGCAGCCACGACTGGCATAACTTACCCACAGAGTAGGTAGTTACAGTGTGTGACGATTCAAAACGAGGATCTACCCTGACTTGAGTGTACCCAAGTGCCAAGGCTAGAAATCGACGTTGACAGGAATCTGAACCAGTTTGCCATACCAACCACCCCTCAGGATTAAACGCTGAAACATTAAAGGTGGTGTTGGAAATGAGGGACTGCAACCTAGTAAGGGAAAGATCTGTGTAATTACCCCAGCCGGGATAAGCACCCAGATCCGGGATCGTGGGGGAATTCAATTTTTTAGACGTTGCCAAACCAAAACAGGTTGTCTGAAAAATAGATGAATTCAAAAACAAAATGTGGTTTGGGATAAGACAGGCACGATGCAAAGCTTCTGTTCCCTGAACCTGCCATGGTTTAGTACCCCAAACCGATTTAAGATCGATAGTAGCTTTCCATAGCTCATAGCCTCCGATAGCCAATTCGTCCATAAAGGACTTGGAATATAATAATTTGGTATGTGTCAACCTAACCTTAGAGGCGGTCTCAGCCGCCACTTTAAAATAAAAGGAGGTCGGTTTGGACACACTAAAATCCGAAAAATGTGTGAACTTGTTCACTAATGTGGCAGAACTGTCATGATAAGGGGCCGGACAGTGTTCCCATTGTGTGTAATTAACAAAATTACGAAAGGTATTTGCTCTGTGTAGGAAATGTGTGCCATAATGTTGATAACAAAATTGTTCACCATAATTAGCAGAATTTAAATACAAATCTTCAGCATCAAATGCAGCATAATATTTTAGATCAGAAAACAGTGCTTCTATTGCTTGTACATCCCAATCATCAGATCGGATATTCTGTTTAACTACATCACCCATGGAAACACGAAATACATTAGGCACATTAATCACTTCGGTAGGTCCATGAATTTGAAATTTAACAGCATCCCAAGCGATCCCATCACACACAGGCCAGGCAGTTATGTTCACAAAAGTCTGGTCCCTTTTCATAATGTGTAATGAGGAATGGGGGGCCAAAGTTCCATCAATTAATCCAATCGCAGATCTTTCAGTCAGGTAGTGTCCATTGATAAGTTTAAAAAACACTACCACAAAGCCAATTGTCATGAACAAAAAAATACATATTAGCACCAGCCAGATGTAAGTCCATGGTGCCACCAAAAAATGTCTCTTGAACCAGGCAAAAAATATAGAAATTTTGGAAGGGGCAGTGGAAGTCATTGATTCAGTGTCAAAGGAAGAACGTGACTGGTTAATCGCTGTAGAATGTAATAAAGGCAACGGGACACCTGCAGGATAAGCATACTCAGGATCCTCCGGCAAACCACCATCAGCAGGCGGCATAGGAGGGGCAGCAACTGCATGCATCTCAACGGCAACCTCAGGCATGATGTTCGAGGGTGGCATCACAACAGAATTTCGCAGAATGGAAGGGCAAGAAACTGAAGGTGTCATACTATGGAGAATCGGCCACCCGCTGTAGCTTGACATTGTCAATCGAGATGTACCTGTTATCCTTGCGACCTGGAAGTGGTGGTAAAATAACTGTACGTGTACCCTGGACTCCAAGCACCGGGACCGGTGCACGATAAGAGGGGCCAAACTTCTTCTTGTTCTCCACCTTACCACGGACCAGGTCACCAACTCGAGGTAGCCAGCCGACTACCGGAATCTGGAGCTCAGCTTCGCATGTAGAGGGTACGTGTTCCTTTGCTAGAGTGTCTCTGGCTTCTTGAAGATTCTGCGATACAGCACAGTGATCATCTAGGTCAAAAGGCGCGGCAGCCGCCGCCATGTCTAGACCCTCAAGGTCCGGAACAAACATTCGTACTCCAAAGAGCATCATGTATGGGGTCCGCCCACCCAGAGACCTTCTAGGGAGATTATTAAGTGCACCTTGCACGTCATACAAGTGGGTTAGCCAGCTTCGGCCTGTACCCAAAACCCTTGCTGTCAAAGATTGCTTTAGGTCACGGTTCATTCGCTCCACAACACTATTGCCCTCAGGCCTGTATGGAGACGAAAATTTGACTTGGACCCCCAAACTTCTCATGGCTTCTTTGTAAGCCCTAGAGGCAAACGCAGGGCCCTGGTCAGAATGAAGGGTACCACATGCAAAACTCCCAATAAAGACACGCAAATCCTTGATGACCGTCCGGGCATCAGTACTCCTTTGCGGCCACACCCACAGAAAACGTGTGCACGAATCCACTGCAACCAAGATGTACTTGTACGCAGTATCAGAGGAAAAAGGACCGCAGTGATCTAAATAAACACACGCAAGTGGTTGATTAGATATATACAGTTGCGTTTGTGGTGGACGCGCGACAGAAGAAGGTTTAATCTGCTGGCAAATGTCACATAAAAGGACATAAGCTTGCGCTTGTTTGTACAAACCGTACCACCAGTAACGTTGCTGCAAAAGAGATACAGTCGCCGAAACGCCGGCATGCGCAGACGCAACACCTTCGTGGGCAGCTGTAATCAGAGATGGTCTGCAGTCCGCGTTGGGAATCAATCTGTCACCAACGTCGTTAATCCTCACTAACGGGACGTTATCAGGACTTAACGATAATGGTAGCGGGAAGGGAATCCTTTCGGAAAGCCCGTCCCTGTCTCGGACGCAGCAATATCTGCCAAGATGTCATCATCAATCCTAGTTTTGGATCTTGTAACTGCTGCTACTAAATATGTCGCCACTGCGGTTTTTGCTGCCTCGTCAGCCAAACTGTTACCGACAGCATGGACACCAACGCGTTGGTGACCAAGAGTGTGAATTACATTCATGAGGGGCAAAACTTCTTTAAGTTCAGCCACTCGAACCCAAAGCGTTTTGTGCTTTACTGTGCTACCTTTCGAATCACGAAAGTAATTGTGACTCCAAAAGTGTAGATTCTCGTTGTATGATTGAACACAATAGTACGAGTCACTCACTATGAGAGTGGTGACTCGAGGATCAGCAAACTCCAGAGCAAGCACCAGAGCTTTCAGTTCTGCTAACTGCGCGGTACAATCACCCAATGACTGCATATGCACGACATCAGACTGGAACTCACCGTTCACGAAAGTACCCACCACATTTGTGCAGGCCGCTGAATAGGCGTGCTTTGATCCAGTTGCGGGTTGTGCAGACCCATCAGTGTAAATGACACAATGGTACTCCTCGAGCGGGCGCAAAGTCAGAGGAGCCGGATGAACAAATTCATACTCCAAGAACTCCTGTGTCTGTAATGCCGCGTCAAAGATATATGTAACGTCAGGCGAGGTCAAGGAGGTTGCCCACTGTATCCACCTTGGATGCAAAGCCTTAGAATTTGGTACACTGGCTTTAGTAACCGCCTCAAGGGCAGGGTACGGTGTTACCACCAGCATGTGCTTCCCCTGTGATAGCGCTCGCTCTTTCAGGATCGCCATCTGAACTGCTGTCAGTACTTTTTCGACAGCGGAGAAGCGCAGCTCAGCCGAAGTGTACAGATGAGATTTGTATGCAATGGGGACGGTGTCGCCCTCATTGAACGTCAAGTAGGTGAAACCCACTGCACCCGGTACGATTCTAATGACCAGGTTAGTGTGGCTATCACGAGTTTGTAAGAATTTCGAAGCAAGAAGATCAGACTGCAAAGATTGCAATGCAGCCGAATGCTCAGGCAGCCAGCAAGATTTGGTAAAAGTAGGTTGTACCAAGGCATAAAGCGACTTGATACGCTGGGCATAATCAGGAATGTAGGTACGACCGAAATTCAGAAAATCCAGCAAAGATTGTAATTTCTTCAGTGTCGTAGGAGTACTAAGGCGTGCGCATTTCTCAAGGAACTGCGGAGCCAAGCCTCGACCCTCATAATTGAGTTCGTACCCCAAGAACAACACTGTGAACTCGGCAATGAGGGACTTCGCGAAGTTGAACTTGTAACCAAAGTCAGCAAACATAGTTATTATGTTATCCACGTGAGCAAGGTGTGGAAGCAACTCGTCGTCCGTCAGGTAGATGTCATCTACAAACTAAATATGCTTCCGAGTCAATCATCTCCAAGAGAGAGACCACACGAGCAGCAAAGACCCCGGGGCTATTTTTATAGCCCATCGGGAGCCTTTTGAACTTCTTTTGTTTGCCACCCGAGGTAAACGCCGTCCACTCATAGCTATGAGGGGACAGGTTGTGGCTATAAAAGCCATTGGAGATGTCAAGTGTGGTTTTAAACCGTTTTCTCACTAGACTGTCGACGAGAGCCGAACTATGTGTATTCTGTACCGCACATCTCCGGCAGTGTGAATTTAAGTGCCGGTAATCCAAAACTAGGCGGTACGATCCGTCAGGCTTCGTCACAGTGAATAAAGGATTATTCATGGGTGACACACATGTTTCAATTACTCCCTGATATTCCAATTGTTCAAGGATGGACGCGACGTGAGATCGAGCCTCACGACGCATGGGGTATTGGGGCTGTGGCTGGGGTTCCGACCGCAACGGAATCGTATGATTGGGAGAAAATTTGTCCCAGCCCACCTGAGTACGGTACAACGCAGGCGCTAGCACCTGCGCCCACTCCCCGGCCAACCTGTTAGAATGTTCCAGTGGCACTGTGTGCCCAAAGGACGGGAGGATTACTACCTCCCTTCTAGGAGCCTCTAAAACGAAAGCCGGGGGCCAATCTGCCTCCGCCAAAAGGATATCATAGGTGGAGGTCAGATTATCCCAAAACACCACTTTAATTTCACGTTGTATGTCACCCTCAATTAAAAGGACAATTTCAAATATCCGTTCAGGGGGAGCTACGCGAGAATCAGCAGTTTCTACACTTACAAATGTATCAGTTGCTGTCGCCGCCAGAAATGGACGCAGCGCTTGTCGCACTACTGTAACTTCCGCCGCGCTGTCTAGCAGCGTTAGCGCCCATGTCTGGTTCAGAAGCTGTGTCCGTACCATCTGAGGCATATCTCGCAGTCAGAGCAGCAAGTTTTTTCTTCTGAAACGGGGGTCTTTGACGTGCAGATTCGTCCTGCTTGCCTTTGCCGTCAGTCTGACGGGGCTGCTCACGACCTTGAGCACCCCTTCCCTTTCCACGATCTCCGCCACTGGATTGAAAAGCCGATGTTTCCTGTGAAGAACGAGGAGAGCGTTGTTCAGGAACCTGAAATCTATCAGGTGACTTAATATTAGAACGATCGCGCAAATCATAAGTGCGTTCACTTTGTATCTGCACCGGCGACGCAGAACAAGACCTCCATTTCTCTTGCTGCTTCCCTTGTTTTTTGGCTCTACAACTTTGTTTTGGAAAGTTGGGCTTCTCGTCTTTGGTAGACGAACTCACTTTAGGCTGCTGCACCACAGTAGGAATGATCACGGCGGGTTTCACACCCAAGGCGCTACGACCCACCATTTTGTAGGCTTTCGCTATAATTTTAGCGAATTCCTTTGGCCTGTCGCCCGGATCCACAAGTGCCAACATATTGCACACTTGGAATTGCATGGCATCTCCTTTGAGGTTGCCCATAACCATGGAACAAACAATATCGAAGCTGTCGACAAGCCTCATTCCCAACTCAATTTCTGCCTCTGCACCATGATTGTCTTGGACCTTCTTGATGACCGAGGGCAGTACAGACATAGACGTTGTGCCATAGCACTTCGCATAGGTAGCAGCAAAGACCTTGCCCCAATTGTCACAGTCGACAACATCCGGGACTAGATCCTTCGGCAAAGTAAAAGTGAGTATCCTGTGTTTATCCACAGGAGAAGTATGTGGAAACACGGCTTCTAATTGATCAAATTTTTCAGCAAGCCAGTAAGGAAATTCATCCCTATTTTGGGGCGCTTGCCGACAACCACATTCACCATAACAGGACTGATGACCACCGCGTGATGGTCAGTCGCTTGGCCCGCAACTGCAGTTGCCCCCACCTGTACATTGCGAGACACGTACTGCACTAACGCCCTATGGACCGTGATCAGGGCAGTGTGTGGCACTCATAACTCCGCCACCGCCACAGTCATGTAGCGGGGAGTATAACCGGCCAGCACCGGCCATGTGGCCCCTGCAATAGACAACGGGCCCATTCTCGCCGGTACTACCGCATGGGGAAGGGCGCCATTAAACCAAATAGTATGCTGCCAGGCAGTGAGAGGAATTTCAAGTGTCCGATATGGGGCATAGGCTGCAGGCATCGCTGTGTGAGTATATTCGTGGAACAAATTGTCATTTGCATCCCCCTTCTCAAACGTCACCCAAGAGTAAAACAACTCATATGGGAACGCCGCATCAGCTCCTACCACAAAAATTACAGCCAACCCATCATCAGGAACCCCATAGACCCGTAAATATGTGGTCAGGGGAACCCGACTATGCGCGGCAACGTTGACCGCCATCGGGACACACAGAAGAACAACAAAAAGCTCTACAGTAGCACTGGGGTTCAGAAAAAAACCTTTTTAATTATCAAGCTTGAAAGAACCTTTAGTCGAAACCTAGGTAGGTTAAGCCGTCACTCCCGTTGTCCGGAAACCAGAGTGAGGGCACTGTGGACTAATAAAAGCACTACTAAGGCGTTTCAGATCAAAAGACCAAACGTTAGGTGCGCCATGTTGCAGGGATTCTGCTTATGCACAGAACTATGCGCAGGAAACCAGGACCTCAGAGAATTGTGGTGTACCAGAAACTCCCCTCAGAACCAAGAACCCCTATCCGACTAGCTTAGTGTCCCATTCGTTATCCGAGATTTAGCTCGGCGGTCCCAATGTATAGACAACCCAGAACAAGCGACTTAGATACTCTCAGGAGTGGTGGGAATCCGAAATACCCGTTGGTAGCTATATATCAGTCCACAACAGAATAACAAAGACACGGTAAAGTTTAAAGAATTTATTTTATAAACCTCGCGTCCTAAGATGCAGTACTTTGGCTAACACAAGCAGACAAATGGTTAGGATCAGCACCATCAGCATTGTTACAATACCATAGAAAATGAAAGGAGCAATCATAATAATAATGACAGTGGATAGCGACCACCCTCCTTTCTCTAGCAACTAATAAGTTATTATTAGACTAATAGAAGGTCTCTTAGGCTTGCATGGGGGACCCCATACCTTATAGATCAGCCTAGTGGAATCACATCACAGGATCAGCTAGGCTCTCTCCTGCAACAGCTCTTCGTTTCGAATGTAACAGAAAACATGCTGCTCTGCAATATTAAAGGACTCGTCTTTCAGGTATTGGCAGCTGTATGTATGTTATGGCTAAGAAGTGGTACGATCAACCTGAACACAACAAGCTGCACCGTCTAGTGACCCAGACTCGTTCTTTACACGGTGTACAGACCAAGGTCACTGTTCACTGTTAAGGATGTTAAACAACAGACGGTTCTCATGTGAAGCAAGGTCGAGTCAGCAGTTCTCGAATGAATAACATGTAACAACAGTGTCGCGTGCAAAAGCAGCAGAAGCGGCAAGCTGGCTTTCTAACAGCCGGCGAGGTTATGCTAACTTAGCGTTGTACATAGGGAGTGGTTAACCCATACTACAGTGTCCGATAGGGGCACAAACTTCCTGTCCAGCTATCTGACTATGTGGGATGAGTGTGGTGTCAACTACAAGTTCACCACCCCCTATCACCCACAAGCACATGGTCTTGTTGAGAGATTCAACAATACCCTGAAGGGCATGATAAATGGGTTTTCAGAGAAACTCAGGAGGAGATGGGATGTTCTCCTCCCATGCTTACTGTTTGCCTACAGGGAGGTGCCACAGAAAGGGGTTGGTTTCAGTCCCTCTGAGTTGGTGTTTGGACCTCCTGTGAGAGGGCCATTGAGCCTGCTAAGAGAGTCTTTAGAGAAGCCTGTTAAAGAAGCTAAGGACGATGTGCTTGACTATGTGCTAGGGCTGAGATCTAGAATGGCAGAGTACATGTACAAGGCAAACAGGAAACTGGAGGCCAGCCAGGAGCTCATGAAGCACTGGTATGATCAAAAGGCTACTATGCCTGAGTATACTCCAGGACAATTGGTGTGGGTGTTGGAGCCAGTGGCTCCCAGGGCCCTCCATAACAAGTGGAGTGGTCCCTATCCAATCTTAGAAAAAAAGGGTGAGGTTACCTATTTGGTTGACCTTGTTACCCCCAGGAACCCTCATAGGGTCCTGTATGTGAATAGATTGAAACCCCACCATAATAGGGCATATATGACCATGTTTCTGGTCACTGATGAGGGTGTGGAGGAGGAAACTGAGCCGGTGACCGACCTCCTCTCCACTAATGTGCAAGATGGGTCAGTGGAGGGAGTTGTACTCTCTCCCAAATTGACAGACCAGAAGCACAGAGACTGTAAGCAGGTGCTGGAGCAGTTTGCTGGCCTGTTCTCTTTGACCCCAGGCATCACTGAGTGTTGTGTGCACCACATTGACACTGGTGACAGCCTACCTGTCAAATATAACCTGTACAGGTTGTCTGACATGTCAGAGCCAGCATTAAAGCTGAGGTTGCTAAAAGGCTGGAACTGGGGGTAATTGAACCGTCTGAGAGTCCATGGGCCAGTACATTGGTGCTGGTAACCAAACCTAATCCTCAGGGGGGACCCAAGGAGTTAAGGTTCTGTGTGGACTACAGAGGATTGAATGCAGTCACAAAGACTGACGCTCACCCTATACCCAGAGCTGATGAGCTCATTGATAGGTTAGGGCCTGCTAAGTACCTGTGTACATTTCATTTGACTTCAGGTTACGGGCAGATTGCCCTCACTGATGGAGCAAATGAGAGGTCAGCATTCTCCACCCCGGAGGGACATTATCAGTTCAAGGTAATGCCCTTTGGTTTAAAGAATACACCTGCCACCTTCCAATGGTTGGTGAACAGGGTCTTGTCTGGGTTGGAACAGTTCAGTGCAGCTTAGCTGGATGATACAGTTCTACCTGGGGGGATCACTTAAGCCACCTAAGGGAAGTGCTTCAGGCCATGCAGCAGGCAGGACTGACTATTAAGGCAAGCAAGTGCCAAATAGGGCAGAGTTCTGTGGTGTACCTGGGCCACCTGGTAGGTGGGGGCCATGTACAATCTCTCAGTTTAAAAGCAGCACTAGGTGCCAGGGCTGCTTTTAAAAAGTAAATTGTGCCCAAACTCGACTTTGGTGTTTGGGGCACTTAAAAATGGACAACCTACAATGTTTTGGCATATTAGGGACCCCCAGGGTCTCTCCTAGGTATCCCAGGGTTGGGGGATCAGGTATTTATACGGTGCACCCTTATAAAATGAGTTTTTATATGCCTGGGTAATGTGAAATTTCACATTTCTCTCCCCACATTGTGGTACAGTGCTACTCAAATTCGACTTTGATGCTAGGAGCACTGTGGAGGGAGAATCTGCAACCTTTCTACAGATTCAGATCCCCTAAAGTCTCCCCTAGTTGCACATGGGGTGGGGTTCCTGTAGATATAAAGCAGGTACTTATAAAATATGTTTTTGTAAGTCCCAAGTCATTTTTCCCATTGCAAATCCCCTGTTACATAGGTTAACATGGTGGGAAAGAAATTGATTAATAACTCTTGGTAGGAGAGGGATAGAAATGCCATTCAAAGACTTCTCAGAATGGTATTAATAAATCTAACAATATCATATTGTTGGATTTCTGCTAAAGTGTGCATATAAGAAGTTATAAGACTTTCTTGTTTGTAAGTCCAAATTCAGCCTTCCAGTGGTCTGCCCTGATTGGTCAGAGTTAAGTGGATTAGCCAGGCTGCCTTGTAGAGGTGATAAAGAGCCCCTGGGGTTGACCAGCTCTGCTGGGAGGGCAGTGTGCTGTTCCATAGGAATGCCAGGCCAGGGAGAGGAGTCGTAAACCATGGTCTTCAAAGAGGAGAGCAGAGACCAGTGTCATTTATGGCTCTGAACCTACCACCTCAGGCAGATGGTAGGATTAAGGAAGGTATGAGCAGATGCAGCACTGAAATATTTAGTGTTAATCAAAAACACATTGGGGCCGATTCACAGAACTAATCTGAGATACAATCCTAAACGTACTACTTTTGGTATTCACAGGAGGCATTTAGTAGTAGTAAAGTTAGGACTCCTAACTTTACGACTACTCAACTGAGATAAAATCCTAAACTTACTACTTTTGGTATTCACAGAAGGCATTTAGTACTAGTAAAGTTAGGACTCCTAACTTTACTACCACTAATTGCCTTTTGTAACTACTGAAAGTCGTAAAGTTAGGATTTTGTCTCAGTTTAGTAGTAGTAAAGTTAGGAGTCCTAACTTTACTACTACTAAATGCCTTCTGTGAATACCAAAAGTAGTATATTTAGGATTTTATCTCAGATTAGTTCTGTGAATCGACCCCATTATTATTAGCAAATGCTACCAAATGGGTCCACTTCTACTACATGGACAAAGTTTATATAAAAGGCGATTATCGTAAAAACATACATCAATCCTTACCATTCATCGCACACACACTCACCCTAATCCTACATTTTACACTGAGCCTAACCTTGAATTCTGGCCCTAATCTTAGCCCTACCTTTATATTAAGCCAAACGCTAAACCTAGCTGCATGCATAACCCTTAATTGTAAGCTATAGAGATGTGTATCGGTCCCTTCCAGCCTACTGTACAGCCTTGTTGTGCTGTCTCAGTTTCATTACCTTTGTTCGCTGGGCTTGAGAAGTCACAGAGACTGGAGTCTCACCTCAGTTGTTTGAGTTGGATAATCAGTAGGACGGGGTAAATAGTATGCTGCTTTTATGTGTTTGTGTGTCTATGTGTGTGTTACAGTGGTTAGCTGTAAAAGGTCCCTACTAAATGGGGTACGTCTCATTTTAGAAAATTGATGTGCATGAGGCAATTGACAGTATTTGTGTATTGTTAGAGACAACAGTATCCCTTTAACCACACTAACTGTAAGATATTGGGTGGGTACTGGTTTACTGTGTTCTTTGTTGTGATTAAGTGCTATTCTTTGTAAGAGCGGGGTGTTATTTGTCAGCTCGGTGAGTTCCAACTATTTGGTGCTTCTAGGTTGTGTCGCAGTGTTGTAGATTCTCCATGTAGATGTAGACACAGTGTTCTGCCTAATGTGTTCAGCTCAGTGGTCGAAGTGGGGGAAAGAAAGTAGGGGAACTGTGGGCGGAGAATCAGCGGGTGGGAATAACCAGTGGATTGGGTCAGTGGGCGGAGTCAGAGGTGTGGCAGAAAGAGCAAAATATCCCAAGTTTTAGTATTTGTTTCCCAATTCACTAACCGGTTACAGCTTATTACGTTATTTAATTTAACCAACGGATACACGTTTATTTAAGGTTTAATATGAGTAATTGATATTAAAATACATTCACAAAGTGGGATACGTTTCCAATCACAGAATGTCCCAAATATCCTTAAAAGTGGAATCGCAAGCCATTTGTATCCCAGCCATGGAGTTTCTGTCATCAGCACTTCTCCTCCCTTTTTCCACAAGAGCAGTTCAAACATGAATGGCAAAATATCCTAGCATGCAAATGTTTTCCACATAATTATGACTCTGCCATATTTGCTACATAATACATCATCTGCTGCATAATCTGTCGATTTTAACTAGTAAATTGTTTATAGCTCAAACGGATCAAAAGTTCCTACAAAATATGACTTGTGCTGCTGTGAAGTGGAGGGCCCTTTGCAAAGGTTGACTGGTAACCTTTCTCACTGCTGCAGTTGTATGTTCCACTGGTACTAATTAGGAAAAATCTTTGCAGAGACTGTTAGGATGTGTAAACATGTCAAAATAATAAAGTATCAGAAAGTTTACAGCACCACTAATACCAGTTTAGGGTGTCGGAGCACTTTACATCACACATATTACACAGAGACCATCAACAATACGTATGAAAATCACTGTATAGGAAATGTTACAGAAGACAAAGGACTACAAGGTGTAACAGTCACCCGACAACCATACTAGTAGGCAGCATAGTTAATAGTGATTGGTCTGGAGAAACACAAACTCAGGACTTAAAACGTAATACCATGATTGGTGGTTCTCTTTAATAATCAGAATTGATTTATGCCCAAATGAACCCTTTTTCTTCAACATTAGGATAATCAAATACTGGGGAAAAAACCACAACTCTCTAATTTATACCTTGCAGTTTGCATGCAGCTCTTACAGGACAGTTAAGAGCTCACTGTTCTATTTTAGGCTTTTAACTGCATGGTACATGTTCTTAGCAGCAGGTACATTAACTCTCTGCGCTTCCTTTCCATGAGTCAAAACGTCCACTAGACAAAACACCATCTCTCTCTACTAAGAACATTAATCACTGGAGTTATCATGACATTTTTATTGCTGCTGGAGGCCAGGAAGGAGGCAGCAAGTACTTTTAAAACCATATTATACTTGCAAACACGATGACCCCACCTGAAGTCAGCGCCAGCCGCGGTCCATGCAGGTAACAGTGGGGGGGGGAGCGGTGGGGCCGGGTAAGGGAGGATTTCGAGGGACAATGCAGAGGGAAATGTAATTATTTATTTAATTTCCCCTCTGCATTGTCCCTCGAAATCCCCCCTTACCTGGCCCCTCTGCCCCACCGCTGTTAGCTGCACGGACTGCGGCTGGTCAGCACCTGCTGCGGTCGCACTGCCCTAGAGCCACCCTGCTCAATGGTCCTGTGACCTCAGTGGCAGAGTCACTGTCAGTGTATGGTGTGCTGCTTCATAGGCCTGCCTGCAAGACTGGAGGTGAACTTCAGAATGAATTGTGGCGGACAGGCCCTCAAGGTTAACCCACACTTGCCACTGCTAGGGTCCACCTCCTGATGCTAAGACACCAGGGCTTTTAAGATCTTACAGGGCCTTCTAAGGTCTAGCATGGGAATGTGCTCCCTTAGGGGGAGTGGTCTGGGGGACTGGTCATGAAGGCTGAACCTGGTCCCCCAGTTCCAAATTCAGCAGCTCTGACCATAGTGCCACATCCTCTTCCCCACTGAACACCATACTGCCCCACAGAGAGAAACTTGCACTGCACTGACTCGCTATAAACACCTGTATGTGACTCAATTCAAATTACGCACTAGACGGGCAATATGCTGCCTAAAAAAAATTAACAACATCCTACAAAAAGCAAATACTTATAAGGGGTGCAAGATTAAGTAAAGAATGTGAAATGTAAGCAGGAACAACATGGTTACCTTTATCTTTTTACACTCATTATTCAGAAATTAGTGAGTGCTTATGCCTGTAAAGTTAAGGCCATGACTACAGGGCCCAGAAGGGACCCTCTTCAATGCCCATTGCTTATATCCTTACAAAACGTAAGCAGTATGGTTTAAAAAGACCACATTTGTAAATACAGAGTCGCGGTATGCATTTTGTTTTCCAATTCACCCATCAAGCAGGTATTTCAGTACCTCCAGGAATAGTGCACTTTCCCACCAAGGGAAAACAATGTTGTTGAAACAGCGACAAAAAACACAAAAGTAGCGCTTCACTGGCAAACTCTGTAAAGTGACACTAATGTGTTTAGGTGTGAATAAATCAATCTGGCCACCTTGCAACCACTCTGTCCTGCTTTACTTAGTTAGTTATTTTTCATATTTTGAATTTTTTATTTCTCTCCACCCCGAGGCTGCACTTGGAAATTAAAATGGCAAAAAAAGATGACTTTTCCAGCCAAAGTCTTTTTCTTTTTTGGATCCATTTCACAGGGGAGCAAATGAACGAATGGAGGAAAGAGAAGGTAATACCTGTTTCTTGAAGTCTCTGTTTTACTAATTGAGGAGGAGCGAGACCGAAAGAAAGAGAAGAGGCGAACAAAGAGTGGGGGGCAGCTGCCAGCGGCAGGAAAACTGGACACTGTCCTTGTCTTCTCTGGGCAGGAAGGAAAAGACAGAGTCATTTTCCTTCTCTGCCCCTTCCGCCCGCCTTGGGGATTTCTGCCATCCGGGAGGCATGTTTCAAATAGAACGTAGGAGAACGGACTTGAAATGAAAGAAGTAGGGGCACGCCGTGCCCTGCCTATCCCGCCCACTTCGACCACTGGGTCAGCTGAGAGTCGTGATTGTTTATCATGGTTAATATTGTTGTGAGCTTGTTGACACCCAACTGTATCGCATATCTGAGTTATGTGGGTTGTTTGGGTAATGTTCTGCCAGATGTTTTCCACTCATGTGTGCATGCCCATCGAGTGTGTTCCGTTCTTAATATTACTTGTTATTGTGCATGCCGGTTTGACCTCATTTATACTGATCTCTATGAAATAACTCAGCTGTGTTGGATGGGTGTGAAATAGGCTACCAGTGGAATAAGTGAAGTGTATGTCATCTGAAAATAGTTACTAAGAGTGTTGATGTCGGGTAGAATTCATTATGGATCCTTAATCAGCATACTAATTGTAACTCTGAAAATGTCATTTACATGATTACATGCCCCTGCGGCCTGAGATAGGTAGAGATGACCACAGGAAAAATAAACAAGCATTGGCATAGCCAATAGGTCTCGCCTTTGGGACCTTATAAGTGTTTTGCCATGCAACAGTTGCATAACTAAATACTTATAAGGTCCCAAAAGCGAGACCTATTGGCTATGCCAAGCGACCGTGCGGCCGCGAAAGTGAAAGTGATCGCGATAGCGATCAAACATCAAAGCAGCCGTACGGCCGCGAAAGTGAAGGTAGTCGCGGTAAAGCAGGGGCGCGCGCCCGCGCACATGCACTGTAGCTCTAGGCTGGCCTGGTAGCACTTTTTGGAGCCCTCTCAATAAGTCTCGCCAGTCCAGCGCATGCGCTGGGTCAGGCGAGACCTAAAAAAGAAATCAGTAAACATAGGAGTAACATACGATGCAAAAAGACTATGACGCGACTTACCAATCACTATCTTGATACCGCACATCAAGAGAAGAACCTACACTGGGTAGTGATAGATAAACCATGGATTAAAAAAAGGAACATAAACCACAATAATATTTTACTGAATGGGGAACAAATATGGATCAATTAGCTGGGGACCCACATTCTAGGGCTGAATGCCGACATTCCATTGTACCAATTAAATGCCAAGAGGTGTAAATTTGGGCAGGTCTGACAATCACTAATGGAAGATTTAGGTTGTAGTGTGTGGAATGAGTATAACACTAAATGGTGCATTCACTGATAACTTATGTGGCTTCTTGCCTTGAAAATAATTTTCTGAAATTCTGCTTGGGGCATGGAGGTGACCCCTTCTCACTACTACAATAAGGCTGTTAATGTAATAATGTTGAAATTATGCAGTAGCTGTAAGAAATTGAGTTGTTTGTGGAGGGGGGTGCAAGCCCCATTCAGTGTACAACCACAATCCTTGTCAGGGTGAACCACAAAAATCACCTAATTAACCTGTGCTTAACCCTCTGGTAGCTTGTCACAAAAGCAGTCAGGTTTAACTTAGAGGGAATGTGTAAAGTATTTATGGAGCACGCAAACAGCAACAAAGCGAAATACAGCACAAGAAAAATCTTACACCAAATAAAAAAAATAGAGTCTATTTTAATAAAATGATACCAAAATAACAAAAATCCAATCATTAGAACCTGAAATATTCAAATTCAATGTTTTAAGTGAAAATAACACCTAAAAGCACAAAGCAGTGGTGTAATGAAACTTGAGGGGCCCCCTTGCAAGTGACATGGTGGGGACCCTCACGCTCAGGACCCATTTAAGCCTGCCGCCTGTGCACACTGCATGGTGCCAGAGGGGGCCTCCTCAATCTTGAGCCCCCCTGCCCCACCGCGGGGGCTCAGGGGGCTTTCGTGACACCACTGGCACAAAGCGCTGCATGTGGTTATCTGGGGGAAAGTCACAAGTTCAGGCCGAATGTGATGACGTGTGGGTTGGATATAGGGACCAGGTTAGTCCTATGTCTAGTGCAAAGCGTTCCATTTTCAGTGGAGGAGGCCACAAGGAGAATGCTGAACGTCGTGGACGATCACCCTGTAACGCAAAGAGCTGGCCGTGTGTTGCAGATGGTCGTCGCTCCAGTGTAAAGAGTCGATCATGGGTCGTGGACGGTCACTGCTGTATCTTTGCATTGGCGGTTATCGAGGGCTGTCATTCCTGTACCGCCAAGTTCAGGTATGGCGTTGCTAGTCGCTGCTGGCGGTTGCTGTCGACACGAAGAGCGGGTCTCAATGGAGCTTCGCGTTGGTGGTCTTTATGGGTGGTGGAGTCCTGGCATGAATGGGCCTGTTTCCGGTTGGTAGGAGTTTAGACTTCAGGAATTTCACCTTTTCTTTATGAGAAGTTCACTTTGATGCCAGCCAACGGTCCAGGACCTAGGGCACCTCTTAGGGATCAGGTTCTCACTCCAGCAGAGACCAATAGGGTTCAGGCAAGTCCAGTTTCTGTTCCAGGCGGGTCCAGTTGCAGTTGCAAGGAGGCCTCTGAAGCTTGTTGTGCCCCTGTAGTTCACACAGGAGGTCAGCTAACTGACCCTTGAAATCACTCTTTTTAGTCTGGGATGAAGGCAAGCAGGTCCAATCTTCCTTCGCGGACAGCAACACAGTCCTTCAAGCAGCAGGGCAGTCCTCTGGGAGCAGGACAGACTTCTTCTGTAATGTCCCAAGGTTTGGACTTGTTCTGATGAGTGGCTTTGGATGTCCAATATTTATAAGTGGTACTAGCCTTTGTGTGTGTGTGTGGGGGGGGGGGGGGGGGGGGGGGGATTCCCTGACCTAAACCAAATACTGGTTCAGGAAAGTTCTTGCCCTTTCCCAGGTCAAGGCGCCAACCTGTCTGGTGTGACAAAAGGCAGGGCAAGTTTCTTTATGTGTGCTGTAGGCAACGCTATTTGAACTGTAAGTGGGTCTGAGAACAGCCCCCCAGTCATCTTTCCAGGATGGCCCATCCTGTCCACACCTAAGTCCCTTTTGCCTCACAGTCTGGAAGCAATTCTCAAACCCCAACAGGGGAGCCATTCACAATCATGTGTCCCAAAACACTGGCAGAAGGCACAGTTAGTTGGGACTTTCTAAAAGTGGCATTTTTAAAATTGTGACTTAACATCCGTCAGGTCAAAATAAATAGAGCTGGGGCACGACCCAATCTGGCCCCCCCTCATGCGACACCACTGTCTGCAGATTCGCTGGACACAGGTTTATTCTTTGAAACTATTGCTCTTTGGTGGCAGTGGCAGTGAAGGTCAAATGGAGAACCAAACTCAGTGCAAACTTTGACAAACCGCCCATCCCATAATATAAAACCCCTCTTTGAATTCACCTCCACTTCAAAGGCACAATTTAGCATAAGTACTGTTAAGAACTCTGCCAGGAGGAAGGACTGATGTGCTGCTACAATGGCCGCCACTCTGCCTGACTGCTGCTCTGGAAGAACTGCTTTTCTGCTCTGTTGCCTTGCTGCCTGCTACCCTTTGCCCTGCTACAAAAGGTCTGGACCCATCTCACTTGAACCCAGAGTGACTCCTAGGGCATGCTGGCTTTCCCCCTGTTCCACATTTCAGGGATATCAAAAGACTTTTTGTCAACCTGCGACAGCACCTGGAATTTGCTTGCTGCAAGTCTTGCCCTGCCAAGTGGGGCTAATCTAGTCCTGGTCTCTTGGAAGTTGGTATAAAGTGCTGCAACTGCTAGAATCCATGCATCAACAATATTGTGTTGATCAGAACCGGTGCATCTCTGTCAAGGCTGATGCATCACCGCTGCTGCATGGACCATGGACATCGCATTGCCAACTAGACGATGCAATGTCTCTAGTTTCCAACGCATCTCCGACTTTGCGCGGCTTGGCACCAACACATCATCTTCAACTCAGCGTTAGATGGCGACGCATCGCCTCTTTGCTTCCTGCATCTTGACTCTAGTCCAACACATCTCCAAATTTGCATGGCTCGGCGCCAGTGCATCACCTTCAATCCTGCTGTTCGACAACGATGCATCGCCTCTTTGCTTCCAGCATCTTGGCTCCTTAAACAAAGCATCTCAGGTACTTTCTAGTGGGCCAAGGCAGGTCCCTTTATCTGACCCACATTCCATCGCGGCCAGCCTGAACATTTGTATTTACTACGGTGTAGTGCGACCAAATATCCCTGGTTGGCACTTTATGCTTTTAAGCACTACAATTCTATTTAATCTTTAAAAATTCATAACTCCGGTTCTGATTATTGTTTTTTGTCATTTTGATCTTGTTTACTCAGAAGAATTTAAGCTATTTTTCTAACCTGGTGTGGAGCCATTTTGTTGTGTTTTCACTGTGTTACTGTTTGAAGTGTTGCATAAATATTTAACACATTGCCTCCTAAATTAAGCCTGCCGGCTATGTACCAAGCTACCAGAAGGCCAAAAAAGGTAAATTTATGGCATGTACTGGACTTACCCTGACTAGGATTTAGGTTCCTGCTTGGATAGGGGTCGAACCTCTGGCAAACAGAAAACAAATTTTTAACAGGAACAAATATCTAAATTTGAAACCCACATACAAACATTGGTAGCAGCTGAATACTAAATAGTTGTACCCCCCTGTGAATTTTTTGGCAACAGCACATAAAGGGTACTGCAGTTTCCACTTAAGTCTGTGTCATTTTTACAAATCAAGCGGTGCGTGTATTTCAATACGATGTGTGTGCAAGGCAAAGAGATCACGCAATAAGACTTATTGGAAGAATGTGTGGGGGTAACAGAAAACGTTCTTGGATAGAGAATGGTAAATCCATGAAACAGTAGTGAAGGGTTGAAATGTGAAGTAGACCTGAAAAATATTTTACATAAACATGAAAAATCATAGGGTGAGGAAAAGGCAGAGCTTCCGACATTCTAGGGTTTATGGTGTTGAGGTAAACAGTGACGTTGGCACAATATTTAGGTCCACCAATCCTAACCTCAACCTCATTTCACTCTCAGATGTAGTGTAGTAGCTGCTCTCCAAGCACTGGGCTTCCTGCTAACTGAACCCTTCTCTTGCCACCCATTTACACCGTGGTTAAAGTCCTGACATGTCCAACCCTGAAGGCATTTGTTCTCCCAGAATATGACCCTCTCATCCGCTCTCCTTCCCTCTCCATTTTTCTGCAGTCATGGGTAGTGGGCTAATTCTAAACAGCAGAGTGAGACTGACGAGAGGTCTGACTGTAACCACTGTGAAGTGGTTGGGCCGCCTCCTGCAGCTGGCTACCCAATAGTCTGGTGAAATATAAGTTAAGTGGTAATAGATATAAGTGAAGCCCACATAATCCACATGAACCTTCCTAATTCCCTCTATTTTAATGTTTCTTTGTATCACTCCTAAACCCATGTTTCCATATATTCTGCCTCCTCACCTCCCATCCTCAGTGCTTTGAGACAACCTTCTAATACCAACACGAGCAATCTAAATAAACAATATAACACCTTAGGACAACAATTCATCTTCTTTACTTTCAAAACAACTGGGGTTCTCCCACTCGCTGTCTCTCTATCTTGGCCTCTCTGGTTCTTACAGTGGCTATCTAAACCACAGCCTCTCTCTCTCTGGGTCTATGTCATGAGTGCATTGGTCTTTCTCGCTCTACTTCTCTCTGGTTTCCTTTCTCAGGATCTGTCTGCTTCCAGCATCTGACCAACGTTAGCAGGTGCACAGAAGCAAGATGGATAATGGAGGACTCATTCACAGGGACGGTGAGCAGCAGTATGTAATCTCTCGTGCCCTTCTCCTGATAAACCTTCACCAAGCAGTCCCTGCTCTTTCCTTCTCCTCTATCACACAGACCCTTATCGCGCCCTCCTTCAGTCATCCCAACCCTCCACCATAGTATGCATCACCTCCTGGTCCTACACCGCTGAGTTCTCCATTTCCCACCTCATCCTTTCCTCACTTCCTTCCTACCTGTCACCCCACAACCGAACAGTACCCCATCTCCCCATATCCAGCTGCCCGTGGCCCTATGACTCTCCGTCTTTTTCTCTTCAGGCCTCCCCTCCAACTTCCAATACGTGGACATTCTTCTCTCTCATCCACTCTGCTCATCCGTTTCCACCTGCCATTCTTCCCACATCCTCTGCCTTTCCCACACTGCCGCCATCTTGTTGCAGAGCACAGGTAGGCCGCGTGAAAAGATGCAGAGCACGGCCTAGATTTGCAGCACCCTCTTCAGGCTTCCTGCAGAAACACAGCCTGGGGACTTTAGGGAGAACACAGGGACCATGTGTTTATCAGATGGCCTTAAACATCAATAGCAGTGAGCTGTGCAAAAGGAAGTACTTTACTTTAAGAACCTGAAAAACCTCCAGTAAACGCGTGCACTTACTCCAGGATTGTTTATTCAAAGACTGTTGACAAAGCACACTTTAAATGAGATAGCAGTCTAAAAATGTTTGGAAATAGTTGCCTTATGATGCTCGAAACAAGTGACGTTTATAATAAATCGCGCAGCGCCTCTCACCCCTTGAAGGACTCTCTTGGATGGGTCCCATGAGATGTCTCCTATACAGCTAGAGCCCCACAGAGCTCCCTTCCACTTGCCTTAAGGATTTTGAGGGCCCTGGACCAATCGTGTTTCGGGCCCCCTGTTAGGAACACATTTGAATTTATGATCCAGTTTCAGCTCTTTCGTGCCCACTTTGGCCAAGTCACTGGCAGTGCACAAGCACATTGGTCCAAATTCAAAATGTGTTTACATCTAATAGTCGGTGATAGTGACGTGGGGGCATATCAACAAGGGGCGGCGATAATATTTTCGCCGCTTTAGAGACAGTTTTCGGGTGAAAAGCGGCAATAATTTTATCGCATTATCAACAAGGACACGCTAGCGCGTGTTTCCTTGCATTATCGCCCCTTGTCAGCACGCCTCCCATCGCATCGCTAATGAGATGCAAAGGAGGCGTGCCTGACAAAACACCATGGGAAAATATCGCTAACCCAGCTTCGTCATATTAGCAACGAGGGTTAGCGATATTTGAAATCGCGTTAAGTATGCCTTAACGCAGGAATTTAACGTCTGTTAAATTCCTGACTAAGGCATACCTAACATGGGGGGTGGATTGTGTGGCTAAGACCACAGGCCCTATCACCAAGGATATCGCTGTTTTCCATGGAACATCGCCGGAAAACCAGCGATGTTGCATGGAAAATACCGCTATCACTGGAATAATTATCGCCATTGGGCTATGCGTTGTTGATACAGCGCTAGCTTGGCGATAATTTCCAGTGATAGCCGGCGATAAAAATCCTCACGCTAAGAGCGGCCAGCGATAATTATCGCTGCCGCTTGATAACATGCCCCGTGGTTTTCAATATTGTAACACAGCGCCAGCTCACTAATATTACTGCAAATAATCTGTGTCCCCTCCCATGCGGGGACCTGTTTTGATCTTAAAGAAACTTTTTTTTATGATGTTGCACAAAACATAAACACAACATTTGTCTGCAAAATGTCTGTAATTGACACTCACACATTCCCCTCATTAAAAATACATTAAAGGAAAACACTAGTTACAATAATCTGTTTAAGAATTATTCAAGTTCATCAGGGCAAGACTCTCTCAGGGCCCCAGGAAGGCTGGGGCCCTGGTCCACAGCCCACTTTGCCCATGCCTTAAAACGTCTGTTGTGAGGAGCTTTACCTGGAATGGTGGACTTCAGCGCCCACAATCCTTCACGTTCATAGACAGGGCGGCTCAGGTGCCTTGAGGCCATCCAGATCAACTCACAGAGGTGTATCACGTGAGCGTGTTGTCTCTGTGCCCTCTACTGCTGCACTGTAGAGTAACACCACAAGTTCATAACAGAGGAGTGTACAAATATGTCAATCCATAGAGAAGTCGATAAATTAATACAATGTTTTTTTTTCTCGTCGATGTGACATGAAAGACAAAGCTAGGTAGACAGACCACGGTCGCCGGCGTCCATGCCCTGCGCAGCAGCGGCAGCCAGGAGGGCGCTCTGGGCATGGTGTACCACTAGCCCTCTTCAAACCGACGCCCTCTTCCTGGGATCTGCCCACCGTCTGAAGGGACTGGCAGGTACAGCTCCTTCAGGAGGCGCCGGCGGGGAGGCCCCACCTCCCTCCAACCTGGATTAACATCCCCCGCGGAAGGGTGGAAGGCCGACCCGTGTCCCTGAAGTCCTTTCTTGACTCGGTTTTAAGTCTTACTCTGCAAATATATGTGGTGCTTAATTCATGTTCCGATCAGGAACAGTCTGCGCCCGACGCTGGGCCATTTTACGATGATAGATGTGCTATCACTTTGTGCTCCAGGCTGCAAGTGCAGACACCGGCGTCTCTAGGAGGGATTTTTTTTTGGGGGGGGAAGGGACACCGGATCAAAGATAAAACTTGTGGGTCAGTTGTAGAAAGTGTTTGTCCATATATATATATGAGCTGGGCATGGTGCCACCTGTCCCCTCACTTGCGATGCCACAGGGTGCAGACTCGCTGATCACACGTTTATTTTAAAACAAGCATTGGCATAGCTAATAGGTCTCGCCTTTGGGACCTTGTAAGTGTTTAGCCATGCAACAGTTGCATAACTAAACACTTATAAGGTCCCAAAAGCAAGACCTATTGGCGATGCCAATGCTTGTTTTAACTGCTGCAATCTATTGAAGCCTCACGGAGAACATCAAAGCGGCCGTGCGGCCAAGAAAGTGAAAGTAATCGCGGTAAAGCGCGACGCGCGCGCCCACGCACATGCACTGTAGGTCTAGGCTGGCCTGGTAGCACTTTTTGGAGCCCTCACAAAATGTCTTGCCAGACCAGCACATGCGCTGGGTCAGGAGAGACCTAAAAATATTGCTCTGTGGAGGCAGTGGCAGTCAAGGTCGAACTGAGAACCAAAGCCAGCGCAAACTTTGCCAACCCACCCATCCCATAGTGTAAAAGCGAGTGAGAGTAAAAAGAGAAGCTGGTCATCTCATAGCAGCTTCGGTGGGGGCGGGGGGTGGGGTTTACTCTCTCAATTTTTTAGGTCTAGCTCAAGCGAGACCTTTAGTAAGTGCTACCAGAGAGGCTTTTGCTGCCCTGAAGCTTAGGTGCATGTGCGCGTGAACGTGCACAAGCCATCTGGCTTTTGTAATGGCTCATGAAGCCTTCCAGCGCCAGAACCATGCCCCTCCACCCCCTCTCTCTGCTCTCACTCCCCCTCTAACGGTCACTGGGGATTGCCGCCCCTCCTCTTGTGGCAAAAAGCCAAGTACTCTGTGTAGCTTGTGTGCAGCCACAAGCCTTCCCTAATCTGCCCACTCCCTGCTTCTATCAGTCTCTCCCTCCCCAAATCTCTCCCCTTTAGTGTTTTCTGTCCCTCGCCCCTCCCTCTGTTGTCCCCTGCTGCTCCCCCCTTCAGCTTCTCCTCTGTTTCCCAGACTCTGTGTGTCGGTCTCTCTCTTCACCTGCCCTCTGTCTCAGCCCATCTCAGCCTCTCTCATCTTGTAGCTCTCTTTTTTTCCGGCGTTTTCTTCCTTCCTGTCTGTCTCACCGCATCCATCCCGCAGTCTGTGTCATGTTTTGTCTAATCAGTTACTCTTTCCCCTCTCTGTCTCTGTCTCTCCCTCTTCCTCCGTCTCACTGGTCTTACACTGATTTGCCCTCACTCAGACTTTCTTACCCAACACTTTTTTAGGTCTCGCCTGAGCCAGCGCTTTAGTGCTGCTCTCGCAAGAGCTTTTGTATACGGGGGATTTGGAAGTGCAAACTAGTGCTTTCAGGCCGCCAACTACAGTGCATGTGCGCCGGGCGCGCGCACCATTTGGCAGCCTGCGTGATCATTTCGCGGCCGCTTTGATGTTCTCAGTGAGCCGCGCTGCCACTCAGAACATCAAAGCGGCCGCGAAAGTGCACACCATTTGCCACCCCCTCCCTTATCCCACTTCCTGCTTCCTTTCCTACTCCTTCACTTGCCTCTCATAAATTTCCAGAACCGTAGTCATCTCAATTCTAACTTCTATAACCGGTTTGGATTCCAAACTCTTCCTGTAGCAGACTACAGACATACAACACACAAATGATTGACGCCACTATTTTGTCCTTTGTATAATATTAAGTACCATTCTCTAGGACGATTGGTATGTTGTTGCAAGCTTTTATACAGAGGCCCAGTAAATTAATTTCCTTCTGTTTTTCCAGATTTCCTCTCTCATATGGTCTGAACCCTAGAATCATCCAAACGTACAGTTCGTCTACGTATTACTGATACAACCCACGGTTGGAACTGTAGACTCATCCAAAGGCATATTTTATCTATGTATTACTGAACCAGCCCACCTATATATACACTGCACAAAGTAGCTTCCTTAAGTCATACATAAGGTGCTTGTTCTAAAAAAAAAATCTTCCCACCGTTTCAGGGAAGAGATGAATGTCAATAGGAAAGGTCTTTCGCCACTGTTTAAGCAATAAGCATTGGCATAGCCAATAGGTCTCGCTTTTGGGACCTTATAAGTATTTAGGTATGCAGCACAATATCCCTGGTGCAACAACATCAACTGTTGCATGGCTAAACACTTATAAGGTCCCAAAAGCGAGACCTATTGGCTATGCCAATGCTTGTTTTCTCTCTGTACTCTAATGCCATTCCCTCCTTCAGTCTCTTTGTTCCCCGTCCCATGTCTGCCCCATTCCCCGTTTCTCTTCTCTCGACTCTTTCTTCCGGATTCTCCCCCCTTCCTGTGTATCCTCTGCCTGCATTCCGCAGTCTATCGCTAACCATTTGCTTTCAAGCTCTCAATTACCCTTCCCTCCTATCGCAGTCTGCCCTATTCCTCGGCCTTGAACCTCGCTCCATCCTGTCTCACTTCTTCTGCCTCTTTCTTCGTCACTCTCCGTTTCTCCCCCTTCGAATTCTGGTGTTTTGCACTTCTTTCTCCAAGTCGCCTCCACGTAACCTCTATTTAATTTTTTCATTTTTTCTTTCTCTCTATTTCATCTCTCTTGGTGTCATATTTATTTTACTCTTTCTGTTCCGGCCCACTTACGACTGACTCTTAAACATCCCTGCCTCGGCATATTCTATTTTACTGCTTTTACTGTTTATCTCTTTTGGTCTTTCACAATGTTTCACCTTCCACTCCTTCTAGGTGCGGTAGTTATCCTCTTTTTCAGTTGTCCATACATCCTCTCTTCCTCTTTAGGACGATGGGCACCAGTTCTGTCACATTAAGGTGCACTAGTTCTATCACGACAATAGCCTCCAGTCTTTTCATAATATGATGCACTATTCCTCCTATCACCACGATTTACTCCAGCCCCTTGAGGATAAAGTGCACCAATCCCAAGCTGACAGTAAGCGGTACTGATGGCACAGTGAGGCCCACTGCTCCTAACACAATCATACCCCCTGCCGCAGTGCCTGACAGGACTGCAGTCAAACTGGTGTCCTGACATTTGTTTTGGCTCTTTTATCACGCTCACCTAGCGTGTATGAACAGGCCTAGGCGTGTAGTTGGTAATGCGAGGTCCAGAAACTGATCTGTGACCTGGAGGGGTGCACACATCGTGCCCCCTCCAGGGCACTGGACAAGAGACGTTTTAAGGCATGGGCAAAGGGCTCTGGCCTAGGGTGCCATCCTTTCAGGAGGGCACCTGATTAAACCAGCTCTAGTCTGCAGAGGGCCTTGCTCTGATTACCTTGAATAATTCGGAAACAGATTGTTTTAAATGCCGTTTTCCTTGAATGTTTTTTTTTGGGTGATGCATGGGAGTCTATTACAAATATTTTGCAGAGAAATGTTCATGTTTTTTAACATGATGCAACTTACATACAAGCATTGCCATAGCCAATAGGTCTCACTTTTGGGACCTTATAAGTGTTTAGCCATGCAACAGTTGGTGGTGTTGCACCAAGGAGTTTCTGCTGCATAACTAAATACTTATACGGTCCAAAAAGCGAGACCCATTGGCTGTGCCAATGCTTGTTTTAATGGGTATAAAGCCCTTTCAAAACACATTTCCCACACATACTAACTAACAAGCCATAATTGTTACAGCACATTTCTTACTGAATGGTTCATAATTTCATGTATGTCCCTTATGTATCATTTTGACTAGAATCTAATCTGGAACCAATTTCCTAAATATTTGAAAGGTGTAAGGTCGAGTTGAATGTGCCACTCCTGAACCTGAACTGGCATCCTGGCAACACTCAGATCTCAGCAGTAAATTCATGACCGGATCTAGTTAGCTACTAGCAGTGGCACATCGAAGCCACGGGTAACCCCCTGCAAGGTACTCTCTGCCGGCCCCTGTCATTGCCCCGCTGTGACATGCACTAGCCACCGAAGTCCACATCCCCGTCAAGAGGCCTCACAGCACAACAGGCTTAGACAGCGGAGGTACCCCCGGGCAGGCGAGAAGTTGCACCTTTGTGCCTCGAGGAAGAGTTACCCCATACTGAATGCACAGGCTTTAGCTTAAGAGGACAGATCTTTTGCATATGTGCCACTGATCTTACATGTGATTAGGCTGAAGAGAATTTGCCACACAATGTATAGCCTTGGTTTTCGAACAGGGGCACTATCTCGCGCTCTTGGGCATTGGCTTTAAGTGGCAGAGCTGGTCCCAGGTAAGAGACTGAGGTGCTGATTTTGATTTGTGTGCTAATGTGGAGTAAAATCCCTTTTTGGAGGCTGAAGTATTTCCTCCAGAATCGGTATTTCCATTCTATTTTGTTCCTTAGAAAAGTGTCTTAAACCTGACCATTACTCCAAAAATATTGGAGCAAATTACATTTCCTCCACCGACAGTTTATCTCCAAAAATCTAGAGATCCTTCCATGGTTACCACTGTTGTTAGTTTTTACCTCAAATGAGTTGTTATGCTGCTAATTTTGATCCCACTTACCTACAGTTTTCTAGTGTTATTTTTGAAGGTATTTTCCTCCAGGGAGAAGCTGGAGTTAGCAACTTAATTTTGCTTCACTGACAAGGTTTGTGGTCATTTCATCTCGGGAAACTAGTTATATCTTTGTCATATGTGTTTTTTATGATATTATGCACGTTTATCAAAATGGCAGCATAGGAGCAGGTTTGTGGAACCACATTTTATATCTTGTGCAGAGACCAGTGCCTGTTCAGTCTGCTGTTGACCCTCGGCAGGATGTGGCATACCATGATGCACTACAAACTACAAGAAGGTACAAGCAGCACATCGACAGATGTAGAGTTGATCTTTTTGCAATGTCAGATGAAAATGTTTTAAAGAATTGCAGGCTTGATTCTCACACAATATTATTGGCCTAACTCTAGTGTTGTTAATTGGGTCTGTTTGAAAGAATGGGTGAAGAATAGGCGGAGAACACATTCTGGCAGAAAATGCAGATTTTTGCCACGGACAAGAGTGCATCACACCAGATGTAGACCTTGATAGAAAAGTAAGAGCTAGGAACAAAAAGCCGGAATGTTTTGAAACCCTGTGACTGAACCCTGCAACAGCACAAATCCTATGATTAGTGTCATTTACGCACGGTAATTAGCTCCAGACTTCTTGGACTCAACAATACATGCCATAAAGCAACATAGCCAAAATATATGCACGATATATGCATTAATGAAAACCAGATGTCAAGGCTCCAACTTACACACGTCCACTTAAACTGCAGACCAGAAAGGAGTGCAGTCGTTTATACGGCCTTTGTTGTTTGACAACACAGAAATTACTAGATAAGAGGTTCGCTTCAGACCAAAAGCGTTAATTACAACAGTGAACTGAGTTACGAGAAAATACAATTTGAAAGTCGTGTTATTTGACAATGAGGTTTTTTTTATAAATGTGCATTAAATGTAAAGCTTGTGCAAATTTAAACTGACTCACATATCAATGTGACCATAAAATATCCTTAGAAATTAATTTACTTACTTTAATATGTGAAACAACAGAGGCCTGATTTATCTCAACCTGCTTCCAGCCCTCATGCGTTACTGTTTACATCGAAATCATTGCCATTTTGCGCAGATCTTGCTGGTAGTAAAAGTCTCATCTACTACAGTGAGGCTTTAAGTGAGGAATTAATTTCTGAAGCTTTATAACAATGAGCAACCTTTAAAAGTGGCCTGTCCATAAATGCACAGTAGGCCTATAAATTAGAGAATTATAATTTAACCTCTTTGAATTAAAGGTCTTATTCTCTGAACAGAAAAATGTTTCTGTTATTTTCCTGAACCAGGCTTTTCCAGCAGCAGCTAATTTTCGAATGATTTATTGGCAGCAAAGTTCACAGGCCAGTTGTCTGTCAGCTTACAAAAATGTAAACACCAGTGACAGGCTTTGCTTTAACTCCACAAATTTGACTCCGACACATTTGCGACAATTTCTAATGGTTGCTAGGCAAGCCCTTCTAAAATATTGACAGAATACCAACTCTCTACCAATTGCAACCTTTAAAATAGGTTCATAAATAACATTACACTTCGGATGCTAAACTGTCGAAAGAGAAATGGAGATAATTAATTGTTCTTCTCTTAGAACAAAATCGGCACTTGACTGTGGTATTACACAGGAACACTATGGGGCATATTCTCAAGGAGCCATCGCTGAGTTATCGGCACTTTATCGCAGCCAAAGTCGTGATAAATTTACCGCCCCATTCACAAGCCGGTGCTAACAGCCCCTATCACCAGTTTTCGGGCGATAGCATCCTCAAAAAACATCGCCACGGATGACCCCAGTAACTATCGCTAATGAGATGCAGAGTAGGCGTTTCCGAGGAAAAATCAGCGACAACACCACACCTCAACATTCTCAACGACCAGCCAGATCTGCGATAAGATCACAAAACATGCGATAAGGCGCGTTAGCAGCAGGAAATTAATACCTGCTCTGATCTGGTGCAAAGTCGGACTACAACCGGCACCAGAAAAGGGAGCCCAGACCACAGCCACACCTGAAGAATAACAGATGCCATGGATCCACTGATCATGCAGCTTGGAGCCCCAACAGGGCCACAAAACCCTCCGCTACCACCCCCAGGAACAACCCCCCAGACCAATCCGCCCCCCTCCCGGACCAACACAGCGCAGACAAAGACAGCGACCTCCTGAAAAGGCACCAACCTCACAGACCCAACACCAGGGAATGTCATTGCCCACCACAGGCTCAAAAGGACAACCATCCTACGCATCCTGACCACCATTGCCCACAGGCTGAGGGTACCAACACAGCGGACAACCAACATCCCTCCGCAGACAATGCTGCTGGCTGTGCTGCACCTGTTGTCCCTGGGACCTTCCAACCAACAAATGCCAGAGTTGGATGAGTCTCACAGCCAGCACAATCCAAGTCCATGACAACTGTCTTGGATGCCATCATCAGCACCCAGTACCCATACACCCCCCCACACTGCGCATGAACAGCTGGAGACCAAGCAAGGTGTCTATGCCATAGCTGCCTTCATGCACGTGTCAGGGGGCAATTGACTGCACACATGTCCTACTTGTGCCCCCTGGCAACACTGCACTCAATATCTGCCACCGAAAGCACACGCATTCCAACACTGTGCAGGCAATAGTGGACCACCGAGGAATCTCCACCAACGTCGACGCCAACCACGCATGCAGAATACATGAGTCCTACAACTTCCGACAGTCCATCATCAACCAGCGCTTCTAGGCTGACACCTACGGAAATGTGCTGCTCGTTGGCAAGTACCAAATGAACACACCATATACCTCAACTCCACAGTCATGCAACTCACAACACTGGGAATGCACACCTCACAAACTCAAATAAAACATGCCAAACAACATGTCCAACCAACAGACATGGCAGCACGACTTACTGTGGCAACCTGGGCCAGCTATGCACATAAGCCATCAACGGCATGGCATCTCAGCCACTAGATAGCAGATTGTGGGAAGAGGTGGGGACCAGGCATGTGCGAAGAAGGCAAGTGACCGATGAATGAGAATGTACCTAATGCCAAGTGTGGCGTGGATGCGATGGCCAGACTGCAGTATGCAGCCCACACACATATCCATGTCGATATACACCGCTGGTGAATAGAGTGTAGCTTGTTATGTCCTCCCCTGTAAGCGTGAGCGGAGTGGGCTGGCCCGGCATACGCCAGGCCAGCGTAGGGGTGTGAATAAAAAGCATGTAGCTCTGGGCGTGGTTCTCTTCCGGAATGCCCAACATCTCTGCCAGGGCGGCGCCCCTCACTCCGCCACGAGGCCGACGCCTTCGCCGTGAGCTGTGTTGCCAGCAATCCTGTGCGCCTGCTGCACCCCGGCCCGCTGGTCCCCGTACCAGTCCTGCCAGTCCCTGCACACGCAGCCCTCAATGCACACCTGCCGATACCGGCGTGTGTCGAAGAAGGCCCACCACGTGCCGGTGCAATCTCCAAGCCCGAGTGCCGCTACCCTGGCAGCCTCCTCAGACCATCACGGCCTCCGTGACACAGGCCCGCAGTACTCCCTTCTCATTGATGTACTCCACCGGCATACACAGCAGACTAGTAGGTCACACATTTGGAACTAGGTCACAAATTTGGAACTGAGTCTTGATTACACTAAGGCAGAGAACATTATTATGGCTGCTTTTATCTCACTATACTTCCTTCGATGTGGTGACACCAAGTCTGTGTATAGCATTCCAACCACACGTATCTGTATGCCCACGCGGACTACTGTCCTCGGGCCACACTGCGCTGGTGTAGGTCACACATTTGGGACTGAGTCTTGATTTTTCAATGGCAGAGTACATATCATTGCACGCAAGGAGAGATGTAAGAGGATGACGCGTTTCAGTCAGGAGGAAAAAAAGAACATCGTTACGGAGGTGATCGAACACTACCGACAACTGCTCTGGTGTCACTAACTCTGTGCATCGCAAGCCAACAACAAGTGGCCGTGGGCCCCTACTGACCGCTGCCTCTGGCCTACACTGCGGTTGAGTAGGTCACACATTTGGGACTGAGTCTTGATTATACAATGTCCGAGTACACACATCAATGGTGCGTTTACATCACTGTACTCCCTTCGATGTGGTGACACCAAGTCTGTGCATAGCATCCCAACCACATATGTCTGTGGACCCTTGGTGACTATGCCTTCGGCCTACACTGCTGTCCAGCAGGCCTCAAGCCAATCCAATCCAGTCCGTACCAGGCAGGACACGTCATTGTCGCTGACTGAACACCCTCTCAGCTCTGGTGATTTTACCTCCGTCAACCACAAGTCACCCCTAAATGCCATGTTAATGTGGTATGCTAGTGTTCCAGGAGAAGGACGCTGAACCGGTGTTTGGCCCATGCTGACCGCTGCCTCGGGCCTACACTGCAGTCTTGATTTGTTTATGGCAGACTTGACATCATTGTACAGGCCACATCGCAGACTGCATACCCTTTCAGCTCCGGGGCCACTAAGTCTGTTCCCCGAGATCCATGGACACTTTCTGGTTGTACATTGGTGGCGACTGAGTCCATGGACCGGGGGTTGTCGTCACCATCGTGTAGGTGATACTGACTTGGTGGCAAAAATGAGGCCATAGGATTTCACTCCTCCATTTGCTGCTTCCGGACGGCTTCTAACCTCTGCATCATGCCCTGGAGGACACCTTCCACTGTCCCCCGCAACCCTCTGCCACATTCACCTCGGACATCGATAGATACCCGCTCAGCTTGCGTGGCCCATCTCACTGCACCACAAGTCACCGTCCCGTGGCGGTGTGCCTGTGCCTGCCGCAGTGCATCCGGGCCACTAACTCTGTGCAGCTCAAGTCAGGGACCCTGGCTCTTGAGATATTGGATGGCCTCTGAGACGATGGCCTTGGGGTCATCGACTCCATGTGTATGTGGCCCTGCTCTGTCCGCTGCCTCTGGCCTCAACTGCGTTGCACCAGGGCTCACACATCAAATCGAGTCCTGACCAGCCCAGACGATGCATCACCGCAGGAGGCACATGCCACCACCGCCAGGGCCACCTCCAACCACCAACTGCAAGAGTCGAAACAGTCGTACTGGCAGACCAATGGAGTTGCTCACACCTGTGGTGGATGCCATCATCTGCCTGATAGGCACTCTAGGTGCCCCAACCTCAGTGCACTGCAACTCACGGACACTTCTGTTTGCATATTGGGTGACCTCTGTACTTGCTCCGGCTACCTCCATGATGCTCCGCATATGTCTCTGTTACGCTGGTGTTTGCAGTTTCTGTTTTAATGGTGTTCACTGTTCAGGTTGTTGCCAGCACCAGTTAAAAAAAAGAGGGAGTGGCCCTACTATCCAAGGGACAGGGTGCCAATGTAATGACTTTAGTGCAAAGGAAATTTCCCCTTGGAGTCAACTGACATATAAACTTCAATCATTTATCCAAAATGAACATCATTCTCACAAATATGTATCAACAAGAGGGGAACCCAACACAATTATAGGCTTACAGTGAATCATATAAAAATAAATCAAGAAAACTTTATTTATTTCCCGTTCATATAAACATTCATTGGTAACACAAATAGCTAAAAATACAAATTCATAAAACATATAGGCAATGAATCAATCAAAACAAGAGACAACAACAAGTGATATCTTAAAAAATAATCATAAAAACATTAATTCGATTGAATCTATTACAGTAACGTCATAACCACATGGGAAATTCCAGACTCAATAGTTCCTCGAATTTAAAACAACAAAGGCGTTGACGCGTTTCGGTGTGCTGCCAAATAATGCACCACCTTCTTCAGGACTTTCCAGGGTAAATGTATCTTTCTCAGAAATAGCACAAAAACATATATATCTTGTAAAGATAGCCGATATAGTGAAGGTGTAGAAAAACCTTTCCGCTATCCACTTGGATTCTTAAAAATGGGGGTTCTGTGTTCTGATTTAGTCTAAATGCTCATAACAATTTAAATAGGAAGGTGTTTGAAGGAAAAATGTCCGTGCTCGATAGCATCCAGATATGTAGGCAACTCCGTCGAGTACTACTAGCCCCTTAACTCATAAAATGTAATCGATGTGGGGGCAAAAGTACGCCTTCTAATGTAGAACTTAGCGAGATCGTGGTCCCATCAGTTACATCAAGCCTCTATCAGTGCTTGTAATAGATCCAGGTAGTGGTTGTTTCTTTAAAGTATACGTTGTCCGGAACGACAAGAACACCTCGGTTCCCAGTTACGGAAAACCTCAAATAGAAAAGTGCGTATCTAGGCAGACATCCAACGCCGTTCTTCAATAAGCGACCACCACCCCAAGACTGTTCGATGCTGGCATCACATCCATTGCTTTTCTCTCTATCTCCCCTAATATCTGTTCCGCTTATGCCCGCCTCTTGCTGCTGGACCCCATTCTCTGCCACCTGCTTTGATCTGAGCCTGCCTCTGCCACCTTCTTGTCCCATACATTACTAGTATTCACCTTGCAGCAGCAAGGAGGCAGTCACGTGCACTGCACAAGCTGCGTACCAGGAGTTGTGTCCTCCGTCATCTGGCACCAAAAGCTGGATAGTGCCCCTGGTGTGGTCTTTGCATCCATGACTTCCTGCTTGTTCCTTTGTCCCTAACCTCATGTGTTACCTCTCCAGCACCACTGCTGCCATGTTGTACCTCTTGTGCACCGACAGGGAAGGTGACGCTCTTGTTGCAGCTAGATGTGCGCCTGTTTTGTGAGGCAGGGAGTCTTGCATGCTGCCAGCTGAACTGCATCCTCTCTGCCTGATTGTACCTGACCAGTGAGGAAGGGGGAGTGGAACTAATACTGGAAGGTCCTCATTATGAGTGATGGTTTCCTACCTGAATCAGCTGAGATATTGTTTCAGGTCATCACAAGTAGCCTGGTGTCTCTGGGTCCAGACACACTGTTTCATTGGGTGCAGACTCGCTGGGCATCTGGTGAAACTGCTTTCAAGACAGGGTTAGGGGGCTGCAGGCAGGAGCACTGCATGGCCCCGCCTGAGCTCTATAGCATCACGGGGGGGCCGTTGGGGGAAGACAATGTACTGTCTCAGCCATGCCCTGCTCCACAAACCCCCAATTCACCTTGCTGATACTTTCCGCCTCATCTTAGTGCCGATATCGGTAACCCTCCTCTGCTAAGCAGTAATTGGTCACACTGCACAAAATAATCAATCCACACAAATTTTGTTGGAAAACAGTTTGCTGCAGGTTTATTTCATACATGAAGTATGCCACCGTGGTGGGTCAACTTACAGGTGATCCAAGTGCAGGCAGCGGTGACTGACCTAAGCTGCCCTGCCCGCCTGATGAGCCAAACTGCACCAGGGCCAACCCAATCGGTGCTACCATTTATGTGGGGATTGTCCCCCTTAAATACTGTTGACCACCAGTTCATAACTTTACTCACACCCTTTTAGGGGTGGAGCATTGCAAGACAAGCCCCTGGTTGCTCAGGCTTACAACTGCCCAAAGGACTAGAGGGGCGCTGATGTTTTCATCCAAGGTTCCAGCTGTAAAGACTCCTGGGGTTTGGCATAGGGCACCCCTATTGTGGTCCTGAAGAGGGTACCCCTAAGTACTTACCAACCTCCGGATCACCCCGTAACTCCGCCAGTGCCCAGGATGTGGCCTCCGTCATATCTGCGCCGCCCCCTGCTATGCAGGCCCCATAATCTCCTCCAAACTGCAGGTACCAGTCCTTCTAGCTGGACCAATTCCCTATCTACCTCCGGCAGGTGTGCCCCGTCCCTATGGGGGTACCATGTGGTGTTTGCACTAATGAGGCGACGCCTAATTTACCAAGCCTTTCTTATTTTATTTTGAATTTGAGTTGAACCAAACCTTCCTGCTTGGTGGGCTTGTACATGGCTTTATGTACCCTTCTGTAGGAATGTTTGATAACCTCCCTGGAAGTTGGAAACTACTGTTCTCTTCTTTAACCACAGTTCTGAGTGATGTCCCTATAGATCCACCCACCCCCAGCTCAATTGTTCCCCCCCCCCCCCGAATGCACCGCCAGACCGGGGGTCAAGCAACCGTCCCCCAAAATGAGGGACAGCAGCTGGCAGCAACAAAAGGCCCCAAAGGCCCTCCCAGCCACAAAACTCACTGCGACATGACGAACACCACTCGGTCCCGGGAACGCGACACAACGCGACACAGCCTGACAGTGGGGAACAAAGAGGATGGCCAGTCGGTGGGGGCAGGTATCAATAAATACCTGTCCCCAGACCACAGCGCAGCGGAAATGATGCTGCAGAGGTGCCGGACGTAGGAGGGACTCCCTTGGGAAGGGGTCCCAGAGGCTGGTGTGGGGGCTGTACCTAATGTGGCACTAAGAGGGCTGCACTCTTACAGGGGCACACTGTATGCGCCACGGGCAGCCGCAGAGCAGGTGAGTTTTTTGTCTTAGAATCAGGGAAACCACAGGGAAAAGGATCCGGTATGTTTGGTCCTCATTCAAGGGAAAGAATCTTAAACATTCTGTGCTGCTCACAATCCCATTGTACCCTCCACAGCCAATGGAACCTGCAGGGCTTTAAGTGGGATGAAAAAACCTGAGGGGGTCTCTCAAAGGGGGCGGTGCCGATGTAATTAAGAGCGTGGCTTAAAAACGTGTAAGCTAAAAACCTGTGCTTAGCGTAGTTCACCGCTTGACTGGTATTTTGCTGCTTCTGTCACTGCATCCAGATATATACAATACAACGAGTAATATTACAACTACAAGAAGACGGGACTATTGACTTTGTCAATAGTTTTTAGTTGCATAAGGAAAATAACTAACAACTATGGCTTTGTTGTATAAAACATTGAAAATGCTTCAGTTTTAAAATGATGAGACTGAAAGAACTATAACAAGTCTCTTTGATATTTCATCAAAGGCAGTGAAAGATGGTCCTGCGGCAGAGTCACCATTTTTTCTCACTCTGAGGGTGAGGGCAAATACGGAGAGCCCGATAGGGACCTTTCTCTGCACCTGCGTTTTAGAACTGCTGGTGCTGAGCACCAGCAGGACCCGGCCCACTTAAAACCCTGGGAGCCTGTACGGCTCTTAAACCCCACTTTATCCTGCTCTGCTTTCCTCCCCCGCTGAACTGTTCTCTGCCTCTTCTGGTCCACATATTGTTCTTATACTTGCAAACATTTTGCGACCAAAAAGTGGTAGGATTTTCTGCTTTCAAAATTACTACAGAGAATAATGATAATGGCACCAGAAATGGCACCACTTGATCTCAGCTCTTTACAGGAAATGAAATCACATAGCATTCCAGAAGCAGCTACCACAAACGAAATCCCAGTGTGAGCTGGTAACATATGTGCTTCTGGCACATAACAAGACACCCATCATGAACCCGTGGTCAGCGTTCACCCCCTCCCCTAGATCTCGCCCAACCCGGGAGCTCGCCTGCAGCCGGCACATTTGCAGCCTCTCCTTAGTGCAGTATCTCACACAACAAGGGATGCCCCCCTCCCCCAGAACCTATTCTCTTATGCCACATTATGAACCGAGAGTCATCCTCCTTCACCCACCTGCCCTGCTTGCCCTCTGTTGTGAATCTACTCTCCATGTATTTGCCCACCTCCCTCTCCTCCTCAAGCAAAGGATGGTCTTCACTGCGTAGTGTTTATTAAACCTTCAGGTAACGCAATCTTTAATTGTTGATTAACTGTCAACACTTGACCAAAATGTTATGCAAAACCAAAACCAACACACATTATTATACAAGAAGTAGGCTCGTGAAGAAGGATACATTTGAACCACAGATTGAGATAGTATTTACATTTCAGGATCTCCAGAGACACACTTTGATGCGCGTTGTGCCAGCAGGCCACAACCAATTTGTACTGCCCCCATCTGGGGCAACTACCCATCGTGCATCCAATAAACGCTACCGCCAGGGCACAGCTTAACGCCTTGCCCTCCACGGGGTTCCTGTGAACCAGATATCCCACTCCAAAATTGCTTATTACACGCACCGGCATCTTGGGTAGGGCAGGAGAGTCCAGGACCACCAGCAAGTCAGTCCAGGACCAGACATTCCCTGCCAAAAAGGAGTTCCCGCCATTTCTCTTGTGCAGGACCCCGCCACAGGACGAGGAGCTTACTGGCGCTCTCGCCCTCTCCCCACTGCTGCTTCACCTTTAAACTCTAATGTCTCGGCCCCCAATATGTCCTGAATGAACAATTCCAGTCCTGCGTTCGACAGATGCACTCCATCTGCCAGGTACAACTCTGCCTTTGAGACCTGTATCAGATTATGCCTGATGGTAAGTATGGGTGACCCCGCCAATAATTTTGCCACCGCTTGGTTTAACTTCCTCACCGACCTGTTCACCACTATTGGTGGAGCATTATTAGCCCATGCCTGGAGTGGAATCACTTCTGACCAGAATACAGTTGTGTCTGGCAATGCCTTCCTCACCCATGTGAGCATAGAAAAAAGTGCTTCCTTAACCCCCCTCCGGCCTGCAGAGATCATGTCATTGCCCCCTGAATGAATCACCAGCACGTCAGGGATGGGCATGCCCTTGTCCAGCGCCCTCTGTAAATGGAAACTGATATCCTTCAACTGCTGCCCTCCGATCCCTATCCAGTGGTGATCGATTCCTTTCACCCTCTGCGATCTTTCCACCCTGGAATTGCCAAAAAACTGCCCTGCTCTGCGTATGAAAGAATGGCCACACCAGCATACCTGCGTCCGTTGTCTCTTGGCCACTATATGTAAGTTAAAGAGTAGAAAGAGAAAACGTTGTTAGGCAGCCCAAAAAAGGACACTCACACCGCTGTGACCCAGAAGCTGTCTAGGCTAACTGTGGTCTCACATAACGTTCAAAGCAGGATGACTTCCATCTATCTACTCTTTTGATGGTTTCAGATGGAACGCCTAACGCGGCAGCTGTTGTGGCTGCCCCGATGCGAAACGAATGCGACCTGAAATGGGTTGTGTCTTCACCCAGCAAAGCCAGGGAGCGCTTGCATATGCGCGTGAACTGAAATCTTGTCAAGGGAGTTCCATCTGCGTGTAACATTAGCCTAGCATCTCCCCCCCCAGGACGGCTCTGAATGAAGGTCTGCATCAACATCACAGGACAATATGCGGCCCACACACTGCTCTTAGCTGCACCCATGTTCCTTTCCCTAATGGGTCTGTCTTTGACCTCCTCACCCTGACCTGCAACATGTCTTCTGATACTATCACATCTGCTAGGCTAATTCCTCCAACCCCATCCGCCTTTGCGGCCGGTAGTAGTTCAGATATTCTGAACGCCCCGAAAAATGCCAAAGAATACGCTAACCTCAACAGCTGTGCCTCATACATAGATATGCAGACTCGTGGCAATACCTCCAAAATGCATGATAGCCTGCCGGCGTCTATAAGTCTTCTACTGTTTTTCACCCCCGGGGCTATGTATTTCCACCCCTTCAATGCCCGCCGGACCCTAGGATCTTTTGTAGGGTCTACCACCCCTTCCAACCCTGCAAAGAAGGCAATCGCTGACAAATGCCTCCTAACAAGGGATAGTGATTTCCAGTTCTCTTTCTGTTGGACTATAAAGCACAGCACCGCCTGTGGTGTAAATTTGTCCATCCCTCCTTTTTCCTCAATAACCGCCAAGTATAATTGCCATGCCTTCTCATACATACTCTTGGTCTTGGGAGCAAGTGAAGCCGTTATCAGATCGGCGGCAATGGGGCACCAAGCTTTCATAGTTCCTGCGGAAATTTCACCATCTGGTTGTCCGCTTGCGGCAATCGCGCTCTGAATTCTGTTAACTTAAAACGAGACAGGGCAATTGTCCACCCCTGGCACATGGTTGGCAATGAAATACACATTGCGCTTGAGGCAGCCATGAATAAGTTCCTTAAGTAGGTGAACTACCCATGGGCATTTCGCCCTCTGATTGTTCACTGCCATCACTGCTGACATACTGTCAGACCAGAACACGATGCGGTTGTGTTTTTTTAGCAGGAGTTCCCCTATAGATGCATTGCTACAATAATGGGAAACAGTTCTAAGAATGTTATGTTACAGGTCAACCCTGTCCTCACCCACTCCGTCGGCCAGAACTTCATGCACACCTTGAGCCTAGCACTGCCCCAAACCCAACGCTTACCGCCGCATCCGTGTAAAGTTCTAACTCTGCATTCGCTTGCGTTGGTTGCTGCCAAAGCACCGCGCCATTGAACCCACCAAAAACTCCTTCCACGTGCCCAAATCGTCTTTCACCTATGCGGACAGCCTGGTGTGGTGATGTTTTACCCTGAGGCCAGACATAGCCCTGGCAATGCTTCTTGAAAATGCCCTGCCCATAGGTATCACCCGGAGAGTGAAATTCAATTGCCGTACCAAGACCTGCAACTGAAGTAAAGTAGCCTTGCGTGCCGCTAAGCATTTGTCTATGGAGGATTCAAAAGCTCTTACTTTCTCCTGTGGAAGCCTGCATACCCCAGCTCTGGTGTCTATTTCAATGCCCAAGAATGTTAGGCAAGGCGCTGGGCCTTCAGTCTTGTCCTCCTCTAGCGGCACCCCCAATGCCTCCGCCAACTGTTGGTAGCCCAGCAGGGCCTTCCCACAAGCCGGCGAGTCTGGAGGGCCCAAATATAGGAAAGCATCTAAATAGAGCACCACATCTCGTGATGACAGCAGATCTTGCACCGCCCATTCCAGGAAGCGGCTGAATGTTTCAAACACCGCACATGCAATGGAACACCCCATTGGCATGCACAGGTCTATAAAGAAGCTCCCCTCAAATGTAAAACCTAGCAGCCTAGTGTCCTCTGGGTGCACCGGTAAAAGGCGGAAGGCGGCCTTTATGTCGGATTTGGCCATCAGAGCGCCTTTGCCTAGCCTCTGTAGTTTCAAAATTGCTGTGTCAAATGTGGTGTAAGGCACTGTGCACAGTTCTGGATCCAACCTGTCATTGACTGAAAACCCCTGTGGACATGATAGGTTATGAATTAGATTATATTTCCCAGGTTGCTTTTTAGGAACCAAACCGAGTGGTGAACACACCAAGTCTTGTCTTGGGGCTTGCTGAAAAGGGCCGGCTACCCTTCCCAGTGCTACCTCCTTCAGGATTTTTTCCCTCGCAACCTCTGGGTTATGCAAGACCTGAGAGTTGATTGCGTGGGGGAGCTGCAGAAGGCGGAGCGTTAGATGGAAAGTGAAAGCCAAATTTAAAACCTTGATATAACAGATGAGCCTCTTGCCTCTGTTTGTATCTATTGAGGAGGTGGGCCAGGACATGCAGGTGTATGGGAGTGGGTAGGTTCTCATGATGACTGAGTATTGCGCCCCCTGTGCATGGGCGGGAGTATGCTGATCTTTTGGTTTTCCCAATTTTTTGAAGCACTTGCTCTCTGGGTGGCCTTGGACTCCACAGAATGAACATATATGCCTGAATTTGCATGTAGATCCCTTACTGCATTCATTTTTAGGTCTCGCCTGACCCAGCACATGCGCTGGTCTGGCGAGACTTTTTGTGAGGGCTTAAAAAAATGCTATCATGGCCAGCCTAGAGCTACAGTGCATGTGCGTGGGCGCGCGCCACGCTTGATCGTGATCACTTTCCCTTTCGCGGCCGCACGGCCTCTTTGATGTTCTCTGTGAGCCAATGCTTGTTTATATTTTATTTATGTAAATAGAATGTATCTCCCCAGCGCATGCGCTGGTCTGGCGAGACTTTTTGTGAGGCTCAAATAAATGCTACCATGGCCAGCCTAGAGCTACAGTGCATGTGCGCGGGCGCGCGCCGCGCTTGATCGCGATCACTTTCACTTTCGCGGCCGCTTTGATGTTCTCTGTGAGCCAATGCTTGTTTTTATTTTATTTATGTAAATAGAATGTATCTCAAAAATCAGCAATAGTCAAAGCCTTGCAATCCTTCTAAAAGAAACAACACAGCCAAAAAAGTTTACATTATTTATAAGAGATTGCAAAAACACATGAATAAAGTCTCATCAAAAACGGTTAGCGCAATTTTATCCCCAACTGACTCTTTCTATGGCTTTTGAACATTTTTTCTTTATATTTTACACTTTGTAGCTAAACAACGAAGAGTTTTTCATCTCTGCCATTGCATTTGTCTCATATTTTGCTTTTTCATGTTATTTTATTTCTTTGTGGTTAGTTGCTAGTACATTTTTTCCTTTTTTTTCCTTTTTATAAAACTTGGTCCAGACATTTTACTTAACTGTTTTGCTGTTGAAGTGTTTCATCTGTGAACTTTATAAAACTTCCTGAAATGAAGTCTTGATCTCGGACCACGCTACCAAAGGGTGCAACAAGGATACTTTGAAGCCAGGTCCATTCACATCTGTGCTACAATGTACATATGTCCTTCTCCTAGGCCTAGTATGCTTCTGAAGGGCTCTATTGGCTAGTTTGTTTTGATTGTTTAGCAGTAACTAACTGCACACTGAGTTTCACGCAAATGCTAAGAAAAGGGCCGGTTTGGGAACCAGAAGCTGCCTGGCAAAAATGTTCAAATCAGCCCGATCCGTTTGTCTCCTCGTGCAAGCTCTCACTTTCCATCCATCCATTCTCTCTACTCCTCCGTCTTCTTTCTCTGATCACTTTCTCTCTATCACCATCCCTCCCTCTATTCCTCTCTCTTTAGGCCTCCCCATTTTTGTTGCAAATAAGTTGAGTGAGATGGGGAAAGTGACAGAGGCACCAGGAGCACCCGCCTCCCTACAAACCAGCCTCCAGGGGCACCAACCTGCTGGGGAAAGGCCTGGTGGAATAAATGACTTGTCTGGCCATGCTTAAGAACAACAATGATACACCTATTGGCACTGTAACCCTCCACAGCCTCATGTGCAGTGTAGGGAGTGCACATACCTCTCCCCTCAGTGCCTGTCGATACTGTGGCCCCGCCCAAAAGACTCGGCACAAGGAAAATAAAACGATAATAAAACAGGTTTTAAACCCGTTTTATTATTGTTTTATTTTTCATGATTTGGAGTACGCTGGTGGGGGAGTAGAGGGGACGACCCTCTTTCAACATAGCAGAGGGGCCGCCCCTGATGGGAATGCTGTAGGACATCAAGAAAACCAGTGCTTAATTTGTGCCAGTGGTTTCTGGTGCTCAGCACCAACACTTCTCAACACCTGCTCTTATGTCAGACATGGTAGTGCCGTCAGTGGAATTTAGAGATGAGCACAACAGCTGTTTATTAATCAAATACACAATTAAAATGGCTAATACCTACCAACCAGACCGTTTTATCATTTTAGGGGCCTGTAATTGTCGCACGTAAGAGTCTGATAGCATGTCTGGTGGGGCAACGGGCGGTACAAGCTGCACTGGACTCCTGATTTTACAAATTAAGCACTGACATTTAACTGTGACGGGTGATAAATGTACAGCGGTAGTGTTGTCAAAATATATCATTACTTGTGAGACTAGATTCTTTTTTTTTGCAGTTTGGTATAGCATGAACTCAATCAGAAGGTATTGGAGCGCTTTATATGAGCACCAGTTACATTTCACAAGAACACATTCATTTTTGGTAGAAACGGGATGATTAATTGATTTGCCCAGAACCACGGGATGTTGAGCCAATGAGACTCGAACCGAGTTGCCCAGAATCAGAGAATGTTGAGCGGAGGCTGAGACTCGATCCTGGTTCCCCAGCTCCAAAGTCAGCAGCTCTGGCCATTACCCCACTAAAGATTCCTTGACCCTGTATAGGCATTTCTTTCTGGATCAGCAAAGCTGCGTCTGTATGGGGGCGCCTCAGCTCTTGCGAGAAGCTGTCTGCACCTGCGCGCGCGGTCAGGCAGTGGCCAGCAGACCACAGGCAGCCCAGCCTGCTCTTGTCAGCCAGGCGCTGCCTTCGAGAGTGCCAAGACTGGCAGAACTGGCAATGCCCTTGCTGAAGAGAGGCACGCGTGCTGCCAAGCGACAGTACACACGGGACTCGTGTGCCCTGGAAGATGAAGGGCCCTGCCTGGAGGACGCGCGCACAGCACAGCTTGGGGAACAGCACAGTTGTGGGGTGTATTTATAAACAATCGTGGCCAGCCTCCTGCAGCAGTGCGCCCACATCTCACAAAGCACTGGTTCTTGGTAGAGTAAGGGGCACTGAACGAAATCAGACCTCACCTTTACCAAAATGTACAGTACATATTTACATCTATCTGGGCTCAGTAGTAATGGGACATTTTAGGAAGCTCTGCATGGAATTCACACAATGCTGGCATAAAACTTACTTTCACGAAAATACCTAGTTTTTTAAATTCACTTTAAATTCCACTTCACCTATATGTTATAGGATATTTGTATAGTGCAGGATTTGCCGGATGCACGGTCTCTATATGAGCTTCTATAAGGGTGCCGGAATAGCGCATATTTGGGTGAAGTGAAGCATGGATGGAGCGCAATGGGTCCACTGGACATATACACACTAAAAGGCATCGTCAAACTAGTCAAAGTTATTTCTTTCCTCACCCCTAAAAATATCTTCTTTGCTATGAAAAATGTGAGGGACACTGTTCACCATTGGTCGCCATATAAGACAGAGGCAGCATAGCGCCTAGACGTCAGTGGCAGCGCATCGGGAGAGATCACTCTGATCTCGCTGCACATTTATAACTGCACTTCACGAAAGTACAATTCCACCGGTCCTGATACTGCAAATCTGTGCACAACAGTTTGTGAGTTAGCAACACGGTGATCCCCAGGGTTAACACCAGGGGATCAGGTTTGGAAACTGGGATCTGAATTCAAGATTGCTGTTTCCACAATCTAGAACTTTAACCGCCAGGCCACACTCTTTGATGAATCATAGACATTTACTGCTAATATTTTGGAATTTCATGGAGGGAGCCTGGTCAAAGATACCACCAAGACACAAATATGCAGTGACTTTCAGGGAACAAGTCCTGATCACCAGCATAGCCGACTGAGACTTTCCTCATTCCTGGGCCGAAAAACTGAGCACTGTTTAACTGAGTTACAGAAACCTCAGCGCAAAGAAACAGATCAAGTGCAGTATTAGAAGCTATAGAAATTATGAATTATTAAACACTCAATTTCTTGAATTTTAGAGATGCGGTTTTTAGAATATACATTTTGTTTAAAACAACATTTTTACATTGTATTTCATTTTTGGAAAACCAGCAACATGTGGCAAGGGTGGAAAATGGGAAATCCTTTTAAATGTTCATGAGGTAGCAAAGAGTGAGTGATAAGGGTTTGAGTCATGTGTGTGTGAAGGTCACATGCCCTGGGGAAAATGTATTGTACACAGTATATAAGCATGAATGATTTAAGGTAAATTGCATTTAGCAGTATTCATCCAGCTGGGTCTATAAATAGTGTTCTATTTGAACATTATTTAATATTTATGCACCCTGGTTCCCCTACCCCGGATGAATGTGCACCTCTAATACACTGAACTTAGTAACTCAAGCAGACACTCATTTATCAGTGGAGGCTGTGAATTATTTAGCGATAATGGTAATGAGACATCTATGTTACTCCTAATGGAGACTGTCATGAGATTACAGTTCATGCATATCTGCCATGAAAAGGGAGGTGAATACACTTTTTTTTTTGCTTCAAAACATTTACATTTTATCAACATTAGTAACAACACAGCTTTTCAATTACACAATTGATTTCGTTTTTGAAATCAAAGAGGCCTTAATTTCTTAATGTAGTTTAGAAATGATCACAACAATGACTTTGATGAAGAGGATGATTTAAATTTGGTTAACGGGCATGAAAACCCTTTAAAGTACAGAGTTTGTTAAGATAAGTGAGATGACGCACAATGGAGGCTCCCCTACAGTGACCCAAAAGAGACCCACCCAATGTCCACATCCTCTTCCTCATTACTACAGGTACCATCTTTGCCTATAAATAGCACATATACCACCAAGGTCCTGGCACTGGGCGTTACACGCCAAAAGTGAGCACTGAGACCAGGGTAAAGTCATATAAGAGGGTGATGCGTCCAACATGACTGTCTCTGGAAAATTATTTATAAAATACTTTTAGTGGTTGCTTCTTGGACTTCCACAAAACAGATCTCAATTGCAGGGGTTCCCTCTCATCCTCCTGGAATAAAGGGAATCCCCGCAAAGACAAAACCAAGAGAATGAAGCGATCTTTGTAATCACTCACTGTACTAAAGGCGAAAAACAGCAAAAGATGCCTCAATCTAACAAGCATTTGCAATGCAATAGGTCTCGCATTTACGCGAGTTTGAGCTATTGGCATTGTAAATGACAATGCCTTTTATTTATGTTTTGGTTTTTAAAAATGGATCGGCAGTTGCATGGCAACTTAAGCTATGAATTCTAAAGTTCTGCCATTAGGCTGTACTTTTGACGTAGCGCCAAGATGCCCCAAGAGTTAGCAGTGTGCTCCAAAAGTTGTAAATAAATTTATTTCAACGTTTTATGTTTCATTTTTTCCGTAGATTGCTTGACATCCCACTAGAGGGCATAAACATGGTTTCTGTTTTTCAGAGTGCAGACAGAATGGAGAAATGAGCGGCCCTAGTCCAACAGTAGCCGCCACATTGGCATTTTGCCATTTTCAGCCAGTTTCTTCTAGTACGAATACTCGGCAACATAACGTAAACGTACCTCACGGTAAAAAAAATCTAGGACATCCGCCCCACAACCATATATGGATTAGTATCTAAAAAAACGTTTCAAAGTGTAACAGAACAAAAAATACAAAACCCTTTTTTACATTTACTGGAGTTCAAAAACTTTCAAAGTTTTGCGAAGGAGAAGCAAAACACCACATAAAAGTTTAACTGTTACGCAACACAAAGTTGTACCTACGGCAGATATACGTATGTCACGTGGGAAATAGGCAAGCATAACACTTAATTTGCAGAGGATAGAATTAGGAGAGTAGGGTCTGCTATCATATGGTCACCCCAAATTTTTGCTTTTTGCTTCACTGGTTTTTGACATATTGAGGCTGTGGGCCTGCCAATCAGACCCCCAGCCTGCTGTTCTCTCTACTAAATTAAAACTATGCACCCTAGGTGCATAACCAATTGGAAGTGGATCACCCTGTCAGCCCCTGTACCAGTGTACACTAGGTACCCAGGGCATTGGTGTACCCAAGGCCTGCCAGGGGCTGAAGCATGTATTATGCCACCCCAGGCTTGGCCTAACAACTTGACACAACTGGCTAATCACTCAGCTGGGGTAATTTGGTGTAATCACCTCTTACTTAGGTGTAGTATACCTATACCTAACCTTAAATGGGACACCTGGTAACCTATAAGTCACTCCTATGGCAGGCCTTAACAATCTTGAAGGCAGAGTGCTTGGTTCCATGTGAGATGGTGCTCTGGCATGAGCTGAGCCTGTCTGCAGTGGTCGGAACAACTTTCTTCTACTGTTTCCAGATATCGTCATACCATATACTCTTAAGTGCATTATGAACCTCGCGGTTAAATGCTAACTTTGGTTTGGCTTTATCAAAACATGTCGAGTAAGGTGTCATACGAATTGGAATACTAACCCCTCGCCAATTCTGGCGACGGGGTTAGCATTCCACCCTTCTAGAGGGACACGACATGTACAGTACCTGAAACCCGGGTAAAATCAGACATAGCCTCAGCTCCACAAAATGGATGCTGCCACCACAGACACAAGTCTGCCCTCCTGCTGCTGGGAGACCTTCCAGCTTGGGAGGTGTGGACAAAGGGTTTCCTGCCAGGGGAGGTGCATGCACCACCCCAGACAGGATTTTGTGTATTGGTCAGGTAGGGCTTGAAAGAAACCAGACATGCCTGTGGCTCACAAGGAGCCTCGGTGCATATGCCAGTTCAAACCGGTCCTGGGGCACACCAGTCCCGGCCCTGGGGCGAGCTGGACAAAGGATTGGGGGTGTAACCACCCCCCTTCCTGGTCCCACACATAGGGAGGGACCTAGCAGGTAGTCCGGCCCCTGGAATCCGCTTAAAGGTAGGAGCTGTGTCCTAAGACTTCAGACATCCTGGAATCAACTTGAAACTAAGAAGAAGACGGGAACTTCGACATTCTGCTGCACAGAAGACTGAAGGAAATCTCCCCTGTGGTCAGGGAGTGACCACCTTGCTAACGCAAGCACCATCCAGCGAATCAACGTCTGCTTTGCCGCCGCCTCCCGCCGGAGCCCGAGCCCAGAGACTGACAAGATCTGGACCTCCAGACCTCTCACCGCCCGATCCACAGTCCCTGAAAAGAGGAGACCCGTGGAGGCACCGAGACACGTGGAGCCAGCCATCTTGAAACAACCACGACAAGCTGACAAGTGCAACAACCGAGGCTCCCTCCAAGTTGTGCTTTGGGATCTGAGAAGCCCAACCCTCGAGCAGCATCTGCACCAAAGGTGAGCCCTCCAGCATCTCCACGATCTGCGTGGGGCCCTTCTGCATTTTGCCACTCGACGCGCCTAACCGGTTGCTGGCCCGCTGGCTAGTAGCCATCTTGGCGACGAACTTTATGAAATACACCGCTGGTCTGGTTGCTCCAGACTGGCCCTTGCTCCCCTCCAAAGGAGCAGTCCTTCTGACCTTGCTGGTCAGAACCATCAGCTTATTTCATCTCCTACATCAATTGCTTTTGCCAAGGCTTGTTTGCTTCGATCAAGTCGCCGACACCGCCGACAGCGAGAGCTTGCGTGGGACAGCTCGTGAACCGACTCCTGGACGTCGTCGACCTCCAGGGACCACGTGGCTGCAGAGACAAGCTACACCTTTCTTCCTGTTTGCACCCGACATTGCCTGGTACCCACCTGGTGCCACGCTGGTCACTGGCTAGTGACTGTGAACACTGTCCCCTCTGCTTACAGGTCTTCAACATCTCCGATCCACTCTTGTATCCACTGCATCTCTCCCGGACCGACCGCCTGCAGCATCTTTGTCTTCAGGCTCCACGGAACAGATAGAAGAAACCCGACGCACTTCGAGGCCTATGCACCCGCTTCCTGTGGGTGAGGTAAAGCTGGCACACCTGTGCCCAAGTGTAGTATTACATCTCTAGTGCCTGTGTTCCAAATCTTGAGTTCCTAGTCCATCCGGAAGATCCTCTTTGCAGTAACTTTGTACTTTTTACGCACCCATTGAAACCTATGGGAGCACGCGTGTGACTATTTGCTCTGCACACGCCACCCGTGGACCTCCTGGTCACTAACTGAAGTTAGCTCCTTGTAGGCCCAGCGATTCTAGAGGCCCTAGGCCTTTTCCCTTTTCTGTTCGTGGTACTTATACCACTATTTTAGTATATGGTTTGAGCGGCCACCAGGGCCTATCCATATAAAGTGCAACTTCTGTGTATTCTACTGTAATCTTGTTTGACGATTTGTGCTCCTGTGCTCATAAAGAGACTAGGGGTTACTTTGAGAAATAAATACATATATATTTTGAATATATATCTGTGTGGTGTCCTTTCATTGGTATAAAAGGGGGTTGCATTTGGTAAAACAGCTGGCTTAACACGCTTCACGAGTTTAGCCTCAAAGACTGCTTAGCCTACGCTACCACTAGGGCAGCTAGTCCGAAAAGGTTGACTTACAACCACACCATAAGGGTTGCTTGGCATGGTACAAGGTGATCACGTTAACTAGTGAGCATCATATACCAGGCCAACTTCTCACATTGGTGAGCAGCGGTTGGATTTGAGCTTGCTGTGTTTTACCATTGTAATCTCTTGGTTACCAATTGAAAGATCACATAGGTACCTGTAGGTACATATAAAACAAGATTAGATATACATAAGTTGTACTGAACTTAGTTGTTGTAGAGCAAAGGGAGTAGCACACCCTGACTACAACTACTAGATAGGTTTAGTAGGTAAACCCAAGTGTAGGTAGATTGCAACACATCCACCCACACTTAAGAGCAATGGCTGGGGCAGAGGGGTCCACTGTACCTATCTCTGTTGAGAGTGACCCCCAGAGGGCACCATCCATCTTTGCTACCCTTAATCAGAATGAGCTCAGGCATTTGGCAACTCTTAGAGGCCTTAAACAGCCCAAGAACCCTACCTCTGCTGAGCTCAGAGAACTCTTGCAAAATGATGAGAATCAGAGAGAGCTCAAGAAAGCTTCCCAGTTAGCCCCCTTAGGGACAGGAACAGGAGGCCCCCCTTCTGAAGATGCTACAGAGGTACCCAGTTCCAATAGTCACCCCTTAGATGGCAATAATACCACAGAGGATGAGAGTGATAAAGGGGCTGATACAGAAAGTAGTGATGAGGAAGGGAGAACTAGCCCAGTGCCAAGTGTTATACTTGGCCTAGCTAAACTAAGGCTATTGGGGACTGACAGTGGGTTTACCCCATTGGATCTCCCCAGTGGACTTAACACAGGTCTTGGGAGGCAAAGGAATCGCTCAGGTGACTCCAATGCTTCCCATGGCTCTAGAGGCTCTCAAGGTCACTCCAGGAAAAGGATGACCACCCCTCAGAGGAGGGAACATGAGGCCAGAATGCAGGAAGCCCAGCTGAGGATCAGGAAGCAGGAGCTAGAAGTAGCCCTGATGGAAGAAAAACTGAACAAGGCTAGGCAACCTAGAGAGAGTGGGTCTATACCCACTGGTGGCAGCATTGTCCCTAAGGACAAAGATAGGGTCTTTGATAATAGGAACCTGTCTAAGGTTGTGCCCCCCTACAAAAGTGGGGATGACATCCACAAATGGATAACTGCTCTTGAGAGAGCCTGCAAAGTACAGCAGGTTCCTGAAGACCAGTGGGCAGCAATCCTCTGGCTCTCCTTTGAAGGAAGAGGCAGAGACAGACTCCTCACTGTTAGAGAAGAGGATGTCAGAAATTACAGAGTCCTGAAGAGTGTTCTGGTAGATGGGTTAGGCTTAACCACTGAACAGTACAGGTTAATGTTCAGAGACACCCAAAAGACACAGACTCAGGACTGGTCTGAATATGTTGAATGTGCCACTAAGGCTTTGGAGGGTTGGTTGCTGGGAAGTAAGGTATCTGATTTTACAGGATTGTATAATTTGATGATGAGAGAACAGATTTTAAATAACTGTCAAAACCAGCAACTGCATCAACACTTGGTTGACTCTGATCTGACCTCTCCCCAAGAATTGGGAAAGAAGGCAGACAAATGGGTCAGAACCAGGGTTAAGCAAAAGAACCAGAACCAGGGCCAAGGGGGTGATCAGAAGAAAACAGACCAAAAGGGTGGAGATCAGAAATCTAAAGACCAGAAGTCTTCAACAGGGCCCCAAACTACTGCTAAGGAGGGTGGGTCCCAACAACAAACTAAGGGAAAGAAGAAAGAAGGTCAAAAGAAACCCTGGTGCAATCATTGCAAGAATACAACTCACTGGACCAGTGATTGTAAGAAGGGTGGAGCCCCCAACACTGTTGCCCCTAAGGCACCTGCTCCCAGTACTACTGTTAGCAGTGTTGGTCCCCAGACAAAGGGTGTAGTGGGAATCACTATGGGAACTGAAGGAGATTCTGACTTAGACAGAACCCTGACACAGGCAGTCTTGATCTGTGATGGGGACATTGATTTGTCCCTGACTGTGAGCCCCAGTAACCTGGGCAAGTACAGACAGACTCCTTTAATTAACGAAAAAGTGGCTCAAGCCTACAGGGACACATGTGCCAGTGTCACTATGGTGACACCAGGCTTTGTGGACCCTGGACAGTACATACCAGGTGAGAATTACCTGGTGACCAATGCCAGCAATGCCACTACTTCACATAGTGTGGCAGTTGTTAACTTCTCATGGGGAGGGGTAACTGGCCTCAAAAGGGTTGTGGTTAGTGCAGACCTCCCAGTAGAATATTTGTTGGGCAATGACCTAGAGAGTTCTCTATGGTCAGAAGTGGAGTACAGGACTCATGCAGAGATGTTAGGTATATCATAATGTGTCCTTGCTGTGACCAGGTCACAGGCCAAAAAGTGCCTCACTGAACCTCAGGTCTTGGATCCTGGAACAATTGACCAAGCACCTACCAAGAAGAAGAACAGGAGGGTCAAGGCTGTGCCTTCCCCCCTGCCTCAGAGTGATGATCAGCCTTCCCAGGAAGCTGATCTAGAGGACCCTGAAGGAACTGTCCCTGAAGAGCTTGAACCTGATCAGGTTGAGTTTCTGGGGACAGGGGGACCTTCAAGGGCTGACTTGTGGCAGGCTCAGTTATCTTGTCCCTCTCTTGAACCCCTCAGACAGCTGGCTGCTGCTGAGGCTGCTGGGAATGCTCAAGGTACCCATAAAGTGTATTGGGATGAAGGGCTCCTTTATTCAGAGGCTAGAGACCCCAAGCCTGGTGCTACCAGGAGGTTGGTTATACCTCTGCAATTTAGGGGCTTCCTTCTTACCTTGGCCCATGATATTTCTTTAGCAGGACACTTAGGCCAGAATAAGACTTGGGACAGGCTTGTCCCTCACTTTCACTGGCCTCATATGAATGAAGATACAAAGGAGTTTTGTCGCTCCTGTGTGACCTGCCAAGCCAGTGGCAAATCAGGTGGCACAACAAAGGCCCCCCCTAATACCACTACCTGTGGTGGGGGTCCCCTTTGAAAGAGTGGGAATAGACATAGTGGGTCCCATGGATCCTCCCACTGCATCTGGGCACAGATTTATACTGGTGGTAGTGGATCATGCCACCAGGTATCCAGAGGCAATTCCCCTTAGGACCACTACAGCACCTGTTGTGGCCAGGGCCCTGCTGGGAGTATTCTCCAGAGTGGGGTTTCCTAAGGAGGTGGTTTCTGACAGAGGTACCAACTTTATGTCAGGATACTTGACAGCTATGTGGAAGGAATGTGGTGTCAACTACAAGTTCACCACCCCTTATCACCCACAATGCAATGGGCTTGTTGAGAGATTCAACAAGACCCTAAAGGGTATGATCAAAGGATTACCTGAAAAGCTCAGGCGAAGATGGGACATCCTTCTACCCTGCCTTCTGTTTGCTTACAGAGAGGTCCCACAAAAAGGAGTTGGCTACAGCCCCTTTGAATTGTTGTTTGGGCACCCTGTAAGAGGCCCACTGTGTTTAGTGAAGGAAGGATGGGAGTTACCTCTCAAAAAGCCTAAGCAAGACATAGTGGACTATGTACTTGGTCTCCGCTCCAGGATGGCTGAGTATATGGAGAAGGCATCCAAAAACCTTGAGGCAAGCCAGGCCTTACAGAAAGCTTGGCATGACCAAAAGGCTGTCTTGGTTGAGTTTCAGCCAGGACAGAAGGTATGGGTGTTGGAGCCAGTGGCCCCAGCAGCACTCCAAGACAAATGGTCTGGACCCCATACAATCCTGGAAAAGAAGGGAGAGGTCACCTACTTGGTCGACCTAGGAACTCCCAGGAGTCCCCACAGGGTACTCCATGTTAACAGGCTTAAAGCATATGTTGACAGGGCAGACATGGGCTTGCTCATGGCTACAGATGAGGGACAGGAGGAAGAGAGTGACCCTCTCCCAGACCTGTTGTCTCAGAACCCTGAAGATGGCTCAGTTGAAGGAGTGACCCTTGGAGGCAACCTCACTGCCCATCAGCAGACTGAATGTAGACAGGTTCTACAATCATTTTCACATATGTTTTCCTTGATACCTAGTCAAACTGACTGGTGTACCCATGTGGTGGACACTGGTGACAGTCTGCCTGTAAAGAACAAGCTTTACAGACAACCTGACCACGTCAGGGACTGTATAAAGGCTGAGGTACATAAAATGCTGGAATTAGGTGTCATTGAACCCTCAGAGAGCCCCTGGGCTAGCCCAGTGGTTCTGGTCCCCAAACCTCACACCAAAGATGGCAAGAGAGAAATGAGGTTCTGTGTGGACTACAGGGGTCTCAATGCTGTCACCAGGACAGATGCACACCCTATTCCAAGGGCAGATGAGCTCATAGACAAACTAGCTTCTGCAAAGTTTTTGAGCACATTTGACTTAACAGCTGGCTATTGGCAAATCAGATTAGCTGAGGAGTCTAAGGCCAAAACAGCATTCTCAACCCCAGGTGGGCACTACCAGTTTGTGGTGATGCCCTTTGGTCTGAAGAATGCACCTGCCACCTTCCAAAGGCTGGTGAACCAAGTCCTTACTGGGTTGGATGACTTTTGCGCAGCATATCTGGATGACATTGCTGTCTTTAGCTCCACCTGGGAGGATCACCTGATCCACCTGAAGAAGGCTCTTGAGGCTCTGCAAAGGGCAGGCCTCACTATCAAGGCTACTAAGTGCCAGATAGGGCAGAGTAAGGTTGTATATTTGGGCCACCTTGTAGGTGGAGGCCAAGTTCAACCACTGGAGAGTAAGATACAATCCATCAAGGACTGGTCCCCTCCAACCACCCAGACTCAAGTTCGAGCTTTCTTGGGCTTGACTGGGTACTACAGGAAGTTTGTTAAGAACTATGGGTCCATTGTGACTCCTCTTAATGATCTGACATCCAAGAAGATGCCCAAAAAGGTTCAGTGGACAGTAAGCTGTCAAAAGGCATTTGATGACCTGAAGGAGGCCATGTGCTCTGCACCTATCCTGAAAAGTCCTGACTACTCCAAAGAGTTTATTGTCCAAACAGATGCTTCTGAGTTGGGTGTGGGAGCTGTGCTGTCACAACTTAATGTAGATGGTCAAGACCAACCCATTGCTTTTATTAGCAGAAGGTTGACCCCCAGAGAGAAGAATTGGTCAGCTATTGAGAGGGAGGCCTTTGCTGTGGTGTGGGCCCTGAAGAAGCTGAGGCCATACCTGTTTGGCACTCACTTCAAGATTCAGACCGACCATAAGCCCCTCTTGTGGCTAAATCAGATGAAGGGTGAAAACCCCAAAATGCTTAGGTGGTCCATTTCCCTACAGGGGATGGACTTTACAGTGGAGCACCGGCCAGGTACTGACCATGGGAATGCAGATGGTCTCTCCAGGTACTTCCACTTAGGACATGAAGACGAGACTGGTCAAGGCTAGTTTAATGTCCCAGCGTTTGGGGGGGGGGGGGGTTGTGTAGGAGAGTAGGGTCTGCTATCCTATGGTCACCCCAAATTTTTGCTTTTTGCTTCACTGGTTTTTGACATATTGAGGCTGTGGGCCTGCCAATCAGACCCCCAGCCTGCTGTTCTCTCTACTAAATTAAAACTATGCACCCTAGGTGCATAACCAATTGGAAGTGGATCACCCTGTCAGCCCCTGTACCAGTGTACACTAGGTACCCAGGGCATTGGTGTACCCAAGGCCTGCCAGGGGCTGAAGCATGTATTATGCCACCCCAGGCTTGGCCTAACAACTTGACACAACTGGCTGATCACTCAGCTGGGGTAAGTTGGTGTAATCACCTCTTACTTAGGTGTAGTATACCTATACCTAACCTTAAATGGGACACCTGGTAACCTATAAGTCACTCCTATGGCAGGCCTTAACAATCCTGAAGGCAGAGTGCTTGGTTCCATGTGAGATGGTGCTCTGGCATGAGCTGAGCCTGTCTGCAGTGGTCGGAACAACTTCCTTCTACTGTTTCCAGATATCGTCATACCATATACTCTTAAGTGCATTATGAACCTCGCGGTTAAATGCTAACTTTGGTTTGGCTTTATCAAAACATGTCGAGTAAGGTGTCATACGAATTGGAATACTAACCCCTTGCCAATTCTGGCGACGGGGTTGGCATTCCACCCTTCTAGAGGGACACGACATGTACAGTACCTGAAACCCGGGTAAAATCAGACATAGCCTCAGCTCCACAAAATGGATGCTGCCACCACAGACACAAGTCTGCCCTCCTGCTGCTGGGAGTCCTTCCAGCTTGGGAGGTGTGGACAAAGGGTTTCCTGCCAGGGGAGGTGCATGCACCACCCCAGACAGGATTTTGTGTATTGGTCAGGTAGGGCTTGAAAGAAACCAGACATGCCTGTGGCTCACAAGGAGCCTCGGTGCATATGCCAGTTCAAACCGGTCCTGGGGCACACCAGTCCCGGGCCTGGGGCGAGCTGGACAAAGGATTGGGGGTGTAACCACCCCCCTTCCTGGTCCCACCCATAGGGAGGGACCTAGCAGGTAGTCCGGCCCCTGGAATCCGCTTAAAGGTAGGAGCTGTGTCCTAAGACTTCAGACATCCTGGAATCAACTTGAAACTAAGAAGAAGACGGGAACTTCGACATTCTGCTGCACAGAAGACTGAAGGAAATCTTCCCTGTGGTCAGGGAGTGACCACCTTGCTAACGCAAGCACCATCCAGCGAATCAACGTCTGCTTTGCCGCCGCCTCCCGCCGGAGCCCGAGCCCAGAGACTGACAAGACCTGGACTTCCAGACCTCTCACCGCCCGATCCACAGTCCCTGAAAAGAGGAGACCCGTGGAGGCACCGAGACACGTGGAGCCAGCCATCTTGAAACGACCACGACAAGCTGACAAGTGCAACAACCGAGGCTCCCTCCAAGTTGTGCTTTGGGATCTGAGAAGCCCAACCCTCGAGCAGCATCTGCACCAAAGGTGAGCCCTCCAGCATCTCCACGATCTGCGTGGGGCCCTTCTGCATTTTGCCACTCGACGCGCCTAACCGGTTGCTGGCCCGCTGGCTAGTAGCCATCTTGGCGACGAACTTTACAAAATACACCGCTGGTCTGGTTGCTCCAGACTGGCCCTTGCTCCCCTCCAAAGGAGCAGTCCTTCTGACCTTGCTGGTCAGAACCATCAGCTTATTTCATCTCCTACATCAATTGCTTTTGCCAAGGCTTGTTTGCTTCGATCAAGTCGCCAACACCGCCGACAGCGAGAGCTTGCGTGGGACAGCTCGTGAACCGACTCCTGGACGTCGTCGACCTCCAGGGACCACGTGGCTGCAGAGACAAGCTACACCTTTCTTCCTGTTTGCACCCGACATTGCCTGGTACCCACCTGGTGCCACGCTGGTCACTGGCTAGTGACTGTGAACACTGTCCCCTCTGCTTACAGGTCTTCAACATCTCCGATCCACTCTTGGATCCACTGCATCTCTCCCGGACCGACCGCCTGCAGCATCTTTGTCTTCAGGCTCCACGGAACAGATAGAAGAAACCCGACGCACTTCGAGGCCTATGCACCCGCTTCCTGTGGGTGAGGTAAAGCTGGCACACCTGTGCCCAAGTGTAGTATTACATCTCTAGTGCCTGTGTTCCAAATCTTGAGTTCCTAGTCCATCCGGAAGATCCTCTTTGCAGTAACTTTGTACTTTTTACGCACCCATTGAAACCTATGGGAGCACGCGTGTGACTATTTGCTCTGCACACGCCACCCGTGGACCTCCTGGTCACTAACTGAAGTTAGCTCCTTGTAGGCCCAGCGATTCTAGAGGCCCTAGGCCTTTTCCCTTTTCTGTTCGTGGTACTTATACCACTATTTTAGTATATGGTTTGAGCGGCCACCAGGGCCTATCCATATAAAGTGCAACTTCTGTGTATTCTACTGTAATCTTGTTTGACGATTTGTGCTCCTGTGCTCATAAAGAGACTAGGGGTTACTTTGAGAAATAAATACATATATATTTTGAATATATATCTGTGTGGTGTCCTTTCATTGGTATAAAAGGGGGTTGCATTTGGTAAAACAGCTGGCTTAACACGCTTCACGAGTTTAGCCTCAAAGACTGCTTAGCGTACGCTACCACTAGGGCAGCTAGTCCGAAAAGGTTGACTTACAACCACACCATAAGGGTTGCTTGGCATGGTACAAGGTGATCACGTTAACTAGTGAGCATCATATACCAGGCCAACTTCTCACAATAGATAGCGAGGGAGGAGGATGGCAACTTTCCAAAAACGGTAATGAGTGGCATGCATTTTACGTAATAATACGTACAATATGTGACCCGCTCTAACATGCTGACGTATAGGGTGAACTTAAAGGCAATATGCAAGGAAAGTGTTGAAAAGGTAACGTTGCCACATTAGGTAAATAAAGCTGTGTTGCAGAAAGGAGGGCGGGCAGAAACCGTTGGATGACAATGTTACCCCTTACCAAGATTTAAGAGGCCTCAACATCCCGTAGAATGAAATCAATTTTCATTCACTCACTGACCTAGAAAGAATGAATGTTTTTTACAGCTTGAAGAAGAAACACGGTGGTGACTTGAAGTTGGGGCGCACCAAAGCGATTTCTTCCATGGGATTAATCACTCTAGCGCTGCTGCTTTAAACAATCTAACCCCAGAAATGCATTACGCTTGAAATCATATAAATGAGTTAACAACTGGGGACTGTGTTTAAATCAAAGAAAGACACACAAAAGAAAGAGAAAAAGAATGGTGTAAACGCGGGAACGGGGGGAAAGGAAAAATTACCTATGAAAAAAGAGACATAGTAAAATAAAGGAATGTAACAAAAAAGAAGAACAAGACAAGCCCGGCGGAGCGTGGCACGCACGCTTGGCGGGGGCGGGGGAGCGCATTCCAGGCGGGGGAGCGGACCCTTTGAAGTGCGATGCCAAACGGATTGCATGGCGGCGCGATGCGCGTGATTGTGCGTGTGCTCACCATTCAATCCGCTTTTCGGAGCACTTTTAAATGCCCCTTACTATAGTCTCGCTTTGCGATTGCTTACGCGATAGCAAGGCGAGACCTAAAAAGCACGAAAACATTAAACCGTGAATACACGGTAGGTGTGCAAGTGCCCTTAAATGATAAATGCTACAATGAGAAGAAAACTGAACTCTGTGCTACCCACTTTGATCTGCCTCCTCTCTGCCACAGCAAATCAATACTCCCCAGACTTCTCGGTTTCCAAACTGTGCACCACATATACTGTCTATATTGTTGTATGAATCTATAGATGTCAAACTCACAGTGCTGAGCTGATGTCTGCTGTAGGAGCCTGCAGGTCAGCTTGTAAACCGTTGCACTAGTCCAATGACACTGCACATGCCACATGGATGGTGCTGCAGATCACACGGTATGCATCTGGGTTGACCATGCATTGTTCTTGTTGAAATTTTACTAAGTCAGGCACAAGCAAGCATTGGCATAGCCAATAGGTCTCGCCTTTGGGACCTTATAAGTGTTTAGCCATGCAACAGTTGATGTTGTTGCACCAAGGATATTGTGCTGCATAACTAAATACTTATAAGGTCCCAAAAGCGAGACCTATTGGCTATGCCAATGCTTGTTTTTAAACTGCCAGCAAGCTTGCTTCCTTTCCCCTGCCCCCTTATCCCCACGAAAGGAGTGAACGTTCTTGTTGACTGGTGGTGCCGAATAAAATTCCGCATGCCATATGTTGATCTCTCTCTGATCCCATGCCATCTCTGGCTTTACTGCCTTCATTTCGCTAAATTTGTTATTGTACTGCAGCCATGCCATTCCCTGGAATTCAGACGCTGCCCCATGGATCATTGACATGTAGCTAATAATCTGTGCCGCCACCGCTCGGAACCTCTCTGCCATGATTGCTGCATAGAAGGCAAAGCCCGTAACCCAGTTCTTAATAGACCATTCCACCCACACTTTCTTCTGCTTGAATTCACCCTCTTTGCCTGCCGTGTTCTTCCCTGAGCCCAGGCCCGCGTTAATAAGGTCGAAAATATCCACAAATTCCCCTCTGAAAATCTTCTCCCTGGTTTCTGCCGGTATGTGCCATGTAATACCTGCTGATGGGGCTAATGTGGGCGAAGCGGAACCATGAAGCACCGGGCTCTGTGACAGAAGAGTCTGAACCGAAACCACCGCCAACGGAGGCCCTGTGATAACTGGGTTGTTGGTTGGCCCTTTTGAGGTAGCGGCAACCACCACAGGGGATTGTGCAACCCCCCCGGATTGCACCCACACTTGTGCTACTCCGCTACTTTGATGCGCTACTACTGGTGTGGGAAATTGCGCAATAGGTTGAGTTGCCACAGCTACCCCCCTGCGTCGCTGGGGCCTGAAGTGTACAAGCCACTGCTGGTAATGGTATTATAGGTAATGCTGTGGTCTGTGCGGCACCACTCGCTATACTGTGCACCTTATCCTGTGCATCTGCAGACGTCTGCCCCTTCTGCACAGCTGCACCAGAAGCCTGATTACTCTCACTAGCCAACAAGGGCTGGCCTGTTGCCACCGCCTCACCTGTGGTGCTTGTATGTGTTACCGCCACTCTTTTGAGCGGTTCCTGCTGCTCTCCCCTGAAACGCTCTGCGTTCATCTCGTCCGTTTGGGTAATGGGGCCTCCTCTGTGGGTTCACCCCGACCCCTTGTGCTAATGTCCGTAAAGCCCACTCGATGCCGCCTTTCTTGCAACCTCCCATAATGCAGAAAGCGATCGATATTAGCTGGGGCCTCTTTGTTGCCTCATGCACGTTTTGGTGGCATCCTGTTTACCACCGCACCAGGTCGCACCACTGCACCACTTCACTAAAGAAAGTAAAACAGAATTACACATCTGCAGGTGATTCTTTTCCCTCACCCACTTGTCGGGCCTTGCGCTTCGCCAACCATTGCCCCCTTTTTCAGGCAATTTACCCGGGGCACTGGAAATACTCACTATCCTAGTGCCCTGTGCCCCCTCACTCTTTATCCACTGGCAAACCGCCAAAACCATGCATTACAACCCCCAAGGGGCACTAGCCGTGCGCCCCCGGTTACCATGCCTTTTTAACTATGCCGCTTTCACCGGCTCATCACCTCTATTAAACACATGCCGTGCCCCACTGCTCCCTCGTGGTGCCATGTTCATGCCCCCTGCACGTTATCAGAACATATTGCGCGCAAACGCTCACTTGCGGCGTCATGCTCCTGCCCTCTGCATGCTTTTCTCTCATGCCACGCACTACAGCTCCTTCGTGGTGTCATGCTCATGCCCCAAACTTGCTTTTGAAGACATGCCCCGCCCTGCGGCTCCCTTGTGGCGTCCACAATACTCACCGCCTTCGGACCCCGGGTCACCCGTATTCTGGTAAAATTCGTATGCAAAGCCCCCGATCCCACTGACTCTTGCACGCTATGCGAGCACTCGCCCACGTAAGTTAATCTCCCTGCGCCCCAATGCCAAGCCAAATCCCCCTCCAAAGCGCAGTCTCCGGCCCCAATGTTGCCGCAAACAAACGAGTAAACACCATAATTAGGCTGTCCGGAATTCGGTTTAAACCGAATCTAACCGACACTACCCTACCGGATGAAAATCAGCGCACTCGGTTTAAACCGAGTGTCACTGATTTTCATAGCTGGCGGGGGAGAGGAGCTGTTGTGGTCTGCCGTCTGTCTGACTGCGGCAGCACCGATTTCATATTTACAAACTTGTGCCATCTGCTGGAATACAGCGTAAGTACACCTGGTAATTCGTTAGTTCATATTGTGCAACTATTTTGTACATTTGTATCTAACCTGTTTCTTGTTTATATTTACTTTCTACTGCGTGTTGATTCACTTTTAGCACCCAATAGCACCCAACATAGCAACGAGCACCCAACGAGCAGCGCGCCGCCTCTGTGCTTCCTGCTCGACTCCAGCAGCCGACAGTACAGACACATGCTCGGCCCGGGCCCTGGCTGCCGTCCTGGCTTTGAAGTGCGAGCCAGGAATGGATCAGGGGAGGGGCGCGGCTAATAATGCACTCGTTATCTGTCCTCTTCACGTGCCGTTCATATCTCTGTCTCTGTGGAGACAGCAGTGTGCGTCTGCCTCGCGGCCTCCCAGCGCCTCTGCAGTGCCGACAGTCCTGAGAGCCCCCGGCATTCCCACCTGCTTGTGATCTCAGGCACTGAGGTGCAACCGTTCACCATGCGTGTTAGATCAACCCACCCCCATTCTAAGGAGGGGGGAAAGTGTCGAAGGGTTTGTGTTTCTACAGGTCTGGTGATTTCATGTCATGTAATCTGGTGGCCGCGCATTTTTTATATGAAAAACTCAGATTTTTTTGCAGAACGCTTTACATTTTGGATTTTGAAAAAAGTTCGGAATGCGTGCTAGTAGCTCGCGTTTGGTTAAAAGCATTTTCCTTTTGGGGGAAACACACACATGATGCTAATTAGCATGTGAATCTGACCCTTTAAACCCCACAAAAATATGATTAGGATGGGCTGGAGGCGAGAGGGAAATGTTGGGAAAGGCCAAGAGGGGGCCTCTGCATGGGCATCAAGTAACCCATGAGGTCATTGGAGGAAGCAAGACCAACCAATCCTGCAGGAAGCTGTCTGGCTCCTGCTTGTGACAAATTCAAATAAAATGCAGTGTGAAATGGCTTGGAGGGGCGGGCCTACAGCATCGCGTGTTCCACGTGGGGGGAAGAGAAAATGGTCCACAGTCTGTGAGGGGTCCAGGCGCGCAACACCCATTGGACTCAAAGGGCTTCAGCCCCCCCCCCGTCGTGTGTGGCAGCCCGGGCTGAGACAGCTTCAGGGCACGAACACAGCCGCACCCCGAGCACTTCACCGGTCTTTAAAAGACCATTTGCATGTTAATGAGGTCTCGCTGTTGTTTTACCTTTACCTCTTCTAAGAGCCCCTGCAGCTCCACTCTACCAATTGCTTAAAGTTTCACCCTGTAGAGGGTCAGCAGTATAGTTGCTGGGCTGGGTGGAGCTAGGTGGGCCAAGGGAAGAGGAGGAGCTAGGACAGGACGAGGGCAGATAGAGTAGGGACAGGGAAGGTGATGGATGCAGCACCAGCTGCACGGACAGACACACCACCGCTTTGCCTGTTCCTTTGGAAGCACTCTTGAATGTGTTTTTGTTTATGTAGAACTTCAGTATTCCACTTCTATGTGGCTCCTCACATTGGGACACTGCGCAATATTTTTCTCTGTTTGTCCATATTCATGTATGTATACGTCGTGGGTTGTATATCCTGTTGTCAATACTGTATTTTGATTCTAAATTGTGGTCCATATTAAATCCCTGTTGAGGCTGTTGTGTGTCTTCTGTGCTTGAATTAGTTGATTGCCAAAAATCGTGTTGCCTAATGAGATACCTAGATACATGAAATCCAGCTGAGCCGGCGTTTTAATTGTCTGTTATAAGCCCATGTTTAAGGGCAGCTCTTGTTGCATGTACTGCCACAGATACATCACATCACTACATCATCTCCTTTCACACAGGACACACAGGACACACCAGATGCATACACAGACACACAACAGTTTTGACTATTCTTAAAAATTATTGTTTGATCATTCACAAAAGAGAAGCCATTGGCAAATGGATTAGCAATACCTTTTAATAGTCTGTAAAATATAAATGTTTTAAGACCAGATTTTGGTTGCAAAACATGAACAAATACCAGGAATCGTTATTTGAAAGGGCTGTCCTAAACCCGCAGCTGCCAAATACCGATTCGGTATGGTTTCTATGGTGTACAAAAGCACAAACTCAGAATTTAACAAGCATTTGCAATGCAATAGGTCTCGCATTTACACGAGTTTGAGCTATTGACATTGCAAATAAAAATGCCTTTTTTAAATTTTTGTTTTAAAAACATAAATAAAAGGCATTGTTATTTACAATGCCAATAGCTGAAACTCTCGTAACTGCGAGACCCAATATTGCACCCATGAGCCAATGCACACATCCTTGCGTCATAGTGCAAGGGTGCGTCTATTCCCTGAGGAGGAGTGCCCAAAACCATGAACATGTCACCAAGCTCTCACTTTCTGCAAATGACAACACATTGATTCTAAATGAACTATGAGAACTGCCTGCCTTGCCTACAAGGCCCAACACCCCCAGAAATCTCTAATTTCCAAAAAGTTCTCTCTGTACCCCGTAGTTCAAGAGGTGTGCCTTGCACAGAGCCACCCTTTTCAGGCAAATTTCAGAAAGTGCTGACTTAACCTTCGACTTGTAAAAATGTATTTGGACCTCATCTACACTGTACGTACACTGTCTATATACCATGCATCAATGAAGAAAGCAAGCAATAATAAAAGCAAAGCGTTCCATAAACACCGGTTAAACACCGTTTCAGTTGTTTTTTATGGCGCGAAAATGAGTAACCACTGAAAAGCACTGTTTTTTTGAGGTTTTGAAATCACTGGAAAACACTGAAAAAACACCACCAGAATTCACCAAAAATAGAAACTGAAAACAGGAAAGCCTAACCATAATTAAACTCGCGCCACAAGGATAACTTAGTCGCTAGCGCTCGCGGCCCGAATCGCTTCGCTCAGATCTCCTTATTGACACCCGCTCCTAATTACTCCTTTCCCTCAGCCTAGCTCTAAACCGTTTACTCATCAAAATACCTTATACTACATCGTGAGGCCCTCACTTAAAGGATGCCGCGCGCCAGCTCATTACCTCCATGACCAGTTCGACTCGTCCCACGTGGCCGTCCTCGTCACTCGTTGCAGGTTGACCTGCTGACCTCCCCTGGCGAGGACAAAAGAGGGCTTCCCTCTCTCATCCCCCTGCTTTTATCACCTGGGGAGGGGTCGTCTGCGCACCTAGATGACGTGCCTGCCTGGAAGCCCCCTCATTGCTTCCGGTGACCCTCTCTCCCGTTCCTTGACTGGAAGAGCGAGCCTGGCTCCCGAACGAGATGCCACTAATGGCACCACGCCCCTATGCGCAGGTGGCGCCTACTATTTTCCCACCTCCCTCTCCTCAATGACCTTCATCTCCCCATCCCCCTCCTCTTGCCCATCCTCTCCCTCATTTCCTCCGAGCTTCAATGTTCCAGCTTGCAAAGTGCTATTCACTAGGAGGCCACTGGCTGACAGCGCCAGATTCCCAATACATGGGGGCACGTGGCAGTCACCAGTGCGTGAAACACAACTAGGGGGGCCTTAAGATGTGTCTCTGGCACAGCCCCTGGACGTGGTGGTGGAGTCTAGGCCTCAAAATGCAAACGGGCTCTCTAAGGTTGGAAACAATTGTTCCTGATCCATTGTTCTGCATGTGCTTCTTGAGAGCAAGCAGAGGCGCGGCTGAGCCAGAGCAGGCTGAATCGCAGTCGTAAATCCATAAGTGGTAGGGCTGCTGAGAGAGCTGTAGCCTACGGCTTAAATGAGTAGAGTTGATAAGCATGCGTTCTCTCCCCCCTATCGCACAATAACCACTTCATGCTGTTGTTAAGCGTAAAAGGCCATTTATTAAGACCAGGTTGCACAATAAATTACATAACCAATAAACATCAAATAACCAATAACAATCCCCAACATCAACCTTTTCATCCACTCACTCCCTTCACGTAACTTCCAACTCGCCTCTCATTCCACTCCATGACCCTTTCAGTTCTTCATCCACTTCTCTTCTAGCATCCTCCCCTGTATCACCTGGCATTGCACTCATGCATCCGGCCCCCACATCATTTACTCTCCACCCCCCGAGGGATGGGTGCGCCCGTCAGTGACTCCCCCACCCCTCCCAAGTACCATCAACCAGGGAAGCCCCTTTAGGGCGGTACCTGCCCCCCCTCGTGTCACACTGTGTACCTTTTGCCCACCTAATCACACATTCCTCCTGCACCAAATGGCCTCATTCTGCAACTTGCTAACAACATCCCTCATCTCCATCATATAATATGCGTTTTTCATTCTCGAAAGGTGCACACCGTCATCCCTGAACAGTAGCGGTTCCTCCAGTTGCATTCCTGGATGAGCAATCACTTTAATGTCCTTCTCCCCACAAAAAACCCTCATGGCTCTGTTAAGTTTCCTCTGGGTTTTTTCCAATGCCCCATGTTTCACTGCCCCTCTCCATACTTTCCGGGGAACAAATTCTGTCCATGCTATGCATGTCCCCGCCATTCTCTGTTTCATGATCTCCAAGTCTCTTTGCATCAGCTGTAAGAGCGCCAAACCCGACAGCCGAATCAGATCATTTTCTCCCAAATGCAGTATTAATAAGTCCGGACATCCTATTTGGGAAACCATCTTCGTGAGCCAGGGCAATAGTGCCCCCCATCGCATACCCCCTTCCCCACACCAATGCACCTCATGATGACTTCCTTTGAGTCCCAGGTTACGGCCATATACCTGCTGCTCAGCATACTTTGATGCCCAATGCACGAAGGAGTGCCCGATGATCCAGGTGATCGTCTTGGTCCACGGGCCACCCACACAACCTACGGCAAGAAAAAAGCATTAGTACCACACCACTTTACCCCCTGTCCCTCAGCTCACCACACCCCATCCCCATCCCTTTCTTTTTCGCACATAGCGCTCGCAGCACCTAGACCTCCATCTCCCAATTTGCCTAATCCTGTCCCATGACCAGCCCAGCCGCGCCGCCGCCGTTGCCGTCGCCGCCCCAATGCGGAAAGAATGAGTACCAAAACCATCCGGATTCATACCCAGATGCCTCAATGCCATGCGCAAAACCGCCAGCAGCTGCCCCGCCGTCACCCGCGCCCCAGACGCATAATAGAAAACTCCCCCTGCCGGCACTGGAGCTCTCCGCAGAAAACTCTGCCATTCCGCCACCGGACATGCTCCTGCACAGCCACTCACGTTCAGCCAGACCCATTAGCCACGCCCTGGCTGATCTGTCTTGGACCGTCCCAGCCAAATTCCCAGGCGGCCCCCATCCAATCTGACCTCCTCATATCTTCTCCCTCCAGCCCCTTTCGTGCCCAGTAACTCTGACACTCTGAAGGCCCCAAAGAACATCCACACCATACATAAACGGAAAACAGCAACCACAGAGCCGTCGTAGCAACACAAAGGCAACGCCCCAACCAGCCTGACCAACAACTCAAAAGTAATCGCTTCCCTCAGCGCCCTTGTCCTCCCGCCTCCCCTCTCCCGGCCCCAACCCTTGAGCACTGTGCTAATGATCACATCTTTTGCAGGATCAAACTCCAAGAACAAACTGCCATGAAAGGACACTCCCGCCAGTTTTCCTGCTATCGTCGCTGAAGACAAACCCTTGTCCATGCAATGTAACTGTAACACTCCCTGTTCAACAGTTGGTCGGGATCCGGTTGCCGTCTCCCCGCTCCAGCCCATAAAGGATCCAAACTCCGCCCAAGCCAGCCTCTAGCTGCGTCTCGTGGTGTCGGATATGGACTTCTCCACCAGGCCTATCACCCTCACTCCCCCCAGGCCCAGATACTGTCCGGCAGCGCGGTCTTGTACTGATCTGCTCCAGGTCCCAGTCGCCGGAACCGTCGCCACTGCGAACGAGACAAAGCATCCGCAATGTCATTATTCGCCCAGGGACGTGTTTTGCCCGAAACACCACATTCAATTGCAAACATTTAAGCATAAAGCTCCGCAAGAGCCGCAAGACCCTCAGATCCCTTGCCTTCTGCCGGTTGACCAACTCGACAACCGTCATGTTATCCACATGGAACAGTACCGACCGATTCTGAAATACAGAACCCCACGCCTCCAGAGCCAGCAACAGAGGGAAAAATTCCAGAAATGCAATGTTTCTCCCTAGCACCACCCAATGAGCTGGCCATTCCTCCACGTACCCCCTGCCATCCCAGAATACCCCGAAACCTGCTGCCCCCGCTGCATCAGAGTAAATTTCTACTTGCCAAACCATGTGTTCCACAACAAAATCCAGTGACACCCCATTGAAATCAGTCAAGAAAGTCAGCTATGTCCTCAGATCCGCTCGGACCCCCATTGAAATCGGAACCCTGTGGTGCGGTAAGACTGCACCCGGCATGACCATGCCAAGTCGCCTGCAGAACGTCCGTCCTGCCCTCACCACCCTGCTCGCAAAATTCTGGAAACCCAGAAGTTGTTACACCGCCCTCAACGCGATCCTCTTTTCCCCAATCGCCCACAAAAGGCACGCCTGTATCTCCGCCACCTTCGTGGGAGGGAGCCGGGCACTCCACTGGACTGAGTCCAGTTCAATTCCCAAAAAGGTGAGCCTACAGCTGGGCCCGGCTGTTTTCTCCGGCGCCAGAGGGACCCCAAAACTGTCTGTTATCTCCTGAAACTGTGCAAGCACCCTGCCACAATCACCCAAGTGTGCCCTCCCCAGGAAGAGAAAGTCATCTAGGTAGTGGGAGATCTCCCGATGCCCACTGATCTGTGTAAAGGCCCATTGCAAGAATGTGCTAAACATCTCGAACAGCGCGCTGGAAATCGCACAACCCATGGGCAAGACCTTGTCCACATAAATGGCACCAGCGAATTGCATCCCCAGTAGCGAGAAGTCTGCGGGGTGTTGTGGCAGTAGGCGGAAAGCCTATTTTATGTCACACTTCGCCAATTCCGCCCCCCGTCCACACACCCGCACCAGGCGGACCGCATCATCCACTGAGGCATATAGCACCCTCAAGTCTGCTTCAGCGATGAAATCATTCACAGACTGCCCTTCCGGCCACGAGAGGTGATGTATCATTCTAAACTCGCCCGGCTCCTTCTTAGGGACAACCGCCAGTGGGGATATGATCAAGTCATCTACGGGCCAGTCAACAAACGGGCCCGCTATCCTGCCTTTGTCTACCTACTTCCTCAATTTGGCTGCCACCACCTCTGGCAATTCCTTCGCTGATTTCAGATTTTCCGCCCATCTCTTCTCTCTAGGGCCCTGATACCCCACCCGGAAACCCTCCATAAAACCCCACTGGATTTTCAAGGCTGCCTCCCTGTCGGGGTATCGATAGAGCCAAGGCCCCATTGCCTCAATCTTAACTGGTGTAGGCGCCCTTCTGCCCAGCTTGTTCCCTCCCTTTCGGCGCCCGCCATTGCTCTGATGGCGTGGCCAAGGTAAAACATTGCATAAGTGCATGTCGGCCCCCGCATTTGAAGCATTCGTGTTTAAACTTACAGGGGTAATGGGAGCAATAGCCCCTGTTGTAACTCCAACACCCTCTGGTATTGCTGTCCCCAGGCTTGGAAGGTGCCCCTGCGCCCCCTGAACTGGGATTTCTTCCCCCGCCCCACCGTGGGCAGGATGCGGTGGAAAGGACCGGTACGTGACCAGCAAACTACTGGCTGTGTGTGTGGACGCTGAGGATTGCGTGGACGACATCCACTGCATCCACAGTTCCTGGTCAACTTCCCCCCCAAGGTTTGTCTGGGTTCACGCTGATCCATGCTCTAAACTCCTCGTTGTAACTCAACCAGGCAAAACCCCCAAAATGCACCTGAGCTTTCCTGATGATATCCATATATTTCAGGAGTGCTATGGCCCTCTCCAGATGCTTCTCGCAATAAATACTATCATAGATGAGAAAGGCCGATGTCCAGTTCTCCATATTCACAGGGACCCTAGGCCGCCTCATGAGCTCCCGTTCTTCCTCCTTAGAGCCCTCCTTTGCTTGTTTCTTCCTGTGTAAGAGTTTAAACACGTCCACATATTCGTGCTTCCAGATTCTATTCCTAATCTTGTCCGACAAATACGACCCCAATGGCATGGCCAGGCCCATATACATCAATTTCTTGTGGTGCTTGTCCTCCCCTCTGTCCCCCTTGTCTTCCGTCCTTTCCATCTTGTCAGTCTGTACACCCGCCACCGACACCTTCTTGCCCCTCCCTTCCGCCGTAGTGCCCCCTGCTGCTCCGCCCTGCGGTGTCGCTATGGCGTCCCTCACCGACCCATCTCTCACACCCACCGACCGGCAGGCCTTCTTCCTCCCTTCCTTCGGCCAACCATCCCAAGCTGCCCACCATGCCCCTTCACCTGTTAAGGCCGTCTGTGTCTCTCCAGCCCGTCCTCTGACGGTGGTCGACCTCAGGTTGTCTGCCTTCGCCTTGCCTCTCGTCGGTTTCGGTACCTGCAAAACATCAAGTCTGCTGTTGCTCTTCTCCCCCCCTCGTCCTGTCCTCGTCATCTCTTACCTCCCCGTCGTCCAACTCATCACTCTCAGTGCCATAATCCAGTTCCACCTCAGGTCCAACTCCACAGGCGTCCACAGCACCTCACGCACCGCTCTCTTCACACCTTTGCTCTTCTTCACATGCACTCCACTCCCACCTGCCACACACGCCGCCGTTGCCCGCTCCCTCGTTGGAGGGTAGGCTGCTGCGGACTCCCCTGCTACCTTCAGCCGGCGTCTCGGGGCCATCGTGCGCCTCGCCGTGCCACCTAACACTCTGCTGACCTCCACCGGCTTGGATCCCCGTCCCCGCCCCCCAGATCGCTCCAACCTGGGCGGGCCTCAAAGCCGTCCTGGCCGTCCCTACCCCTGTCTGGTGGCGCCCTCCTCCCTCATCCACACCCACTTGCCCTTGGCCTCCCTCTGTCGCTCCTCCTGCTCAGCCCACCGTTCCTCCTCAGATCTGGAGGGTCCCTCCACCCCATTGTAACAAACCTCCTCATCCCTGGCCACACACATCGCCGCCCACCGTGCCTCTGCCTCTTGTATAATTCGTCGTTGGTCCCTGAACCTTTCTTCAAGGGACGTGCCCTCCCATCTGGGAAGGACAGGGGAGGGACAAACCACATCCCCTGCACTCCCCGCCACTACCCAAACTCTACTAGCATAAACCCACTTTCAATCAACTTCTAACCCTCCCAATGGTGCCGGAATGCAGGAAGAGGAATTTGCCTTCCTCCCCTGCATTCTTATACCCCTCCCTAAACCCCACCTCCTAACCCCAGCCTAGTCCTTCCTGCGTGGAAGACCCCGGGGGAAGACTAGTCTGCGACTTTGCTTCCACCAGGGCCCACCATAAAGCCTGTGATGCTCTCGGTGCCCTCTTTGCCCTCTGCCATGCTCCTGCCCCTCTTTACTCCGACCCTTCTTTAAACCATGCTGCTCTTCTGCCCTATAACTCCCTCACTTCCCACTCACCCTGGGATTAGCACTATTCTCTGTCCCCTCTCGGCCAGACGTTGTTGTCTTGGGCCTTTAGGCGCTGCACCAGGGGCGTAACACAGGCCCCCGCAGCCCCGGGGTGTGGGCGGGCCCCCAAGTACTCTCACACAGGAGGGGCCCCATCTACTTCCGAAGCCTTCTCGCAAAGGCTGCAGGAAAATACACGGTAGCTGCTGCCTGGCTCAAGCCTTCTGACGGGATGGGATGGGAGATCCAATCACAGTGAAATATATAACAAACTTTCAAAATCAATTGTTGGCAGAGGAGGCCCCAGGGAAAACGCGCCTCCATGTCTCTTTATGTCAGCGAGGAAGGAAACGCCTGCAGAGCCCAGGGTGAGAGAGGGAAAAGACAACACAGGAAAGGAGATTGAGAAAGGCAAACATGAAATAGCGGACACTTAAAAGGCACAGGTGAGACGCAGAAAGAGAGGAAAGGGCGAGAATTAGTGTGAGGTAATAAAAAACAGGTTACAGACAGAGATGGAGACGTGGGAGAGGTGAGAAAAAGGCAGATGAGGGAGAAGACAGGTGTGAGACAGAAATAGGTGAGAGACAGCTGTCAGAGAATTAGAGTAGAGAGGTGATAAAAAAGCAGGCAGGTGAGAAAGGAACATGGTAGAGAGACAGAGAAGAGACAGGTTTGTGAGAGATAGACAGGTGAAATACAATGGCGACCGATAGAGGGGAGGCCAGTTAAAAAGGTGCAAAAGAGACTGCGGGAAGAAAAGAAATATCTGAGAGAGAGGAAGAGAGACAGAGAGTGAGTGAGATGGGGGTTGGTAAAGAGACAGCCATGTTATAAAGGACAACTGACGATAAATGTGTGGAGGAGACAGATGTGAGAGAAATAGCAGACAAGTGAGAGACTGTTATAGATAGAATCGGAGAGAAGTGATAGAGCTAGAACAGTAAGAAAGAAAGACAGTTGAGAAAGAGACTGACAGTTGTTGGGAGGGAGATAAGTTAAACACATATGAGAAATATGGAAGGAGAGATTTGTGTGAGAGAGGTGATAAAGACATAGAGGCATATGAGAAAGAGACAGCTTAAAGGACACACAGAGGGGGCATGGGAGAGGAAGAAGGACTGGGAGGGGAAGACAGGTGAATGAGATATAGTGGGTGAATAAGAGAAAGAGAAAGAAGTGAAAAAAGGACTGCAGAGTAGAAGAGACAGACATAGATAGGGAGGAGATAGGCATTTGAGAGAGATGGAGAGAGGTGAAAGACAACTGAGAAAGGGAAAAAGGGTGGCAGATGAGAGAGTTTATACTGTTCCTCGTCTGAGTCAGCAATCGTTGCCACAGTTTCTCGCCATTTGCCCCCCCCCCTCTGCTACTCTCAAGCCCACAGATGGCACAGCACCCGCCAGACCGCCTCCTCTATCAATTCATGAGTCTACCTCATCTCGGTGTCCCCTCCCTTCCCGGCCTCCCACCCTCTCCGGCAGCTGGGCTGAGTTGGGGTCATAAATATCAGTATGTTGCAGGAGGTACATTTGCAGAGGGGCCCAAATGTCCCGTGGGCGAGTTGTAGGTGGAATAAGTTCAGCATAAGAGTGAAGCTGATCTTGAAAATGTATAAGGTCGTTCATCCACTCCTTAAATTTTGGAGCTCGGCCTCTCCCCCAACGGCATGCAATCCGTCTTTTTGCTAACAGAAGGGCCAAAGAAGTATTTTTTCGTATCTTAACAGGCAATTTCTCAGTGTACCCCAAAAGTGCCACAAGGGGGGTATCAGGCACGCGCACCCCGGTCATCTTGTCCAAAGCGCTAAGGACCGCCCTCCACTAGTACCAGATCGGTGGGCAATCCCAGGCCAAGTGTCCAAACCCTGCCCCCTCCGCATCGGTCACAGTGGTCATTGTCGCACAGCCGGAGATGGTGCAATTGGGCAGGTGTATAGTAAAGTTGGTGTAAATATCTATAAATGTATGAGTCGTAGTCTGCTGTTAGCCGAAATGTCGCCAGTCTGCCAACAGCAGAAGGACCACTGTTCTTCCGTGAGGGGGTGTCCCATGTCGTCCTCCCATCTGGCCTTGGCCGGGGCCCACTCCCTCTCCCTCTGTGTAGTGCTGTACAGTCGCGAGACTACATGTTCTGGGGAATCCTGCTGCATTAGGACGTGCAGGGAGACCATAATGGATGGTTCAAGGGGAAAGCAGGGCGCAAGGGCACGGACGTCTTGTCTTAGTCGCACATAGTAGAAGCGTTCTAGCGGGTGGGGGAGGAGGCACCAAAAAACTCTTTACTGGTGCAAAAGGTCCCGCGTGTGTACAGCTGACCCCAAGTGAGCCGAGAAAGCTTCCGTAACATCCGACTACATCCCCCCTCCTGTGTAACAGGTATGTCGTGCCGTCCTTGCAGAGGTGCCAGAGGTGAGTACAAAAGGGGGGTTTGGAGTTTCTGCGCCAGATCCCACCAAGCACGAGTGGTGCATTGGACAGTAGTGGAGGCCAGGTGTCTAGGTACGGCCGGAACGCTCAAGTATGCCGAGTAAATGAGGCATGTATGGGGGGGATGGATCCAGTAGGCCGCAAAGTGAGCCTGAGAGCAGATAAAATATAATTCAATGTCAGGGGCTTCCAGACCTCCAACGTCAAAGGGGCGCGTGAGGACCTCTCAAGCCAGTCTGGGCTTCTTCCCGCCCCATGTCAATCTAATCAGCTGTGATTTGATACTGTTAAAAAATTGTCGGCTCAGAGCGTAGGGTATGTTAGTAAACAGGTAGAGAAGCTTAGGTAAAATCACCATCTTAAGCAAAGACACTCTGGTGGCCATGGATAAGGGCATCGCAATCCATCTGGTTATTTTGTCCGTCAATTGATCCAATACACGGCCATAATTGTCCCTCATAAACTCTTCCCGACAGCGGGAAACGCGGATACCCAAATACGTAACCGATTCTGCGCCCCAAGCCAAGGGATAATCAGGCTCGAACCGCGGGGTGGATTCAGTCAAGGGGAATATCTGGGATTTACCCCAGTTCACCTTTACTCCCGACAGTCTGCCGAACATTATCATAACACGAAGGATTGGATTAAGGCTTATGTCGGGGTCTCGCAGATATAGCGTCAAGTCATTCGCATATAATAATATTCAAATTTGTCTCTCCGGATAGACCAGGGCATGCTCCCGATGATGTTGTCTGATTTTCGCTGCTAATGGCTCAATGGCTATAGCAAATAGGAGGGGTGACAAGGGGCACCCCTGACGAGTGCCCCTGGTTATCGCAAAGGGAGCCGATTGCACCCCGTTAATAAGGATCCGCGCCTGCAGGCCCGAGTACAGCAGATTGATCCAGGCCAAAAAGGGGGGGGGGGGGGAAGACCCCATTCTCTGCAGCATGAAGGCAAGGTAGTCCCATTCCAGGGAGTTAAACGCCTTAGTAGCGTCTAGGAATATTGCTGCGGCTTTGGTTTCCGGGTCCATATCCTGCAGTAGCGCAAACAGCGTGCGCAAGTTGTGGGAGGTACCTCGAGTAGGTACAAAGCCCGATTGGTCCGGGAGGACCAATGCGGTCATCAGGGAGCTGATACGATTGGCAATTAATTTAGCTAGGATTTTCGCATCCACGTTTATTAAGGAAAGGGGCCTGTACGACTCGCAATATTTGGCATCTTTTCCTGGCTTGGGTATGGAGATAATGTGAGCCTCTCGCCTAGAAGGAGGAAGAAAACCAGATTCCCTAGCCTCCTCATATACATGTCGCAGGATCGGGATGAGCAGATGATGAAAAGTTTTATAGAATTCCGCCGGGAGGCCATCTGGCCCCGGCGCCTTCCCAGATGACAGCTGCATGATAGCGGTTATCATCTCCTCATCCTCGTGATGACGTAACAGAAAGTCCCGTTGACCATCCCCCAACCACGCAATCAGGCACCAATTCAAGAATGGAGAGTTTTCGTGCGGAGGGGTAAGAACTATGAGCACCGGGGAATGATCGGAGTAAGTGCGAGGGAGATGGAGGGTGTGCGTCAACCATGGGATAAGCCCTTTAGTAAGAAGCCACATATCTATTCTGGACCAGGAGGCCCGAGCCGTGGTGAATCAGGTCCCTTCCCTCTTTAACGGGTGCATATGTTGCCACGCATCAACTAGGTTGTGATCAGCAACAATAATTTTTAAAGTAGATTGGGATGTGGACCAGTGGCGGGGTCGCGGGTGTGAGCAGTCCAAAGCAGGCTCAATGGTGACATTCAGGTCTCCCCCCCATAGCAAGTGTGTGGAGCCTATTTCCAATATTTTACCCCAGAGTAGTCTAAAATATTCAGGGTAATCGGAGTTAGGCCCATAGCATGAGACGAATGTGAAGGTCTGTGCGGCTAATCTGCCCAAAGCAATGGAATACCGACCCTGCTTGTCTACCAGAGACCCAATAGGAGTATATGGGAGATTTTTCCTCATGGGAATGCACGTGCCACGTGCATACGATGAGTAGGAAGAGAAACTGGCATAGCTGGCCCATCTAGCAGCAAATGTAGGGGTAGCACTAGGATTAAAATGAGTTTCCTGCAGCATAGCGCATTGTATATTGTGACGATCTAAATACGCCAGGATATGGCGGCGCTTGTGCGAGTCTCCTAGTCCTTGTACGTTCCATGTGAGGAACCGGTATGTAGGCTGAGTTGGGGGATCAGTCACGGCGGCAGGCATAATAATACATATTCATCAGCAATGTATGTCAAGTGGCAATTGCAAATCGATTTCGCATCCAGGGTCTGAGGACCAGTGGCTTGTGGCAAGGCATTGATCTGTCCGGTTCTATGGCCAGAAATAAACTTCCCCCCTCCCACATCAGCAGCCCAATCCTGCCGTAGTCCCCGTCCCTCCCTCCCCCCCCACAATCCCGTGTCCCTAGAGACACCGCTCCTTACATCTAAACAATAAGACTGAGTGAGAAATGCAAACAACCAAAACTTTTCAACCCCAGCCAAGGTATACGAACAGTAGATAGGGTTCACCTGATGGGTGAGTTCTAGAGGGCATCCAAAACCTCCTCGCAGAAGCGAGGGCATTCCGGCGACATTAGAAAGTCATCTCGTACCAGTTCAGATAATAAGTCTATGGCTTAATGGGTGACCAGTGCGAAAATATCGGCGTTCTGCAGGATAAAGTCATTACCAGCACATAGGTCACAATAATGGGACAAAGAACTTACCAGGACCACACCGTCCAGTACATTACAGTCTCAGTAGCTCTGGGCAGGGGGGGGAGCGCGCCCCAGGAGTCCATACATACCATCCTGTTCAGTGTCTGTGTCGCATTGCTTCTCCTTCGCGCCCTTCGGCAATGACATAAAGGATGCTTCCCGGAAAGGGATATCGTGACGGCAAGTTCCTGTCCACTATGCAAAGGTTAGTGTAGGGCCGATGCGGCAGTTCATCACTCTATGTCGGAGGCGCCGCCGTGTTCTTCCAGGGGGTGCGGAGGAGAGGCGCGGGCCGCCGGCTGTCTTGCCAAGCCTTTAAGAAAGTCCTGTGCCTGTTGGGGGGTAGAGTGCGTGATTTTAAGCCTTGCCAGGAAAAGCATAGTGTAGGGCAGATTGAGCTGCTGCAGTTTCTTTTTGACTGGAATAAACTTTCGCCTCTGATCCTGCACTGCCGTGGTAAAATCGGGGTAGAGAGAGACTTCCATACCTTCAAACCGGAGCTGCCCATATTCTCGGGACAGGCGGAGAGCGGCAGCGTGGTCCCGATAATTTAGTATCCGGGCTATGATCGGTCGGGGAGTGGCCCCTGGGACAGGTCGTGCAGACAGGGTTCGGTGCGCCCGCTCCACCACCAAAACTGGCGAGAAGGCCTCCCTCCCAAACAGCGTGATAAGGAGACGCTCCACAAATTCCTCCATACGCCCTGTAGCCGTTGTCTCGGATACACCAAGGGTTCGGAGGTTATTGAGGCGGGAGCGGGATTCCAAATCTTCATTCTTAGCCACTAGCACCTTTAGAGCCCTCTCCATGTCCAAAGTCCGGGACGTGGTAGCAGTGGCAGTGTCCTCGAGGTCCGAAATCCGGCGCTCCGCCTCCGTCAACCGGTCCTCATGCTTGCCTACCCTATGCGTGACTCCGTCCAGCCTTGCATTCAAAGAGTCCATCTTGGATTCGATGGAGGTCAAGCTGGACTGCATGATGAGCAGGAGTTCCTTCAAATCTGCAGTGAAGGGGGGTTGGGGTTCCGCGTGATCATCCTCCTGTTCTACCTGTGAGCGGGTAGCTTTTCGTGCTTTAAAGGACTTTGGCTGGTGGCCGTCCAGGTTTCCCCATCTCCAAGAACTGGGATGTGCAATCTCGTACCAAAGCGATAGGGGAGGGTGACCGACTGCGAGCGCCATGTCACTCACTTTCTCTCCGCCCTGAGTGTTTTTCGTAAGTTTATCCTCTCTGTGCTGCGCAGTTCATTAGTAGACCCCCAGGCCCTGTGCGGCAAAAAGGCACGGCGTCACCGCAGCGACCAGCCAAAAGCTAGCTCCTCCTCATCAAAGCCAATGTCCAGCCTCTCCCGGCAGCAGCGCTCCCCCAGCCGCGGCGCTATTCCAATCAGCTCCTGGTGCACTCACAACTTCATGCAATATCTCATCAAGTGGGGGGGGTGTCCGCATACAGTCCCCAGCCCCCCAACAGCGGCAATGCGAGTTTGGCTGTCCTTTGCAATAGCGGGAGATATTTCCACAAGCGGGCACCCTCCGAGCGATGTGGGTCCCAAGATTCTTTTTCTCCCTCACCGAGGGCAGCCCAGACTCAGGGCTAGTATCGGCACGGTCCAGGCCCAGGTTCCCAGGCCGCAATGGCAGCTCTCCTTCAATGTCCCCTTGTCAATAACAACTAGGATTCTCTTACTGGTGCTGTAGATCTCGGGCCCTAGATGTTTCCCGCTGGTAGGCAGCAGCGCCTGCCCCTCCGCCGTCCCAGGGCGCTCTAGTGGCCCGCCAGCAGTCCGCGATGCATTCAAGACCGCAGGGGGAAGGGGCGCTGCGGGCGACCCAGCTGTGCGCCGCCTCCGCGCCCCGGCGTCCGGTCCTCTCCCCTAACCCCCTACGGACGAGCACTGTTCCGTTCACAGCCCCTTATGCAGGGCTAGCAGCGGGAGCCCCTACTTCGTCAAGACCGCGCTCAATGGCATTGCAAGTCTTACCGGGGTATCACATGCTCCAATCTCCGCCAAATCCGATGGCGCTGCAGGTTCCAGGCAAAGACACCGCCTCGGGCAGGGACGTCGGACCGCAATCGCCACCTCCGGTCAGCACCAGCCACACAGTCTCGAAGTGGTTAGATTCCTCTCGCGCCCTCCTGAATTCAGCCGACCGCCGCGGTCGCCGTCATCGTATAGAGATCAGCTCCGGCTCCAGGGAAGGGATCTCCGACTACCACTGCACCATTTCAGTTCTGCTGATGTGTACTCAATGCCGCATCGCCTCTCAAGCCTTCTCAGTGTTTTGATGTAGTTTTCCGCAAGAGATGACACGGATATCTGGCAGATGGTAGCCCGAACAGCAAGAGCCTCACATGAGTGCGGCCATCTTGCTTGGCGCCCTCTAGCGCCTCCCCGGTAGAGCAGTAACTTATCTTTAGCTATATATTTTTTGGTTTTTCACAGTATCTCAGTTGCCTAGTTATCCGAAGGAAATATGTAACATAGTGAAACCACAAAGATGGCAAAGAAGGCTTCACTGGAATGAATTTTACAGTATCTCAGAAAGATAGGTCTCATTGGAGCTGAATATCTCAAATGTCTTGCGGGGCAGTATATTCTAATGAGTCTTTAATGCACTAATCGCCTTTGTAATAAATTGGTCTATGGGCCAGACATAGTACCTTTAATTCTATGGAGCACAACATACTGTTGTTTCTTCACTCGTTAAAGCAATCACATAGCTTGGTCTTGAGCCATCTGGGACATGTAAATCTGTCCAGCAGTTATTAGGACATGACGGACATTGTCATAGGCCATACAAAATAAAATGATAGCCCTCATAAATGCAGCCCTTTTCGTTGAGACCAAAGAATGAAAGACAATTTCTAGCCAGTCTGGACTAAACCTTTCATTCTGTCGTAAATTTGGGAACTAAAGAGAGTTGATGTTCGATATAGACTCTCAGGTTCTTAATGGTAGAGCTGGTTCATAATGCTGCCGTAAGGAATTCTGGCCAAGAAAACTGAGATTAAGGTAGAATAGCCACTTCATTTTGTGATATTTCATTTTTTCCGCACCTGAAAGTTGGTTTACTTACTCTCATCCCCACAAGAAGCTGGTATTTGCTATCTCTCTATTCTCAGATGTGAGGGGATAGAATACAACAACCCTCACTCTAAAATGGTGCATGCCTCCTGATTTACAAGAGGCAGCACCAAGCCTCAGGATGATGGCAGTCTAATTTCTGCCTTTCAAGATTGGGTCTTCGAACTTGCCACAACGAATGGTTCTGGAGTGAAATGGTAATCAGCAGTAGAGTTAACCAGCTGTAGACTAGGCAGAGATGGCAAAGAATCCTGAAGCCTTGAGTGATGCACTTCTATTTGAAATTCTGATCTGAAAATGCCTGGTGATAAAGGTATCTGTCTGACCCGGGCTAAATATAGTAGGCGAGCAGAAAAGTAGCAGAGTGGCACTGAAAAGGCAAAGAGAACCATTTTAAACTAATAAGTAAATCTGGAAGAGTGAGAGAATACACGCTATGGGGTAGGCAAGGAGAAGAATGTGGAGCAGTGGTATGCAGGAGGACAATTGAGAATGCTTAGATGAGCTGGAGAGGTTCTGTACTGTAACTAAACGCTGTGGAATACTGACAGTTGGAGCTAAACTCCTTTTTAAGTGTATCGATACTTGAGCATGTTCAAGTAAACAGAGTTTTCTTCCAGGCATTACTGACAAGAAGGCATGTGCAAGACAACAGCTAATTCTGTGCTTGGTGTGGTTGCTTATGAAGGCTCTTGGATGAAGGCAATGATTCCATGATTAAAGGTTGCCACTGAGAGGTCACAATCTCTGTGAGCCAGTAAGAATGTGGGAACTGAGCCTGGAAACTACCTTCCTCCAGATTAACACTTAGGTGTCGATTCTGATCCTGGAAAAACCGGGTACGAATCGTCGGACGGAGTGTTTTCTCCGTCCGACCCGTACCCGGGAAAAACACCTTACAAACCCGCAAGTACGATTCGTACAGAAACACCATTTCTGTACGAATCGTAAAAAACACAGACCGGCAAAAAAATACATACAAATCGGATCCGGGACACCGCGGACGTGACGTCCGGACGGAGTCAGGCAGCGTTTCACGGACCAGCAAGTACGATCCGTGCACACGTCACTCCGCGCAGATTATATTTTACGGCAGCCAAAAACTGCCGGGAAATCAGGACGACGTGCCGAAGGAGCACCTGTACGCGTCGGACAGCCATGGACCGCAACCTACGTGTCATCCCGGCCCTCATAGCAGTCCACCTGGTGTACAGGAACCGACGCAGACGCCGCAGAAGGTCAGAACAACACCCAGGGGCAAAGGGGGGGGGGCAGGGGCAGGAAACATAACCCCCACCCAAGTTAAAAATCATACATGCCCTGTACATACCTGACCCCCAGGGCATGGTCACTTCGGGGGGCGGGGGCGTCTGCACCAAGGCCTGCGTCCGCCACAACGGAAGTCGACATGGACGCGAACCAGCAACACAACAATTGTGGAACGCACCGTACCCACGCCTTAAGAGCGTGGGTATGGGTCGTACCACGCCCACCCCTATGTCACCCCAACAATGGCAGTACGGCCCGTACCCACGTCCCAAAGGCATGGGTACGGGTCGTACCACACCCACCCCTACGTCACCCCAACAATGGCGGTACGGCCCGTACCCACGTCCCAAAGGCATGGAGATCCAATCACAGTGAAATATATAACAAACTTTCAAAATCAATTGTTGGCAGAGGAGGCCCCAGGGAAAACGCGCCTCCATGTCTCTTTATGTCAGCGAGGAAGGAAACGCCTGCAGAGCCCAGGGTGAGAGAGGGAAAAGACAACACAGGAAAGGAGATTGAGAAAGGCAAACATGAAATAGCGGACACTTAAAAGGCACAGGTGAGACGCAGAAAGAGAGGAAAGGGCGAGAATTAGTGTGAGGTAATAAAAAACAGGTTACAGACAGAGATGGAGACGTGGGAGAGGTGAGAAAAAGGCAGATGAGGGAGAAGACAGGTGTGAGACAGAAATAGGTGAGAGACAGCTGTCAGAGAATTAGAGTAGAGAGGTGATAAAAAAGCAGGCAGGTGAGAAAGGAACATGGTAGAGAGACAGAGAAGAGACAGGTTTGTGAGAGATAGACAGGTGAAATACAATGGCGACCGATAGAGGGGAGGCCAGTTAAAAAGGTGCAAAAGAGACTGCGGGAAGAAAAGAAATATCTGAGAGAGAGGAAGAGAGACAGAGAGTGAGTGAGATGGGGGTTGGTAAAGAGACAGCCATGTTATAAAGGACAACTGACGATAAATGTGTGGAGGAGACAGATGTGAGAGAAATAGCAGACAAGTGAGAGACTGTTATAGATAGAATCGGAGAGAAGTGATAGAGCTAGAACAGTAAGAAAGAAAGACAGTTGAGAAAGAGACTGACAGTTGTTGGGAGGGAGATAAGTTAAACACATATGAGAAATATGGAAGGAGAGATTTGTGTGAGAGAGGTGATAAAGACATAGAGGCATATGAGAAAGAGACAGCTTAAAGGACACACAGAGGGGGCATGGGAGAGGAAGAAGGACTGGGAGGGGAAGACAGGTGAATGAGATATAGTGGGTGAATAAGAGAAAGAGAAAGAAGTGAAAAAAGGACTGCAGAGTAGAAGAGACAGACATAGATAGGGAGGAGATAGGCATTTGAGAGAGATGGAGAGAGGTGAAAGACAACTGAGAAAGGGAAAAAGGGTGGCAGATGAGAGAGTTTATACTGTTCCTCGTCTGAGTCAGCAATCGTTGCCACAGTTTCTCGCCATTTGCCCCCCCCCCTCTGCTACTCTCAAGCCCACAGATGGCACAGCACCCGCCAGACCGCCTCCTCTATCAATTCATGAGTCTACCTCATCTCGGTGTCCCCTCCCTTCCCGGCCTCCCACCCTCTCCGGCAGCTGGGCTGAGTTGGGGTCATAAATATCAGTATGTTGCAGGAGGTACATTTGCAGAGGGGCCCAAATGTCCCGTGGGCGAGTTGTAGGTGGAATAAGTTCAGCATAAGAGTGAAGCTGATCTTGAAAATGTATAAGGTCGTTCATCCACTCCTTAAATTTTGGAGCTCGGCCTCTCCCCCAACGGCATGCAATCCGTCTTTTTGCTAACAGAAGGGCCAAAGAAGTATTTTTTCGTATCTTAACAGGCAATTTCTCAGTGTACCCCAAAAGTGCCACAAGGGGGGTATCAGGCACGCGCACCCCGGTCATCTTGTCCAAAGCGCTAAGGACCGCCCTCCACTAGTACCAGATCGGTGGGCAATCCCAGGCCAAGTGTCCAAACCCTGCCCCCTCCGCATCGGTCACAGTGGTCATTGTCGCACAGCCGGAGATGGTGCAATTGGGCAGGTGTATAGTAAAGTTGGTGTAAATATCTATAAATGTATGAGTCGTAGTCTGCTGTTAGCCGAAATGTCGCCAGTCTGCCAACAGCAGAAGGACCACTGTTCTTCCGTGAGGGGGTGTCCCATGTCGTCCTCCCATCTGGCCTTGGCCGGGGCCCACTCCCTCTCCCTCTGTGTAGTGCTGTACAGTCGCGAGACTACATGTTCTGGGGAATCCTGCTGCATTAGGACGTGCAGGGAGACCATAATGGATGGTTCAAGGGGAAAGCAGGGCGCAAGGGCACGGACGTCTTGTCTTAGTCGCACATAGTAGAAGCGTTCTAGCGGGTGGGGGAGGAGGCACCAAAAAACTCTTTACTGGTGCAAAAGGTCCCGCGTGTGTACAGCTGACCCCAAGTGAGCCGAGAAAGCTTCCGTAACATCCGACTACATCCCCCCTCCTGTGTAACAGGTATGTCGTGCCGTCCTTGCAGAGGTGCCAGAGGTGAGTACAAAAGGGGGGTTTGGAGTTTCTGCGCCAGATCCCACCAAGCACGAGTGGTGCATTGGACAGTAGTGGAGGCCAGGTGTCTAGGTACGGCCGGAACGCTCAAGTATGCCGAGTAAATGAGGCATGTATGGGGGGATGGATCCAGTAGGCCGCAAAGTGAGCCTGAGAGCAGATAAAATATAATTCAATGTCAGGGGCTTCCAGACCTCCAACGTCAAAGGGGCGCGTGAGGACCTCTCAAGCCAGTCTGGGCTTCTTCCCGCCCCATGTCAATCTAATCAGCTGTGATTTGATACTGTTAAAAAATTGTCGGCTCAGAGCGTAGGGTATGTTAGTAAACAGGTAGAGAAGCTTAGGTAAAATCACCATCTTAAGCAAAGACACTCTGGTGGCCATGGATAAGGGCATCGCAATCCATCTGGTTATTTTGTCCGTCAATTGATCCAATACACGGCCATAATTGTCCCTCATAAACTCTTCCCGACAGCGGGAAACGCGGATACCCAAATACGTAACCGATTCTGCGCCCCAAGCCAAGGGATAATCAGGCTCGAACCGCGGGGTGGATTCAGTCAAGGGGAATATCTGGGATTTACCCCAGTTCACCTTTACTCCCGACAGTCTGCCGAACATTATCATAACACGAAGGATTGGATTAAGGCTTATGTCGGGGTCTCGCAGATATAGCGTCAAGTCATTCGCATATAATATTATTCAAATTTGTCTCTCCGGATAGACCAGGGCATGCTCCCGATGATGTTGTCTGATTTTCGCTGCTAATGGCTCAATGGCTATAGCAAATAGGAGGGGTGACAAGGGGCACCCCTGACGAGTGCCCCTGGTTATCGCAAAGGGAGCCGATTGCACCCCGTTAATAAGGATCCGCGCCTGCAGGCCCGAGTACAGCAGATTGATCCAGGCCAAAAAGGGGGGGGGGGGGAAGACCCCATTCTCTGCAGCATGAAGGCAAGGTAGTCCCATTCCAGGGAGTTAAACGCCTTAGTAGCGTCTAGGAATATTGCTGCGGCTTTGGTTTCCGGGTCCATATTCTGCAGTAGCGCAAACAGCGTGCGCAAGTTGGGGGAGGTACCTCGAGTAGGTACAAAGCCCGATTGGTCCGGGAGGACCAATGCGGTCATCAGGGAGCTGATACGATTGGCAATTAATTTAGCTAGGATTTTCGCATCCACGTTTATTAAGGAAAGGGGCCTGTACGACTCGCAATATTTGGCATCTTTTCCTGGCTTGGGTATGGAGATAATGTGAGCCTCTCGCCTAGAAGGAGGAAGAAAACCAGATTCCCTAGCCTCCTCATATACATGTCGCAGGATCGGGATGAGCAGATGATGAAAAGTTTTATAGAATTCCGCCGGGAGGCCATCTGGCCCCGGCGCCTTCCCAGATGACAGCTGCATGATAGCGGTTATCATCTCCTCATCCTCGTGATGACGTAACAGAAAGTCCCGTTGACCATCCCCCAACCACGCAATCAGGCACCAATTCAAGAATGGAGAGTTTTCGTGCGGAGGGGTAAGAACTATGAGCACCGGGGAATGATCGGAGTAAGTGCGAGGGAGATGGAGGGTGTGCGTCAACCATGGGATAAGCCCTTTAGTAAGAAGCCACATATCTATTCTGGACCAGGAGGCCCGAGCCGTGGTGAATCAGGTCCCTTCCCTCTTTAACGGGTGCATATGTTGCCACGCATCAACTAGGTTGTGATCAGCAACAATAATTTTTAAAGTAGATTGGGATGTGGACCAGTGGCGGGGTCGCGGGTGTGAGCAGTCCAAAGCAGGCTCAATGGTGACATTCAGGTCTCCCCCCCATAGCAAGTGTGTGGAGCCTATTTCCAATATTTTACCCCAGAGTAGTCTAAAATATTCAGGGTAATCGGAGTTAGGCCCATAGCATGAGACGAATGTGAAGGTCTGTGCGGCTAATCTGCCCAAAGCAATGGAATACCGACCCTGCTTGTCTACCAGAGACCCAATAGGAGTATATGGGAGATTTTTCCTCATGGGAATGCACGTGCCACGTGCATACGATGAGTAGGAAGAGAAACTGGCATAGCTGGCCCATCTAGCAGCAAATGTAGGGGTAGCACTAGGATTAAAATGAGTTTCCTGCAGCATAGCGCATTGTATATTGTGACGATCTAAATACGCCAGGATATGGCGGCGCTTGTGCGAGTCTCCTAGTCCTTGTACGTTCCATGTGAGGAACCGGTATGTAGGCTGAGTTGGGGGATCAGTCACGGCGGCAGGCATAATAATACATATTCATCAGCAATGTATGTCAAGTGGCAATTGCAAATCGATTTCGCATCCAGGGTCTGAGGACCAGTGGCTTGTGGCAAGGCATTGATCTGTCCGGTTCTATGGCCAGAAATAAACTTCCCCCCTCCCACATCAGCAGCCCAATCCTGCCGTAGTCCCCGTCCCTCCCTCCCCCCCCACAATCCCGTGTCCCTAGAGACACCGCTCCTTACATCTAAACAATAAGACTGAGTGAGAAATGCAAACAACCAAAACTTTTCAACCCCAGCCAAGGTATACGAACAGTAGATAGGGTTCACCTGATGGGTGAGTTCTAGAGGGCATCCAAAACCTCCTCGCAGAAGCGAGGGCATTCCGGCGACATTAGAAAGTCATCTCGTACCAGTTCAGATAATAAGTCTATGGCTTAATGGGTGACCAGTGCGAAAATATCGGCGTTCTGCAGGATAAAGTCATTACCAGCACATAGGTCACAATAATGGGACAAAGAACTTACCAGGACCACACCGTCCAGTACATTACAGTCTCAGTAGCTCTGGGCAGGGGGGGGAGCGCGCCCCAGGAGTCCATACATACCATCCTGTTCAGTGTCTGTGTCGCATTGCTTCTCCTTCGCGCCCTTCGGCAATGACATAAAGGATGCTTCCCGGAAAGGGATATCGTGACGGCAAGTTCCTGTCCACTATGCAAAGGTTAGTGTAGGGCCGATGCGGCAGTTCATCACTCTATGTCGGAGGCGCCGCCGTGTTCTTCCAGGGGGTGCGGAGGAGAGGCGCGGGCCGCCGGCTGTCTTGCCAAGCCTTTAAGAAAGTCCTGTGCCTGTTGGGGGGTAGAGTGCGTGATTTTAAGCCTTGCCAGGAAAAGCATAGTGTAGGGCAGATTGAGCTGCTGCAGTTTCTTTTTGACTGGAATAAACTTTCGCCTCTGATCCTGCACTGCCGTGGTAAAATCGGGGTAGAGAGAGACTTCCATACCTTCAAACCGGAGCTGCCCATATTCTCGGGACAGGCGGAGAGCGGCGGCGTGGTCCCGATAATTTAGTATCCGGGCTATGATCGGTCGGGGAGTGGCCCCTGGGACAGGTCGTGCAGACAGGGTTCGGTGCGCCCGCTCCACCACCAAAACTGGCGAGAAGGCCTCCCTCCCAAACAGCGTGATAAGGAGACGCTCCACAAATTCCTCCATACGCCCTGTAGCCGTTGTCTCGGATACACCAAGGGTTCGGAGGTTATTGAGGCGGGAGCGGGATTCCAAATCTTCATTCTTAGCCACTAGCACCTTTAGAGCCCTCTCCATGTCCAAAGTCCGGGACGTGGTAACAGTGGCAGTGTCCTCGAGGTCCGAAATCCGGCGCTCCGCCTCCGTCAACCGGTCCTCATGCTTGCCTACCCTATGCGTGACTCCGTCCAGCCTTGCATTCAAAGAGTCCATCTTGGATTCGATGGAGGTCAAGCTGGACTGCATGATGAGCAGGAGTTCCTTCAAATCTGCAGTGAAGGGGGGTTGGGGTTCCGCGTGATCATCCTCCTGTTCTACCTGTGAGCGGGTAGCTTTTCGTGCTTCAAAGGACTTTGGCTGGTGGCCGTCCAGGTTTCCCCATCTCCAAGAACTGGGATGTGCAATCTCGTACCAAAGCGATAGGGGAGGGTGACCGACTGCGAGCGCCATGTCACTCACTTTCTCTCCGCCCTGAGTGTTTTTCGTAAGTTTATCCTCTCTGTGCTGCGCAGTTCATTAGTAGACCCCCAGGCCCTGTGCGGCAAAAAGGCACGGCGTCACCGCAGCGACCAGCCAAAAGCTAGCACCTCCTCATCAAAGCCAATGTCCAGCCTCTCCCGGCAGCAGCGCTCCCCCAGCCGCGGCGCTGTTCCAATCAGCTCCTGGTGCACTCACAACTTCATGCAATATCTCATCAAGTGGGGGGGGTGTCCGCATACAGTCCCCAGCCCCCCAACAGCGGCAATGCGAGTTTGGCTGTCCTTTGCAATAGCGGGAGATATTTCCACAAGCGGGCACCCTCCGAGCGATGTGGGTCCCAAGATTCTTTTTCTCCCTCACCGAGGGCAGCCCAGACTCAGGGCTAGTATCGGCACGGTCCAGGCCCAGGTTCCCAGGCCGCAATGGCAGCTCTCCTTCAATGTCCCCTTGTCAATAACAACTAGGATTCTCTTACTGGTGCTGTAGATCTCGGGCCCTAGATGTTTCCCGCTGGTAGGCAGCAGCGCCTGCCCCTCCGCCGTCCCAGGGCGCTCTAGTGGCCCGCCAGCAGTCCGCGATGCATTTAAGACCGCAGGGGGAAGGGGCGCTGCGGGCGACCCAGCTGTGCGCCGCCTCCGCGCCCCGGCGTCCGGTCCTCTCCCCTAACCCCCTACGGACGAGCACTGTTCCGTTCACAGCCCCTTATGCAGGGCTAGCAGCGGGAGCCCCTACTTCGTCAAGACCGCGCTCAATGGCATTGCAAGTCTTACCGGGGTATCACATGCTCCAATCTCCGCCAAATCCGATGGCGCTGCAGGTTCCAGGCAAAGACACCGCCTCGGGCAGGGACGTCGGACCGCAATCGCCACCTCCGGTCAGCACCAGCCACACAGTCTCGAAGTGGTTAGATTCCTCTCGCGCCCTCCTGAATTCAGCCGACCGCCGCGGTCGCCGTCATCGTATAGAGATCAGCTCCGGCTCCAGGGAAGGGATCTCCGACTACCACTGCACCATTTCAGTTCTGCTGATGTGTACTCAATGCCGCATCGCCTCTCAAGCCTTCTCAGTGTTTTGATGTAGTTTTCCGCAAGAGATGACACGGATATCTGGCAGATGGTAGCCCGAACAGCAAGAGCCTCACATGAGTGCGGCCATCTTGCTTGGCGCCCTCTAGCGCCTCCCCGGTAGAGCAGTAACTTATCTTTAGCTATATATTTTTTGGTTTTTCACAGTATCTCAGTTGCCTAGTTATCCGAAGGAAATATGTAACATAGTGAAACCACAAAGATGGCAAAGAAGGCTTCACTGGAATGAATTTTACAGTATCTCAGAAAGATAGGTCTCATTGGAGCTGAATATCTCAAATGTCTTGCGGGGCAGTATATTCTAATGAGTCTTTAATGCACTAATCGCCTTTGTAATAAATTGGTCTATGGGCCAGACATAGTACCTTTAATTCTATGGAGCACAACATACTGTTGTTTCTTCACTCGTTAAAGCAATCACATAGCTTGGTCTTGAGCCATCTGGGACATGTAAATCTGTCCAGCAGTTATTAGGACATGACGGACATTGTCATAGGCCATACAAAATAAAATGATAGCCCTCATAAATGCAGCCCTTTTCGTTGAGACCAAAGAATGAAAGACAATTTCTAGCCAGTCTGGACTAAACCTTTCATTCTGTCGTAAATTTGGGAACTAAAGAGAGTTGATGTTCGATATAGACTCTCAGGTTCTTAATGGTAGAGCTGGTTCATAATGCTGCCGTAAGGAATTCTGGCCAAGAAAACTGAGATTAAGGTAGAATAGCCACTTCATTTTGTGATATTTCATTTTTTCCGCACCTGAAAGTTGGTTTACTTACTCTCATCCCCACAAGAAGCTGGTATTTGCTATCTCTCTATTCTCAGATGTGAGGGGATAGAATACAACAACCCTCACTCTAAAATGGTGCATGCCTCCTGATTTACAAGAGGCAGCACCAAGCCTCAGGATGATGGCAGTCTAATTTCTGCCTTTCAAGATTGGGTCTTCGAACTTGCCACAACGAATGGTTCTGGAGTGAAATGGTAATCAGCAGTAGAGTTAACCAGCTGTAGACTAGGCAGAGATGGCAAAGAATCCTGAAGCCTTGAGTGATGCACTTCTATTTGAAATTCTGATCTGAAAATGCCTGGTGATAAAGGTATCTGTCTGACCCGGGCTAAATATAGTAGGCGAGCAGAAAAGTAGCAGAGTGGCACTGAAAAGGCAAAGAGAACCATTTTAAACTAATAAGTAAATCTGGAAGAGTGAGAGAATACACGCTATGGGGTAGGCAAGGAGAAGAATGTGGAGCAGTGGTATGCAGGAGGACAATTGAGAATGCTTAGATGAGCTGGAGAGGTTCTGTACTGTAACTAAACGCTGTGGAATACTGACAGTTGGAGCTAAACTCCTTTTTAAGTGTATCGATACTTGAGCATGTTCAAGTAAACAGAGTTTTCTTCCAGGCATTACTGACAAGAAGGCATGTGCAAGACAACAGCTAATTCTGTGCTTGGTGTGGTTGCTTATGAAGGCTCTTGGATGAAGGCAATGATTCCATGATTAAAGGTTGCCACTGAGAGGTCACAATCTCTGTGAGCCAGTAAGAATGTGGGAACTGAGCCTGGAAACTACCTTCCTCCAGATTAACACTTAGGTGTCGATTCTGATCCTGGAAAAACCGGGTACGAATCGTCGGACGGAGTGTTTTCTCCGTCCGACCCGTACCCGGGAAAAACACCTTACAAACCCGCAAGTACGATTCGTACAGAAACACCATTTCTGTACGAATCGTAAAAAACACAGACCGGCAAAAAAATACATACAAATCGGATCCGGGACACCGCGGACGTGACGTCCGGACGGAGTCAGGCAGCGTTTCACGGACCAGCAAGTACGATCCGTGCACACGTCACTCCGCGCAGATTATATTTTACGGCAGCCAAAAACTGCCGGGAAATCAGGACGACGTGCCGAAGGAGCACCTGTACGCGTCGGACAGCCATGGACCGCAACCTACGTGTCATCCCGGCCCTCATAGCAGTCCACCTGGTGTACAGGAACCGACGCAGACGCCGCAGAAGGTCAGAACAACACCCAGGGGCAAAGGGGGGGGGCAGGGGCAGGAAACATAACCCCCACCCAAGTTAAAAATCATACATGCCCTGTACATACCTGACCCCCAGGGCATGGTCACTTCGGGGGGCGGGGGCGTCTGCACCAAGGCCTGCGTCCGCCACAACGGAAGTCGACATGGACGCGAACCAGCAACACAACAATTGTGGAACGCACCGTACCCACGTCTTAAGAGCGTGGGTATGGGTCGTACCACGCCCACCCCTATGTCACCCCAACAATGGCAGTACGGCCCGTACCCACGTCCCAAAGGCATGGGTACGGGTCGTACCACACCCACCCCTACGTCACCCCAACAATGGCGGTACGGCCCGTACCCACGTCCCAAAGGCATGGAGATCCAATCACAGTGAAATATATAACAAACTTTCAAAATCAATTGTTGGCAGAGGAGGCCCCAGGGAAAACGCGCCTCCATGTCTCTTTATGTCAGCGAGGAAGGAAACGCCTGCAGAGCCCAGGGTGAGAGAGGGAAAAGACAACACAGGAAAGGAGATTGAGAAAGGCAAACATGAAATAGCGGACACTTAAAAGGCACAGGTGAGACGCAGAACGAGAGGAAAGGGCGAGAATTAGTGTGAGGTAATAAAAAACAGGTTACAGAGAGAGATGGAGACGTGGGAGAGGTGAGAAAAAGGCAGATGAGGGAGAAGACAGGTGTGAGACAGAAATAGGTGAGAGACAGCTGTCAGAGAATTAGAGTAGAGAGGTGATAAAAAAGCAGGCAGGTGAGAAAGGAACATAGTAGAGACACAGAGAAGAGACAGGTTTGTGAGCGATAGACAGGTGAAATACAATGGCGAGCGATAGAGGGGAGGCCAGTTAAAAAGGTGCAAAAGAGACTGCGGGAAGAAAAGAAATATCTGAGAGAGAGGAAGAGAGACAGAGAGTGAGTGAGATGGGGGTTGGTAAAGAGACAGCCATGTTATAAAGGACAACTGACGATAAATGTGTGGAGGAGACAGATGTGAGAGAAATAGCAGACAAGTGAGAGACTGTTATAGATAGAATCGGAGAGAAGTGATAGAGCTAGAACAGTAAGAAAGAAAGACAGTTGAGAAAGAGACTGACAGTTGTTGGGAGGGAGATATGTTAAACACATATGAGAAATATGGAAGGAGAGATTTGTGTGAGAGAGGTGATAAAGACATAGAGGCATATGAGAAAGAGACAGCTTAAAGGACACACAGAGGGGGCATGGGAGAGGAAGAAGGACTGGGAGGGAAAGACAGGTGAATGAGATATAGTGGGTGAATAAGAGAAAGAGAAAGAAGTGAAAAAAGGACTGCAGAGTAGAAGAGACAGACATAGATAGGGAGGAGATAGGCATTTGAGAGAGATGGAGAGAGGTGAAAGACAACTGAGAAAGGGAAAAAGGGTGGCAGATGAGAGAGTTTATACTGTTCCTCGTCTGAGTCAGCAATCGTTGCCACAGTTTCTCGCCATTTGCCCCCCCCCCTTCTGCTACTCTCAAGCCCACAGATGGCACAACACCCGCCAGACCGCCTCCTCTATCAATTCATGAGTCTACCTCATCTCGGTGTCCCCTCCCTTCCCGGCCTCCCACCCTCTCCGGCAGCTGGGCTGCGTTGGGGTCATAAATATCAGTATGTTGCAGGAGGTACATTTGCAGAGGGGCCCAAATGTCCCGTGGGCGAGTTGTAGGTGGAATAAGTTCAGCATAAGAGTGAAGCTGATCTTGAAAATGTATAAGGTCGTTCATCCACTCCTTAAATTTTGGAGCTCGGCCTCTCCCCCAACGGCATGCAATCCGTCTTTTTGCTAACAGAAGGGCCAAAGAAGTATTTTTTCGTATCTTAACAGGCAATTTCTCAGTGTACCCCAAAAGTGCCACAAGGGGGGTATCAGGCACGCGCACCCCGGTCATCTTGTCCAAAGCGCTAAGGACCGCCCTCCACTAGTACCAGATCGGTGGGCAATCCCAGGCCAAGTGTCCAAACCCTGCCCCCTCCGCATCGGTCACAGTGGTCATTGTCGCACAGCCGGAATTGGTGCAATTGGGCAGGTGTATAGTAAAGTTGGTGTAAATATCTATAAATGTATGAGTCGTAGTCTGCTGTTAGCCGAAATGTCGCCAGTCTGCCAACAGCAGAAGGACCACTGTTCTTCCGTGAGGGGGTGTCCCATGTCGTCCTCCCATCTGGCCTTGGCCGGGGCCCACTCCCTCTCCCTCTGTGTAGTGCTGTACAGTCGCGAGACTACATGTTCTGGGGAATCCTGCTGCATTAGGACGTGCAGGGAGACCATAATGGATGGTTCAAGGGGAAAGCAGGGCGCAAGGGAACGGACGTCTTGTCTTAGTCGCACATAGTAGAAGCGTTCTAGCGGGTGGGGGAGGAGGCACCAAAAAACTCTTTACTGGTGCAAAAGGTCCCGCGTGTGTACAGCTGACCCCAAGTGAGCCGAGAAAGCTTCCGTAACATCCGACTACATCCCCCCTCCTGTGTAACAGGTATGTCGTGCCGTCCTTGCAGAGGTGCCAGAGGTGAGTACAAAAGGGGGGTTTGGAGTTTCTGCGCCAGATCCCACCAAGCACGAGTGGTGCATTGGACAGTAGTGGAGGCCAGGTGTCTAGGTACGGCCGGAACGCTCAAGTATGCCGAGTAAATGAGGCATGTATGGGGGGGGATGGATCCAGTAGGCCGGAAAGTGAGCCTGAGAGCAGATAAAATATAATTCAATGTCAGGGGCTTCCAGACCTCCAACGTCAAAGGGGCGCGTGAGGACCTCTCAAGCCAGTCTGGGCTTCTTCCCGCCCCATGTCAATCTAATCAGCTGTGATTTGATACTGTTAAAAAATTGTCGGCTCAGAGCGTAGGGTATGTTAGTAAACAGGTAGAGAAGCTTAGGTAAAATCACCATCTTAAGCAAAGACACTCTGGTGGCCATGGATAAGGGCATCGCAATCCATCTGGTTATTTTGTCCGTCAATTGATCCAATACACGGCCATAATTGTCCCTCATAAACTCTTCCCGACAGCGGGAAACGCGGATACCCAAATACGTAACCGATTCTGCGCCCCAAGCCAAGGGATAATCAGGCTCGAACCGCGGGGTGGATTCAGTCAAGGGGAATATCTGGGATTTACCCCAGTTCACCTTTACTCCCGACAGTCTGCCGAACATTATCATAACACGAAGGATTGGATTAAGGTTTATGTCGGGGTCTCGCAGATATAGCGTCAAGTCATTCGCATATAATAATATTCAAATTTGTCTCTCCGGATAGACCAGGGCATGCTCCCGATGATGTTGTCTGATTTTCGCTGCTAATGGCTCAATGGCTATAGCAAATAGGAGGGGTGACAAGGGGCACCCCTGGTTATCGCAAAGGGAGCCGATTGCACCCCGTTAATAAGGATCCGCGCCTGCAGGCGCGAGTACAGCAGATTGATCCAGGCCAAAAAGGGAGGGGGGGGAAGACCCCATTCTCTGCAGCATGAAGGCAAGGTAGTCCCATTCCAGGGAGTTAAACGCCTTAGTAGCGTCTAGGAATATTGCTGCGGCTTTGGTTTCCGGGTCCATATCCTGCAGTAGCGCAAACAGCGTGCGCAAGTTGTGGGAGGTACCTCGAGTAGGTACAAAGCCCGATTGGTCCGGGAGGACCAATGCGGTCATCAGGGAGCTGATACGATTGGCAATTAATTTAGCTAGGATTTTCGCATCCACGTTTATTAAGGAAAGGGGCCTGTACAACTCGCAATATTTGGCATCTTTTCCTGGCTTGGGTATGGAGATAATGTGAGCCTCTCGCCTAGAAGGAGGAAGAAAAACAGATTCCCTAGCCTCCTCATATACATGTCGCAGGATCGGGATGAGCAGATGATGAAAAGTTTTATAGAATTCCGCCGGGAGGCCATCTGGCCCCGGCGCCTTCCCAGATGACAGCTGCATGATAGCGGTTATCATCTCCTCATCCTCGTGATGACGTAACAGAAAGTCCCGTTGACCATCCCCCAACCACGCAATCAGGCACCAATTCAAGAATGGAGAGTTTTCGTGCGGAGGGGTAAGAACTATGAGCACCGGGGAATGATCGGAGTAAGTGCGGGGGAGATGGAGGGTGTGCGTCAACCATGGGATAAGCCCTTTAGTAAGAAGCCACATATCTATTCTGGACCAGGAGGCCCGAGCCGTGGTGAATCAGGTCCCTTCCCTCTTTAACGGGTGCATATGTTGCCACGCATCAACTAGGTTGTGATCAGCAACAATAATTTTTAAAGTAGATTGGGATGTGGACCAGTGGCGGGGTCGCGGGTGTGAGCAGTCCAAAGCAGGCTCAATGGTGACATTCAGGTCTCCCCCCATAGCAAGTGTGTGGAGCCTATTTCCAATATTTTACCCCAGAGTAGTCTAAAATATTCAGGGTAATCGGAGTTAGGCCCATAGCATGAGACAAATGTGAAGGTCTGTGCGGCTAATCTGCCCAAAGCAATGGAATACCGACCCTGCTTGTCTACCAGAGACCCAATAGGAGTATATGGGAGATTTTTCCTCATGAGAATGCACGTGCCACGTGCATACGATGAGTAGGAAGAGAAACTGGCATAGCTGGCCCATCTAGCAGCAAATGTAGGGGTAGCACTAGGATTAAAATGAGTTTCCTGCAGCATAGCGCATTGTATATTGTGACGATCTAAATACGCCAGGATATGGCGGCGCTTGTGCGAGTCTCCTAGTCCTTGTACGTTCCATGTGAGGAACCGGTATGTAGGCTGAGTTGGGGGATCAGTCACGGCGGCAGGCATAATAATACATATTCATCAGCAATGTATGTCAAGTGGCAATTGCAAATCGATTTCGCATCCAGGGTCTGAGGACCAGTGGCTTATGGCAAGGCATTGATCTGTCCGGTTCTATGGCCAGAAATAAACTTCCCCCCTCCCACATCAGCAGCCCAATCCTGCCGTAGTCCCCGTCCCTCCCTCCCCCCCCACAATCCCGTGTCCCTAGAGACACCGCTCCTTACATCTAAACAATAAGACTGAGTGAGAAATGCAAACAACCAAAACTTTTCAACCCCAGCCAAGGTATACGAACAGTAGATAGGGTTCACCTGATGGGTGAGTTCTAGAGGGCATCCAAAACCTCCTCGCAGAAGCGAGGGCATTCCGGCGACATTAGAAAGTCATCTCGTACCAGTACAGATAATAAGTCTATGGCTTAATTGGTGACCAGTGCGAAAATATCGGCGTTCTGCAGGATAAAGTCATTACCAGCACATAGGTCACAATAATGGGACAAAGAACTTACCAGGACCACACCGTCCAGTACATTACAGTCTCAGTAGCTCTGGGCAGGGGGGGGAGCGCGCCCCAGGAGTCCATACATACCATCCTGTTCAGTGTCTGTGTCGCATTGCTTCTCCTCCGCGCCCTTCGGCAATGACATAAAGGATGCTTCCCGGAAAGGGATATCGTGACGGCAAGTTCCTGTCCACTATGCAAAGGTTAGTGTAGGGCCGATGCGGCAGTTCATCACTCTATGTCGGAGGCGCCGCCGTGTTCTTCCAGGGGGTGCGGAGGAGAGGCGCGGGCCGCCGGCTGTCTTGCCAAGCCTTTAAGAAAGTCCTGTGCCTGTTGGGGGGTATTAAAAAATAACTGTTTCCCCGAGTGCGTGATTTTAAGCCTTGCCAGGAAAAGCATAGTGTAGGGCAGATTGAGCTGCTGCAGTTTCTTTTTGACTGGAATAAACTTTCGCCTCTGATCCTGCACTGCCGTGGTAAAATCGGGGTAGAGAGAGACTTCCATACCTTCAAACCGGAGCTGCCCATATTCTCGGGACAGGCGGAGAGTGGCGGCGTGGTCCCGATAATTTAGTATCCGGGCTATGATCGGTCGGGGAGTGGCCCCTGGGACAGGTCGTGCAGACAGGGTTCGGTGCGCCCGCTCCACCACCAAAACTGGCGAGAAGGCCTCCCTCCCAAACAGCGTGATAAGGAGACGCTCCACAAATTCCTCCATACGCCCTGTAGCCGTTGTCTCGGATACACCAAGGATTCGGAGGTTATTGAGGCGGGAGCGGGATTCCAAATCTTCATTCTTAGCCACTAGCACCTTTAGAGCCCTCTCCATGTCCAAAGTCCGGGACGTGGTAGCAGTGGCAGTGTCCTCGAGGTCCGAAATCCGGCGCTCCGCCTCCGTCAACCGGTCCTCATGCTTGCCTACCCTATGCGTGACTCCGTCCAGCCTTGCATTCATAGAGTCCATCTTGGATTCGATGGAGGTCAAGCTGGACTGCATGATGAGCAGGAGTTCCTTCAAATCTGCAGTGAAGGGGGGTTGGGGTTCCGCGTGATCATCCTCCTGTTCTACCTGTGAGCGGGTAGCTTTTCGTGCTTCAAAGGACAACTTTGGCTGGTGGCCGTCCAGGTTTCCCCATCTCCAAGAACTGGGATGTGCAATCTCGTACCAAAGCGATAGGGGAGGGTGACCGACTGCGAGCGCCATGTCACTCACTTTCTCTCCGCCCTGAGTGTTTTTCGTAAGTTTATCCTCTCTGTGCTGCGCAGTTCATTAGTAGACCCCCAGGCCCTGTGCGGCAAAAAGGCACGGCGTCACCGCAGCGACCAGCCAAAAGCTAGCTCCTCCTCATCAAAGCCAATGTCCAGCCTCTCCCGGCAGCAGCGCTCCCCCAGCCGCGGCGCTGTTCCAATCAGCTCCTGGTGCACTCACAACTTCAGGCAATATCTCATCAAGTGGGGGGGGCGTCCGCATACAGTCCCCAGCCCCCCAACAGCGGCAATGCGAGTTTGGCTGTCCTTTGCAATAGCGGGAGATATTTCCACAAGCGGGCACCCTCCGAGCGATGTGGGTCCCAAGATTCTTTTTCTCCCTCACCGAGGGCAGCCCAGACTCAGGGCTAGTATCGGCACGGTCCAGGCCCAGGTTCCCAGGCCGCAATGGCAGCTCTCCTTCAATGTCCCCTTGTCAATAACAACTAGGATTCTCTTACTGGTGCTGTAGATCTCGGGCCCTAGATGTTTCCCGCTGGTAGGCAGCAGCGCCTGCCCCTCCGCCGTCCCAGGGCGCTCTAGTGGCCCGCCATCAGTCCGCGATGCATTCAAGACCGCAGGGGGAAGGGGCGCCGCGGGCGACCCAGCTGTGCGCCGCCTCCGCGCCCCGGCGTCCGGTCCTCTCCCCCAACCCCCTACGGACGAGCACTGTTCCGTTCACAGCCCCTTATGCAGGGCTAGCAGCGGGAGCCCCTACTTCGTCAAGACCGCGCTCAATGGCATTGCACGTCTTACCGGGGTATCACATGCTCCAATCTCCGCCAAATCCGATGGCGCTGCAGGTTCCAGGCAAAGACACCGCCTCGGGCAGGGACGTCGGACCGCAATCGCCACCTCCGGTCAGCACCAGCCACACAGTCTCGAAGTGGTTAGATTCCTCTCGCGCCCTCCTGAATTCAGCCGACCGCCGTGGTCGCCGTCATCGTATAGAGATCAGCTCCGGCTCCAGGGAAGGGATCTCCGACTACCACTGCACCATTTCAGTTCTGCTGATGTGTACTCAATGCCGCATCGCCTCTCAAGCCTTCTCAGTGTTTTGATGTAGTTTTCCGCAAGAGATGACACGGATATCTGGCAGATGGTAGCCCGAACAGCAAGAGCCTCACATGAGTGCGGCCATCTTGCTTGGTGCCCTCTAGCGCCTCCCCGGTAGAGCAGTTACTTATCTTTAGCTATATATTTTTTGGTTTTTCACAGTATCTCAGTTGCCTAGTTATCCGAAGGAAATATGTAACATAGTGAAACCACAAAGATGGCAAAGAAGGCTTCACTGGAATGAATTTTACAGTATCTCAGAAAGATAGGTCTCATTGGAGCTGAATATCTCAAATGTCTTGCGGGGCAGTATATTCGAATGAGTCTTTAATGCACTGATCGCCTTTGTAATAAATTGGTCTATGGGCCAGACATAGTACCTTTAATTCTATGGAGCACAACATACTGTTGTTTCTTCACTCGTTAAAGCAATCACATAGCTTGGTCTTGAGCCATCTGGGACATGTAAATCTGTCCAGCAGTTATTAGGACATGACGGACATTGTCATAGGCCATACAAAATAAAATGATAGCCCATCATAAATGCAGCCCTTTTCGTTGAGACCAAAGAATGAAAGACAATTTCTAGCCAGTCTGGACTAAACCTTTCAATTCTGTCGTAAATTTGGGAACTAAAGAGAGTTGATGTTCGATATAGACTCTCAGGTTCTTAATGGTAGAGCTGGTTCATAATGCTGCCGTAAGGAATTCTGGCCAAGAAAACTGAGATTAAGGTAGAATAGCCACTTCATTTTGTGATATTTCATTTTTTCCGCACCTGAAAGTTGGTTTACTTACTCTCATCCCCACAAGAAGCTGGTATTTGCTATCTCTCTATTCTCAGATGTGAGGGGATAGAATACAACAACCCTCACTCTAAAATGGTGCATGCCTCCTGATTTACAAGAGGCAGCACCAAGCCTCAGGATGATGGCAGTCTAATTTCTGCCTTTCAAGATTGGGTCTTCGAACTTGCCACAACGAATGGTTCTGGAGTGAAATGGTAATCAGCAGTAGAGTTAACCAGCTGTAGACTAGGCAGAGATGGCAAAGAATCCTGAAGCCTTGAGTGATGCACTTCTATTTGAAATTCTGATCTGAAAATGCCTGGTAATAAAGGTATCTGTCTGACCCGGGCTAAATATAGTAGGCGAGCAGAAAAGTAGCAGAGTGGCACTGAAAAGGCAAAGAGAACCATTTTAAACTAATAAGTAAATCTGGAAGAGTGAGAGAGTACACGCTATGGGGTAGGCAAGGAGAAGAATGTGGAGCAGTGGTATGCAGGAGGACAATTGAGAATGCTTAGATGAGCTGGAGAGGTTCTGTACTGTAACTAAACGCTGTGGAATACTGACAGTTGGAGCTAAACTCCTTTTTAAGTGTATCGATACTTGAGCATGTTCGAGTAAACAGAGTTTTCTTCCAGGCATTTGCTGTATTCCGTTTACTGACAAGAAGGCATGTGCAAGACAACAGCTAATTCTGTGCTTGGTGTGGTTGCTTATGAAGGCTCTTGGATGAAGGCAATGATTCCATGATTAAAGGTTGCCACTGAGAGGTCACAATCTCTGTGAGCCAGTAAGAATGTGGGAACTGAGCCTGGAAACTACCTTCCTCCAGATTAACACTTAGGTGTCGATTCCGATCCTGGAAAAACCGGGTACGAATCGTCGGACGGAGTGTTTTCTCCGTCCGACCCGTACCCGGGAAAAACACCTTACAAACCCGCAAGTACGATTCGTACAGAAACACCATTTCCGTACGAATCGTAAAAAACACAGACCGGCAAAAAAATACATACAAATCGGATCCGGGACACCGCGGACGTGACGTCCGGACGGAGTCAGGCAGCGTTTCACGGACCAGCAAGTACGATCCGTGCACACGTCACTCCGCGCAGATTATATTTTACGGCAGCCAAAAACTGCCGGGAAATCAGGACGATGTGCCGAAGGAGCACCTGTACGCGTCGGACAGCCATGGACCGCAACCTACGTGTCATCCCGGCCCTCATAGCAGTCCACCTGGTGTACAGGAACCGACGCAGACGCCGCAGAAGGTCAGAACAACACCCAGGGGCAAAGGGGGGGGCAGGGGCAGGAAACATAACCCCCACCCAAGTTAAAAATCATACATGCCCTGTACATACCTGACCCCCAGGGCATGGTCACTTCGGGGGGCGGGGGCGTCTGCACCAAGGCCTGCGTCCGCCACAACGGAAGTCGACATGGACGCGAACCAGCAACACAACAATTGTGGTACGCACCGTACCCACGCCTTAAGAGCGTGGGTACGGGTCGTACCACGCCCACCCCTATGTCACCCCAACAATGGCAGTACGGCCCGTACCCACGTCCCAAAGGCATGGGTACGGGTCGTACCACACCCACCCCTACGTCACCCCAACAATGGCGGTACGGCCCGTACCCACGTCCCAAAGGCATGGCTACGGGCCGTACCGCCATTGTTGCGGTGACGTAGGGGCGGGCGTGGTACGACCCGTACCCACGCTCTTAAGGCGTGGGTACGGGCCGTACCCCTACGGCACCCCAACAATAGCGGTACGGCCCGTACCCATGCCTTTGGGATGTGGGTACGGGCCGTACCGCCATTGTTGGGGTGACGTAGGGGTGGGCGTGGTACGATCCGTACCCATGCCTTTGGGACGTGGGTACGGCCCATACTGCCATTGTTGGGGTGCCGTAGGGGTACGGCCCGTACCTACGCCTTAAGAGCGTGGGTACGGGTCGTACCACGCCCACCCCTACATCACCCCAACAATGGTGGTACGGCCCGTACCCACGTCCCAAAGCCATGGGTACGGGTCGTACCATGCCCACCCCTACGTCACCCCAACAATGGCGGTACGGCCCATACCCATGCCTGTGGGACGTGGGTACGGCCCGTACCGCCATTGTTGGGGTGCCGTAGGGGTACGGCCCGTACCCACACCTTAAGAGCGTGGGTACGGGTCGTACCACGCCAGTGGACAGACACATAGGGGTGTGTGGCCATCAGCCCCAGCAGTGCCCAGACACAGAAGGGGTGGGTGCAGAGTCCTCCCAGCAGTGCCCAGACATAGGAGGGGTGGGTGCAGAGTCCTCCCAGCAGTGCCCAGACATAGGAGGGGTGGCTGCAGAGTCCTCCCAGCAGTGCCCAGACATAGGAGGGGTGGCTGCAGAGTCCTCCCAGCAGTGCCCAGAGATAGGAGGGGTGGCTGCAGAGTCCTCCCAGCAGTGCCCAGACATAGGAGGGGTGGGTGCAGAGTCCTCCCAGCAGTGCCCAGACATAGGAGGGGTGGGTGCAGAGTCCTCCCAGCAGTGCCCAGACATAGGAGGGGTGGGTGCAGAGTCCTCCCAGCAGTGCCCAGACACAGGAGGAGTGGGTGCAGAGTCCTCCCAGCAGTGCCCAGACATAGGAGGGGTGGGTGCCTATCACTCCCAGCAGTGCCCAGACACAGGAGGGGTGGGTGCAGAGTCCTCCCAGCAGTGCCCAGACATAGGAGGGGTGGGTGCAGAGTCCTCCCAGCAGTGCCCAGACACAGGAGGGGTGGGTGCAGAGTCCTCACAGCAGTGCCCAGACATAGGAGGGGTGGGTGCCTATCACTCCCAGCAGTGCCCAGACACAGGAGGGGTGGGTGCCTATCACTCCCAGCAGTGCCCAGACACAGGAGGGGTGGGTGCAGAGTCCTCCCAGCAGTGCCCAGACATAGGAGGGGTGGGTGCCTATCACTCCCAGCAGTTCCCAGACACAGGAGGGGTGGGTGCCTATCACTCCCAGCAGTGCCCAGACACAGGAGGGGTGGCTGCAGAGTCCTCCCGGCAGTGCCCAGACATAGGAGGGATGGCTGCAGAGTCCTCCCAGCAGTGCCCAGACATAGGAGGGATGGCTGCAGAGTCCTCCCAGCAGTGCCCAGACATAGGAGGGGTGGCTGCAGAGTCCTCCCAGCAGTGCCCAGACATAGGAGGGGTGGCTGCAGAGTCCTCCCAGCAGTGCCCAGACATAGGAGGGGTGGGTGCAGAGTCCTGCCAGCAGTGCCCAGACACAGGAGGGGTGGGTGCAGAGTCCTCTCAGCAGTGCCCAGACACAGAAGGGGTGGGTGCAGAGTCCTCCCAGCAGTGCCCAGACATAGGAGGGGTGGGTGCCTATCACTCCCAGCAGTGCCCAGACACAGGAGGGGTGGGTGCCTATCACTCCCAGCAGTGCCCAGACACAGGAGGGGTGGGTGCAGAGTCCTCCCAGCAGTGCCCAGACACAGGAGGGGTGGGTGCAGAGTCCTCCCAGCAGTGGACAGAGCCATGGTGGTGTGTACACCATCCTACAAGTAGCACAATTCCATGGGTGCATGAAGGCATACACAAAGTGCGACTATATTGAGAGTGGCATGCCAACACATCACTGACAGCAGTTTCCTACTCCCATGAGGGTGGATGTCCATCCCCCACTGCATGACACACCACATGTGGGTGTGATTACAAATGACACATGCTTACCCACCCCTGGCGCTGGCAGCACAATACACACACTGAGAGCATGCAACAAGACTGTATATTCATGTGCCACCCTACTGAACTAAGAGACCCAAAGGGACACACACTGTCACGCACATTCCAGGACTGAAAGGAATGTACAGGTGCTGGGGCAGCCAACAAGTTGGTGCCTCCCATGGAAGGAAAAGGGCGGAGTACCCACAGATACAATGCCCACAATTGTCAGACAGGTGCCCAAAGACCCTGCAGAACACGTAACACATGTGTGCGAGGCTGGGAGTACACACATGCATAGTGCGTAAAAGGGAACATGTCCACATGAAGTTATGTCAATATACTCCATACACAAGTACAGTGACCACCAAGGATGCCACAAATGATGCAGGTGGAGACATTGCTGAGCATGCATGGCCAAAGTTGAAGGGATCCGTCACACACCCAGGAAATGTAGACAGAGCTCAGCACAACAATTGGGAAACACCCTGCAGGGAAGATGTCAGGGTCCACAGAGGAAGGAACACACCTTGGGACAATGTCACCATACAGTAAGAGCTTACATGACCAAAGATTATTTGCAGATACCTTGTGATGGCACACAGATACCAGGGTCCACCCCATGAGCAGCACACTACAACATTTCCCAGACACCTAACACATTATCACCACCTCAAATCATGGAGCAGCACCACCACCAGCAAGACCAGAAAAGCAGTCGTGTGCAAATGAAAACCAAAATGCTTTATTCAGCATAAAAAATTATAGCTAAAGAAATGTCCACTATATACAGGGCCCATAGGCCAGGCCATGTGCGAAGTCCTGGTGGGGGACACTTGGGGATGCGTCTCCCCTAGCTTGCCTGCACAGTTCACTCTTCCATATCATCCACAAAAGGGGGGGCATCATGTGGGGGGAAGGACCAGGCACCGCAGGGACAGGAGGGGCAAGGGTAGGTGTTGTGGGTGCAGGGACGGACGACTCCACCACAGGGGGTGGGGCAGCGGCAAAGGTGGTGGTTAGCAGGGCGCTGCACACGGTTGCAAGCTCTTCCAGCGTCTCCCCTGCACCCGAATGAACCACAGGCCCCAAGGAGGAGGGGGGGTCAGAGGGATGGGTTGCAGCGCTACTGGGGGAGGGTGTGGACAGGGGGGGGGGACTCAACTACCCTGGCCGGGCACTGCCTCCACCGCTTGCGGGGTGGTGCCACTCTGGGGCTGAGGGACACACTGGCAGTAAATGACTCTTTGTCCGACTGTTGGGCAGGAGAGCTAAGGGGAGTGGTTTTGGAGGAAGTGGGTCGTGAGGACTGCGGACTCCCACTGTGGCTGCGTGGCTGCCGTTTGCCCCCCGACCCAGTGGGTGTGCCTACTTCCCCCTGTGTGTGCGTGACAGGTGGTGTGCGCTTGCCCTTCCCTGGTGGTGTGCTGCCTGTGTCTGGTGGGGTGCGTGCATGGGGACGTCTGGGTGTGCTTGGGACAGGCATGGGAGTGGGAAGTGTGGAAGGTGCAGGGGTGGGGGGGGACAGAGCGCTGCAGGAGACCCACTGCTGCAGTCAGTGACGAGTCTATGGACCACAGCAACCTCCGTTGGTCAGACATCGCTGCTGACATGCCCTCCATGTACGACACCATCTGTGTCAGCAGTCTGGTGTGGCCATGGAGGACATTAAGCTGCGATGTCTGACCAACCTGCAACTGCCGCAGAATGTCCACAGACTCGGCATTGACGGCAGCAGGGGAGACAGGGGGTGCGGTGCCTGGCAGGAAGGAGACATGTTGGCGCCTAGCACGAACGGAAGGGACCCGAGCAAGTGGGAGGCCGGTGATGGGAATGGAGGGGGCGGCGAGAGATGGAGTGCTGCTTTCAGCTCTGGGAGCAGCCTCCGCCCCCTCTGAGAGCTCAGCCTCGGACCCGTCAGCGTCATAGTCGGTGGTGGGACTGGACAGGTCCTCCGCCTCACTCCCCTCGGCCTCTGTGCCACTCGCTGCGCCAGACTCGCCAGCACTGGTGGCACCGGTGCTGGATCCCTCCTCAAGGTCCGTGCCAGTGTCTCCCTCGGTTTCCCCCGACGATGCTGTGGGCAAGGTGAAGAGACAGGAATAATCAGACACCTGTATACATATGACACATGATTCAAAACTACATAGGTCACAGTGCATAGCATGAAAAACAACATGAGTAACATCTACAATACTACGCACATATGTAGGCCCTGCACCACACAGTTGGTTGACCCACCATGGAGAGCATGACACAACAGCAAATAACTTGATATCAAATTAGACAGAGGAGCCAGTCTCTGGGGACAGTCGAGCACAGCATCTGGACCACACACCGTTGCCAAAAAAGGGATGAGCAGGAACCATGTCTCCTAACTTTTGGCACACGCTGCTTAGCAAATACATTAAACCATGCCCAACATGACTGGGTCACTGCATGTTGAGTGTATGTTCAGACAATCATCACACACAGGCCAGACCTGGCAAGGAGACATAAGGTTTGGACATGTAGGCCTTTCCTGCACAAACCCCCCCCTACCTGAGACAATGTGATTGAGACAAGTAATTACAAACATGCCCTTCAATAAATCACCTGTCCACACATACAATTGACAAACAACCATCATCAGATAGTTGTACCAAGACACACAGGCACTGGCCACTGTGAGTATGCACAAGCCAAATTGGGTAACCCTGTACAATGGACACATGTAGCACACTTTACGTAAATACAAATTAGGCCAGGGTACAATGCTACAGAGCCCAACCTATGCTGAAGACACAGAGAATGTCCACATTGTTGGATGACACACATGATGCCTAGGAAAAGGTGCCCCAGGGGACTGTAGTGGCCACACTCCTCCATGGTCCTGTATGGATATGACTGTAACAGAAGCGACCATCCCTGCACTATGCATATCTCACACTCATGCACATCATGTCTGAGGGCACAACATTGGTCATGCATGCTGTAAGGCATTACACTTTTAAGACACACTCCTATGTCGGGACTCAGCAGCAGTGCCAACTAACATGGACCCCACAATGACTGAACTGGCCAGGGCACAGGCAAGCTCACAACACATGTAACACACCACCCCCACACATGATGTTGCAAGCATTGGGCACTTGGATTAACTGCCAGCCTAGATAACCTTGTGCAAGAGTGACTACCCACTGACCCAGGAACACATGTCAAGGAGGGGAAGGGGGGAAGAACAGCACGGGTTGACTTTGTGGAACAGGATATGCACTGCACATATAAACCCTGGCAGTGTATCCATGCGACTGCGCACTTCCAAAAGCTGGTGACACACAACAAACACACATGTACCTACCCCCTTCCTGCTGCTGCTTCTCCAGTAAGCGCCTATCCAAGTCAGGGAAGACCACCGCCAGCACACGCTTCATGATGTGGGTCAGGCGCCGGTGCCCACGGTTCTTCTTCCCTTCTGGTGAGTCCCCCAGCAGGACCCAGGCGATCCTCCTGGTCCAGCACCGGATATCCTGCCAGCGTTTCCTCACCTGGGCCAGGCGCCACTTCCGACCCTCCACCGACCTCACGGCCCTGACGGCCGCCTTCCAGATCTCCCCCTTGGCATAGGCGCCTACCTGTGAGGATGACAAAGTGAGACAACATCAATACACCTGCTACATGTCACAGAGACACACATTTTAACAATTTGGCAGGTGTGAACAGGGCATAGTATGCAGCCAACTCATTGCACCTTTGTCATAGGGACATTATCCTCTGGGGAAGGCAAAATGCATTACGTGGCATTGAAAGTACACCGGTGGAATGAGGGGTGCGACACAATCAATGATCATGGCTCACACTGTGCATCACAAGCTACACCAGGATCATGTACAGCACCTCACAGCAGTCACATGCCCCCGGCCACTGACGAAACCTCAGCAGAGTACACAGACACACACAGGCACAGGACAATCACCTGCCATTGGCAACTGCGGGTACAAACCTCACTCGGCACATTTGCCACTTGACTGGGGGGTGTCAGAGGTGTTGGGCTAGCCCAGCACGTCAGACACACAGCACTGCTCCCTGCTCACATCAGATGGGTAGGGTATATGCATCCCTCATGCATCTGGGCTGTAACACTCCACATAGACACTCACCCACATGACAGGGGACTTACACACACACCAATGTCCAGGGGACGAACACATCATTTGGACACTCTCACCACAGGTACACTCAACTCACACACATCTGTGGGTACAGTCACCTGTCACACTGGGGGGAACACAGAATCACATCAGCGCTGTAGAAACAACATTCCCAAGTGGATTAGCCAGGCTGAATGTGGCATGCACCAGGCAGTGATTGTCACAGTAAGCACTATGCAAGTGAGGAGTGCAGACATGCACTACAGCATGCTCTGCATGGGAGACATGAGGCATTCCCCCCCCCCGGGACCCACTCTAAACAACATTGCATGTCTGTCACACCTGGACACAATGCCAGAAGTGACAGTCACAAAAAAGGGGCACAGTCTAGGCTAGTGGAGTCAGCACTCACCTGCTCCCCTGGTCTCCCATACAGGCTGGGGTACTGTGGGAGGATGACATCCAGCAATGCCACATTCTCCTCCAGGGTGAATGGCTAGGTCCTCTCCACAGACCTGGACATGGTGCCAGAGGAATCACGAGCAGCAGCAGTGGCGTGGAATGAAAGGTTGTGCAAGCAAGTGCTCTCTCATGGGACCTGGCTGCCTTATATTTGCCTTGCTGGCCTGTTTCATTTACAGGAGTACAGAGTGATTGGTCCATTTTATTTGCATCCTACGTTTCCTCCAATCCCTTTAAACCTACCCCAGTGAGGGGCTTTGCATGGTTTAAAAATTGAGCATGATGTCAAGTCAACAACCACTTTGCAACATAGTATATTGTCTCCAACCGACTCTTGCTGGCCACCTGATGAAAAAATGTGAACTTGAAACTCGGTCTCCATGAAAACCAGCATGCATTTAGGCCCTTATACTTGTCACTCATGTGTCCCCTATGTAATTTCACTATACACACACAGGTACGGTGCGTTCCACGGCCCTAGGGCACCACTACTCCAGTGATACGGTCCGTACACGCGTGTGTAGGGTCCGTATCACTATGGTTGTGTTGCCGTAGGCGTACGCCATAGGGATACGGTCCGTACACGCGTGTGTAGGGTCCGTATCACTATGGTTGTGTTGCCGTAGGCGTACGCCATAGGGATACGGTCCGTACACGCGCGTGTAGGGTCCGTATCCCTATGGCGTACGCCTACGGCAACACAACCATAGTGAGACGTACCCTACACACGCCCTCAGAGCGTGTGTACGGTGCGTTTCACACCTTACACTGGTGACAGGCGGCACACACAAAGGAATTGAGCTGTCATACTTGGCCATCAAGTCATTGTCAGTGCAGTCCTACATGTCTCGGGCCTAGGTGTGTCAGGCTGTGATGTGGCACAAATCTCCTCATGTTTGAACCCAATAGATGTGTGATGAGCTGTGTACACATGTCATGTGTGATGGTGCACTATGTGCCACACATCCCCTTCACACCTTTGACATGTGTGCATGTAGTACAGACTTGTTGAGCAATGCGTCACTGGCATGGCACAGTCGCCAACACCCGCAACTGTCCCCTGATGCCAGGTACACGGATAATTACCCCTGACATGTGACTACCGGCGTTGCACGATGTGAGTATGTCATGTGTGTGTCATGTGTTCCCATAAGCTTGCTGTTGGTGTTCCGTCAAATGCATCTGCAGTTGCTGCATCCAACATGTGCATGTGTGTGGATGGGCATGGCACACTATTATGCACACCAGGACACATGTGGAATCAGACGTAACGTGTGTATGTATGCATCGAACATGGACTTGCGAGACAAGGACATATCTGCGTAGTATCAATGTATGTGTGATCAGTCTTGACATGTACCCCTTCATGGCAAGGTGTGTGGTCTGTCCTTTTTTCAGGGACATGTGACCTGTGCCTCTAGTGTTCCGCAACCTGTCTGTATGATAAACATCCTTCTTCTGCACACATGTGGATGTCTGTCACTCCTGTAATGCGTCTGCCTGTTCACTTACACTGGCCCACAGCTAGTTTCATGCCATGTCATGTTGAGCTTGTGAATCCACATTTGTAGCTGGCTCTTGGTAGGAATGTCACCTGCCTGGCATACGTATCCAGGATATATTGCACAGACCTGACTCTGCATGTAGCATATGTGTATTGGCTGTTTAACATGTGCTCAGTACATTGACATTGTTGTTGTACTGTACTCACTCTTCGTTGTCCCTTCCAAATTACTGCAGGGCTCCGCCTCTCCCCCGACCAATGCCAGACTTGGCTGCCCTGAGGGAACGTGACTGTATACGCCGCTACCGCTTCACCCAACGGTTGATTGTGAACTTGACAGCAAGGCTGGCACCACACCTCCAACCGCTACACAGGTATCCTACTGCACTGACACCCATGATGAAGGTGATGGCAGCCCTACATTTCTTTGCCACGGGTACGTTTCAAGATACCATAGCTCATGTTGGTGGCATGTCCCAGACCATGTTCAGCCGTGTCCTGCATGATTTTTTAGAGGCCATGTTGGTTCACCTGGATGAGTTTATTCATTTCCCAACTCCTGAGCAGTTGACAGGTGTCAAGGGTGACTTCTACGCCCTGGGAGGGATGCCCCATGTCATTGGGTCTATTGATGGGACACATGTGGCTTTACTACCACCACAGGCACAGGAGGTAGCCTTTCGCAACCGTAAACACTACCACTCCATCAATGCCCTTGTGGTGTGTCTTGCTAACATGGTGATTTCCCATGTCTGTGCTCGTTTTCCAGGATCAGCACACGATGCCTACATCATGAGGCGTAGCAGGGTGCCTGAAATGATGCTGCACCTGGGCAACGAACGAGCATGTCTTGTTGGTGGGTATACTCTGTTACTCCTGTATTTAGCGTCATCTTTCTGTTTTACTGCTTCTCCTGACCCACTTCTGTCCATGATGTTTCCATGTAGGGGACTCTGGCTATCCCAACATGCCATGGCTGATCACGCCTCTCCGCAACCCCAGAACGGCTGCTGATCACCGGTACAACAACGCCCATGGCCAGACCAGGCGAGTGATAGAGAGGACCTTTGGCCTCCTGAAGAGCCGATTCCGGTGCCTCCACAAGACCGGCGGCGCACTCCCATATGCACCGGTGAAGGTCTGCAAAATCTTCCTCGTGTGCTGCATGCTGCACAACATGGCAGTGGAGAAAGCTGTGCCACTCATCCTGGATCCGGATGAGCAGGAACATCCACCCGTGGAGGACGAGGGGCTTGGTGACGAGGCAAGTGATGTTGAGGAGGAGAAGGAAGAGGACATCCGGAGTCTGCTCATACGCAACTTCTTTGCTTAGTGGTGAGTTGCAGTGTCTGAGTGTGCACGCATTGAACCTTGTGTGGCATGTGTTGCAATGTGTGGGTCCATCTGCATGTATGGCAAGTGAGTCAGAGGTGTGTTTGGATGTGTCACTCGAGTGATGGTGTAATAAAAGAATGTCTTTCCTGAGACACTGTTTTCACCTAGCATGTTGACAACCTTATACGTGTCGAGTACATGCCCATGCATGCGGATGTGCTTCTTTTGGCTCACTTCTTGTGTGTCTCTCATCCCCAGGTATTTGCGCATGCTGTCTGCTGGTGGCATTGTTGTGCTCCTGCTATTCCTCATGAATACAGCAACATGTGCTGAATCAGCGTAACATGCACGGACATGTCGAAAATTCACCTTAGGGTAAGGGATGCACCACAGCTTTTTGGGTGTGCTATTTGTTTGGAATGTGTGCGCACTGCTCCTGTTCATGTTTGGTTACTTTGCATACATGTAGAATCACTATGGGGCACATGACATGGAGCTGGATTCACCTGAATTGATAGTCACACTTGGTGACAGTCATCTGTAATGTTATTGTGGATTGGGATGAAGGCATCAAAGTGTGTAACACTGCCCTCGGAAACATACGGGATGCACCGGGTTGACATAGTGTGGGACATCCCCATTAGAGGCTCAATGGTGAATAGCAGTCTCTCCGTGAGCAGCACGGGGTGTTTGCCTCAAACCCGCCACTTGTGTGCCAGTTCTATGGATTTCCTGCATCTGTGGTGCAAAGGGGGGTGCCAGTGTAGGTTCCACATGTTCAGCCACATGACCTTTGCATCTGTTAATATAGATACATTTGCCTTCCGGCAAACATGACTAATAAAGGTGTCCCTCAGCCTCCAAGGTGCCTCATCTCTGTCAATGCAGGTCTCTTGCCACTATGCATGCGGCATGTCTGGCATAGTTGTCACAGATTGTGCATATCAGTCTATGTGTAGAGTAGCAAGATGCAAGCTGTTTGTCAGGGATTATGATATGTATTGTGCATGATGTACATGGCTGTGTAGGTATTTTGGCATCTCAGTCCCCACAACGGCCACTTTGCTGCATGTGCATCCATTGTCTGTGTGTGTGCCATGTTGAACCAGACACTCCTTCCTTCTCATACACCTTTTGCAGTAGTCCTTTCTGACATGCTTGTGTTTGTGTGCAACTTGTGGCATGGTTTTCAGGATATGGCGCCTGCTGCTGCAGGCCCTGCAGCAAGGGCACACAGAGTTTCTAAATTTGCCCTCACACACACGCCTCTAAGACGCACCACCCTTCCCCCCTCCACCCATTCATTTTGGTGTAATCTGCTTGTGTGTGACACAGTTGCGGTGGGAAAGGCTGGACCGTCTGCACATGCTACGTGCACATTGCACGTGCCTCATGTCCTTGCATGTGCCACATCACGCTACACCATGATGTTGAGGCCACCCACCAAGCAATGTCCATCCAATACATCTGTTGCATGCACTCAGGCATGCACTCATCGCCCACACTACACCTTTGCATAATGAGTGTGCAACTCCAACTGCCTACACAGCGCTGGCACGCCTTCCAGGCCCTGTCACACCAACCATGTCATGTCCCTCCTACTCCCCACCAGCTCTGTACCCCAACAAGGCCATGGGAGTGGTACTCCAGGCCTCTGCATGTAGTATGGTGTCGTTGTGGGACACATGGCACAGGTATCATGTCTCAGCGTGTCAGTCTACAATGTGTCCAGGATCCCCCTCTATACCATGACATGCGCACTGCATCTCATCATCATCTGGTGTCCCACTGCCAGCCAGGTGCTCCTCACCCTCCCCAAAGACGCAGTCCTTGCCAGTTCTCATATTGAATAATGCATGGTATCCATTGGCAGATGGCTGAACATCGGCCACCTGATGCTGGACTTGTACACGACTGAGGTGTTCATCTGCGGATTGTCCCCTTACAGCTGGGTCAACTGCTTGTGTCCCACCCGCAAGGGCCCTGCACAGGCACACAGTGTCCACGCACACGAGCTGGTGTGCATCATGGATTGCTTGCTCACATGTGCTATGCTGATCACCAGCATCTGTACCTTAGGCTTCAGCACACTCTGCATTATGCACAAGATCCACAGTTCAATCCACCTCAAGGCAAGACAGACCATCCCCCAGGTCAACTACAACATCCGTGTCTAATCCTACCCTGCACTCTACGGAGAAGTACGTTACAACTCCCATGATACTTGTCCACATCCAGGGTGCATCTGCACAGCTCTTCTTCAACATCCGGCAACCCAGCCACATCACCGTCCAACAGAGATAGCTGCAATGGATCACTGTCAGCTGCAGGATGACCTTCACAATCCACGCACACACTCAGGATGCAGCCCACAACCACGACCCCAACTCAACCTTGTGGCACTGTCATCCAAGACCCCATTGTGCCATCTCCATGCATCCAACCTTGGCCTGGCCACCATTCTCCACATCCACCTGACTCCAGCATGCAGGACATAGTTCTCCCACCTGGCTACACATACCTGGAACTCCCACCCCAGGACACTCCACATGATCCCTGACCTCTGCGCATGACTGTTGCTCTTCGAAATAGGTCTGTCCGCACAGTTGTGCAGGCACCCCCTCAGCTGGTTGGGCCCATCACGGGTGAGTATGGTGCTCCATGTCTGTATTGGATGATACATTGTGACCCATGTGTGTCCTGTGCCAGACTCAGACCCCAGGGTATGCATGGTTGGAGTTACTTCAAAACTCAGGCATGGTTTGACTTTCCAACACACACATGTTATGGAATAATGCAAAATGACGGCATCATCTCGTGATTTTTATGATTTTTATTAGTGGTGGGGTACGTGTTTGGGGGGATGTAAAGAGGTGTTCGCCGGGTGTCTGTAATCCAAAGTTCACAGGGGGAGTTGGGATCCTTGCCATTGGAAGTCATCAGAGTCCATGCCACAGTCTTTGTCAACATTGGTCAGACAGTGACCAGCAAGTCCATGTGGCAGAGAATGTCATTGGATGAGGTGCTGCTGTTGCGCCAGAGGGCCAGGTGCCAGGCCAGGTGGCCTGGGAGATGGTGATGGTCCGCTGACTCTCACGGTCTTTTGTGTGGACGACCCACCTTCCTGGGGGGACCCTCAGAAGCAGGCCGTGACGATGTCTGGGATGCTCCGTCGGACGAATCCTCCTCCTCCTGATCCCTCCCTGTGGCTGGTGTTGATCTTCGCCTGGTGGCACAGGGAGGGTTGCCCATGTTTTCGGCAATCCGACGGAGTGAACGGCTCATGTCCGTTAGCACCGCCACGAGCTCAGCCTGTCTTGCCTCCATCCGTCCTTGGTGTTTCTTTTGACTGGCATATTGCTCGGCCTGCATGTTCCTAATCTCATTGAGGGTCTCCACTACCTGGCTGATGCCCCTGGTGTCACGCCGGTATGTGTCCAGGATGTTGCGGACGTGTGACATAACGGGTTCCTCAGCTGTCTGGTCAGGTTCGCGCCTCCGCCATCCTCCACTCCCACCACCCCTGTCCACTTGAGCCTGGCCTGCCGTTGTGGGCACATCGGGTCTCCGGGACCCCTGAGGGATGGCATTTGCGGGGTCGCCTGCCTCCTTTTGGGTGCCCGGAGTACCTTGTCCCTCCTGGTCAGACTGGCTGCGTTGTTGTGTGCGAGCAGGGCTCATGTGTGTATCCTGGGATGTGGCAGGAATGGGGGTGGTGGTTGGCACAGTTGTACCTGACGCAGGTGCTGCAGGTGCTTGGGCACCAGAGGGGCCAGGTTGGTCGGGGTCATCCACGGTGTGGTGAGAGTCGTCGCTGCCGGTGGGATCATCGTCACGCCGAGCCTGGTCCTGTGATTCTTCCCCCCCAGTGTTGGGGGGAGATCGACGACGTTTCCCTGTATGCGAGAGAGAGACAATGTTAATGGTGTTTCATGCGTCATCCATGTTTCATACATATTCAAGTTGGCACAGTTCCTCTGGGTAGTTGGATATGTCTAGCATTCCTCTCACAGTGCACTTGTGGATGGGTATGTTGCGGGGGACAGATTTATATGTACTCCTGGTTATTTGGCCTGTCTAATGAGTGTTGGGATGCTTATTTGGCTATGGATTGGTCTTGTTGTGTCACATATCCATTGTGGGAGTGCCAATTTGCGTTGGCAGCCCCGGGGATGTGTGTTTGTGTAAGGGGGGGGGAGGGTGTGTGACCAAGCATGCTGTTGGGTGTGGTGTGATTTGTCATTGGGTCTACCAGGTGATGTGTCTATCCCCTCATGGTGCATGCTGGCATGACAGTGAATGTGAGTTCCTGTGGTAGGTAGGTGGCATGTGGAGTTGGTGTTTGAGTGTACAGTGGTCACAGGATTGCCTTGTGCTGTCTACAGCAGGGCCAAGTGTCATCTACCTTGTCTGTACTTGGCAAGTCCCTGTGCATTGTGCATGGTGCATGGGTATGTCCCTTGGCCACAGCTTTCAACACTTTTCCTATGTGTGACACACTCTTTGTTGTTGCATCATTTTTTAACGCAGTGAGCAGTGTAGCGAGCGTGCGTAGCGAGCGCTGCAGAACCGGCTTACGTGTTGCACTGTACGTGGCCAAATGGTGCTTTTTCATATCTATTGGAGAATGCAGGTAGGTAACTTAGGCATTTGTGAGTGGGTTCTAACAAACACAGTGAGTGGGTATACTGGGTGTAAGGTTAGGTTTGTGCCTGCAGCAAGTATCTACTCATGCACAGTTTGACACATGGCCCAGTGATTTCCAAACGAAAAAGGGGTGTTTCACGCACTGCCAGACCTTGTCAACATGCACACAGTCCACCTGCTGACGAGCGGACATGCCCACACCACCCAAGGGGGATTTTGTCTCCCTCTGTCTCCCTCTCTCCCTCTCTCTGTCACCCTCCTCCCTCTGTCTGTCTCCCTCTGTCGCCCTCTGTCTCCCTCCCTCTCTCTCCCTCCCTCTGTCTGTCTCCCTCGGTCACCCTCTGTCTCCCTCCCTCTCCCTCCCTCTCTCTCCCTCTTCCTCCGTCTGTCTGTCACCCTCTGTCACCTCAGCCCAGCTTCCTGGGCACACACACTTTGCAGGTCTTTCAAAGGCCATTGGCTTGTTCATTTGGCTTTGTTTAGAATCTCCCGGCCCCCATTGGGCAGAGTGTCTCTGAGTCTGCGCTGCTGCGGCGGTGTGTGCTGACACTCTTTCACAGTGATGCCTCTTCATTAGCTGCTGTTATGTGCAAATTGGGCCTTCATACCCATGTCATCCTGCAACGCGGCCGCCATTTGCAGGCGACACAGTACAGTGTCGGGACACACTGTTTGTATAGCTCTGCCCTAGGCCATATGGGCTGAGGGCATTGGTGTCTGCTTCTGAGTTGCACAATATGATTTTGGAGGCCCACCCTCCCGGCATCACGGACATCCTGTCTTGTGTTGGTGTTTTGTGTGGCCTGTGACTTGGCATGGCCTTGCTTGGTGCATGGGGCATGGAGCCGCTAGTGGCATGTGCGTGTGTTTGGAGTGTGGTTGTGTCCGGTGATGGCTTTGGGGTAGTTGCGTGCATTATTGTGAGTTGGGTTGTTGATGCGGTTCCCCCCATGTGGGGTGAGTTGTTTGTGTACTCACCAGGCTCGGCGACTCCTTCTACTCCGTGTACTCCCACCGGCGGCAGCGTGCGCATCACCTTCTCCTCCCAGGGATGGTAGTGTACCGGTCTGCGGGGCGGGCCACCTCCAGTGATGTTCCCCTGGTTATATTCATCAGTCATTTTGCGGCGGACCGTCCTCCGCAGATCGTACCACCTGGTTTGGCATTCACGCCTGGTCCTTCTGATGGGCGCAACAGCATTCACCCTCTCGATGATCCTCTGCCACATGGCTGATTTTGCTGCTACGCTGGTCTGTCTGACCAATGTTCCAAAGAGCTGTGGCTCGACTCTGATGATTTCGTTGACAAGGATCTCCAGCTCCGCTGTTGTGAACTTTGGATTCCTGTCTGTGGGCATGGTGTGGGGTGTGGGTGTGGATGGTTGTGGGTGTGTGTGTGTGGTTGTGAAGGTGTGCGTGTGAATGTAATGAGGGGGTGTTTGTGAAGGTGGTTGTGTGAAGGTGTGCAAGTGTAAGGTGTAGTCAAGGTTCAAGTATGGTGCTGTGGGTTGTCTGTGGGGTCTGGCAGCAGTGGGTCTGTTGCAAAGGCTCATGGTTTGTGTGTGTGGGTCCTTTTTATTGGTCCATTTGTGGGTGTGGCTGTGTTTGAACTTTGGGTGGGTGTGTTATAAGGAGTGGTTGTGTTTTGGGCCTCTGTTTACCTGTTTGGCTGTTGCAGGTCAGTGTATTGGATGTATTTGGGCTTGTTGGACGTGTTTTGTGGTGTTGTGCGATTCGAATTGACTCTCCTTGTGGTGTTTTGCAGTGTCCTGGTTCAGTACGTGTGTTTTTCGCGTCTGTGAGGTGCGTACATCGGCCATGTTGTTGTACAGTGCTCACATTTGCTATGGCTTGGTACGACTCGTACATGCGCAAGGCTGGGTGAGGGCGCTGGTATAGGGGCCTGGGGTAGGGTGCGTACAGGCACGGGCAGGGTGTAGGGGCCTGGGGGTACATGCCGTACATACGTGAACCTAGGGTACGGCGCGTACATACGGGGGGGCTGGGGGTACGGCGCGTACATACGGGGAGCTGGGGGTACGGTGTGTACCCCCAGCCCTGTATGGATGGTGCATACCCCCACCTCCGTATGGACGGTGCGTACCCCCAGCCCCCGTATGTAAGCACCGTCCCCCAGCACATACCCCCAGCCCCCCGTATGTACGCGCAGTACCCCCAGCCCCCGTATGTACGTGCCGTACACCCAGCCCCCCGTATGTACGTGCCGTACCCCCAGCCCCCCGTATGGACGGTGCATACCCCCACCCCCCTATGGACGGTGCGTACCCCCACCTCCCCTATGGACGGTGCGTACCCCCACCACGTAGGTACGGAGCGTACCCCCACCCCCGTAGGTACGCTGCGGTCCCCCAGCGCTACGCGCTGGGTGTCCGCACCGTACATACGGGGGTGGGGGTATGCTCTGTACCTATGGGGTGGGGTGGGGGTACGCCCCGTACCTACGGGGGTGGGGTGGGGGTACGCTCTGTACCTACACGGGGTGAGGGTATGCTCCGTACCTATGGGGTGGGGGTATGCTCCGTACCTACGGGGGTGGGGGTACGCTCCGTACCTACGGGGGTGGTGGTACGCTCTGTACCTACGGGGGTGGGGTGGGGGTACGTTCCGTACCTACGGGGTGGGGGTACGCTCCGTACCTACGGGGGTGGTGGTACGCTCCGTACCTACGGGGGTGGTGGTACGCTCTATACCTACGGGGGTGGGGGTACGCTCCGTACCTACGGGGGTGGGGTGGGGGTACGGCACGGACATGGGGGGTGCTGGGGTACGGCACGTATGTGGGGGGGTGGGCTGGGGGGGTGTTCGGCGCGTATGCGGGCACATGTTTGGACGTCTCCATGGTTGCCATGGGAGTTTTTTCTATACGGTTGTGCATTCGGACGGACGGGACGGATCGTACTTGCGCGCTCGGACTTCAGTTTCCCGATTCGTAAGTAAAACTGTGCGGGGACGTGTCGGACACTGTCTCCGACCCGAGGACATGTCGGGGAATTTTCCCAATGCGATTCGTATGGATTTTTTAACATACGAATCGTACTTGCCAGTTTGTACCGGACTTGTACGATTCGTACGTAAAAAAATCCGGATACGATTCGTACAGGGAATATTTTTAACGGATCGGAATCGGCACCATATTTGGGTGTCATCTATTTAGTGCTGAAAGTCCAGTCCAGTTGAAAGTCCAGCCATTTAGCCTTTAAAAAACAATGGATAAACTGCAAACCCTTGTGGCAGCGCAAGAACAAAGCTCCCTCACCATGGAATACTTATCTTAATCACTAAACCCGGTCTGAAGCTGATTATAGCCAAGCTTTGTACCTCGAATCCGTAGGGAAAAACTGTTACCTACGGATTTGAGGTACAAAGCTTGGCTTTCCAGAAGAACAGAGTGATCTATTGTATCATAGGACACGGACAGGTTCAGTCAAAAAAATGACTGTCTCTGTGCCATGCCCCAGTTTAAACCCTAATTAACATTGACTGAGTAAGTAAAACTTACAAACATAGTGCTGGATCATTTCATGTACCTCTCCCTCAAACACATAGTCAATACAAGCAAATAAGAACTTGGTCTAAAATTGGCAGTCCTCCATGGGAAGACCTTTTTTAAGGTGGGGAGTCACACAGCTATTTTAATCTATTGTGAGACCACAACCTTTTGCCATAACAGGGGCAGATACCACAACATGCTGCTCGGCAGGGACCCAACAGTGCCTCACCCAGTGAGATAGGGAGAACAAATTTGAATTCCTGACTAGAGAATATTCATATTTTGTGCTGGATTATTATGATCTTGTGTTGAAAGGAAAGAGTCAAAGTTGGTCACCAAACTCTGTGAAGGCAATACCATCAGGAAGAGGCCTGATGGATGAGTAAGTTAACTGAACCCCCCCTAGAAGCTTGATGTTATGGCTTCCATTATTGGAGTTATATAATACATATGTTTGTCTTTTCCAGTTCCTAATGGAGCTGCAGATGCTACCTACAGCAAGTACTGTCTTCCTCAAATTCTCTCTTCCTTCACCTTCTTTCTGCTGCTCTGCACATCTCCCTTTGGTGATAAATGGACAACTAAACCAGGGTTTAGACTTATGCCTATTAGATAGACTGGCTGCCTCAGACAGAGGCACCAACATCTTCAAACATGCTTTTATTGATTAATAAAAAGCCTCAAGGTTTCTGCCTACTATGTCCCCAAATCCTGAAACAAAGTATTGAACTTGTCAGTGCTCAGTGCTTAGTGCTTTTGGAATTTGCACTACATAAGCTACCTAAATTGGTTGATTTTCATTCTTGTCTAAAGTTGTTTGCATTCCGGCTGTGCCATTTCCTCACTTAAATAAAAGATCGTTTTAGATCTTCTGATTTTCTCTCTGTCAGCACAAGCATTGTCTACACTAAGAAAAATAGTAATTTGTCGCAGATGCCTCTCTGTCTTGTATCAATAACATACCTACTCCCCAGTTTACCAACCATCTGGTTGATGCCATTTAGTGTGTGCAGCCTAAAAGCCTTTTTTCACTTGAGGTACAACACAATACCAATCCACAGCCTCAAGATTTGTGTAATCTGGGAATAGTTCTGCTGAAAGTGTCTATATGTTGTGGAGTTCTGAAAGTCCTTGCAAAGGTGATAGGTAAGGGACCTAGATTGCATGAGTTGAGAAGGACCCCTTCATCACACCTTGCAGGGGGGCCCCCTAAGGTTTTGTTACGCCACTGCACCCGTCCGCATGCTGTGATGCGGCGGGAGAAGCCACTACACCAAAATCAGATCACCGAACTCATTCCAACTTAAACCTTCTATCAACCCGTCCCTAGGCTACGCCTTTTGCAGAGGTTACACAGGAGGACCTGAAGACTATCGATTTTCAATCAATGATAAGCTCCCAAAAATGATCTAGCAACATCTTTATGCCACAGCCTGTTGAAGTGCGCGCTCCTCGAGGAAGCCGCTCTTGGGGCCTTAATTACCTGAATTATGTAACACCAATGTCTTCCTGGTTACGTAAACGGGGTTGGGCCAGGACGTGGCATGCACTTTCCCCAGCATTGCCTCCGGCTGCTCTCTTATTTACTGATCGAAGGCTGGCTTGCTGTTAATGACAATTGGCTTTATACCAGATTAACCATTAAGGGTACGTACAAGAGTTGTGCTTGAAGTAAACAACGCCTGGTTTGACCTTTCTACATCCACCTCAGATGCCATGGTTGTACCTAAAGGCCGCCTGAAAATCTACCACCTTCTTAAGAGACGAGATTGCACCTGACTTACCTCTTCCATTCTATTGTAAACACCAAGAGATTAATTGTTTCAGGTATTTCACTTCTGTGGTTAACTAAAACAGCTCTCAGCCTGCAGAAATATCACTGGCAGTAGTGGTGGGGCGGGGGGGGAGATTTGAACCGGAAGCCTACAGGGTCCCAGACTCCCATAGCTAATCATGAAGGTGATGTCACCAGCATGACAGCAGTGTTGTGATTGGTCCGAGTGCTGTGGTTCAGAGCTCAGACTGGGAGTGGGTGCCTGTGCATGTTCTCCACCCAGGCTGTGGAATGCAGCCGGGTGGAGAACATGCTAAGTGCGCATGTCTGTTTGGCTGGTCCAAGACAGCCGGCCAAACTGTCATACACACTTAAGTGCATTCACCACTCCTCCCCCTGCTGGCTGTGACCACAGCCAAGCCCCGCCCGCCCGCACCACCCCAAAACTTGCTTCAGCAGGTGTTGAAAATGGCCCTTTTTGTAGGGTTATCCCCAAAGTTTTTGCTTCTTCCTCCTATTTTTTCCTGACCTGCTGTTGTTGGTTTTAGGACTCTGGGCACTTTACCACTGCTATTCAGTGCTAAGGTGCATATGCTCTCTGTGAAATTTGTATTATGGATTGGTATTTCCATGATTGGCATATTTGATTTACTGGTAAACCCCTAGTGAAGTGCAATGAGTGTGCCAGGGCCTGTAAATCACATTCTACTAGTGAGCCTGCAGCACTGATTGTGCCACCCACATGAGTAGCCCTGAAAAGGTAACTCAGACCTGCCACTGCAGAGTCTGCGTACAGTTTGTAACTGCCATGTCGACCTGGCAAGCGCACCCACTTGCCAGGCTCTAACATTCTTACATAGTAGTCACCCCTAAGGTAGGCCCTAGGTACCCCTGTGGGCAGGGTGCTGTATATGTTAAAGGTACGTACTGGTGTGTGTGACATGTCCTGATAGTGAATTAAAGTGCATTTCGTTTTTCACTCTGGAAAGGCTATCTGTCCCATAGGGTAGAATGAGAGTTTATTTATAACATCTTATAAATATAACTTCCCATTGGAACCAGATAGGAAGATAAAGTTTAGTATGCCTGAACTCAGAATGTTAAAATGCATCTTTTAGTGAGGGTGATTTTTACATTCTGTGTTTGAAAATACCACTTTTAGAAATTATGTATTTTCTTGCTTAGCCACCCAGTGTGCCTCTGCTAGGATGTGTATTGACTGTCTGGCTTTGGAGTGACAGGGGCTGGGGATGTGCAGTGGCTCCATAGAGTATGGGTGAGTCAGGGCTGGACTGAATAGACCTGGGCTGTATTCAGAGTAGTGGGAGGAGTTTTGACTAGCACCTGAATAGGCCCGGTGTGCATTTAGAGTGGTGGGAGGAGATTTCCCTTGCACCTGAATAGGCCCGGTCTACCTTGGACAATGCTTTCTCCGCCTCCTGCTGGGATGCTGGGCCAGAGAGGACCAAACTGGTTTGGACTAAGCACAGACACTCTCTGCCTGAGAGGACAAAGGAATTTGGAGTATATATATTGGGGCCCAGACCCCAGAACTTAAGAACTATTTTGGACCAAGTAGACTGCCAAGAAGAAGAGCTGGAGAAGCTGTGAGGAGGAACTACCACTTTGCCGAGTGCTTTGCTGTGTTGGCCTGTAGTGGCTGCTTCTGTCTAGGGCAGTGAAAAGACTGGACTGAACTTTCTACAACTTCTTTATTGAGTTTCTCCAAGGGCTTGAGGTAGACTTTGCCCCCTGTTCAAGAAGTCTCAGGAACAGCAAAGACTTCAAGTTCTTCTGCCATCAGCACTGGGGACTGTGTGTTTTTTGTTGCAACAGAAGAAAAAGCAACCCGATGCCATCTACGATGCACTCCTGAAGCACTGCCGACGCACTGCCGATGCACTGCCGGCGCCGCTGCCAACTCCGTGTCTTGAAGGCACCGCAGAAGGCATGTCACATGCCGGGTCTCACCGATGACACCACCCAACATTGCCACCGAGCTGCTGCTTGCAACGCGATCTGTGGGCACCGCACTTCGCACCGCCTCGCTTCACGGTGACACCCTGGTATCCCCGACGACGCTGCTCCACGCTGACATTGACGACACTGCTTACACCATGGTTTGAGGGCACTGCTTGTAAGTTACACGACGCACCGCCATCACCCTGCACCACGGCATTGGCCCACTGACACCGGCGCAATCGACTCCAGTTCGTCAACTGACAACAGCGCTTCAGGAACGATGACGCAGCTACTTGCACCGTGACCTGCCAGCACCACGACGAGCAACGCATCACTTCGCACTGCAGCCCTGGTCTCACCGATGCGGCTGCCTGCACCATGAACCGAGGGCACCGCACGCCACACCGTTGCACTTCGCACCCCAGCCCGGCGCTTGCAGACGCTGGCGCTACCAACTTCAACCTTAAGGAGTTCGATCTGCAATACGTGTGACTTCAAGGGCCCGATGACTCCTGCACCGAGCTCCGGAACTGATGCCTGCGGACGCTGGCCCTTCGGGGCTCATCGAGAGTTCGTCTATTCCCTACATTTCTAATGGTTCTGTTTTGTGGGTCTTCCCGACACCGTAGCTGGCCCGCGACGCCGGGGTCAGCCAGAACTGTTTGGATTTGTTGTTCACAACGCAGTGATAGCCCCAGATGGAGCTATTGACTTCAAGGAACTGTATTTCAATTCTATTTTGATTACTAAAGATTTCTGAGAACTGTATGGTGGATTTTTATCGTTTTTGGTCTTGTTTTGGATATATACAAATATTGGATCTTTTTCTAAACTGGTGTGGTGTCCTTTTGTAGTGCCTTCACTGTATTATTGTTGGTTATGTACAAATGCTTTACACACCGTGTTGGACTTGGCCCTTTTTGCAGGGTCATCCCTTAACTTTTTGTCTTCCTCCTATATTTTTTCTGACTTGTTGTTGGCTGTTTTATGACTCTGGGCACTTTACCACTGCTGACCAGTGCTAAAGTGCATATGCTCTCCCTATTGTAAATTAATGTATGAATTTGTGATTCCATGATGGGTTGGTTTGGTTTACCTGTCACACCCTAGTACAGTGCACCATGAGTGCCCAGGGCTTGTAAATCCAAATGCTGCTGGTGGGCTTGCAGCACTGGTTGTGCCACCCACGAAGCAGCCTGTAAACATGTGTCTAAGGTCTGCCATTGCAGAGCCTGCGTGCAGTCTGGTAGTGTCATGCTGACTGGGCAAGTGCACCCACTTGCCAGTCCCTAAACCTTCCCTTTTCTTTATATCAGACACCCCTATGGTAGGCCCAAGGGCAGGGTGCACTGTAAGGATAAGGTAGGACATGCCCTGATGTGTGTGGCATGTTCTAATAGTGAATTACAGCCATTTTCGTTTTTCACTATTGCAAGGCTACCTGTTCTCCATAGGCCAGAATAGGCAGTTTGATTATTACATTTTATGATCCTAACTGACTCAGGGAACATGGTAGAAATTTGAATTTAGTATGCCTGAACTCAGAATGATAAAATACATCTTTTAGTAAAGTTGGTTTTAACATTCTGTGTTTGAAAATACCATTTTTAGAAAGTAGGTATTTTCTTGTCTAACCATTCAAGCCTGCCTCTGCTAGGCTGTGTATTCCCTGTCTGGAGTTTGAGTGACAGGGCTGGGGAATTCCAGGAGACAGGGTGAGTCCGCCCAGTGGTGAATAGAGAGATCTGCATCTAGATGGGAGGGAGGAGTTGCACCTGGGACCTGAATAGGACAGTGCCTGCCCCCCACAGTGCTGGCTCCACCCCCTGTGGTGCGTCTGATGTCTCTGCCCTGCACTGTGAAAGGAGAGAAGAAATCATGTCAACAAAGTGCTCCAGGGCTGTGCTTTCCCTCCACAATGCTGGCTCCACCTCCTGTGGGGCGTCTGATGTTTCTGCCCTGCACTGTGAAAGGAAAGAAGGAGTCATGTAAACAGAGTGCGCCAGGACTGGTTTGGACTGGGCAAAGGTCCCTCTGCCCTCAGAGGACAAAGGATTTTGGGGTATAAATATTGGGACCCTGATCTCAAGAAATTAGATCACTTTGGGAAAACAAGAAGAACCTCTGCTGAGGGAGGAACCAGAAGAAGCTGAGGAGGAAACTATCCCTGAACCTGGGGGATTGGCCTGCAGTGGTTGCCTTACTGCCAAAGAGAGGAGAAAGGAACTTTGTGTGTACTTTGCTCAACTTGTGAAGGATCTCCAAGGGCTTGGAAAAGAGCTTGCCTCCTGCTGAAGTCTCAGGAACAACAGACTTCACCCCCCAGCTCCCCAGAGTTCTTTGGAAGTGCCTGCTGCTGTTGTTGGGCCTTCTGAGGGACTGCGTGTCTCAAGGAGCTGAAAGCGTGACTCAAGAAGGAGAAGCGTGCCGCCTTCGGAGCTGTTGTCGTCGCATCTCGTAAAGTGTGTCGCCGCTGCAGCATCGCATCGAGCGGAAGCGTCTCGCATCATCCAGGAAGTGTCTCGCAACGCCGAAGGAGCGTGTCGCCATCGCAGTCATCGTAGCTGACGCATTGCACCACATCAAGAGAAGAGTCTCGCATCGAGGATGAAGCGTGTCGCCATCGCAGCCATCGTAGTTGCCGCATTGCACCGCATCAAGAAAAGCGCCTCACATCCACGGTGAAGCGTGCCGCCGTCGGAGCTGCTGTCGTCGCATCGTGTAAAGGGGTGTCGCCGCTGCAACATCGCATCGAGCGGAAGCGTCTCACAAACGTCGGAGAAGAGTGTCGCTGCCAAAGCCGCTGTCGTCACATCGCGTAAAATATGTCGCCACTGCAGCTGACGCATCGAGTCGAGACTTCTCGCAACATTGGAGAAGCGTGCCGCATCTGGAAGATCTTCACGTCTTTATTTTTTTGCACCAAAAACTTCATCGCATCAACATCGTTGCAACACTTTCGTTGCCCTGCGTGTCGCATCTAAAAGGTACATTGACTTAAAGTGTCGCATTTAAGAACTTAAGAGAACTAAGCACAATTCTACCTTCTAAAGTAACAGTATTGTGTATTTTTGTCGTTTAATGGTCTTGTGGTAAATCTATATAAAGAATACTTATTTTTTATATAAAACCTGTGTGGTGTCCATCTGTAGTGTTGTCACTTAGTTACTGTATGTGTTCACAAATGCTTTACACACTGCCTCTGACATAAGCCTGTCTGCTCGTGCCAAGCTACCAAGGGGGTGAGCAGGGGTTATTTTAGGAGTGTACCCCCTTACCCTGACTAGAGGAGGAGGTCCCTATTTGTCACAAGTGCATACCTGTGCCAACTAGAGACCCCCAAGTCTAACACACCGCCTCTAAGATAAGCCTGACTGCCCGTGCCAAGCTACCAAGGGGGTGATCAGGGGTTAGTTTAGGAGTGTAACTCCCTTATACTGACTAGAAAGAAGAGTCCTAACATGGAAAAAGGTGCAAATCCTTGCCAAATAGAGACCCCCATTTCTAACAACAGGGAAAAATAAAATAATAATAACTTTGTGTTATCAGTAGAGGCTGCTACCGGACGGGGGTGGTGGGGCAGCGGGCAGCAGGGCAGCAGGGGAGTAGACAGAAGTGAGTGAAAAAAGAAAAGGACTTACCTGGAACAGCCGGCTGCCACCTCTCCTCCTTCCTCGTCTTCTTCAGCTTCCTTCTTCCTGGCTCCAGTCCTGGCCGGCAGCAGGAAGCACCCGGCTGCACAGGCTCCCCAATAGCCAATCACAATGCTGCAATGCAGCGTTGTGATTGGTCTGGGCGCTGTGGTTCGGCACTCAGACGGGGACAGGGAACCTGTGCATGTTTCTCACCAGTCTGTGTAATGCAGCCTAGTGGGGAACATGCAAAGTACACATGACTGTTTGGCTGCCCATCGTGGGCAGGCCAAAGAGTTATGAGCACTTAGGGCACAACTTTCCAAACTTTTCATGTTGGTGACACACTTTTTGGAAATGCATCATTTTGGGACACAGCAAGGCAGTGTAGCGAGCGAGCGTAGCGTGCAAGCCCAAACCCCCTAAGCGGAGTTCAGAAGAAAATTTTGAAATAAAAGTGGGCAAATGGTGCATTTTCTAGAAAATTTGAGAAAGCAGGAAGGTTACTAAAGCAATTGTGAATCTGTTCTAACAAAGACAGTGACTGGCAAAACTGGGTGTAAGGTTAGGTTTGTGCCTGAAGCAAGAATATAATCATGCACACATTGACACATGCCCCAGTGATTTACGACACACAAAAAGGGCTGGTTCACGCACCGCCAACCCTTTCAACCATGCACAAAGTCCGCCTGCTGCCGAGCGAGCGTAGCGACTGAGTCCAAACCAACCAAGGGAGATTCTGTCTCCCTCTGTCTCCTTCTCTCTGTCTCCCTCTCTCTCCGTCTCCCTCTCTCTCCCTCTGTCTGTCTCCCTCTCCTTCCCTCTGTCTCCCCCTGACTCCCTCCCTCTGCCTCCCTCTCTCTCTGTCTACCTCTCTCTGTCTCCCTCCCTCTCCCTCCCTCTGTCACCCTCTGTCTCCCTCTCTCTTTCTCCCTCGGTCTCCCTCTGTCTCCCTCTCCGTGACCCCCTCTGTCTCTCTGTCTCTATCTGTCTGTCTCAGTCTCTACCTCTGTCTGTCCCTGTCTCTGTCCCTGTCTCCCTCCATCGGTCTCCCTCTCTGTCTCTCTGTCTGTCTCTGCCTCTATCTGTCTGCCCCCGTCCCTGTCTCTGTCTGTCTCTGTCTGTCTCTATCTCTGTCTCCCTCTGTCTCCCTCCCTCTCTCTCTGTTTCCCACGGTTTACCTCTCTCTCTCTGTCTCCCTCCCTCTGTCTGTCTTCCTCTGCCTGTCGCCCTCTGTCTCCCTCTGTCTGTCCCCCTGTCTCCTTCCCTCTGTCTCCGTCCCTCTGTCTCCCTCTCTCTGTCTCCCTCTCTCTCTGTCTCCCTCTGTCTCTGTCTCCCTCTCTCTCTCCCTCTGTCTCCCGCTGTCTGTCTCCCTCTTACTCTGTCTCCCTCTCTGTGTGTCTCCTTCTCCCTCTGTCTCCCTCTCTCTGTCTCCCTCTCCCTCCCTCTGTCTACCCCGGACTCCCTTCCTCTGTCTCCCTCCCTCTGTCTCTCCCTCTCTCTCTCACACGGTTTCCCTCTCTCTCTGTCTCTCTCCCTCTGTCTGTCTCTCTCTGTTTGTCTCCCTCTCTGTCTCCCTCCCTCTGTCTGTCTCCCTCCCTCTGTCTCCCTCCCTCTGTCTCCCTCCTCCCTCTGTCTGTCACCCTCTGTCTCCCTCTCTGTCTCCCTCTGTCTCCATTCCTCTGCCTCCCTCTCTCCCTCCGTCGCCCTCTGTCTGTGTCCCTCTGTCTGTCGCCCTCGGTCTCCCTCTCTGTCTCCCTGTCTCTCTCCCTCTCTCTCCTTCTGTCTGACTCCCTCTCTCTCTCTCTCTCTGTCTCCCTCTCTCTGTCTCCCTCCCTCTCTCTCTCTCTCTCCATCTCCCTCCATCTCTCTCTCCCTTCCTCTCCCTCTGTCTGTTACCCTCTGTCACCTCACCCCAGCTTCCTGGGCACACACACTTCGCAGGTCTTTCAAAGACCATTTACTTGTTAATGAGGCTTTGTTGTGAATCGCCCGGCCCCCATAGAGCAGAGTGTCTCTGAGTCTGCGCTGCTGCGGCGGTGTTTGCGGACACTCTTTCAAAGGTATGCCTCTTAATTAGCTGCAGTTATGTGCTAAATGGCCGTTAATACCGTTGTCATCCCGCGACACGCCCACCATTTGCAGGCAACACAGTACTGTGTCGGGACACACAGTTTGGAAAGCTCTGACTTAGGGCATGCAAACCACTCCTCCCCCTGCTCTGGCCAGCCCCCCATCCTCCCTGCCACTAACTGCGATATGATTTCTTTTTCTTAATAACGTCCCGTTATTATCATTTTATTTTTCCTTTTGACCAGTGGGCGATGCTTCTCCGCCTTAGAGGAGGATCTGCCACAGCGTGTTATTATCATTTTATATTTCCTTTTTGCACTGCTGAAAAGCAGATCGTCTCTAGCAAATAGTATCTGAACCTACACACAGCTGGCCTATACTCTTAATTTACCCTTCAGTCCAGACCCCCTACTGAAGGTTATTAAACCATGCCCTGTTACATGGTCTGACCACATTGTGCAACTTTTTAATACCAATCATTCCCTAGTCTTTTTGTAAGAAGACTATTGCCCCCCTCGGAGCAGTGGAGGATAGCCCGCTCCTCTACTACGCCTTTCTCTTCACCCTTGTTGCATTCTTCCATAAGTAGGAGGACAACAATGTAATCTTAATCTTTTCTGTTGGCCATTCGATTTAGTAGCTGTCATCACTCTTTTTTCCAATCGTGTATACCAAGCCTCTTAGCTTTACTTAGGGTAAACGTGTTTCATTCCCTATAGGGACTTCATCAGGGCCTAAAAAGATTTTATACATATACAGAAATCAGTGTATTGTATTGGTTAAAATCAATGTCAAAAAATTTTTATTCAGCATCTTTAAAATAGTCAATTTTTATGTTATTTTTTCTATAAATCTTTAATTAATAACAATAAATACTCTGGAAATGTATAACACAAAACTACACTTCCATGTCAATTTATCCGAGAATACCCCATGTGCAAACTATGAATGTCCCCTTTCTATCCCTGTTTGGACTGAATCCTGTCCATTTTTCCCATTCTTTTGTTTTTCGAGTGATTATAGCGACTCTGTTTATCTATTCCATTTCCCTTGGCCTCAGTTTCTATAGTTTACATACTCATCTAAATTCAAGATTACCATGCAGGAGGACCAATCCTTGCTTACAATTATCTGAGGTTTCTTTTCCCTCAAAAAAGGAAACCTCAGATAATTGTAAGTAAAGATGTATTTTAAAAAATAATATAAAAATGCTGAATACAAAAAATTGTAAAAGTGATTTTAACCAATACAATACACTGATTTTTGTATGCATATAAAATATTTTTAGGCCCTTATGAAGTCCCTATATGGGAAGAAAAGCATTGGCTGGGTCTGCCTAAGTAAAGTGATGTTTTTTAATTGAATAGAAGATCTTAAGTTAACGCACAACGCTTGATGATTTACCCTAGAGTAAAGCTGTGAGGCTTGGTATACACGATTGGAAAAAAGAGTGATTACAGCGACGGGCATTACCTTTAGCATTACCTTTAACTCTTGACGCCACCGATTGTGTATGCACCAAAGTGTCAGCAGAAACATTTTCTGAATTATGTAATGGAGATGAGCAAGCATTGTTTAAAGCTTTGCATTTTGCAACCCATCTCATATTCCAAACCCTACCATCTTGGGTGATAACACTACTCTTACAAAACTTCACAATCTTAATGGGTTGGTAGAATTTAGAATAACCCTTAATCAAAAAACCAGGTTTTTTGATTCTGACCCACTCTCCTACTACAAAATCATGATCTTTAACTTTCATTTTTGAATCAAATACAGATTTCATTTTATTTTGTTTTTCCTCCACACGTTTGGCAACAACATCCAAATCAAGCGTGTTGTTATCAGTGTTAATTTTTTTTATCCACCAAGGGCAGATATCAGAAGAAGGTTCTCTACCCTTCAACAGTCTAAAAGGACTGATACCAGTCACAGAATGAGGAGTGATGCGATACATCCATAATTTTCTCCTCACAATATCCATCCATGAATCAGAAGATCCCTTAACAGACTGAATACCATCTTTAAGAACACGATTAAATCGTTCTACTAGACCATTTTCTCTAGGTTCATAAAGGGACGTGGTATGATGTTTAATATTGCACTGTAAAAGAAATTCTTTTATTTCTTGTGAAACAAGTTGAACACCATTATCAGTTACTATCACTTCTGGTGCACCTTCACGGGCAAATACCTCTTTTAAAAAAATGATGATCACCTGAGATGAAATACTTGCAACAAATTTAACCTCAGGCCATTTAGAGTGATAATCCATAATGACTAAGGCAAACCGAGCATTTAAAGGTAATTGCTTGAAAGGCCCAGATATGTCAAAAGCCACTTTCTGCCAAGGATGAACTGGCCAACTGACTGGATTTAGAGGAGCAGAAGAAACCTGGAGCATCTTGTCACTACTAATACATTCTGGACACTCCCTAACTGTTTTATCTACTATCTTATCAAGTCCAGGCCACCAAAAATTTGCCCTAATAAGTTGTTTCATTGACGACATACCCAAATGTCCCTGGTGTGAAAGGAACAAAATCTTTTTTTGTAACTTGACAGGAGGAATAATTTTCCCACCACTTTCCTCAATCTCAGAAGATACACGACAATATGGAGCAATTTCCGCAGACACAAGCCTTTCCTTGGGCCATCCTTTTTTAATGAACTAAAAAATCTGCTGACACAAAATATCATCATTCACTTCTCTAGACCACTCACTTTCAGATAGATTAGTAAACTCATGAGACACAAAATCTTTTACAGTGGCGATAATATCCACATCTTGTGCAACCGTGGACACACATTCATCAGAGCATGGTAGCCTAGAGAGAAAGTCAGCCGTGACATTATTCCTGCCTGGAACATATACCACTTCAAAATCGTACTCCTGTAAACGGGAGGTAAGTCGGGCTATGCGGGCAGTGGAATTCCACCCACCCCCAGGAGATAAAATACCAACAAGAGGCTTATGATCAGTCCTGAGTAAGAACCTACTATCCCAGACATAATTGCGAAAATGTTCAATGGCCCAGATACATGCTAGTAATTCCTTCTCAATCACTGCATACCTTCTTTCCGTAGCAGACAATGTTCTGGAAGCAAAAGCTACACACCATTCATCTTTTCCTGAGATCTGACTAAGAACACCTCCCAGACCATAAAGACTGGCATCAACCGTGATAATACACTTTTTATTCAAACAAAAGGATTTGAGAGTGGGTGCATTAACGATCTCTTTTTTGATCTCCGTGAAAGCCATTTCTTGTACATCAGTCCAAACAAACTCAGCTGATTTCCTAGTTAACTCCCTAAGAGGCTCCATTTTAGTAGCAAAGTTTTGTATAAACTTGCTGTAATATTCACAACGACCAGCAAACAAAAGAAGTTTTTCCTTATTGTCAGGAGCAGGAGCTTTTATAATCGCATCAACCAAAGCTTTTTTTGGTACAACACCCTCACCAGAAAGAGTATGACCAAGATACTCAACCGATTTGCAAAAAAATGTGCATTTCGAAGCCTTAAGAGTTAAACCAGATGTACTCAATCTAGAACATACTTCTTTTAAGTGAAGAAAATGTTCATCCATATTTTTGGAAAATATGAGTATGTCGTCTTGAAAACATTTGACAAACATGTTCACATCCTTGAAAATATGATACATCGCTCTCTGAAACACCGATGCAGCTGAAGCTAGGCCAAACGGCATTCTTTTAAACTGGAACAAACCATGGGGTGTGATAAATGCCGTGAAATGTCTGGAATCATCCGTGAGATCAATCTGATGATAAGCAGACCGGAGATCAAGAGTAGAAAAAACACAAGCACCATCTAACATGCATATCATTTCATTAATGTTGGGAAGAGGATGACAGTCAGTAATCAAATTAGCATTTAAGGCCCTCAAATCAACACATAGACGAATGCTTTTATCAGGTTTACGAGCTAAAACAATGGGAGAAACCCATTCAGATGATTCAACCTCTTCAATGATATCCTATCTAGAATCAAGCATTTCTTTAAGTTCCACCCTAACGCTGATAGGAACACCTCTCAATTTTTGTCTTACCGGAACAACATTCTCCTTGACTTTGATCCTATGGCTAAAACCATTGAGTTTTCCTAACTTGTCCAAAAATACTTGAGGATATAACTTAATAAACTCTGTTCCAGATAATGATAATGCAAGCACTGAAACTGGTTCTTTGCTCCTACGATTTAAAACAATGCTCAGCTTAGCTTGGTCACGCCAACCTAAAACATTTACACCTTTGAAAGTCACATATAGTTTGATAACAGCAGAATTGCCTCTGAATTCAATAGGTACAACCTCGAACCCAATAAAATCAATCTTTGAACCATCAAAATTAAACGCAATGATATCTGGTTTGCAGAGAGAATCACAGTCAATCAACTCTCCTAAACATTCATTACAATAATCTTGCGTAATTATTGTCCAAGGTGACCCAGAATCTGCCATAAGTTCTGTCGTAAATAAAGTATTACGCACTCATAATTTCTATAGGTATCAATAGGATCATGCATAAAGCAAGAGGCTGAGTCCGTGGTATCAGGTTCAAAAGGGCTTTATTCCAATAACTCGAGTTATAGGGAGAATGGTTTCATCACCACAAGCATCACCACAAGGGATCAGGAAGGGTCTTCTGAAACCTTATTCACAGAGTACAGTATATATACATTCAATATTATACGTAAGCAGGAGCGCTTCAGGCAGAGCAAAAGAGAATGGGATAAGAGCATGTGGGCGTGTAAGTAGGCGTGAAGGTGGGCGTCCATGTGGGCGTCCACTTGATGAGTCATAGGTGAGTGTCATAGGTGGGTGGGTACCTGGAGGGGGTTGCGTGATCAGCTGGAACTTTACTGGAACTTTGCCTTACTTGTGCTCAATTCGAGCATGACGTGTAACTGACGTGTAACTGGGGGAAGGCTGCTGTGCAGTCGGGGAGTCTGGAAGAGAGGCCTTCAGTGTCAGGACGACCAGCACATCTTGTATTATCTGATATCTAAAGTCCGGAGCAGGAACTGATCTGTGACATAGGTTGCCCATCACCAAGAGCCGATGTGGCTTCTATTTCTTTATTCACTGCGTGGGCCTTACATGGGGGCTATGGGCTTTTCACTGACGTGAGCTTTGCAATCACACAAAAGGAGACAGAAAGGCTAGGCTCTATCCTTTGCAGACGGGTTTTGTTTATTCCTCCTTTTCCAGGCAGGAATGTGATTCAGTAGGAGTAAGCAGATAACCGTGCTCAATACTATCTCGGCACCCCGGACTGGGTCCCTTTGGCTGAGGCCCAAGTGTGCGAGGCCAAGGGTACGCAGCTGCAGCTCTCAGAGCGTCTGAGGCCTGAAACCTCTTTTCAGGCTCCGGCTGAGCCACAAAAATGGGCTTTCATGAAAATGGCACGAGTGCAGGAAAACATAATGCAAAACGTGTAGGCCTCAGTGCAGATTTGTCGTTTCTCTCATGGGAGACTTGATGGCAGGCCATGTTATAGCATAGGCATCATGGTTGACAGGCCATGGAGGGAAAATGCATGGCGTACATGCATGTGCACAAAAACGTTGGGGAACACATAGGGGACACATAGGCTTTGTCATAATCTCTATTTTTCTCATTCCCTCCTTGTCCCCTAGTGGACCCTTCATGTCACATTTATTCTCATGAGACAGTCGATCTGTTCTTGCAGCATTATTTTTCCATTTTCAATGCTTTGTATATGGGGACGTGGAACACATGCAGTAGCACACAGGCCGCAAATGGCCGGGCCACACTGCAGACATAGACAACAACTGAATACCATTAGTAGTATTAACCCACAGACGGTCAACACTTTCCATCCCCATGCCGATATTACTCCCCAGAGCCAACTGGACCAAGTCCACGTGCCTGGGTCTTGATGTATGCTTTGGGCAATCTTGTGGAGCCTTGTTATTGCTTTGTATACAGATGGTGCGTTATTAGGAATAAAAACGCAACAGCTGGAGCCGATGATTCTACAAGCCCCGCCCCTATCCGCCAGGATGACGTCAAGAACAAGGCGGTTCTGAAGAACGACCATTCTCATAGCAGATTGTTCCTGGGTCAAGTTCCCCAGGGCTGATGCAGTCTCATTTACAACTGTTTCTAGAATCCTTGTTAGCCTGCGGATAAGTTTACTATTCTGGACGGGACCTATGAAGAAAAAGAATCCTTTTTTGAAATCTGTATATTGCTCCCAAGCTGTCTCGGTCTGGTCAATGCCGGAGGCATCGAGCCCTCGTCTGTGTCTGAAGAGTGCTAGTTGGGGATCTTGATGATAGTTCGATGGGGCCAAGAAAACGGGTGGTAAAAGAAATGATATGTAGCACGTCCCACCCCAGTCTAAGGGCAGCTGTACATAGGCTGTCTGGCCACAAATAAAGTAGGTGTGTCGTGATGCTCTGAAATAGGACTTTCCTTTGTCTTTAAACTCTATTATAGTATTACACTCGCTGTGCCCCAAATGTACTGAGCCTTCTTTTCTGACACACAAGTCCCCTTTTACTGGCAGGATTGTAATTGAGGATGGACCTACATTGTGTATAGGCTTGACATTCAACATTATAAAGTCGAGGGTCGCATTTCCTTGCTGATACTCTTCATTTTCTAGATCTGTACCTTTTCTTTGGGGAAGACCTTCTTCGTCTGGGAAACATGCTTCATTCATGACTTTATTCAAGTTACCCCATACCCAGTCACCCCTACACTCCTTGTCTTGACATTCTTTGGCATCACCGTTGATGGATGTCATTAAGGCAAACCATGCTCCGCAAGAACCATTATGGGAGAACGGAAAAGGGAAAAGAGGCAACACCCCCTTCACCTTCTGATACGGGGGAAGTCGGCCACAGACCCAGCAGTCTGTAGCATTGCTAGTCTGATGTGAATGGTGCAGCATCTGAATAAAGGTATTGTTGCGCAGGGCAAGTCGATAGGATAGCTCATAGGATGGCAGATCACTAAATGTATGCTTTATGGTATCATTAGTGGAGCAGTGTAAGAGTGAGGCAATAGGAGGAAAAATAGCATGTAGTATTAAGCTGATACATATTATCGTGATGCACAGAAGAGATAGAAAAATCAAAGTCACTATACATCTACCACATAATATTTTACAGTATTTGCTTTTCATCTTGCTCTTTTTATGATTATCATTGTCCGAGATCTTATGCAAGTCAGAATACATGTTCAACCGATTCACCACCTAGTGGACTTAATTGATCAAACGGGGTCTGGCTTTCTAGATCTAAGTTTAGCTTTGTACTCCTGCTGAGGAGTCTCCTCTAGTAAAGGGGGCTCAAAGTCTGAAAAGTTTGTTTCCTTTTTAAAAGAGTCGTTATTCCCGAAGTAGCGCTTGCAGTGATGTATATGCAGCCATCCTTTCCGTCCTTCGACTTTAACGGCTGTCCTTGTGGTCAATAGCACTAACTTCGGCGCCTTCCACCTCGGCTCAAGAGGACTCGTCCTGTCAAAGTTCCTTATTAAAATATAATCCCCAGGAGCGATGGAGTGTTCCTTGACCTGGGTGTTGTCAGGGAAGGCGGCGGCAACCTGCGAACGACAAGAGAGTAGTGCAGACATCAAGGAAGCCAGGTAATCTGTCAGCATGTTACTATCAACATCAGTAATCTTTTTAGGCATCGGAGTGCCCCACATATTCGGTGGTCTACCAAAGACCACTTCGTAAGGGGATAAGCCAGTTCTAGAATGGGCTACCATTCGCATGTAAAAGAGGGCAACCGGCAGGGCTACCATCCAATCTACACCTTTTTCTGCACAAATCTTTGCTAGTTTTGTCTTTAAGGTCTGATTGTGCCTTTCTACAAGGCCTGCTGCTTCAGGATGTCGCACACAATGAAACTTCCAGGTATACCCTAACAGAAGGGACACCTGCTTCATGAGTTCAGAGGAGAAAGGCTGACCGTTGTCGGAATATACGACACGCGGTAATCCATAACGTGGGAAAAACTCTCGCACCAATTGTCTGGCGGTAGTTACAGCAGTATAATCAGGGACTGGATAAGCTTCTGTCCATCTTGTGAGTGCACATACAACTACCAGGACATATTTGTAACCTCTACATCTGTTCATTTGGATATAATCCATTTGGAGGACTTCAAAAGGATGGTCAGGTGGAGAGAATCCACCTTGTTCCACCGGAATGCCTTTACCTGGATTGAATTGGCAACAGATCATACATGTTCTGACTTTTTGTTTCGCTGCTGCACGCAGGTGCTTGTTGAACCAGATATTCTGTAAGCTGTCTAGCATTGCTTTCTCTCCTAAGTGTGCAGGACTATGTGCGGTATTTATGATCACTTGTACCATTGAATCAGGAAGAAACCATGTTGCTTTGCCCTTAGTCATCCAACCCTGATCAGTCAGTACCCCTCCTTGTTCCGACCATTTCTTTAATTCGTCTAGAGTAGCATGTGTCTGTATGTCTTGTACATCCCTGGAAGGATCCCTTACTGTCATGGCTTTGGTCATTGATGGTATCTGTGAGTTCGTCATGTCTAGTGGGGTCTGAGCTGTCTGTTTAGCAGTTCGGTCTGCCAGATCATTGCCTTGAGAAATGGTATCTGTGGCTTTAGTATGTGCTTTGCATTTCAGGATAGCTATGGCTGTCGGTAAATGTATCGCTTCCAGAAGGGCTTGTATAAGGGGGCCATGCTGTATCTTGGCCCCGTGAGAGGTCAAGAAACCTCTTTCTCTCCATAGTACTCCAAAATCGTGAACTACCCCGAATGCATATTGTGAATCGGTGTAAATGTTTACTCTCAAGTGCTTAGCTCTTATGCATGCTTGTGTCAGAGCGATGAGCTCTGCTGCTTGTGCTGACAGTATGTCTATTCTTTTAGTCTCTATGATTTCAGTAGCAGTGGTCACTGCATACGCTGCCACTAATTCTCCCGCCCCCGTCCTCATGCATGAGCCGTCAACATAGAGTGTTAGGTCAGGGTCTGGGAGTGCAACATCTGTCAAGTCTTGTCTTGGTTTAGTCACGGTATGTATCACTTCAACACAGTCATGTGGTGGAACGTTTTCTGTACTAGAGGGCAAAAGAGTAGCAGGATTCAGTATGTTGCATCGTCTGATCTCTATGTGTTGTTGAAATAACGTCAGCTCATAACCTGTCAGTCTTGCTATAGTCAGGTGTTGGGTTTGTGTCCGGTTCAAGAGAACCTCCACTGCGTGCGGTACTTGTACTGTCAGGGGGTGGCCCAGCACTATCGAGTCACTTTGTCTTATGGCTAAGGCCGTTGCTGCAACAGATTTTAGGCACGCAGGCAAAGCCTGGGCTACTGGGTCCAATGTACTAGAAAAATAAGCGCAGGGCTTGTGTTTTCCTGCATGATCTTGTGTGAGGACAGATAGTGCTGTTCCATCCCGCTCTGTCACAAAAAGCATAAAAGATTTGTTGTAATCAGGGGTCGCTAAAACTGGTGCTTGACATAAAGCTCTTTTTAATTCTTCAAATGCCACAGTGTGTTCTTGTGTCCAAGGGAGGACATTAGTAGAAGCTGCCTCTGTGTCGTCAACTGTATTAGGGGCCTGGCTATGTAAGCATACTGGGGAATCCACTACCTGCAATATGAAGTGAGGCCAATGAATGCACGTACCTCCTTTTGTGTCTTGGGCTGTGAAAGGCCAGAAATCAATTGAATACGTTCCGGTGTCAGTCGCCTACCCTCCTTGGATAGCAAGTGCCCAAGGTACGCCACTTGCTGTTCACAGAATTGTAACTTCGAAGGGGACACTTTGTGCCCCTTGTCAGCCAGAAAGTGTAAAACCGTGAGTGATGCATCTTCGCAGTCAGTTTCTGATCTTGCTGTGATGAGGATGTCATCTACGTACTGTATCAGTGCTGTAGTGGTAGGCATATGAATACTGTCTAGTTGTCGTTTGAGTGCCTGACTGTAGATGCTAGGACTCTCTGTGAAGCCCTGTGGTGCTCTTGTGAATCTGAAGCTGCGGCCTTTTAAACTGAAACCAAAAAGATATTGGCTGTCTGGATGTATTGGGATACTGAAAAATGCGTTCTTCAGATCGATAACTGTAAAGAACGTAGCCTCTGCATCAATAGCAGTCAATAATGAAGAAATGTCCGGGACCACCGGGTACTGTGGGACTACACATTTGTTCAATTCTCGCAGGTCCACAACTAATCTATAGACAGGTGGTGCTTTGGGATCAGTTCGCTTAAGAATAGGAAGAACAGGTGAGTTGCATACGTTTGAATCAGTCTCCACCACCACCCCTTGTGCAATGAGTTCGTCGATTAATTTCAGTAACCCTACTTCAGCCTCAGGTGGGATCTTGTATTGTCGTATCCGTGGCAGCACTACTCCTGCTTTGAGGGTGACCTGGTGTGGTGTAATGTTCATGAAACCTACGTCAGTCGGACCTTGTGCCCATAGGTGCTGTGGTACAGTTTGGAGCCTGATGTCAAAATCTTTTATTACAAAATGTCCCTTGAAATCACGTAAATACAGTCGCACTCCTTCTGGCGAGCAACAGATAATTGCTCCCAGTTCCTTTAATGTCTTTATACCAAGTAAGTTTTCTGGACATGATTTAGTAAGCAGTAAGTCTGTTGTATATATCAGTGGACCAACTCCTAAAGAGACTGGTTCCGAAACCTCATTAATAATTGGCTTTCCTGAAAAACCCAGGGATATGCTCTTTGAGCCCGAAAGGGGTGCCCCTGGAACCTCGGAATGACTGATGGTAGTTCTACTCGCCCCAGTGTCAATCAAAAACTTTTTATCCTGTCCCAGTAAACGTGCATGTACATAGGGACCCTCTTGGTCCACAGGAACTGGAATAAGGGGCAAGTCGAATTCCCTCTCTAGGCTGCTTCATGAATATGCTTGGTATTCTGGATAGTGAGGTTGAGCGTGCTGATACATTTGTGCTGCAGCGTGGGTGGGTGCAGGTGCATGGACTGGTGGTGGCGGCGGTGGAAACGTATCTGATGTCTGATGCGTGTTATTTTCCTTGGGAGTATATGGACGTGGCTTTGTTTTACCTATAGCTATATTGTGTTTCAGGACTGCACATTCATTTACGTAGTGGCCTGGCTTCTTGCAATAATTACAGTTCCCTTTAACTGGTGTCGCGCTACTTTTGTTCGTGTTTGTGTTTGTGTTTGCCAGTGTCGATTGGGCCACCAGCATCTTCATCTTTGTGTCTTTCATGCGTCTCTTTTCCTGGTCGTGTTCTTCTCTAATTCTGTTTTGGTGATATTGTAACATTTGTAACATTTGGGAAGGGCTGTTTGCTTGCCAAGTACTCTCAACCTTCAGTACCCTATACTTAATCTCGGGTAGGGAATTTTCTACTAGTTTGCTTACGAAAAAAAGGGGATATGATGCGCTACCGGGCTTAAGGCCACTATTGATAGTAAAACATTTCTCAAACCTAGAGTAAAAATCGCTTGTGTCCTCGTCTGGTTTCTGCTTACAGGCTGAAATAGCATCCCAGTCTTCCTTTTTAGTAACTAATAATCTAGGCAAAACTTGTACAATGAGTTCAGGTAATTCTTTAGCTCGGGACCCAGACCAACCCCCGCGGCTCTGGCTGCATCCTCTCTTTCCAACACATCCCAGCTAATCTTATTCTCTCCCACCTCCCAGTCCTTTTCTTTAAGCTTCTCGTAAATACCAGCAGGCAATAGTACTTTTAATAACTTTAGAATGTCAGCATATGTATACTCTCCTAAGCGGAGAATGTCTTTTAGTTCTCGGTGAAAACCCCCCGGGTCTTTATCATGGGAGGGCAACATCTTTTTCATTTCCAGTATCTCTAATTTTGACAAGGGGGTGTAGACATACACCCGTTGTAGCACATTGTTTGTATCCTTTACAGGATGAACCTCTCGTAGGGGGTTCAGCTTGTCGTATAACTGTCGCCTATCTTGGGGTGGAGCGGGAAGCAGGGACCTAGTCACGAATTCTATATATTTGTGTCGCTGATCTAGGATGACATTAATCAATTCAGTACCCATGTTCGTCCACCTGTCTAGTACTATGTCGTCCAGCAACTTATACAATGGACCGGGATCAGAATATTGACTCTCATACAACGTAATCAAATGTTGGACCATGTAAACACCAGCTATGCGCTGTTCGTTCGGTGGGAGGCTCAAGAACGTTTGGGCTACTATATCATTATTATATGTATCATATTGGGACACCCACAGGGTGGCTGACCGTGCTAATTCATTTTCGGTCGGGGTGAGGGGCTGGTCGTTACCTATCCATTTATTCAGGGCCTTTTCGGTAATTTGGAATAAACTTTCAAGGGAATATCTTTCTTTTATAGCCGTTCCCTGTTTACGGTAATTGAGGCCCTTGGGCCTCTCGAACCGTCGGGCATGGCCCACGTATAGTACTTTGTCTTTGTCCCCGGCTTCGTCATCAGAGGATGACTCAGCCTTTCCGTCCGGTCCTGCTTTGTGTGAGGCTATTATTGCCTTTCGGATTTTGGTCAACATGCTGTCTGTCTGTCCTGATTTATCATGCTGACCGGCATCTATATGATCACTCCAACCTATATAACCAGGATGTACGTCCCCGTCACCTTCGTCTTTTTCCCTGATCAGACAGTTAATTAGGAAACGAAGGATATAGGTCTTAATAATTACTTTTCTGTTTTGTGTGGCCTCTGCTATGCACTCAGGACCCTCCCCTGTTCTTATGAATTTGTACATTTTCTTTAGGTCTTTATCCATATCTGGTAATTTTTCCAAATATGCGACTGCTCGTCTAAGTCTTAGTGAAATCACGAGCATATTGCCCTTTCCTGGATCTGGATCGTATATACATTCGGAGATGTCAACTTTTACAGTTGGCCCCCCTCCTGATGCTGTCCCGGATCCCTCCCCGCCGTCCTCGAGCTCCTGGAGCTGGGCCTGTGTTGGGGGTGCAGGGAAAGATCCGTCTAGGTATGCTGGTGGGGATTCCTCTAGGTAGGTGTTAATAAACGCTTCGGATGCTGTTGGTCTTATTTTTCGGGGTACTTGCGGTGGCACTCTAACGGGTCTTTCTACTGGGGCCACTCTTGCTAGTTCCTCTGAAAGGACGGGATAAATACCAGCAACGCCAGTATTTCTTTCTCTTTCAGCCTGTTCTCTTTTGACCCGCTCCCCTTCCTCCTGTAACTTCTTTTCTTTGGCTTTTTCAGACTCCTGTCTACTTCTCTCTGCTTTGTGGAACTCTTTCTCTGTTCTTCTATGTGACTCCTTGCGCCAAAACTCAATGGCATCCTTCTGAGCAGGTCTACATTTTCTCTTCCATAGCTCTTCCTCTACCTTCATAATGCATTCCGCATCCCACGTTCCCGTGATAGGCCATCTATACTGTGTCTCTAAATCCTTCGTGTAATCCACCCATAGCTCTAAAAACAACACGGCATCTAAACCATGTTTACAGTACATGAAATGTCCAGGTGTGTCTCTAAGGGCGGAATGTTAACTGATTCCTCTAGTACACCTTTCCTGGTACATATTTTACGCAGTTTCGAAAACAACGGCATGTTGAAATGTAACCAGAAAACAAAAAATCACAATGAAACAATCTTACATACAAACCTGACACATTCAAACCTAACTGAACTAAGACAACAACATTCATACAGTTGAATCGGTGCACCTGAATACTTGAATACTTGAATACTTGAATACTTTATGCATGCACTTGAATACTTGAATACTTGAAAACTTTATGCACTGGAATACAGCACAACCATACCGGTCTCACAAGTGAGACACGTCTTTACCGTGTTCATTAAATGAACCCGTCTTTATGCAACCCCCATGAAACTCACCGGGAAGCAGGACTTGAAGGCCTCGGACACTCGACGCTGCGCGGGAATGGCGTATCTTTGGTGGATCTCTAGAAACCTCAGACACAGCTCTCTCGCAGGGTGGGCTCTGGGTCGGGACGATCCGCAATCCTCACCGCCTCGTATGGATGCCTGGTCGCAGTCCGTCTCCTTCGTTGGCCTGAGGGAGTTGGCGGGAAAACCCGCGACGTGTACACTTGAAGTCCGTCACGGTTGTAGAAGGGGGCAAAACTGGACCTTCATCTCCGGCGCATGGGGAAGGGGATTTGTCCCTATTCGGGCGCCATTAAATGTCGTAAATAAAGTATTACGCACTCATAATTTCTATAGGTATCAATAGGATCATGCATAAAGCAAGAGGCTGAGTCCGTGGTATCAGGTTCAAAAGGGCTTTATTCCAATAACTCGAGTTATAGGGAGAATGGTTCCATCACCACAAGGGATCAGGAAGGGTCTTCTGAAACCTTATTCACAGAGTACAGTATATATACATTCAATATTATACGTAAGCAGGAGCGCTTCAGGCAGAGCAAAAGAGAATGAGATAAGAGCATGTGGGCGTGTAAGTAGGCGTGAAGGTGGGCGTCCATGTGGGCGTCCACTTGATGAGTCATAGGTGAGTGTCATAGGTGGGTGGGTACCTGGAGGGGGTTGCGTGATCAGCTGGAACTTTACTGGAACTTTGCCTTACTTGTGCTCAATTCGAGCATGACGTGTAACTGACGTGTAACTGGGGGAAGGCTGCTGTGCAGTCGGGGAGTCTGGAAGAGAGGCCTTCAGTGTCAGGACGACCAGCACATCTTGTATTATCTGATATCTAAAGTCCGGAGCAGGAACTGATCTGTGACATAGATTGCCCATCACCAAGAGTCGATGTGGCTTCTATTTCTTTATTCACTGCGTGGGCCTTACATGGGGGCTATGGGCTTTTCACTGACGTGAGCTTTGCAATCACACAAAAGGAGACAGAAAGGCTAGGCTCTATCCTTTGCAGACGGGTTTTGTTTATTCCTCCTTTTCCAGGCAGGAATGTGATTCAGTAGGAGTAAGCAGATAACCGTGCTCAATACTATCTCGGCACCCCGGACTGGGTCCCTTTGGCTGAGGCCCAAGTGTGCGAGGCCAAGGATACGCAGCTGCAGCTCTCAGGGCGTCTGAGGCCTGAAACCTCTTTTCAGGCTCCGGCTGAGCCACAAAAATGGGCTTTCATGAAAATGGCACGAGTGCAGGAAAACATAATGCAAAACGTGTAGGCCTTAGTGCAGATTTGTCGTTTCTCTCATGGGAGACTTGATGGCAGGCCATGTTATAGCATAGGCATCATGGTTGACAGGCCATGGAGGGAAAATGCATGGCGTACATGCATGTGCACAAAAACGTTGGGGAACACATAGGGGACATATAGGCTTTGTCATAATCTCTATTTTTCTCAGTTCCAACTGTTTCCCCATGATATAAACTCTACATTTGGGTGAAAAAATTCTGTCCATCTCGGAATCCTCAAGGTTGTTTTGAATTGACACTACAATACCAGACTCTGTACCCCCTTGAGACCTATCATCCACAGAGATATCGTTAGACACATAAGAAACTTTGCCCTTATTAGGAACAGAAGATGAAGATTGAGTATTTTTTGTTGCACTAAACCTGGGTACAATCTTACACATTTTTGAAAAATGCCCTAAGCGCCCACACTTATTGCATTCTTTGCCCACTGCAGGACAATGTGGAAAAGAAGCAATATGATCAGGGTTACCACATCTGTAACAATAACATTATTTGGGTCTAACACTATTCTTACCACTAGAAATAGGTTTTGATGTACTAGAACTAACAACACTAATCTCATTAGATGTACTAGGTTTAGTATCTTTGTTAAGAGATTTAATCCATTTATCGGATTGTTCCAAAGCTTTGGCTGTACTAATAGCTACTTCTAAACTTGGATCCCCCAAAATCCATAACTGCTCTTGAAATTTCCTACTTTTAACATGAACAATTATCTGATCCCTGATCATTTCGTCTGTCATTAATCCAAAATTACAATGCAGAGATAATACACGAAGAGCTGTTAAAAATTCATCAAAACTTTCATTTTCATCTTGTTCTCTAGTGTAAAATTTAAATCTGTTGAGTGCTACGCTAGTGGTAGGTTTAAATCTACCTTCGATACGTAAAACAGCTTCATCATACACATTGTAATCACCCACAGATCTAACTGGTGGAAGCGTTCTATACACAAGTTGGCCTTCAGAACCTAAAGAATGAAGATTTTTTTTTTTTTCCGTTCAGCAGACATACGTTCGCCATCTATGGCTTTTAAAAATGTGAAAAACTCCTCTTTCCATCTTGCCCATGGAATGGGCGGTTCTCCTTTGGATTGTAAAAATTTGGAAGGAGGATCGAATTGCATCGTAGTATTATTAACTTATAAACCCAAAAATTATCAGTGCATGTATGCACACCTAGTTAAAATAGGAAACTAGGAAGTCCAAAAATACTTGTCACCAGAAATTATGGCATGTACATCACAAGGTGTCTTGTAAAATACTTCGTAACCACTAGAATATACTTGAAACAAAAAAAAAATGTAACTCAGCCAATGACTATCTAGGATAAGAATACCATGTAAACTGACTACTTTGTATAATTATATGCATCAATTGAAATATTACATGAACAACATAAATGTGAACGATTATAATTTTACTCTAAGCAGCCCAGGAGACAGTTTTTTTTCTCAGCTCTCGCCGTGTTAATAAAAGAATGGAGATTCAGATGGAGAAGCTTAATAGATAGCAGGTATGTACTGTGGCAAATCCAATAAGCGATCATCTGTAAAGTCAAAGTCACTCCCTCTGGTGATTACTCCAATAATTACAACAGCAAACGAAGACTTCCCGTTGAAATGACAACACTCAATAACATGAGTGTAGCGTTAGTGAAATTATCGTTAGCTTTAAAGAAATCACCGCTACCCCCGTTGCAATAATAGTAATTACCACAAATGGTGAGAATTTTTTTTTTTATAGGTCAATCGTATAGATACTGGAAACCTTAGTCACATCAGCGATTCCCCGCTGCAACGCGGAACACTTCACCATTGTGTTTATGTTTCAGGTACATTTAAAAAAAAATATATATATGGCCGCCCACGTGATGACGCACGACGCATCCAATGAGAGAATATCCTTATCGTGTGTGAGTTGCTTCCTGCATCTTAGCAACCTCGTTGCCCAGAGATGACGTCACAGCAACCACGAAACAAGTGAAAGCTCGCGTTGCTTTCCGTATCCCAGCAACTTCCTTGGCAAGCAGATGTCGTCCACAGTAACCACGAAGCAAACAGAAAACTTGTAAAACACACGAAAATTCCCCACTCCTCGAAAAAGATGCGTTGAAACTCGGGGTTTCGCCAGTCAGGTACCGTACAAACAGCAGCTCCTCTCCAATGGTATTTCTTCAAAAATGTAAATGCGGGTCCAGAAAACTCCAAAAACCTGTGCCTCAAGAACGTGGTACTAGGAGTCTTCTTCCGCTCGTCGCCACTTTTGTAATGTAAATATGCAGGAGAAGGATATATAAGAAATAGCTGGTTTATTCATAGAGAGTAAATGAGGCACAGCACGCAGCAAAAGAGGAACCGTTCAACTGTCACCCTGGAACATAGAACATAAAGAGGCCGATTCTGATCCTGGAGAAACCGGGTACGAACCGTCGGACGGAGCATTTTCTCCGTCCGACTCGTACCCGGTTAAAAAACATTACATAATGCAAGTACGATTCGTATGGAAACACTATTTCCGTACGAATCGTACAAAACATCGACCGACGAAAATATACATACAAATGTGATCCGGGAAAGCGCCGACGTGACGTCGGGACGCATTCAGGCTGCGTTTCACGAACCAGGAAGTACGATCCGTACCGACGTCACCCCGCACGGATTATATTTTCCAGCTGCCAAAAACTGCCGGGAAATCAGGACGACGCGTACAAGAAGCACCTGTACGCGACGGACAGCCATGGACCCGAACCTACGTGTCATCCCAGCCCTCATAGCAGTCCACCTGCTCTACAGGAACCGACGCAGACGCCGCAGAAGGTCAGAACAACACCCAGGGGCAAAGGGGGGGGCAGGGGCGGAACACATAACCCCCACCCAAGTCACAAATCCTACATGCCCTGGACATACCTGACCTTCAGGGCCTGGTCACTTCGAAGGGGTGGGGGCGTGTCCAGCAACGCATGCATCCGCCACAACGGAAGTGGATGTTGACGCGAACTGGCAACACAACAATTCTGGTACGTACCGTACCCACGCCTTAAGAGCGTGGGTACGGGTCGTACCACGCCCACCCCTAGGTCACCCCAACAATGGCGGTACGGCCCGTACCCACGTTCTAAAGGCCTGGGTACGGGCCGTACCAGCATTGTTCGGGTGATGTAGGGGTACGCGTGGTACGACCCGTACCCACACTCTGAAGGGCTGGGTACGGTGCGTACCCCTACGGCATCCCAACAATTCTGGTACGTACCGTACCCAGGCCTTAAGAGCGTGGGTACGGGTCGTACCACGCCCACCCCTAGGTCACCCCAACAATGGCGGTACGGCCCGTACCCACGCCTTAAGAGCGTGGGTACGGGCCGTACCGCCATTGTTGGAGTGACGTAGGGGTACGCGTGGTACGACCCGTACCCACGCACTGAAGGCCTGGGTACGGTGCGTACCCCTACGGCACCCCATTGGGGGTCCGCACCGTACCCAGGCCTTATGAGCGTGGGTACGGGCCGTACCGCCATTGTTGGAGTGACGTAAGGGTACGCGTGGTACGACCCGTACCCACGCTCAGAAGGCCTGGGTACGATGCGGACCCCTACGGCACCCCAACAATGGGGGAACGCACCGTACCCACGTTCCAAAGGCATGGGTACGGGCCGTACCCAGGCCTGCAGAGCGTGGGAACGGGTATGTACGGAGCGTACCCCCACCCGTGTATGTCCCGAGCGTACATGGCCAGACATAGGAGGGGTGGGTGCAGAGTCCTCCCAGCAGTGCCCAGACACAGGAGGGGTGGGTGCCTATCCCTCCCAGCAGTGCCCAGACATAGGAGGGGTGGGTGCAGAGTCCCCCCAGCAGTGCCCAGACACAGGAGGGGTGGGTGCAGAGTCCCCCCAGCAGTGCCCAGACATAGGAGGGGTGGGTGCCTATCACTCCCAGCAGTGCCCAGACATAGGAGGGGTGGGTGCCTATCACTCCCAGCAGTGCCCAGACATAGGAGGGGTGGGTGCCTATCACTCCCAGCAGTGCCTGACATAGGAGGGGTGGGTGCCTTTCACTCCCAGCAGTGCCCAGACATAGGAGTGGTGGGTGCCTATCACTCCCAGCAGTGACCAGACATAGGAGGGGTGGGTGCCTATCACTCCCAGCTGTGCCCAGACATAGGAGGGGTAGGTGCAGAGTCCTCCCAGCAGTGCCCAGACACAGGAGGGGTGGGTACCTATCACTCCCAGCAGTGCCCAGACATAGGAGGGGTGGGTGCAGAGTCCCCCCAGCAGTGCCCAGACACAGGAGGGGTGGGTGCAGAGTCCCCCCAGCAGTGCCCAGACATAGGAGGGGTGGGTGTCTATCACTCCCAGCAGTGCCCAGACATAGGAGGGGTGGGTGCCTATCACTCCCAGCAGTGCCCAGACATAGGAGGGGTGGGTGCAGAGTCCTCCCAGAAGTGCCCAGACATAGGAGGGGTGGGTGCCTATCACTCCCAGCAGTGCCGAGACATAGGAGGGGTGGGTGCCTATCACTCCCAGCAGTGCCCAGACATAGGAGGGGTGGGTGCCTATCACTCCCAGCAGTGCCCAGACATAGGAGGGGTGTGTGCAGAGTCCCCCCAGCAGTGCCCAGACACAGGAGGGATGGGTGCAGAGTCCCCCCAGGAGTGCCCAGACATAGGAGGGGTGGGTGCAGAGTCCCCCCAGCAGTGCCCAGACACAGGAGGGGTGGGTGCAGAGTCCCCCCAGCAGTGCCCAGACACAGGAGGGGTGGGTGCAGAGTCCCCCCAGCAGTGCCCATGGAAAGAAAAGGTGCAGTACCCACAGATACAATGCCCACAATTGTCAGTCAGGTGCTCAAAGACCATGCAGAACACGTAACACATGTGTGCGAGGCTGGGAGTACACACATGCATAGTGTGTAAAAGGGAACATGTCCACATAAAGTCATGTCAATATACTCCATACACAAGTACAGTGACCACCAAGGATGCCACTAATGATGCAGGTGGAGACATTGCCCAGCATGCATGGGCAAAGTTGAACGGATCCGTCACACACCAAGGAAATGTAGACACAGCTCAGCACAACATTTAGGAAACACCCTGCAGGGAAGATGTCAGGGGCCACAGAGGAAGGAACACACCTTGGGACAATGTCACCATGCAGTAAGAGCTTAGATGAACAAAGATATTTCGCAAATACCTTGTGATGGCACACAGATACCAGGGTCCACCCCATGAGCAGCACACTACTACATTTCCCAGACACCTAACACATTATCACCACCCCAAATCATGGAGCAGCACCACCAACAGCAATACCAGAAAAGCAGTAGTGTTCAAAGGAAAAAAAACATTGCTTTATTCAGCATGAAAAAAAATTGGTTAATAAAAGTTCAATATGTACAAGGCCCATAGGGCAGTCCATAGTCCAATTCCTGGTGGGGTCACATAGGGATGCGTGTCCCCTAGCTTGCCTGCACAGTTCATACCTCCTTTGCTTCCACAGGGGGGGCATCATGTGGGGGGGAAGGACCAGGCACCGCAGGGACAGGAGGGGCAAGGGTAGGTGTTGTGGGTGCAGGGACGGAGGACTCCACCACAGGGGGTGGGGCAGCGCCAAAGGTGGTGGTGAGAATGGCGCTGCACACGGTTGCAAGGTCCCCCAGCGTCTCCCCTGCACCCGAAGGAACCACAGGCCCCAAGGAGGGGGGGGGGTCGGAGGGATGGGTCGCAGCACTACTGGGGGAGGGTGTGGACAGGGGGGGGACTCAGCTACCCTGACCGGGGACTCCTTTGACCGCTTGCGGGGTGGTGACACACTGGGGCTCAGGGACAGAGCGGCCATGAAGGAATCTTTGTTTGAATCTTGGCCAGGAGAGCTGAGGGGAGTGGATTTGGAGGGAGTGGGTTGTGAGGAATGTGGACTCCCACTGTGGCTGCATGTCTTCCGTTTGCCCCCCGACCCAGTGGGTGTGCCTACTTCACCCTGTGTGTGCGTGACAGGAGGTGTGCGCTTGGCCTTCCCTGGTGGTGTGGTGCTTGTGTCTGGTGGGGTGCATGCATGGGTACGTCTGGGTGTGCTTGGGACAGGCGTGGGAGTGGGAAGTGTGGATGGTGCAGGGGTAGGGGGGGGACGCAGCGCTGCAGGAGACCCACTGCTGCAGTCAGTGTCGAGTCTATGGACCTCAGCAACTGGCGTTGGTCAGACTGCGCAGCTGAGATGCCCTCCATGTATGCCTCCATCTGGGTGAGCACTCGGGTGTGGCCATGGAGGACATTAAGCATCGCAGTCTGACCAACCTGCAACTGGCGCAGGATGTCCACAGACTCGGCATTCACGGCAGCAGTGGAGACAGGGGCAGGGGGTGCGGTGCCTGGCAAGAAGGAGACACGTGGTGACCTAGCACGTCGGGAAGGGACCCGAGCAAGTGGGAGGCTGGTGATGGAAATGGAGGGGGCGGGTAGAGATTGAGTGCTGCTTTCAGCTGTGGGAGCAGCCTCCGCCCCCTCTGGGAGCTCAGCCTCGGACCCGTCAGCTTCATAGTCGGTGGTGGGACTGGACAGGTCCTCCGCCTCACTCCCCTCGGCCTCCGTGCCACTCGATGCGCCAGACAAGACAGCACTGGTGCTCGATCCCTCCTCACGGTCCGTGCCAGTGTCTCCCTCGGAGTCCCCCGACGATGCTGTGGGCAAGGTGAAGAGACAGGAAATAATCAGACACCTGTATACATATGTCACATGAGTCAAATCTACATAGGTCACAGTGCATAGCCTGAAAAGCAATATGAGTAACATCTACAATACAAGGTACATATGTAGGCCCTGCAACACACAGTTGGTTGACCCACCATGCCACTGAGAAACAATGGAGAGCTTGACACAACAGCAAATTACTTGATATCAAATTGGACAGAGGAGCCAGGCTCTGGGGACAATCGTGCACAGCATCTGCACCACACAGCGTTGCCAAAAAAGGGATGAGCAGGAACCATGTCTATTAACTTTTTGCACATGCTGCAAAGCTAATACATTAAACCATGCCCAACATGACTGGGTCACTGCACCTTGAGTGTATGTCCAGACAAACATCACACACAGGCCAGACCTAGCAAGGAGTCTTCAGATTTTTACATGTAGGCCTTGCCCGCACAAACCACCCCCTACCTGAGACAATGTGATTGAGACAGAGGAAGTACTTACACCTCTTACTCTGGGATAAAAACACATGGCCTGCACTAAATCCTAATTGTACACGAACTACCCCTGGTGCGCCTGTCCACATATATCATTGACAATCAACCATCATCAGATTGTCGTACCAAGACACACAGGCACTGCCACTGTGAGTATGCACAAGCAAAATTGGGTCACACTGTACAGTGGACACATGTAGCACAGTTTACGTAAATACAGATGAGGCCAGGCTACAATGCCACAGAGCCCAACCTATGCCGAAGACACAGAGAATGTCCACATTGTTGGAGGACACACATGATACCTAGGAAAAGGTGCCCCAGGGCACGGTAGTGGCCACACTCCTCCATGGTCCTGGATGGATATGACTGCAACTGAAGCAACCGTCCCTGCACTATGCATTACTCCCACTCATGCACATCATGTCAGAGGGCACAACATTGGACATGCATGCTGTAAGGCAGTACACTTTTAAGACACACTCCTATGTCGGGACTCACCATCAGTGCCAACTGACATGGACCCCACAATGACCGAACTGGCCAGGGCACAGGCAAGGTCCCAAAACCTGTTACACACCACCCCCACACATGATGCTGCAAGCATTGGGCACTTGGATTAACTGCCAGCCTAGATATCCTTGTGCAAGAGTGACTACACACAGACCAGTGAACACATGGCAAGGAGGGGAAGGGAGGAAGAACAGCACCGGTTTACTTTGGGGAACAGGTCATGCACTGCACATTTAAACCCTGGCAGTGTATCCATGCAACTGCGCACTTCCAAAAGCTGGTGACACACAAAAAACACACATGTACCTACCCCCTTCCTGCTGCTGCTTCTCCCGTAAGCGCCTATCCAAGTCGGGGAAGACCACCAGCAGCACATGCTTATGGATGTGGGTCAGACGCCGGCGCCCACGGTTCTTGTGGCTCTCAGGTGAGTCCCCCAGCAGGACCCGTGCGATCCTCCTCGTCCAGCACCGGATATCCTGCCAGCGTTTCCTCACCTGGGCTAGGCGCCGCTTCCGACCCTCCGTCTTCCTCACGGCACTGACAGCGTGCTTCCATATCTCCCCCTTGGTATGGACTCCTACCTGTGAGGATGCAAAAGTGAGAATACTTTAATACACCTGAGCAATGACACAGAGACACACACATTAATAATTTGTCTTGTTTGAACAGGCCATGGTATGCAGGCAACTCATTGCACCTTTGTCATAGGGACATTATCCTCTGGGGAAGGCCAAATGCACTACGTGGCATTGAAAGTACACAGGTGGCATGAGGGGTGCCACACAATCAATGATCCTGGATCACACTGTGCATCACAAGCTACACCAGGATTATGTACAGCACCTCAAAGCAGTCACATGCCCCAGACCACTGACGCAACCTCAGCACAGACACACACAGGCACAGGACAATCACCTGCCATTGCCAACTGCGGGTACAAACCTCACTCTGCCCATGTGCCACTAGACTGAGGGGTGTCACAGGTGTGGGGCTGGCTCAGCACGGCAGTCACACAGCACTGCTCCCTGCTCACATCAGATGGGCAGGGTATATCCATCCCTCATGCAGCTGGTGTGCAACACTCCCCATATGCACTCACCCACATGACAGGGGACTTACACACACACACCAATGTCCAGGGGACGAACACATCATTTGGACACTCACAGCACAGGTACACTAAACAAACACACATCTATGGGTACTGTCACCTGTCACACTGGGGGGACCACAGAATCACATCAGGACTGTAGAAACAACATTTCCAGGAGGAGTAGCCAGGCAGAATGTGGCATGCACCATGCATTGATTGTCACAGTAAGCACTATGCAAGTGAGGAGTGCACACGGGAACTACAGCATGCTCTGCATGGGAGACATGAGGCCTTCCCCACCCTGGGACCCACTCTAAACAACATTGCATGTCTGTCACACATGGACACAATGCCAGAAGTCACAGTCACAAAAAAGGGGCACAGTCTAAGCTAGTGGAGTCTGCACTCACCTGCTCCCCTGGTCGACCATACAGCATGGTGTACTGTGGGAGGATCACATCCACCAACGCCATATTCTCCTCCATGGTGAATGGCTGGGCCCTCTCCACAGACCTGGACATGGTGCCAGAGGAATCACGAGCAGCAGCAGTAGTGTTGTGGAATGAAAGGATGTGCAGGCAAGTGCTCTCTCATGGGACCTGGCTGCCTTATATCTGCCTTGCTGGCCTGTTTCATTTACAGGAGTACAGAGTGATTGGTCAGTCACATTAGCATCCTACGTTTCCTCCAATCCCTTTAAACCTACCCCAGTGAGTAGCTTTGCATGGTTTAAAAATTGAGAATGATGTCAAGTCAACAACCACTTTGCAACAAAGTATATTGTTTCCAACCGACTTCTGCTGGCCACTGGATGCAAAAATTCAAACTTTAAACTGGGTCTCCATGACAACCAGCATGCATTTAGGCCCTTATACTTGTCCCTCATGTGTCCCCTATGTTATTTCAATATTTACACACAGGTACGGTGCATTCCACGGCCCTAGGGCACCCCAAATGCAGTGAAACGGACCGTACAGGCGTGTGTACGGTCCCTATCACTATGGGAGTGCTTGCGTATGCGTACGCCATAGTAATACGGACTGTACACATGCGTGTACGGGTCGTATTACTATGGCGTACGCATACGCCAGCACACCCATAGTGATAGGGACCCTACACACGCGTGTACGGTCCGTATTACTATGGCGTACGCATATGCCAGCACTCCCATAGTGATAGGGACCCTACACACGCGTGTACGGTCCGTATTACTATGGCGTACGCATACGCCAGCACTCCCATTGTGATAGGGACCCTACACACGCCCTCAGAGCGTATGTACGGTGCGTTTCACACCTGACAGTGGTGACAGGCGGCACACAGACAGGAATAGAGCTGTCATACTTGGCCAAGGCTGGACATCAAGGCATTGTCTGTGCAGTACTACATGTGTCGGGCACAGGTGTGTCAGGCTGTGATGTGGCACATTACTCCTGAGGTGAGAAGCAAATCAATGTATGATGAGCTGTGTACACATGTCATGTGTGATGGTGTACTATGTGCCACACATCCCCTTCACTCCTTTGACATGTGTGCATGTAGTACAGACTTGTTGAGCCATGCGTCACAGGCATGGCACAGTCACCGACACCCGCAACTGTCCCCTGATGCCAGGTACATGGAATATTACACCTGACATGTGAATGCCCGCGTTGCACGCTGTAACTATGTCATGTGTGTGTCATGTGTTCCCATAGGTTTGCTGTAGGTGTTTGGTCAAATGCATCTGCAGTTGCTGCAACCAACATGTGTCTGTGTGTAGATGGGCATGGCACACTGTTACGCACACCAGCCCACATGTGTAATCCGACGTAAGGTGTGTATGTATGCATCGACACGGAGTTTCAAAACAAGGACATATCTGCATACTCTCAATGTATGTGTGATCAGTCTTGACATGTACTCCTTCATGGCAAGGTGCGTGGTCTGTCCTTTTTCTATGACATGTGACCTGTGCATCTAGTGTTCCGCAACCTGTCTGTACGATAAACATCCTTCTTCTGCACATATGTGGATGTCTGTAACTCCTGTGATGCGTCTGCCTGTTCACTTACACTGGCCCACAGCTAGTTTCTTGGCATGGCATATTGAGGTTGAGAATCGTCGTTTGTAGCTGGCTCTTGGTAGGAGTGTCACCTGCCTGGCATGCGTGTCCAGGGCATATTGCACAGACCTGATTCTGTATGTAGCATATGTGTATTGCCTGTTGAACATGTGCTCAGTACATTGACATTGGCGGTGTACTGTACTCAATCTTCGTTGTCCCTTCAAATTTACTGCAGGGCTCCGCCTCTCCCTCGACCAATTCCGGACTTGGCTGACCTGAGGGAACATGACTGTATACGCCGCTACCGCTTCCCCCGACCGTTGATTGAGAACTTGACGACACGGCTGGCACCACACCTCTAACCGCTACACAGGTATCCTACTGCACTGACACCCAAGATGAAGGTGATGGCAGCCCTACATTTCTTTGCCACGGGTACCTTCCAATATACCATTGCTCATGTTGGTGGCATGTCCCAAACCATGTTCAGCCGTGTTCTGCATGATTTTTTAGAGGCCATGTTGGATCACCTGGATGAGTTCATTAAATTCCCAACTCCTGAGCAGTTGACAGGTGTCAAGCGTGAGTTCTATGCCCTGGGAGGGATGCCCCATGTCATTGGGTCCATAGATGGAACACATGTGGCTTTGGTACTACCACAGGCACAGGAGGTGGCGTATAGGAACCGCAAGCATTACCACTCCATTAATGCCCTTGTGGTGTGTCTTGCCAACATGGTGATTTCACATGTCTGTGCTTGTTTTCCAGGATCAGCACACGATGCCTACATCATGAGGCGTAGCAGGGTGCCTGAAATGATGCTGCAGCTGCGCAACGAACGAGCATGTATTGTTGGTGGGTATACTCTGGCAGTCCTGTATTTAGCGTCATCTTCCTGTCTTACTGCTTCTCCTGACCCACTTTTGTCCATGATGTTTCCATGTAGGGGACGCTGGCTATCCCAACATGCCATGGCTGATCACGCCTCTCCGCAACCCCAGCACGGCTGCCGAGCACCGCTACAACAATGCCCATGAGCAGACCAGGCGAGTGATAGAGAGGACATTTGGCCTCCTGAAGAGCAGATTCCGTTGCCTCCACAAAACCGGCGGCGCACTCCCATATGCACCGGTGAAGGTCTGCAAGATCTTCCTCGTGTGCTGCATGCTGCACAACATGGCAGTGGAGAAAGCTGTGCCACTCATCCTGGATCCGGATGAGCAGGACCATCCACCCGTGGAGGATGAAGGGCTTGGTGACGAGACAAGTGATGTGGAGGAGGAGGAGGCGGTAGAGGACATCCGGAGTCGGCTCATACGCGACTTCTTTGCTTAGTGGTGGGTTCCAGTGTCTGAGTGTGCACGCATTGGGCCGTGTATGGCATGTGTTGCAATGTGTGTGTCCATCTACATGTCTGCCAAGTGAGTCAGAGGTGTGTTTGGATGTGTCACTTAAGTGATGGTGCAATAGAAGAATGTTTTTCCAGAGTCATCATTGTCACCTTATACGTGTCGAGTACATGCGGATGTGCTTCTTTTGGTTGACTTCTTGTGTGTCTCTCATCCACAGGTACTTGCGCATCCTGTCTGCTGGTGGCATTGTTGTGCTCCTGCTATTCCTCATGAACACAGCAACATGTGCTGAATCAGCGTTACATGCACGGACAAGTTTGAAAATCTCCTTAGGGTAAGGGATGCAGCACGGCTTTTTGGGTGTGGTATTTGTTTGGAATGTGTGTGCACTGCTCCTGTTCATGTTTGGTTACTTTGCATACATGTAGAATCACCATGGGGCACATGACATGGAGCTGAACTCACCTGAATTGATGGTCAGACTTGGTGACAGTCATCTGTAATGGGATTGTGGATTCTGATGAAGCCATCAATGTGTGTAACACTGCCCTCGGAAACATACGGGTTGCACCGGGTTGACATGGTGTGTGAATTCCCCATTAGAGGCTCAATGGTGTATAGCAGCCTCTCCGTGAGTAGCAGGGGGTGTTTAGCTGTAACCCGTCACTTGTGTGCCAGTTCTATGGATTTCCAGCATCTGTGGTGCAAAGGGGGGGGCCAGTGTCGGTCCCACATGTTCATCCACGTGACCTGTGTATGTGTTGACAGAGTTGCATTAGCATTCCGACACACATGACTAATAAAGGTGTCCCTCTGCCTCCAAGGTGCCTCATCTCTGTCAATGGTGGTATGTTGCCACTGTGCATGCGGCATGTCTGGCATAGTTATCAGAGATAGTGCATATGAGTCTATGTGTAGGGTAGCAAGTTGCAAGCTGTTTGTCAGGGATTAGAATCTGTATTGTGCATGATGTCCATGGCTGTGTAGGTATTGTGGCATGTCAAGTTTCCACGACGGCCACTGTGCTGCATGTGCATCCATTGTGTGTGTGTGTGCCATGTTGAACCAGACATTCCTTCCTTGACATACACCTTTTGCATAGTTCCTTCCTGAGATCCTTGTCTTTGTGTGCAACTTGTGGCATTGTTTTCTTGACATGGCGCATGCTGCTGCAGGCCCTGCAGCAAGGGCACCCAGTGTCCACGCAAACAAGCTGGTGTTCATCATGGATTGCTTGCTGACATGTGCTATGCTGATCAGCAGCATCTGTGCCTCATGCTGCAGCACACTCTGCATTATGCACAAGATCCCCAGTTCCATCCACCTCAAGGCAAGAGAGACCATCCCCCAGGTCAACTACAACATCCGTGTCTAATCCTACCCTGCACTCTACGGACATGTGTGTTACAACTCCCATGATACTTGTCCACATCCAGGGTGCATCTGCACAGCTCTGCTTCTACATCCGGCGACCAAGCCACATCAACGTCCAACAGAGATGGGGGAATGGATCACTGCCAGCTGCAGGATGACCTTCTCAATCCACGCACACACTCAGGATGCAGCCCACAACCCCAACACAGCCTTGTGGCACTGTGATCCAAGACCCCATTGTGCCATCTCCATGCATCCAACCTTGGCCGGCCCACCATTCTCCACATCCACCTGACTCAAGCATGCAGGACATGGTTCTGCCATCTGTCTACACATACCTGGGAGTAGCACCCCAGGACACTCCACGTGATCCCTGACCTCTGCGCATGACTGTTGCTCTTCTAAATAGGTCTGTAGGCACAGTTGTGCGGGCACCCCCTCAGCTGGTTGGGCCCATCACGGGTGAGTATGGTGCTCCATGTCTGTATTGGATGATACATTGTGACCCATGTGTGTCCTGTGCCGGACCCAGACCCCAGGGTATGGATGGTTGGAGTTACTTCTAAAATCAGGCATGGTTTGACTTTACAACACACACATGTAGTGGAATAATGCAAAATGACGGCATCATCTCGTGATTGTGATGATTTTTATTTGTGGTGGGGTACGTGTTTGGGGGGATGACAAGAGGTGCTTGGTGGGAGTGTAGAATCCAAAGTTCACTGGGGGAGTTGGTATCCTTGCCATTGGAAGTCATCAGAGTCTATGCCACAGTCTTTGTCAACATTGGTCAGACAGTGACCAGCATGTCCATGTGCCAGAGAATGTCATGTGATGATGTGCTGCTGTTGGGCCAGCGGGCCAGGTGCTAGGCCAGGTGACCTGGGAGATGGTGATGTTCCGCTGACTCTCACGGTCTTTTGCGTGGATGACCCACCTTCCTGTGGGGACCCTCAGAAGCAGGCCGTGACGATGCTTGTGATGCTCCGTCGGAAGAATCCTCCTCCTCCTGATCCCTCCCTGTGGCTGGTGATGTTCTTCGCCTGGTGGCACAGGGAGGGTTGCCCATGTTTTCGGCAATCCGACGGAGTACACGGGTCATGTCCGTTTGCACCGCCACGAGCTCAGCCTGTCTTGCCTCCTTCCGTCCTTGGTGTCGCTGTTGACAGGCATATTGCTCGGCCTGCAGGGTCTTCATCTCCTCGAGGGTCCCCTTGATGTCTGTGAGGGTGGACGCAACCTGGCCCATGCCCCTGGTGTCACGCCAGTATGTGTCCAGGATGTTGGTGACGTGTGACATTACCGGTTCCTGAGCCAACTGGTCAGGTTCGCGCCTCCGCCGTCCTCCACTCCCACCACCCCTGCCCACTTGCACCTGGCCTGCCGCTGTGGGCACATCGGGTCTCCGGGACCCCTGAGGGATGGCATTTGCGGTGTCGCCTGCCTCCTCTTGGGTGCCCGGAGGACCTTGTCCCTCCTGGTCAGCCTGGCTGTGTTGTCGTGTGCGGGCAGGGCTCCTGGGTGTCTCCTGGGATGTGGCAGGAATGGGGGTGGTGGTTGGCACAGTTGTACCTGACGCAGGTGCTGCAGGTGGTTGGACACCAGAGGGGCCAGGTTGGTCTGGGTCATCCACGGAGTGGTGAGAGTCGTCACTGCCGGTGGGGTCCTCTTCATGCAGAGCCTGGTCCTGTGAGTCTTCCCCCCCCAGTGTTGGGGGGAGATCGACGACGTTGACCTGTGTGTGAGAGAGACAATGTTAATTGTGTTACATGCGACATCCATGTTTCATTCATTTTTGAGTTGGCACAGTTCCTCTGGGTAGTTGGATATGTCTTGCATTCCTCTCACAGTGCACTTGTGCATGGGTATGTCCCTTGGCCACAGCTTTCGACACTTTACCTATGTGTGACACAATCTTAGTTGATGCATCTTTTTGGAACGCAGTCAGCAGTGTAGTGAGCGGGCGTAGCGAGCCATGCAGAGCCGCCTTACGTGTTGCACTGTACGTGGCCAAATGGTGTTTTTTCCATGCTATTTGAGAATGCAGGTTGGTAACTTAAGCATTTGTGACAGGGTTCTAACAAACACAGTGGGTGGGTATACTGGGTGTAAGGTTAGGTTTGTGCCTGCAGCACGGATGTACTCGTGCACAGATTGACACATGGCCCAGGGTTTATCAAAGGAAAAGGGGGGGTTAAGGCACTGCCAAACCTTGTCTACATGCACACAGTCCACCTGCTGACGAGCGGACATGGCCACACCACCCAAGGGTGATTTGATCTCCCTCTGTCTCCCTTTCTCCCTCCCTCTGTCACCCTCCTCCCTCTGTCCGTCTCCCTCTGTCTCCCTTTCTCCCTCCCTCTGTCAGCCTCCTCCCTCTGTCCGTCTCCCTCTGTCTTCTTTTCTCCCTCCCTCTGTCAGCCTCCTCCCTCTGTCCGTCTCCCTCTGTCTCCCTTTCTCCCTCCCTCTGTCAGCCTCCTCCCTCTGTCCGTCTCCCTTTCTCCCTCCCTTTCTCTCTCCCTCTGTCACCCTCCTCCCTCTGTCCGTCTCCCTCGGTCTCCCTTTCTCCCTCCCTCTGTCACCTTCCTCTCTCTGTCCGTCTCCCTCTGTCTCCCTTTCTCCCTCCCTCTGTCAGCCTCCTCCCTCTGTCCGTCTCCTTCTGTCTCCCTTTCTCCCTCCCTCTGTCAGCCTCCTCCCTCTGTCCGTCTCCCTCTGTCTCCCTCCCTCTGTCACCCCCCTCCCTCTGTCCGTCTCCCTCTGTCTCCCTTTCTCCCTCCCTCTGTCACCCTCCTCCCTCTCTCCGTCTCCCTCTGTCTCCCTTTCTCCCTCCCTCTGTCACCCTCCTCCCTCCCTCTGTCTGTCTCCCTGTGTCCCCCTCTGTCCCCCTCCCTCTCTCTCCCCCTCTCCCTCTCTCTGTGTGTCACCCTCTGTCACCTCAGCCCAGCTTCCTGAGCACACACAGTTTGCAGGTCTTTCAAAGGCCATTGGCTTGTTCATGTGGGTTTGTTTCTAATCTCCGGGCACCCATTGGGCGGAGTGTCTGAGTCTGCGCTGCTGCTGTGGCGGTGTGTGCTGACGCTCTTTCAGAGTGATGCGTCTTCATTAGCTGCTGTTATGTGCAAATTGTGCCTTCATACCCATGTCATCCTGCTACGCGGCCACCATTTGCAGGCAACACAGTACTGTGTGGGGACACACTGTTTGTATGGCTGTGCCCTAGGCCATATGGGCTGAGGGCATTGTTGTGTGCTTCTGAGTTGCTCAATGTTAGTTTTGAGGCCCACCCTCCCGGCATCAGGGACATCCTGTCTTGTGTTGGTGTTTTGTGTGGCCTGTGACTTGGCATGGCCTTGCTTGGTGCATGGGGCATGGAGGCGCTAGTGGCATGTGTGTGTTTTTGGAGTGTGGTTGTGTCCGGTGCTGGCTTTGGGGGGTTGCGTGCATGATTGGGATTTTGGTTGTGTATGGCATTCCCCCCATGTGAGGTGAGTTTGTGTACTCACCAGGGTCTCGGACTCCTTCTAGCCCGTGTACTCCCACCGGCGGCAGCATGGCCATCACCTTCTCCTCCCAGGGATGGTATTGTACCCATCTGCGGGGCGGCCCTCCTCCAGTGATGTTCCCCTGGTTGTGATCGTCCGTCATTTTGCGGCGGACCGTCCTCCGCAGATCGTACCACCTGGCTTGGCACTCATGCCTGGTCCTTCTGGTGGCCCCAACAGCATTCACAGAATTGACAATCCTCTGCCACATGGCTGATTTTGCTGCTATGCTGGTCTGTCTGACCAATGTTCCAAAGAGCTGTGGCTCGACTCTGATGATTTCGTCGACAAGGATCTCCAGCTCCTCCTTTGTGAACTTTGGATTCTTGTTAGTGGGCATGGTGTAGGGTGTGGGTGTGGATGGTTGTGGGGGTGTGGGTGTGGATGGTTGTGGGTGTGTGAGTGTGGTTGTGAAGGTGTGTGTGTGTGTGAATGTGATGAGGGGGTGTTTGTGATGGTGGTTGTGTGTTGTCTCTGTGGTCTGGCAGTAGTGGATTTGTTGCAAAGGATCATGGTTTGTGTGTGTTGGGCCTTTTTATTGGTCCATTTGTGGGTGTGGCTGTGTTTGAACTTTGGGTGGGTGTGTTATAAGGAGTGGTTGTGTTTTGGGCCTCTGTTTAGCTGTTTGGCAGTTGCAGGTCAGTGTATAGGATGTATATTGGCTTGTTGGACATGTTTTGTGGTGTTGTGCGAATCGAATTGACTCTCCTTGTGTTGTTTTGCTTTGTCCTGGTTCAGTACGAGTGTTTTTGGCGTCTGTACGGTGCGTACATGGGCCATGTTGTTGTACAGTGCTGACCTTTGCTATGGCTTAGTACGACTCGTACATGCGCGATGTTGGGTGAGGGTCCTGGTGTAGGGGCCTGGGGTAGGGTGCGTACAGACACGGGGAGGGTGTTGGTCCGCACCGTCCATAGGTGGTGGTGTTTCGCACCGTACATACAGGGGGGGCTGGGTCTATGCTCCGTACATACACTGGTGGGGTGTTGGTACGCTCCATACATACACGGGTGGGGGTACGCTCCATACATATACGTGTGGGGGTACGCTCCGTACATACACTGGTGGGGTGTGGGTACGCTCCATACATACATGGGTGTGGGTACGCTCCATACATACACGGGTGGGGGTACGCTCCGTACATACACGGGTGGGGGTACGCTCCGTACATACGCTGGTGGGGTGTGGGTACGCTCCATTCATACACGGGTGGGGGTACGCTCCGTACATACACGGGTGGGGGTACGCTCCGTACATACACTGGTGGGGTGTTGGTACGCTCCATACATACACGGGTGTGGGTACGCTCCGTTCATACACTGGTGGGGTGTGGGTACGCTCCATACATACGCGGGTAGGGGTACGCTCCATACATACACGGGTGGGGGTACGCTCCGTACATACACTGGTGGGGTGTGGGTATGCTCCATACATACACGGGTGTGGGTACGCTCCATACATACACGGGTGGGGGTATGCTCCATACATACACGGGTGGGGGTACGCTCCGTACATACACTGGTGGGGTGTGGGTACGCTCCATTCATACACGGGTGGGGGTACGCTCCGTACATACACGGGTGGGGGTACGCTCCGTACATACACGGGTGGGGGTACGCACCGTACATACACTGGTGGGGTGTTGGTACACTCCAGACATACACGGGTGTGGGTACGCTCCATACATACACGGGTGGGGGTACGCTCCATACATACATGGGTGGGGGTACGCTCCGTACATACACTGGTGGGGGTTTGGCGCGTACATCCGTGGCCGGGGGGGCGTTTGGCGCGTACATACGGGGGATGGGGGGGGTGTTCGGCGCGTACATACGAGGGCTGGGGGGGGTGTTCTGCACGTACATACGGGGTCTGTGGTGGGGTGTTCAGCGCGTATGCGGGCACATGTCTCCATGGTTGCTATAGGAGTTCGGTCCGTACGGTGTTTTTTCCATACGGTTGTAAAATCGGAAGCACGGGACGGATCGTACTTGCGCGGTCGGACTTCATTTTTCCGATTCGTACGTTAAATCGTCCGGGGATGTGTCGGACACATTTTCCGACCCGAGGACGTGTGGGGAAATTTTCCCAATGCGGTTCGTATGGACTTTTTCCCATACGAATCGTACTTGGCAGTTTGTACGCTACTTGTACGATTCGTACGGACAAAAATCTGGATACGATTCGTACGGGGTAAATTTTTAACGGATCGGAATCGGCACCAAAGTGTACATGCAGGTACTATGTTCTATGTTCCAAGATAAGGGAAGGAAGAAAGGAAACTACAAAAGACATAAAAGAAAGAATGTAACAAGAAGCCTACATCCATCATTGAAAATGCAGGCATGTGCACAGACTATATGCCTAACAAAATTATAACAAGAAGAATAAAGGACACTAACAGTAGCCCTAGCAAATTGTTTCATAAAAAGCTCTTAAAAAGCTTGTACACGGCAAGAAAGAGTCTGGCAAAGCAGCTGGTCACTCAAGGGACTTTTCAAACATATGCAACAGCTGAAACATTACAAATCTTCTATCGATGCATGAAAAAAAACGTCTTTTCATGCGCACAATACCACAGCAGCTTATAGTTTGAGCAAACTGTTTAAAGTGTTCCAGGAAGTTTGCAATCCTTATTTTCAATTTCCTGGTTTGCTCTCATAGACACTTTTTAATAAGCTTGCAAAATTCATAAGGAAGTACAAAGGAACGCAGGAGCATTGCGAGTAGCTCCTCTCATACAAGGCGAGATCCCCCTTTGCACATTAGCTGCACCTTTCTGCCATACATAAACCACTGTATGGCAGAGCTTTGGCCTAAGAACCCCATGCTTTGCTCATGCTCTTTTGCTGGGTATCTGGACAAGGACTCTATGATGGAGCACGACACTTGGAATCCCAATGGGCGAGAGTCCTTTTAATACCACAGGGTGATCCAAGTACAGAGAGATAGACTAAGCACTTTTGGGGTTCCCTCCTGCTGTTTGTGAACGGTTAGATGTTGGGGAAGGTGAGTGAACCCTGTATCACTTCTCATTCCCTCCTTCTTGGAATATAACGTGCTCTTTTGCTGTCAATGCCTGGATCCTGGAATTATAGAGTGGTCTGGTCGGTGGAAAGAGACAAAAGAATTTGAGTAAACAAACCCGGCCTGACTGTCAGGGGCAATTATCCACTTCAATGCTGTCTTTCTAAACTCTGAGAATAGTATTTGTTGAGCTCTCTCCTAACACCCAGTTAACACTCTACTCAGATCATGTCGCCCTCATTTCAGAATTCTGAGGAAAAGTTTCCTTGTTACTGGGTTCACAGTAGGCCTCTGGCTCTCCCTCTGGTCTCCTGTAAGCGGCAATTGTGGTAGTAAAGCATTGATAGATATTATGGCAACTTGTAATTAAGAGCGGATGTTCCCTTCAGGCGCCATTCTAATTGCAACTCCTAATGGGTTGCACAAACCAATTTGTAAGTTGGAAAGGTTTTTTTTAACTCACAAAATGAGTTTAGTACATTGCACATCACACTTTTGTGAATCACCGGGTTTGCAAACATATTTAGCTTTTTGGGCCCCTTGTTCTATTACACCTTTATCCCTTCTCTGGAAAAGACTAGGGGCCTTATTAGAACCCTGATGAATGGTCTGCCGGTGTACCCACGCTATCCTGCTGAAAGACTGTATGCCCTATTTAGAGATCCCTGTCTGCCTGACTTGGATCTTTGGGCCAGATGTACTAAGTTTCCCGTTTGCATTTCTTAAATATCGACTCTGTAGGAATTGCTATTTAAGAAATGCAAAAGGATATGTACAAAATTTGCGATTCCCTAATAGCGATTCCTACAGATTAGGAATCGCTATTAGGGAATCGGAAATAGGAAATGCCATTGTATTCCTTCCCATGGGCGAAATAGGAAATGGTTTAGGAAATTGCAATTTTAGAAATGCAAAGCCAAGGGTGCCTCTGGGCTTAAGGCACGCCTGGAAGCACCCTGAATTTCATCGTACACATGTAAGTGCACATATGCCTTATTGGCATATGTGCGCTTCATGTCACAATAAAAAATGTATTCTGTTGCATTTGTTATTGTGACTTGGTTACCATCGACTTGAAGTGGAAGGTAATTGCATTTCCTAAATGCCTAATTCACATGTAGGAAATGCTTCTACATGTGCTTTAGGAATCGCAATCAAGTAATCCCTATTTGCGATTCCTAAATCGCGGTCGCAATTTGCAATTTCTATAGTGTAAAAATTGTAAATTGTGACCGGTTTTGTTCCTTTGTACATCTAAAAAGGTAATTTAACATTTTGTAAGGGGCTGAAATAGCGATTCGGCCCTTTAAGAAATGCTAAATGGCTTTGTACATCAGGGCCCATGGTGCTGCAAAGAGAGCTGCCGTCTTGGCCCTGGAGGTTTGCTATCTGGGCGCCATGTTTTAAGCATCCGCTTTGCTAAATGTACTCGGAGAAAACAAAATCATAAAGCAACAGTTTGTTTTCGCTGTACAAAGGATTAATGGCCCCCCACTCACAGTGAGTTTTCTTCATGCGCGTTGGGGTCATTATGCATTTTCCTTGTGCCTGATGGCGGCCAGCCCTCAGTAAGGAGGAATTGACTGTCACTGTGACCTGGTGCCCCTAGTGGTTGGGCTGCCAGGTGTATCGCTTTCACTCATGGTCCCAGTGGAGACTGTGGCACTGTCCCTGATGCCACAGAGAGTGAGGCGCCGTATGTGGTGGGCTGAGAGCACCACCGGTTTAGGGCGGGGCACCCACTCAGTTAAACTGTTAATGAGGCCTTGTGTTCCGTGACAGCATTACAAGGTTACTCTGCTTAGGGCAGGAGATGTGTTGTATTCTCTTCAATTTGTGATTCCTTACTGGGTATTTCTGTTAACCATTTCACAACATCGTGCTGCTATCTGCATATTCACTAAATTGAACCTTCTGTGTTGTGTTCTTCCTCCTCCTCAGGTGCCCTCTTCCCTCCTCACCTCCTCCAACTACCTTGGACTGTTGGTCAGGACCTTCCATACGTAGGAGTAAGAGTTGAGACTGCAGTTGATGGTGAACAGAGCACTTGTGATGTGAGAATTAACAAGCTAAAAGCAATCTCTCCTGAGAACTCTATACTAATTCTGGCTAGCAGCCCTAGCAAGCCCAGCAGAAGTTGAATCCCTGTCTGCCGTGTTCAAAGTGAACTATTACCATGGAACAACTAACAGAAAAAGTTGTTGGAGCGAGTCAACTCTGAGCGTACGCAGAACACTGTAACTCTTTCTTTCCAAGAAACATGCAGCATCTGCTGCCATAAAATAAAACTTGGGCGGTTGGAACAGCATCTTGTTTTTTGAAGGGATAAATTAACAAGCCTGCAATTTACTGGTGTTTTTAGGTCTCGCCAGCGTAAGCTGCGCACATGCGCGGTCTTGCTGGCGAGATTTAGGTGCCGATTCCGATCCTGGAGAAACCGGGTACGAACCGTCGGTCGGAGCGTTTTCTCCGTCCGACTCGTACCCGGGAAATAAACATTACAAAAATGCAAGTACGATTCCCACGGAAACACCATTTCCGTACGAATCGTAAAAAACACCGACCGACGAAAAAATACATACCAATGTGATCCGAGACAGCGCCGACGTGACGTCGGGACGCATTCAGGCTGCGGTTCACGAACCAGGAAGTACGATCCGCACCGACGTCACCCCGCACGGATAAAATTCTCCGCCTGCCAAAAACTGCCGGGAAATCAGGACGACGCGCACAAGAAGCACCTGTACGCGATGGACAGCCATGGACCCGAACCTACGTGTCATCCCAGCACTCATAGCAGTCCACCTGCTCTACAGGAACCGACGCAGATGCCGCAGAAGGTCAGAACAACACCCAGGGGCAAAGGGGGGGCAGGGGCAGGACACATAACCCCCACCTAAGTCACAAATTACACATGCCCTGGACATACCTGACCTGCAGGACCTGGTCACCTCGAGGGGGTGGGGGCGTGTCCAGCAACGCAAGCGTCCGATACAACGGAAGTGGATGTTGACGCGAACCGGCAACACAACAATACCGGTACGTACCGTACCCACGCCTTAAGAGCGTGGGTACGGGTCGTACCACGTCCACCCCTACGTCACCCAAACAATGCTGGTACAGCCCGTACCCAGGCCTTAAGAACGTGGGTAAGGGCCGTACTGCCATTGTTGGGGTGACATAGGGGTGGGCGTGGTACGACCCGTACCCACGCTCTTAAGGCGTGGGTACGGTACGTACCCAGGCCTGCAAATCGTGGGTACGGGAATGTACGGAGCGTACCCCCACCCGTGTATGAATGGAGCGTACCCCCACCCGTGTATGAATGTAGCGTACCCACACCCCACCAGTGTATGTACGGAGCGTACCCACACCCGTGTATGAATGTAGCGTACCCCCACCCGTGTATGAATGGAGCGTACCCACACCCCACCAGTGTATGTACAGAGCGTACCCACACCCGTGTATGAATGGAGCGTACCCCCACCCGTGTATGAATGGAGCGTACCCACACCCCACCAGTGTATGTACGGAGAGTACGCACACCCGTGTATGAATGGAGCGTACCCCCACCCGTGTATGAATGGAGCGTAACCACACCCCACCAGTGTATGTACGGAGCGTACCCCCATCCGTGTAAGAATGGAGCGTACCCCCACCCGTGTATGTACGGAGCGTACCCCCACCCGTGTATGAATGGAGCGTACCCCCACCTGTGTATGAATGGAGCGTACCCACACCCCACCAGTGTATGTACGGAGCGTACCCACACCCGTGTATGAATGGAGCATACCCCCACCCGTGTATGAATGGAGCGTACCCACACCCCACCAGTGTATGTACGGAGCGTACCCCCACCCGTGTATGAATGGAGCGTACCCCCACCCGTGTATGAATGGAGCGTACCCACACCCCACCAGTGTATGTACGGAGCGTACCCACACCCGTGTATGAATGGAGCGCACCCACACCCGTGTATGAATGGAGCGTACCCACACCCCACCAGTGTATGTACGGAGCGTACCCACACCCGTGTATGAATGGAGCGTACCCACACCCGTGTATGTCCCGACCGTACATGCCCAGACATAGGAGGGGTGGGTGCACAGTCCTCCCAGCAGTGCCCAGACACAGGAGGGGTGTGTGCAGAGTCCTCCCAGCAGTGCCCAGACACAGGAGGGGTGTGTGCCTATCACTCCCAGCAGTGTCCAGACACAGGAGGGGTGGGTGCAGAGTCCTCCCAGCAGTGCCCAGACATAGGAGGGGTGGGTGCCTATCACTCCCAGCAGTGCCCAGACACAGGAGGGGTGTGTGCAGAGTCCTCCCAGCAGTGCCCAGACACAGGAGGGGTGTGTGCAGAGTCCTCCCAGCAGTGCCCAGACATAGGAGGGGTGGGTGCCCATCACTCCCAGCAGTGCCCAGACACAGGAGGGGTGTGTGCAGAGTCCTCCCAGCAGTGCCCAGACACAGGAGGGGTGTGTGCAGAGTCCTCCCAGCAGTGCCCAGACACAGGAGGGGTGTGTGCCTATCACTCCCAGCAGTGTCCAGACACAGGAGGGGTGGGTGCAGAGTCCTCCCAGCAGTGCCCAGACATAGGAGGGGTGGGTGCCTATCACTCCCAGCAGTGCCCAGACACAGGAGGGGTGTGTGCAGAGTCCTCCCAGCAGTGCCCAGACACAGGAGGGGTGTGTGCAGAGTCCTCCCAGCAGTGCCCAGACATAGGAGGGGTGGGTGCCCATCACTCCCAGCAGTGCCCAGACACAGGAGGGGTGTGTGCAGAGTCCTCCCAGCAGTGCCCAGACACAGGAGGGGTGTGTGCAGAGTCCTCCCAGCAGTGCCCAGACACAGGAGGGGTGTGTGCCTATCACTACCAGCAGTGCCCAGACACAGGAGGGGTGTGTGCAGAGTCCTCCCAGCAGTGGCCAGACACAGGAGGGGTGTGTGCAGAGTCCTCCCAGCAGTGCCCAGACACAGGAGGGGTGTGTGCCTATCACTCCCAGCAGTGCCCAGACACAGGAGGGGTGTGTGCAGAGTCCTCCCAGCATTGCCCAGACACAGGAGGGGTGTGTGCAGAGTCCTCCCAGCAGTGCCCAGACACAGGAGGGGTGTGTGCAGTCCTCCCAGCAGTGCCCAAACACAGGAGGGGTGTGTGCCTATCACTCCCAGCAGTGCCCAGACACAGGAGGGGTGTGTGCAGAGTCCTCCCAGCAGTGCCCAGACACAGGAGGGGTGTGTGCCTATCACTCCCAGCAGTGCCCAGACACAGGAGGGGTGTGTGCAGAGTCCTCCCAGCAGAGCCCATGGAAAGAAAAGGGTGCAGTACCCACAGATACAATGCCCACAATTGTCAGTCAGGTGCTCAAAGACCCTGCAGAACACGTAACATGTGTGCGAGGCTGGGAGTACGCACATGCATAGTGTGTAAAAGGGAACATGTCCACATGAAGTAACTTCAATATACTCCACACACAAGTACAGTGACCACCAAGGATGCCACAAATGATGCAGGTGGAGACATTGCCCAGCATGCATGGCCAAAGTAGAACGGATCCGTCACACACCAAGGATATGTAGACACAGCTCAGCACAACATTTAGGAAACACCCTGCAGGGAAGATGTCAGGGTCCACAGAGGAAGGAACACACCTTGGGACAATGTCACCATGCAGTAAGAGGATACATGAACAAAGTTATTTCGCAAATACCTTGTGATGGCACACAGATACCAGGGTCCACCCCATGAGCAGCACATCACTACATTTGCCAGACACCTAACACATTATCCCCACCCGAAACATAGAGCAGCACCACCAACAGCAATACCAGAAAAGCAGTAGTGTGCAAAGGGAAAAAAACATATCTTTATTCAGCATAAAAAAACGATTTGTAATTAAAAGTTGAATATGTACAAGGCCCATAGGGCAGTCCATAGTCCAATTCCTGGCGGGGGACACATAGGGACGCGTGTCCCCTAGCTTGCCTGCACAGTTCATACCTCCTTTGCTTCCACAGGGGGGGGGGGCATCATGTGGGGGGGAAGGACCAGGCACCGCAGGGACAGGAGGGGCAAGGGTAGGTGTTGTGGGTGCAGGGACGGAGGACTCCACCACAGGGGGTGGGGCAGCGCCAAAGGTGGAGGTCAGAATGGCGCTGCACACGGTTGCAAGGTCCCCCAGCGTCTCCCCTGCACGCGAAGGAACCACAGGCCCCAAGGAGGGGGGGGGGGCGGAGGGATGGGTCACAGAGGGAGGGTGTGGACAGGGGGGGGACTCAACCACCCTGACCGGGGACTCCTTTGACCGCTTGCGGGGTGGTGTCACTTTGGGGCTCAGGGACAGAGTGGCCATGAAGGAATCTTTGGTGGAATCCTGGCCAGGAGAGCTGAGGGGAGTGGATTTGGAGGTAATGGGTTGTGATGAATGTGGACTCCCACTGTGGCTGCGTGTCTTCCGTTTGTCCCCCGACCCAGTGGGTGTGCCTACTTCACCCTGTGTGTGCGTGACAGGAGGTGTGCGCTTGGCCTTCCCTGGTGGTGTGGTGCCTGTGTCTGGTGGGGTGCGTGCATGGGTACGTCTGGGTGTGCTTTGGACAGGCATGGGAGTGGAAAGTGTGGATGGTGCAGGGGTAGGGGGGACGTAGCGCTTCAGGAGACCCACTGCTGCAGTCAGTGTCGAGTCAATGGACCTCAGCAACTGGCGTTGGTCAGACTGCGCAGCTGAGATACCCTCCATGTATGCCTCCATCTGGGTGAGCACTCGGGTGTGGCCATGGAGGACATTAAGCATCGCAGTCTGACCAACCTGCAACTGGCGCAGGATGTCCACAGACTCAGCATTGGCGGCAGCAGTGAAGACAGGGGCAGGGGGTGCGGTGCCTGGCAAGAAGGAGACACGTGGTGACCTAGCACGGCGGGAAGGGACCAGAGCAAGTGGGAGGCCGGTGATGGGAATCGAGGGGGCGGATAGAGATCGAGTGCTGCTGTCAGCTGTGGGAGCAGCCTCCGCCCCCTCTGGGAGCTCAGCCTCGGACCCGTCAGCGTCATAGTCGGTGGTGTTACTGGACAGGTCCTCCGCCTCACTCCCCGCGGCCTCCGTGCCACTTGATGCGGCATACAAGACAGCACTGCTGCCACTGGTGCCTGCTCCCTCCTCACGGTCCGTGCCAGTGTCTCCCTCGGAGTCCCCCGACGATGCTGTGGGCAAGGTGAAGAGACAGGAAATGATCAGACACCTGTATACATATGTCACATGAGTCAAATCTACATAGGTCACAGTGCATAGCCTGAAAAGCAACATGAGTAACATCTACAACACAAGGTACATATGTAGGCCCTGCAACACCCAGCTGGTTGACCCACCATGCCACTGAGAAACAATGGAGAGCATGACCCAACAGCAAATTACTTGATATCAAATAGGACAGAGGAGCCAGGCTCTGGGGACAATCGTGCACAGCATCTGTACCACACAGCGTTGACCAAAAAGGGATGAGCAGGAACCATGTCTATTAACTTTTTGCACATGCTGCAAAGCTAATACATTAAAACATGCACAACATGACTGGGTCACTGCACCTTGAGTGTATGTCCAGACAAACATCACACACAGCCCAGACCTAGCAGGGAGACTTCAGATTTGGACATGTAGGCCTTGCCCGCACAAAGCACCCCCTACCTGGGACAATGTGATTGAGACAGAGGAAGTACTTACACCTCTTACTCTGGGATAAAAACACATTGCCTGCACTAAATCCTGATTGCACACAAACTACCCCTGGTGCGCCTGTCCACATATATCATTGACAATCAACCAGCATCAGATTGTCGTTCCAAGAAAAACAGGCACTGCCCACTGTGAGTATGTGTAGGAGAGTAGGGTCTGCTATCCTATGGTCACCCCAAATTTTTGCTTTTTGCTTCACTGGTTTCTGACATATTGAGGCTGTGGGCCTGCTAATCAGACCCCCAGCCTGCTGTTCTCTCGACTAAATTGACACTATGCACTATAGGTGCATAACCAATTGGAATTGGATCACCCTGTGAGCCCCTGTACCAGTGTACACCAGGTATCCAGGGCATTGGTGTATCTAAGGCCTACCAGGGGCTGAAGCATGTATCGTGCCACCCCTGGCCTGGCCTAACAATTTGACACAACTGGCTGATCACTCAGCTGGGGTAAGTTGGTGTAACCACCTCTTACTTAGGTGTAGTATACCTATACCTAACCTTAAGTGGGACACATGTTAACCTATAAGTCACTCCTATGGCAGGCCTTAACAATCCTGAAGGCAGAGTGCTTGGTTCCATGTGAGATGGTGCTCTGGCATGAGCTGAGCCTGTCTGCAGTGGTCGGAACAACTTCCTTCTACCGTTTCCAGATATCGCCATACCATATACTCTCAAGTGCATTATGAACCTCGCGGTTAAATGCTATCTTTGGTTTGGCTTTATCAAAACATGTCGAGTAAGGTGTCATACGAATTGGAATACTAACCCCTCGCCAATTCTGGCGACAGGGTTAGCATTCCACCCTTCTAGAGGGACTCGACATGTACAGATCCTGAAACCCGGGTAAAATCAGACATAGCCTCAGCTCCACAAACTGGACGCTGCCACCACAGACACAAGTCTGCCCTCCTGCTGCTGGGAGTCCTTCCAGCTTGGGAGACGTGGACAAAGGGTTTCCTGCCAGGGGAGGTGCGTGCACCACCCCAGACAGGATTTTGTGTATTGGTCAGGTAGGGCTTGAATAGAATCAGACATGCCTGAGGCTCACAAGGAGCCTCGGTGCATATGCCAGTTCAAACCGGTCCTGGGGCACACCAGCCCCGGACCTGGGGCGAGCTGGACAAAGGATTGGGGGTGTAACCACCCCCCTTCCTGGTCCCACCCTTAGGGAGGGACCTAGCAGGTAGTCCGGCCCCTAGAATCCGCTTAAAGGTAGGAGCTGTGTCCTAAGACTTCAGACATCCTGGAATCAACTTAACACTAAGAAGAAGACGGGAAATTCGACGCTCTGCTGCACAGAGGACAGAAGGAATTCTCCCCTATGGTCAGGGAGTGACCATCTTGCTAACGCAAGCACCAACCAGCGAATCGACGTCTGCTTTGCCGCCGCCTCCTGCCGGAGCCCGAGCCCAGAGACTGACAAGAACTGGACCTCCAGACCTCTCACCGCCCGATCCACAGTCCCTGCAAAGAAGGAACCCGTGGAGGCACAGAGACACGTGGAGCCAGCCATCTTGAAAAGACACTCGACAAGCTGCAAGCGCGACAACAGAGGCTCCCTCCAAGTTGTGCTTTGGGTCCTGAGAAGCCCAACATCCGAGCAGCATCTGCACCAAAGGTGAGCCCTCCAGCATCTCCACGATCTGCGTGGGGCCCCTCTGCACTTTGCAACTCGACGCACCTGCCCGGTCCCTGGCCCGTTGGCTAGTGGCCATTTTTGCGACTTATCTTGAAAACTACGATGCTGGTCTGGTTGCCCCAGACTGGCCCCGGCTGCCCTCCAAAGGAGCAGCCCCTCTGACCTTGTTGGTCAGAACCATCAGCTTTCTTCATTTCTTACGACTCCTGCTTTTGCCAAGGCTTGTTTGCTTTCTTCGAGTTGCCGACACCGCCGACAGCGAGAGCATGCGTGGGACAGCTCGTGAACCGACTCCTGGACATTGTCGACCTTCAGGGACCACGTGGCTGCGGAGACAAGCTACACCTCTTCACCTGTTTGCACCCGACATCGCCTGGTACCTACCTGGTGCCACACCGGTCACTGGCTAGTGACTGTGAACACTGTCCCCTCTGCTTTCATGTCTTCTACAACTCCGATCCACCCTTGGATCCACCGCATCTCTTCTGGACCGGCCGCCTGCAGGCTCCATTGAACAGATAGACGAAACCCGACGCACTTCGAGACCTATGCACCCGCTTCCTGTGGGTGAGGTAAAGCTGGCACTCCGGTGCACAAGTGTAGAGTGACATCTCTAATGTTTAGATCTGAAGTCTTGATTTCGTAGTTCAACCAGAAGACACTTTTAGCAGTAACTTTTGAACTTTTACGCACCCATTGAAAACCTATGGGAGCCCGCGTGTAACTTTCCTCACTGCACACGCGACCCGTGGACCTCCTGGTCACTAACTGACGTTAGCTCCTTGTAGGCCCAGCGATTCTAGAGGCCCTAGGCCTTTTCCCTTTCCTAGTCGTGGTACTTATACCACTATTTTAGTATATGGTTTGAGCGGCCACCAGGGCCTATCCATATAAAGTGCGACTTCTGTATATTGTGATACTTTCTTGTTTAACGATTTGTGCTCCGGTGCTCATAAAGAGTCCAGGGGATACTTTGAGTAATTGATACATATATATTTTGAATATATATCTGTGTGGTGTCCTTTCATTGGTATAAAGGGGGGTTACATATGGTAAAACAGCCTGCTTAACACGCTTTAACGAGTTTAGCCTCAAAGACTGCTTAGCCTACGCTACCACTAGGGCAGCTAGTCCGAAAAGGTTGACTTACAACCACACCATAAGGGTTGCTTGGCATGGTACAAGGTGGTCACTTTAACTAGTGAACATCATATACCAGGCCAACTTCTCACATTGGTGAGCAGCGGTTGGATTTGAGCTTGCTGTGTTTTACCTCTGTAATCTCTTTGTTACCAATTGAAAGATCATACAGGTACCTTTAGGTACATATAAAACAAGATAGTTATATACTTAAGTTCTACTGAACTTAGTTGTTGTAGAGCAAAGGGAGTAGCACACCCTGACTACAACTACTAGATAGGTTTAGTAGGAAAACCCAAGTGTAGGTAGTTGCAACACATCCACCCACACTTAAGAGCAATGGCTGGGGCAGAGGGGTCCTATGTACCCATCTCTGTCGAGAGTGACCCCCAGAGGGCACCAACCATCTTTGCTACCCTAAACCAGAATGAGCTCAGGCAGTTGGCAAATATCAGGGGCCTTAAACAGCCCAGGAACCCTACCTCTGCTGAACTCAGAGAACTCTTACAAGCTGATGAAGATCAGAGAGCTCTCAAGAAAGCCTCCCAGTTAGATCCCTCAGGGACTGGAACAGGAGGCCCTCCTTCTGAAGATGCTACTGAAGTACCCCTTTCTAACAGTCGAACCTTAGCTGAGAATCAGACTACAGATGATGAGGATCAGCATAGGGACAGGGATGACAAAGGGGGTGAGTCTGATAGTAGTAGTAGTTCTGATGGGAGAAATAGCCCAGTGTCAGGTGCTATACCTGGCTCAGCTAACTTAAGACTACTTGGGACTGACAATGGGTTCACCCCATTGGATCTCCCTAGTGGACTTAACCAGGGGTTTGGGAGACAGAGGAATCACTCAGGTGACTCTAATGCCTCTCATGCCTCTAGAGGCTCTCAAGGTCACTCCAGAAGAAGGATGACCAGCCCTCAGAGGAGGGAACATGAGGCCAGAATGAAGGAAGCCCAGCTGAGGATCAGGAGACAGGAGCTAGAAGTAGCCCTGATGGAAGAGAAACTGAGCAAGGCTAGGCAACCTAGAGAGAGTGGGTCTATACCCACTGGTGGCAGCATTGTCCCTAGGGACAAAGATAGGGTCTTTGACAATAGGAACCTGTCCAAGGTTGTGCCCCCCTACAAAAGTGGGGATGATATCCACAAGTGGATGACTGCTCTTGAGAGAGCCTGCAAAGTGCAGCAGGTTCCTGAAGACCAGTGGGCAGCAATCTTATGGCTCTCCTTTGAAGGTAGAGGCAGAGATAGACTCCTCACTGTTAGGGAGGAGGATGTCAGAAACTACAGAGCCCTGAAGAGTGTCCTGGTTGATGGGTTAGGCTTAACCACTGAACAGTACAGGTTAATGTTCAGAGATACCCAGAAACACAGACTCAGGACTGGTCTGAATACATTGAATGTGCCACTAAGGCTTTGGAGGGTTGGTTGCTGGGAAGTAAGGTATCTGATTATACAGGATTGTACAATTTGATGATGAGAGAACAGATTTTAAATAACTGTCAAAACCAGCAACTGCATCAACACTTGGTTGACTCAGATCTGACCTCTCCCCAAGAATTGGGAAAGAAGGCAAACAAATGGGTCAGAACCAGGGTTAAGCAAAAGAACCAGAACCAGGGCCAAGGGGGTGATCAGAAGAAAACAGACCAAAAGGGTGGAGATCAGAAATCCAAAGACCAGAAGTCTTCAACAGGGCCTCAAACTAGTACTCATGAGGGTGGGTCCCAACAACCTAAAGGGAAGAAGAAAGAAGGTCCAAAGAAACCCTGGTGCAAATCTTGCAAGAATACAACTCACTGGACTAGTGATTGTAAGAAGGGTGGAGCCCCCAACACTGTAGCCCCTAAAGCACCTGCTCCCAGTACTACTGTTAGCAGTGTTGGTCCCCAGACAAAGGGTGTAGTGGGAATCACTATGGGAACTGAAGGAGATTCTGACTTAGACAGAACCCTTACACAGGCAGTCTTGATCTGTGATGGGGACATGGATTTGTCCCTGACTGTGAGCCCCAGTAACCTGGGCAAGTACAGACAGACTCCTTTAATAAATGCAAAAGTGGCTCAAGCCTACAGGGACACATGTGCCAGTGTCACTATGGTGACACCAGGCTTTGTGGACCCTGGACAGTACATACCAGGTGAGAATTACCTGGTGAACAATGCCAGCAATGCCACTACTTCTCATAGTGTGGCTATTGTTAACTTCTCATGGGGAGGGGTAACTGGCCTCAAAAGGGTTGTGGTTAGTGCAGACCTCCCAGTAGAATGTTTGTTGGGCAATGACCTAGAGAGTTCTCTATGGTCAGAAATGGAGTACAGGACACATGCAGGGATGTTAGGTATATCACCACATGTCCTTGCTGTGACCAGGTCCCAGGCCAAAAAGTGCCTTACTGAACCACAGGTCTTGGATCCTGGAACAATGGACCAAGCAACTACCAAGAAGAAGAACAGGAGGGTTAAGGCTGTGCCTTCCCCCCTGCCTCCAAGTGATGATCAGTCTTCCCAGGAGGATGATCTAGAGAACCTTGAAGGAACTGTCCCTGAAGAGCTTGAACCTGACCAGGTTGAGTTTCTGGGGACATGGGGACCTTCCAGGGCTGACTTGGGGCAGGCTCAGTTATCCTGTCCCTCTCTTGAACCCCTCAGACAGCTGGCTGCTGCTGAGGCTGCTGGGAATACTCAAGGTACCCATAAAGTGTATTGGGATGATGGGCTCCTTTATTCAGAGGCTAGAGACCCAAAACCTGGTGCAACCAGGAGGTTGGTTATACCTCTGCAATTTAGGGGCTTCCTTCTCACCTTGGCCCATGATATTCCTCTAGCAGGACACTTAGGCCAGAATAAGACTTGGGAAAGGCTTGTCCCTCACTTTCACTGGCCTCACATGAATGAAGATACCAAGGAGTTTTGTCGCTCCTGTGTGACCTGCCAAGCCAGTGGCAAATCAGGTGGCACAACAAAGGCCCCCCTAATACCACTACCTGTGGTGGGGGTTCCCTTTGAAAGAGTGGGAATAGATATAGTGGGTCCCATGGATCCTCCCACTGCATCTGGGCACAGATTTATACTGGTGGTAGTGGATCATGCCACCAGGTATCCAGAGGCAATTCCCCTTAGGACCACTACAGCTCCTGTTGTGGACAGGGCCCTGCTGGGAGTATTCTCCAGAGTGGGGTTTCCTAAGGAGGTGGTTTCTGACAGAGGTACCAACTTCATGTCAGGATACTTGACAGCTATGTGGAAGGAATGTGGTGTCAACTACAAGTTCACCACCCCTTATCACCCACAATGCAATGGGCTTGTTGAGAGATTCAACAAGACCCTAAAGGGTATGATCAAAGGATTACCTAAAAAGCTCAGGCGAAGATGGGACATCCTTCTACCCTGCCTTCTGTTTGCTTACAGAGAGGTCCCACAAAAAGGAGTTGGCTACAGCCCCTTTGAATTGTTGTTTGGGCACCCTGTAAGAGGCCCCCTATGTCTGGTGAGGGAAGTATGGGAGTTACCTCTCAAAAAGCCTAAACAAGACATAGTGGACTATGTACTTGGTCTCCGCTCCAGGATGGCTGAGTACATGGAGAAGGCATCCAAAAACCTTGAGGCAAGCCAGGCCTTACAGAAAGCTTGGCATGACCAAAAGGCTGTCTTGGTTGAGTTTCAGCCAGGACAGAAGGTATGGGTGTTGGAGCCAGTGGCCCCAGCAGCACTCCAAGACAAATGGTCTGGACCTCATACAATCCTGGAAAAGAAGGGAGAGGTTACCTACTTGGTGGACCTAGGCACTCCCAGGAGTCCCCACAGGGTACTCCATGTTAACAGGTTAAAAGCATATGTTGACAGGGCAGACATGGGCTTGCTCATGGCTACAGATGAGGGACAGGAGGAAGAGAGTGACCCTCTCCCAGACCTGTTGTCTCAGAACCCTGAAGATGGTTCAGTTGAAGGAGTGACCCTTGGAGGCAACCTCACTGAGCATCATCAGATTGAATGTAGACAGGTTCTACAATCATTTCAGCATATGTTCTCACTGATACCTAGTCAAACTGACTGGTGTACCCATGTGGTGGACACTGGTGACAGTCTTCCTGTAAAGAACAAACTTTACAGGCAACCTGACCATCTCAGGGACTGTATAAAGGCTGAGGTACACAAAATGCTGGAACTGGGTGTCATTGAACCCTCAGAGAGCCCCTGGGCTAGCCCAGTGGTTCTGGTCCCCAAACCTCACACCAAAGATGGCAAGAGAAAGATGAGGTTCTGTGTGGATTACAAAGGACTCAATGCTGTCACTAGGACAGATGCACATCCTATTCCAAGGGCAGATGAGCTCATAGATAAACTGGCTTCTGCTAAGTTTTTGAGCACATTTGATTTGACAGCTGGCTATTGGCAAATCAGGTTAGCTGAGGAGTCTAAAGCCAAAACAGCATTTTCAACCCCAGGAGGACACTACCAATTTTTGGTGATGCCCTTTGGTCTGAAGAATGCACCTGCCACCTTCCAAAGGTTGGTGAATCAAGTCCTTACTGGGTTGGATGACTTTTGTGCAGCATATCTTGATGATATTGCTGTCTTTAGCTCCACTTGGGAGGATCACCTGATCCACCTGAAGAAGGTACTTGAGGCTCTGCAAAAGGCAGGCCTCACTATCAAGGCTACTAAGTGCCAGATAGGGCAGAGTAAGGTTGTGTATTTGGGCCACCTTGTAGGTGGAGGCCAAGTTCAACCACTGGAGAGTAAGATACAATCCATCAAGGACTGGTCTCCTCCAACCACCCAGACTCAAGTTCGAGCTTTCTTGGGCTTGACTGGGTACTACAGGAAGTTTGTTAAGAACATTGGGTCCATTGTGACTCCTCTTAATGATCTGACATCCAAGAAGATGCCCAAAAAGGTTCAGTGGACAGTGAGCTGTCAAAAGGCATTTGATGACCTGAAGAAGGCCATGTGCTCTGCACCTATCCTGAAAAGTCCTGACTACTCCAAAGAGTTTATTGTCCAAACAGATGCTTCTGAGTTGGGTGTGGGAGCTGTGCTGTCACAACTTAATGCAGATGGTCAAGACCAACCCATTGCTTTTATTAGCAGAAGGTTGACCCCCAGAGAGAAGAATTGGTCAGCTATTGAGAGGGAGGCCTTTGCTGTGGTGTGGGCCCTGAAGAAGCTGAGGCCATACTTGTTTGGCACTCACTTCAAGATTCAGACCGACCATAAGCCCCTCTTGTGGCTAAATCAGATGAAGGGTGAAAACCCCAAACTGCTTAGGTGGTCCATTTCCCTACAGGGGATGGACTTTACAGTGGAGCACCGGCCAGGTACAGACCATGGGAATGCAGATGGTCTCTCCAGGTACTTCCACTTAGGACATGAAGACGAGACTGGTCAAGGCTAGTTTAATGTCCCTGCGTCTGGGGGGGGGGGGTTGTGTAGGAGAGTAGGGTCTGCTATCCTATGGTCACCCCAAATGTTTGCTTTTTGCTTCACTGGTTTTTGACATATTGAGGCTGTGGGCCTGCTAATCAGACCCCCAGAGTGCTGTTCTCTCTACTAAATTGACACTATGCACTATAGGTGCATAACCAATTGGAATTGGATCACCCTGTGAGCCCCTGTACCAGTGTACACCAGGTACCCAGGGCATTGGTGTATCTAAGGCCTACCAGGGGCTGAAGCATGTATTGTGCCACCCCTGGCCTGGCCTAACAATTTGACACAACTGGCTGATCACTCAGCTGGGGTAAGTTGGTGTAACCACCTCTTACTTAGGTGTAGTATACCTATACCTAACCTTAAGTGGGACACATGTTAACCTATAAGTCACTCCTATGGCAGGCCTTAACAATCCTGAAGGCAGAGTGCTTGGTTCCATGTGAGATGGTGCTCTGGCATGAGCTGAGCCTGTCTGCAGTGGTCGGAACAACTTCCTTCTACCGTTTCCAGATATCGCCATACCATATACTCTCAAGTGCATTATGAACCTCGCGGTTAAATGCTATCTTTGGTTTGGCTTTATCAAAACATGTCGAGTAAGGTGTCATATGAATTGGAATACTAACCCCTCGCCAATTCTGGCGACGGGGTTAGCATTCCACACTTCTAGAGGGACACGACATGTACAGATCCTGAAACCCGGGTAAAATCAGACATAGCCTCAGCTCCACAAACTGGACGCTGCCACCACAGACACAAGTCTGCCCTCCTGCTGCTGGGAGTCCTTCCAGCTTGGGAGACGTGGACAAAGGGTTTCCTGCCAGGGGAGGTGCGTGCACCACCCCAGACAGGATTTTGTGTATTGGTCAGGTAGGGCTTGAATAGAATCAGACATGCCTGAGGCTCACAAGGAGCCTCGGTGCATATGCCAGTTCAAACCGGTCCTGGGGCACACCAGCCCCGGACCTGGGGCGAGCTGGACAAAGGATTGGGGGTGTAACCACCCCCTTCCTGGTCCCACCCTTAGGGAGGGACCTAGCAGGTAGTCCGGCCCCTAGAATCCGCTTAAAGGTAGGAGCTGTGTCCTAAGACTTCAGACATCCTAGAATCAACTTAACCACAAGAAGAAGACGGGAACTTCGACGCTCTGCTGCACAGAGGACAGAAGGAATTCTCCCCTATGGTCAGGGAGTGACCATCTTGCTAACGCAAGCACAAACCAGCGAATCGAAGACTGCTTTGCCGCCGCCTCCTGCCGGAGCCCGAGCCCAGAGACTGACAAGAACTGGACCTCCAGACCTCTCACCGCCCGATCCACAGTCCCTGCAAAGAAGGAACCCGTGGAGGCACCGAGACACGTGGAGCCAGCCATCTTGAAAAGACACTCGACAAGCTGCAAGTGCGACAACAGAGGCTCCCTCCAAGTTGTGCTTTGGGTCCTGAGAAGCCCAACATCCGAGCAGCATCTGCACCAAAGGTGAGCCCTCCAGCATCTCCACGATCTGCGTGGGGCCCCTCTGCACTTTGCAACTCGACGCACCTGCCCGGTCCCTGGCCCGTTGGCTAGTGGCCATTTTGGCGACTTATCTTGAAAACTACGATGCTGGTCTGGTTGCCCCAGGCTGGCCCCGGCTGCCCTCCAAAGGAGCAGCCCCTCTGACCTTGCTAGTCAGAACCATCAGCTTTCTTCATTTCTTATGACTCCTGCTTTTGCCAAGGCTTGTTTGCTTCCTTCGAGTCGCCGACACCGCCGACAGCGAGAGCCTGCGTGGGACAGCTCGTGAACCGACTCCTGGATGTCGTCGACCTTCAGGGACCACGTGGCTGCGGAGACAAGCTACACCTCTTCACCTGTTTGCACCTGACATCGCCTGGTACCTACCTGGTGCCACGCCGGTCACTGACTAGTGACTGTGAACACTGTCCCCTCTGCTTACAGGTCTACTACAACTCCGATCCACCCTTGGATCCACCGCATCTCTTCTGGACCGGCCGCCTGCAGCATCTTTGTCACCAGGCTCCATTGAACAGATAGACGAAACCCGACGCACTTCGAGACCTATGCACCCGCTTCCTGTGGGTGAGGTAAAGCTGGCACTCCGGTGCACAAGTGTAGAGTGACATCTCTAATGTTTAGATCTGAAGTCTTGATTTCGTAGGTCAACCAGAAGACCCTTTTAGCAGTAACTTTTGAACTTTTACGCACCCATTGAAAACCTATGGGAGCCCGCGTGTAAGTTTCCTCACTGCACACGCGACCCGTGGACCTCCTGGTCACTAACTGACGTTAGCTCCTTGTAGGCCCAGCGATTCTAGAGGCCCTAGGCCTTTTCCCTTTGCTAGTCGTGGTACTTATACCACTATTTTAGTATATGGTTTGAGCGGCCACCAGGGCCTATCCATATAAAGTGCGACTTCTGTATATTGTGATACTTTCTTGTTTAACGATTTGTGCTCCGGTGCTCATAAAGAGTCCAGGGGATACTTTGAGTAATAAATACATATATATTTTGAATATGTATCTGTGTGGTGTCCTTTCATTGGTATAAAGGGGGGTTACATATGGTAAAACAGCCTGCTTAACACGCTTTAACGAGTTTAGCCTCAAAGACTGCTTAGCCTACGCTACCACTAGGGCAGCTAGTCCGAAAAGGTTGACTTACAACCACACCATAAGGGTTGCTTGGCATGGTTCAAGGTGGTCACTTTAACTAGTGAACATCATATACCAGGCCAACTTCTCACAGTATGCACAAGCAAAATTGGGTCAAACTGTACAGTGGACACATGTAGCACAGTTTACGTCAATACAGAGGAGGCCAGGGTACAATGCCACAGAACCCAACCTATGCCGAAGACACAGAGAATGCCCACATTGTTGGATGACACACATGATACCTAGGAAAAGGTGCCCCAGGGCACGGTAGTGGCCACACACCTCCATGGTCCTGGATGGATATGACTGCAACTGAAGCAACCGCCCCTGCACTATGCATTACTCCCACTCATGCACATCATGTCAGAGGGCACAACATTGGACATGCATGCTGGAAGGCAGTACACTTTAAAGACACACTCCTATGTTGGGACTCAGCATCAGTGCCAACTGACATGGACCCCACAATGACTGAACTGGCCAGGGCACAGCCAAGGTCCCCAAACCTGTTACACTCCACCCCCACACATGATGCTGCAAGCATTGGGCACTTGGATTAACTGCCAGCCTAGATTACCTTGTGCAAGAGTGACTACACACAGACCAGGGAACACATGGCAAGGAGGGGAAGGGAGGAAGAACAGCACCGGTTTACTTTGGGGAACTGGTTATGCACTGCACATGTAAACCCTGGCAGTGTATACATGCAACTGCGCACTTCCAAAAGCTGGTGACACACAACAAACACACATGTACCTACCCCCTTCCTGCTGCTGATTCTCCTGTAAGCGCCTATCCAAGTCGGGGAAGACCACCGCCAGCACACGCTTATGGATGTGGGTCAGATGCCGGCACCCATGGTTCTTCCGGCTCTCAGGTGAGTCCCCCAGCAGGACCCGTGCAATCCTCCTCGTCCAGCACCGGATATCCTGCCAGCGTTTCCTCACCTGGGCTAGGCACCGCTTCCGACCCTCCGTATTCCTCACGGCACTGACGGCTTGCTTCCATATCTCCCCCTTGGCATGGACGCCTACCTGTGAGGATGCAAAAGTGAGAATACTTTAATTCACCTGAGCAATGACACAGAGACACACATATTAACAATTTGTCTTCTTTAAACAGGCCATGGTATGCAGGCAACTCATTGCACCTTTGTCATAGGGACATAATCCACTGTGGAAGGCAAAATGCACTACGTGGCATTGAAAGTACACAGGTGGCATGAGGGGTGCCACACAATCAATGATCCTGGATCACACTGCATCACAAGCTACACAAGGATTATGGACAGCACCTCAAAGCAGTCACATGCCCCAGCCCACTGACGCTACCTCAGCAGAGTACACAGACACACACTGGCACAGGACAATCACCTGCCATTGCCAACTGCGGGTACAAACCTCACTCTGCCCATGTGCCACTAGACTGGGGGGTGTCACAGGTGTGGGGCTGGCTCAGCATGGCAGTCACACAGCACTGCTCCCTGCTCACATCACATGGGCAGGGTATATCCATCCCTCATGCAGCTGGTGTGCAACACTCCCCATATGCACTCACCCACATGACAGGGGACTTACACACACACCAATGTCCAGGGGACGAACACATTTGGACACTCACAGCACAGGTACACTAAACAAACACACATCTATGGGGGCTGTCACCTGTCACACTGGGGGGACCACAGAATCACATCAGGACTGTAGCAACAACATTCCCAGGAGGAGTAGCCAGGCAGAATGTGGCATGCACCATGCATTGATTGTCACAGTAAGCACAATGCAAGTGAGGAGTGGACACAGGAACCACAGCATGCTCTGCATGGGAGACATGAGGCCTTCCCCCCCCCACTGGGACCCACTCGAAACAACATTACATGTCTGTCACACAGGGACACAATGCCAGAAGTCACAGTCACAAAAAAGGGGCACAGTCTAAGCTAGTGGAGTCTGCACTCACCTGCTCCCCTGGTCGACCATACAGCATGGTGTACTGTGGGAGGATCACATCCACCAACGCCATATTCTCCTCCATGGTGAATGGCTGGGCCCTCTCCACAGACCTGGACATGGTGCCAGAGGAATCACGAGCAGCAGCAGTGTTGTGGAATGAAAGGATGTGCAGGCAAGTGCTCTCTCATGGGACCTGGCTGCCTTATATCTGCCTTGCTGGCCTGTTTCATTTACAGGAGTACAGAGTGATTGGTCAGTCACATTAGCATCCTACGTTTCCTCCAATCCCTTTAAACCTACCCCAGTGAGTGGCTTTGCATGGTTTAAAAATTGAGCATGATGTCAAGTCAACAACCACTTTGCCACAAAGTATATTGTTTCCAACCGACTTCTGCTGGCCATCTGATGCAATAATTCAAACTTTAAACTGGGTCTCCATGACAACCAGCATGCATTTAGACCCTTATACTTGTCCCTCATGTGTCCCCTATGTTATTTCAATATTTACACACAGGTACGGTCCGTTCCATGGCCCTAGGGCACCCCAAATGCAGTGATACGGACCGTACATGCGTGTGTACGGTCCGTATCACTGTGGCGTACGCATACGCCAGCACTCCCATAGTGATAGGGACCCTACACGCGTGTGTACGGTCCGTATCACTGTGGCGTACGCATACGCCAGCACTCCCATAATGATAGGGACCCTACAGGCTCGTGTACGGTCCATATCACTGTGGCGTACGCATACGCCAGCACTCCCATAGTGATAGGGACCCTACACGCGCGTGTACGGTTCGTATCACTGTGGCGTACACATACGACAGCACTCCCATACTGATAGGGACCCTACACACGCGTGTACGGTCCGTATCACTGTGGCGTACACATACGCCAGCACTCCCATACTGATAGGGACCCTACACACGCATGTACGGTCCGTATCACTGTGGCGTACGCATACGCCAGCACTCCCATACTGATAGGGACCCTACACACGCGTGTACGGTCCGTATCACTGTGGCGTATGCATACGCCAGCACTCCCATACTGATAGGGACCCTACACACGCCCTCAGAGCGTATGTATGGTGCGTTTCACACCTGACAGTGGTGACAGGCGGCACACAGAAAGGAATTGAGCTGTCATACTTGGCCAAGGCTGGACATCAAGGCATTGTCTGTGCAGTACTACATGTGTCTGGCACAGGTGGGTCAGGCTGTGATGTGGCACTATACTCCTGAGGTGTGAAGCTAATAAAAGTATGATGAGCTGTGTACACAAGTCATGTGTGATGGTGCCCTATGTGCCACACATCCCCTTCACTCCTTTGACATGTGTGCATGTAGTACAGACTTGTTGAGCCATGCGTCACTGGCATGGCACAGTCACCGACTCCCGCAAATGTCCCCTGATGCCAGGTACACGGAATGTTACCCCTGACATGTGAATGCCCGCGTTGCACGCTGTAACTATGTCATGTGTGTGTCATGTGTTCCCATAGGTTTGCTGTAGGTGTTTGGGCACATGCATCTGCAGTTGCTGCAACCAACATGTGTCTGTGTGTAGATGGGCATGGCACACTGTTACGCACACCAGCACACATGTGTAATCCGACGTAAGGTGTGTATGTATGCATCGACACAGAGTTTCAAAACAAGGACATATCTGCATACTCTCAATGTATGTGTGATCAGTCTTGACATGTAATCCTTCATGGCAAGGTGTGTGGTCTGTCCTTTTTCTATGACATGTGACCTGTGCCTCTAGTGTTCCGCAACCTGTCTGTACAATAAACATCCTTCTTCTGCACATATTTGGAAGTCTGTAACTCCTGTAATGCGTCTGCCTGCTCACTTACACTGGCCCACAGCTAGTTTCATGGCATGGCATATTGAGGTTGAGAATCAGCGTTTGTAGCTGGCTCTTGGTAGGAGTGTCACCTGCCTGGCATACGTGTCCAGGGCATATTGCACAGACCTGACTCTGTATGGAGCATATGTGTATTGCCTGTTGAACATGTGCTCAGTACATTGACATTGGTGGTGTACTGTACTCACTCTTCGTTGTCCATTCTAATTCACTGCAGGGCTCCGCCTCTCCCTCGACCAATTCCGGACTTGGCTGACCTGAGGGAACATGACTGTATACGCCGCTACCGCTTCCCCCAACGTTTGATTGAGGACTTGGCGACACGGCTGGCACCACACCTCCAACCGCTGCACAGGTATCCTACTGCACTGACACCCAAGATGAAGGTGATGGCAGCCCTACATTTCTTTGCCACGGGTACCTTTCAATATACTATTGGTCATGTTGGGGGCATGTCCCAAACCATGTTCAGCCATGTTCTGCATGATTTTTTAGAGGCCATGTTGGATCACCTGGATGAGTTCATTAAATTCCCAACTCCTGAGCAGTTGACAGGTGTCAAGCGTGAGTTCTATGCCCTGGGAGGGATGCCCCATGTCATTGGGTCCATAGATGGAACACATGTGGCTTTGGTACCACCACAGGCACAGGAGGTAGCATATAGGAACCGCAAGCATTACCACTCCATTAATGCCCTTGTGGTGTGTCTTGCCAACATGGTGATTTCACATGTCTGTGCTCGTTTTCCAGGATCAGCACACGATGCCTACATCATGAGGCGTAGCAGGGTGCCTGAAATGATGCTGCAGCTGCGCAACGAACGAGCATGTATTGTTGGTGGGTATACTCTGGCAGTCCTGTATTTAACATCATCTTCCTGTCTTACTGCTTCTCCTGACCCACTGTTGTCCATGATGTTTCCATGTAGGGGACGCTGGCTATCCCAACATGCCATGGCTGATCACGCCTCTCCGCAACCCCAGTACGGCTGCCCAGCACCGCTACAACAACGCCCATGGGCGGACCAGGCGAGTGATAGAGAGGACGTTTGGCCTCCTGAAGAGCCGATTCCGTTGCCTCCACAAGACCGGTGGCGCACTCCCATATGCACCGGTGAAGGTCTGCAAGATCTTCCTCGTGTGCTGCATGCTGCACAACATGGCAGTGGAGAAAGCTGTGCCACTCATACTGGATCCGGATGAGCAGGACCATCCACCCGTGGAGGATGAAGGGCTTGGTCACGAGGCAAGTGATGTGGAGGAGGAGGAGGCGGTAGAGGACATCCGGAGTCGGCTCATACGCAACTTCTTTGCTTAGTGGTGAGTTCCAGTGTCTGAGTGTGCACGCATTTGGCCGTGTGTGGCATGTGTTGCGATGTGTGTGTCCATCTGCATGTCTGCCAAGTGAGTCAGAGGTGTGTTTGGATGTGTCACTCGAGTGATGGTGCAATGGAAGAATGTTTTTTCAGAGACATCATTGTCACCTAGCATGTTGACAACCTTATACATGTCGAGTACATGTACATGCATGCGGATGTGCTTCTTTTGGCTGACTTCTGGTGTGTCTCTCATCCACAGGTACTTGCGCTTGCTGTCTGCTGGTGGCATTGTTGTGCTCCTGCTATTCCTCATGAACACAGCAACATGTGCTGAATCAGCGTTACATGCACGGACAAGTTTGAAAATCTCCTTAGGGTAAGGGATGCAGCACGGCTTTTTGGGTGTGGTATTTGTTTGGAATGTGTGTGCACTGCTCCTGTTCATGTTAGGATACTTTACATACATGTAGAATCACCATGGGGCACATGACATGGAGCTGAATTCACCTGAATTGATGGTCAGACTTGGTGACAGTCATCTGTAATGGGATTGTGGATTGTGATGAAGCCATCAATGTGTGTAACACTGCCCTCGGAAACATACGGGTTGCACCGGGTTGACATGGTGTGTGAATTCCCCATTAGAGGCTCAATGGTGTATAGCAGCCTTTCCGTGAGCAGCAGGGGGTGTTTAGCTGTAACCCGTCACTTGTGTGCCAGTTCTATGGATTTACAGCATCTGTGGTGCACAGGGGGGTGCCAGTGTTAGTCCCACGTGTTCATCCACATGACCTGTGTATGTGTTGACAGAGTTGCATTAGCATTCCGACACACATGACTAATAAAGGTGTCCCTCTGCCTCCAAGGTGCCTCATCTCTGTCAATGGTGGTCTGTTGCCACTGTGCATGCGGCATGTCTGGCATAGTTATCAGAGATGGTGCATATGAGTCTATGTGTAGAGTAGCAAGATGCAAGCTGTTTGTCAGGGATTAGAATCTGTATTGTGCATGATGTCCATGGCTGTGTAGGTATTGTGGCATATCAGTCTCCACGACAGCCACTGTGCTGCATGTGCATCCATTGTGTGTGTGTGTGCCATGTTGAACCAGACAGTCCTTCCTTGACATACACCGTTTGCATGGTTCCTTCCTGAGATCCTTGTCTTTGTGTGCTACTTTTGGCATTGTTTTCTTGACATGGCGCATGCTGCTGCAGGCCTTGCAGCAAGGGCACCCAGTGTCCACGCAAACGAGCTGGTGTTCATCATGGATTGCTTGCTGACATGTGCTATGCAGATCAGCAGCATCTGTGCCTCATGCTGCTGCACACTCTGGATTATGCACAAGATCCCCAGTTCCATCCACCTCAAGGCAAGAGAGACCATCCCCCAGGTCAACTACGACATCAGTGTCTAATCCTACCCTGCACTCTACGGACGTGTGCGTTACAACTCCCATGATACTTGTCCACATCCAGGGTGCATCTGCACAGCTCTGCTTCTACATCCGGCGACCAGGCCACATCAACGTCCAACAGAGATGGGGGGAATGAATCACTGCCAGCTGCAGGATGACCTTCTCAATCCACGCACACACTCAGGATGCAGCCCACAACCACAACCACAACACAACCTTGTGGCACTGTGATCCAACACCCCATTGTGCCATCTCCATGCATCCAACGTTGGCCAGCCCACCATTCTCCACATCCACCTGACTCAAGCATGCAGGACATGGTTCTGCCACGTGTCTACACATACCTGGGAGTAGCACCCCAGGACACTCCACATGATCCCTGACCTCTGCGCATGACTGTTGCTCTTCTACATAGGTCTGTAGGCACAGTTGTGCGGGCACCCCCTCAGCTGGTTGGGCCCATCACGGGTGAGTATGGTGCTCCATGTCTGTATTGGATGGTACATTGTGACCCATGTGTGTCCTGTGCCAGACTCAGACCCCAGGGTATGGATGTTTGGAGTTACTTCTGAAATCAGGCATGGTTTGACTTTACAACACACCCATGTAGTGGAATAATGCAAAATGACGGCATCATCTTGTGATTGTGATGAATTTTATTAGTGCTGGGGTACGTGTTTGGGGGGGTGACAAGAGGTGCTTGGCGGGAGTGTAGAATCCAAAGTTCACAGGGGGAGTTGGTATCCTTGCCATTGAAAGTCATCAGAGTCTGTGCCACAGTCTTTGTCAACATTGGTCAGACAGTGATCAGCAAGGCCATGTGGCAGAGAATGTCATTTGCTGCTGTGCTGCTGTTGGGCCAGAGGGCCAGGTGCCAGGCCAGGTGACCTGGGAGATGGTGATGTTCCGCTGACTCTCACGGTCTCTTGCGTGGACGACCCACCTTCCTGCGGGGACCCTCAGAAGCAGGCCTTGATGATGCTAGGGACGCTCCGTCAGATGAATCCTCCTCCTCCTCCCTCCCTGTGTCTGGTGCTGGTCTACGCCTGGTGGCACAGGGAGGGTTTGCCAGGCTTTGGGCGATCTGACGGAGTGATTGGCTCACGTCCCTGTGCACCGCCACGAGCTCAGCCAGTCTTGCCTCCATCCGTCCATGGTGTTGTAGATGACTGGCATGATGCTCGACCTGCATGTTCTTGATCTCATTGAGGGTCTCCAATACCTGGTCGATGCCTCTGGAGTCACGCCGGTATGTGTCCAGGATGTTGTGGACGTGTGACATAACCGGGTCCTCAGCTGCCTGGTCAGGCTCGCGCCTCCGCCGTCCTCCACTCCCACCACCCCTGCCCACTTGAGCCCGGCCTGCCCTTGTGGGCACGTCGGGTCTCCGGGACCCCTGAGGGATGGGATTTGCGGTGTCGCCTGCCTCCTCCTGGGTGCCCGGAGAACCTTGTCCCTCCTGGACAGACTGGCTGTGTTGTTGTGTGTGGGCAGGGCTCCTGGATGTCTCCTGGGATGTGGCAGGAATGGGGGTGGTGGTTGGCACAGTTGTACCTGACGCAGGGGCTGCAGGTGGTTGGACACCAGAGGGGCCAGGTTGGTCTGGGTCATCCACGGAGTGGTGAGAGTCGTCGCTGACGGTGGGGTCCTCTTCACGCAGAGCCTGGTCCTGTGAGTCTTCCCCCCCCAGTGTTGGGGGGAGATGGACGACGTTGACCTGTGTGTGAGAGAGACAATGTTAATTGTGTTACATGCGACATCCAGGTTTCATTCATTTTGAGTTGGCACAGTTCCTCTGTGTGGTTGGATTTGGCTTGCATTCCTCTCACAGTGCACTCGTGCATGGGTATGTCCCTTGGCCACAGCTTTCGACACTTGACCTATGTGTGACACAATCTTAGTTGATGCATCTGTTTGGAATGCAGTCAGCAGTGTACTGAGCGGGCGTAGCAAGCCATGCAGAGCTGCCTTACGTGTTGTACTGTACGTGGCCAAATGGTGTTTTTTTCCATGCTATTTGGAATGCAGGTAGGTAACTTAAGCATTTGTGACCGGGTTCTAACAAACACAGTGGGTGGGTATACTGGGTGTAAGGTTAGGTTTGTGCCTGCAGCACGGATGTACTCGTGCACAGATTGACACATGGCCCAGTGTTTATCAAAGGTTGAAGGGGGGGTTCACGCACTGCCAAACATTGTCTACATGCACACAACACCCAAGGGTGATTTGGTCTCCCTCTGTCTCCCTTTCTCCCTCCCTCGGTCAGCCTCCTCCCTCTGTCCGTCTCCCTATGTCCACCTCCTCCCTCTGTCTGTCTCCCTCTGTCTCCCTTTCTCCCTCCCTCTGTCCGTCTCCCTCTGTCTCCCTTTCTCCCTCCCTCTGTCACCCTCCTCCCTCCCTCTGTCTGTCTCCCTCTGTCTACCTCTGTATCCCTCCCTCTCTCTCCCCCTCTCCCTCCCTCTGTGTTTCACCCTCTGTCACCTCAGCCTAGCTTCCTGGGCACACACAGTTTGCAGGTCTTTCAAAGGCCATTGGCTTGTTCATGTGGGTTTGTTGCTTATCTCCGGGCACCCATTGGGCGGAGTGTGTGAGTCTGCGCTGCTGCTGTGGCGGTGTGTGCTGTCACTCTTTCAGAGTGAAGCGTCTTCATTAGCTGCTGTTATGTGCAAATTGTGTCTTCATACCCATGTCATCCTGCAACGCGGCCACCATTTGCAGGCAACACAGTACTGTGTGGGGACACACTGTTTGTATGGCTGTGCCCTAGGCCATATGGGCTGAGGGCATTGTTGTGTGCTTCAGAGTTGCTCTATGTTAGTTTTGAGGGCCACCCTCCCGGCATCGGGGACATCCTGTCTTGTGTTGGTGTTTTGTGTGGCCTGTGACTTGGGCTGGCCTTGCTTGGGGCATGGAGGCGCTAGTGGCATGTGTGTGTTTTTGGAGTGTGGTTGTGTCTGGTGCTGGCTTTGGGGGGTTGCGTGCATGATTGGTATTTTGGTTGTGTATGGCGTTCCCCCCATGTGAGGTGAGTTGTTTGTGTACTCACCAGGCTCTCGGACTCCTTGTACTCCGTCTACTCCCACCGGCGGCAGCGTGGCCATCACCTTCTCCTCCCAGGGATGGTAGTGTACCAGTCTGCGGGGCGGCCCTCCTCCAGTGATGTTGGCCTGGTTGTGCTCGTCCGTCATTTTGCGGCGGACCGTCCTCCGCAGATCGTACCACCTGGCTTGGCACTCATGCCTGGTCCTTCTGGTGGACCCAACAGCATTCACAGCATTGACAATCCTCTCCCACATGGCTTATTTTTTGGATATGCTGGTCCGTCTGACCAATGTTCCAAAGAGCTGTGGCTCGACTGACGATTTCGTCGACAAGGACCTCCAGCTCCTCCTTTGTGAACGTTGGATTCTTGTTAGTGGGCATGGTGTGGGGTGTGGATGTTTGTGGGGGTTTGGGTGTGGATGGTTGTGTGTGTGTGAGTGTGGTTGTGAAGGTGTGTGTATGTGAATGTGATGAGGGGGTGTTTGTGATGGTGGTTGTGTGAAGGAGTGCAAGTGTAAGGTGTATTGATGGATGTGGTATGGTGCAGTGCGTTGTCTCTGTAGTCTGGCAGTAGTGGATCCGTTGCAAAGGATCATGGTTTGTGTGTGTTGGGCCTTTTTATTGGTCCATTTGTGGGTGTGGCTGTGTTTGAACTTTGGGTGGGTGTGTTATAAGAAGTGGTTGTGTTTTGGGCCTCTGTTTAGCTGTTTGGCAGTTGCAGGTCAGTGTATAGGATGTATTTGGGCTTGTTGGACATGTTTTGTGGTGTTATGTGCATCAAATTGACTCTCCTTGTGTTGTTTTTGTTTGTCCTGGTTCAGTATGAGTGTTTTTGGCGTCTGTACGGTGCGTACATGGGCCATGTTGTTGTACAGTGCTGTCCTTTGCTATGGCTTAGTACGACTCCTACATGCGCAATGTTGGGTGAGGGTGCTAGTGTAGGGGCCTGGGGTAGGGTACGTACAGACATGGGCAGGGTGTTGGTCCGCATCGTCCATCGGTGGTGGTGTTTCGCACCGTACATACAGGGGGGGCTGGGTGTACGCTCCGTACATACACTGGTGGGGTGTGGGTACGGTCCGTACATACACGGGTGGGGGTACGCTCCATACATACACTGGTGGGGTGTTGGTACGCTCCATTCATATACGGGTGGGGGTACGGTCCGTACATACACGGGTGGGGAGTTGGTACGCTCCATGAATACACGGGTGGGGGTACGGTCCGTACATACACGGGTGGGGGTACGGTCCGTACATACACTGGTGGGGTGTGGGTACGGTCCGTACATACACGGGTGGGGGTACGCTCCATACATACACTGGTGGGGTGTTGGTACGCTCCATTCATACACGGGTGGGGGTACGGTCCGTACATACATGGGTGAGGTGTTGGTACGCTCCATGCATACATGGGTGGGGGTACGGGCCGTACATACACGGGTGGGGGTACGGTCCGTACATACACTGGTGGGGTGTTGGTACGCTCCATTCATACACGGGTGGGGGTACGGTCCGTACATACACGGGTGGGGAGTTGGTACGCTCCATGCATACACGGGTGGGGGTACGGTCCGTACATACACGGGTGGGGGTACGCTCCATACATACACTGGTGGGGTGTTGGTACGCTCCATTCATACACGGGTGGGGGTACGGTCCGTACATACATGGGTGGGGAGTTGGTACGCTCCATACATACACGGGTGGGGGTACGGTCCGTACATACACGGGTGGGGGTACGGTCCGTACATACACTGGTGGGGTGTTGGTACGCTCCATTCATACACGGGTGGAGGTACGGTCCGTACATACACGGGTGGGGAGTTGGTACGCTCCATGCATACACGGGTGGGGGTACGGTCCGTACATACACAGGTGGGGGTACGGTCCGTACATACACTGGTGGGGTGTTGGTACGCTCCATTCATACACGGGTGGGGGTACAGTCCGTACATACACGGGTGGGGAGTTGGTACGCTCCATGCATACACGGTTGGGGGTACGGTCCGTACATACACTGGTGGGGTGTTGGTACGCTCCATTCAAACACGGGTGGGGGTACGGTCCGTACATACACGGGTGGGGAGTTGGTACGCTCCATGCATATACGGGTGGGGGTACGGTCCATACATACACAGGTGGGGGTACGGTCCGTACAAACACGGGTGGGGGTACGCTCCGTATATACACTGGTGGGGTGTTGGTACGCTCCATTCATACACGGGTGGAGGTACGGTCCGTACATACACGGGTGGGGAGTTGGTACGCTCCATGCATACATGGGTGGGGGTATGGTCCGTACATACACGGGTGGGGAGTTGGTACGCTCCATGCATATACGGGTGGGGGTACGGTCCATACATACACAGGTGGGGGTACGGTCCGTACAAACACGGGTGGGGGTACGCTCCGTATATACACTGGTGGGGGTTCGGCACGTACATACGCGGCTGGGGAGGCATTTGGCGCGTACATGCGGGGGCTGGGGGGGGGGTGTTCGGCGCGTACATACGAGGGCTGGGGGGGTGTTCTGCGCGTACATACGGGGTCTGGGGTGGGTGTTCGGCGCGTATGCGGGCACATGTCTCCATGGTTGCTATAGGAGTTCGGTCCGTACGGTGTTTTCTCCATACAGTTGTAAAATCGAAAGGACGGGAGTGATCGTACTTGCGCGGTCGGACTTCATTTTTATGAATCGTACGGTAAATCGTCCGGGGATGTGTCGGACACATTTTCCGACCCGAGGACGTGTGGGGAAATGTACCGGATGTGATTCGTATGGAGTTTTTCCCATGCGAATCGTACTTGGCAGTTTGTACGCTACTTGTACGATTCGTACGGAAAAAACTCCGGATACAATTCGTACGGGGGAAATTTTTCCAGGATCCGAATCGGCCCCTTAATGTTTATAGGTATTTTCTGTAAGGGGCTTTAAGCCCCGCCCCCCTTTTCCATTGGCTGGCGTCACCGTTTATGCTAAACAGTGGCCAGCCATTGGAAAAGAGCTTGTTGTGACATTTTCGCTCGTCTTTTTTTGCAGTCCCACTTGGACGGCCTCGCCTGCTTTCCTTCTGAAGTAAAAGGTTTCTTATCTTTATGGGGCCAAACACATGGCCCCATAAAGATCAGAAGGAAAGCAGGCCGTCCAAGTGAGACGGCCGAAAAAGTCTATGTCAACCGCGGCTGCCTGGCGACTTTTTCCTTGTTCTCCTGTATACTTTGCCCTCCAGCCCCCACGTATCAGCGGCCCTAGTCCCAACGTGCTTTCAACTAAGAGCCACGCTTCAAGGGGCACTGATTAAAGAATGTTGCAAAGTGACCCTCCTATGTTATGCTGAGCACGCTGTCTACATTACAGAAAGCCTCCACGGGTAGTAGTATCGGTATGTTCTTGTCTTTCGCTGCTGCTAGTAAATACTACTGAGCATGCTTCCAAATTTGTGTTTTATAACTCTGACCTAGGATTGGCATTACGATAATTTATTTTCATTACATTTACATTTTCAGCAGCTCTCAAGTCTTGTTAAAAACTGCTTCACGTTTGACCGTCAGTGGGAGCCCATTGCTTTGTACAGCTCGAGTGAATCTGTGCATCGTGGGGTGAGAGGTGCGCTTGACAGATGTGATTTCTTTATGCAGGGTGTGGCCTAGTGTGGCGTGTTGGGTTAGTGCCACAAACAAGTAGAGAGTTTCCCAGACTTAACCAGAAGGGACCGGGTACGTAACAACGTTAAAAACTATCAAATTTCCCTCATGGATTTACTCAAAAGTCTCCAACTACAGGTTAAAGATCAATATATATTGAACCAAAGATAAGGAATCCATAAGACTAAACACAACAAAAATAAAATATATTGTTATTTTATTCAGTTTAGTAATTGTTCTATACCTCAAATTTGTATTACAGTGATTTGTCCACAATTATCAAAAATACAATGGGGTAAAGTATCTTCAAAAACAACAATTGTGTGTGAAAAATCACTCTCAATAACAGATAAAATCAATAATTGCACATAATTAAATCAAAAAACATTATTTAAAAAACATTCAATCTGGGAATCAAAAATGCATTGCATACATATAAAGTTGATGTAAAAACACAAATATAAATTTGTCCTCTTGTCGACGCGTTTTGGTGTAAGATATGATTTGTAACACCTTCTTCAGGACCAATGAATTAAAACAGCTCTCTCTATCAAGTTAAAACAATCTATAAAAAGAAAATATATATAAAATTATAATACATACATATACTCATGGTATACAACCCTATCTTTGGTTCAACATACTTGATTATGGATGACAAAAATCTTAAGAAAGTTTTCAAAAAGTTTTCTAGAATAGTGCAAGGTCTGTTATAAATGAACCAGAAATTGTCACAGCCTCACAATTTTAAGACCTACATAAGGCCTGTCTTAATGTTGCCCATCAATTTGTTCAATCACTCAGGTAGAGTATTATTAGTTTAAATCCAGGGCCTCCTGAGAATCATTACATTGTGTTAGAGGCATATATTAAATAAAACCTCCCCATCAGCAATTATTTTCTAAGATATATAGCTATTCAATTCTATTGTTGCTGTAATTGGGCCATAGTGAATTTTGGGCATATACTCACATATGGATAGGACCATAAGATCGCAGTCCTTAAGTGACCCGACTAGCGTGTTGTTTCAATACATCACACTCCAATCTAGTTTAAAAAATGTATATATACATGGAAATTATGCCAAGGTATATTTTTTTCAATTATGTCTCTTTAGCTCTTATTTTATTACGTATATACTTACAAAGAATTAAGACTCTAGATCGCAGTCCTTAAATGACCAGAGTTGCGTGATTGACTTGTTGCATCGTACTCCAATCTAATGTCAAGTAACATGGAGACTATTATTCAGTTATATCAATTTCTCCCTTAGTTTCATAGTTATTTATTCTGAAAGGATTATTGTATCAATATGTTAGTTTGTACTACTCACCCTAATTGAGCGGGTGTCTCTTCTAAAGCCGCTCGTCAGCGTTATAGGCAGCTTTTCATGTTCACGCTCAGTTACTTCTATTTAGGCACAAATTAGGTATGACCTAATTAGTATCAAAGTAGATGGTAAACCCTAATAGCTAATAGTTCTATTCCACAATGATTTGGCTTACCATAGATTCAACAACGGTCAATACGTTACTTTCTTGTCTTTATGTACGCTGAATGACCGGTTATTCCGCTAAGCACCAAGGTGTCTGTACATCTGACCTTCGTATTTCGTTTTGGCGGGACCGATTTCTAGAAATTTAATGAAATAGATCGCGCTAATTAATACGATATTGGGGATTAATCTACGTCAACTCATGGGGCCAGAATAGATATTATTGTGATTTAAGATTCACGCCATATAAGTTATATAGTGATTACACTCTATATATCACTGAAACTTAAACTGCTAGACATTTGGATAAGCGCAGTGCTCACTCGTAGGGATTGCATAATAACACGACTGACATTATTCGTGCGCTATGTGTCTTAACGTGACGCTATATTGCAAACTATTCCTGTTAACAAACAGACGGTATAACCCCTTACTACACTAAGTCTGGTGGTACCACCTCTAAAATCGTCAATCATGGACCTCAGATTCTTACCTTTCAAGGAGCGTAACGTCACCTCGTATCGGTATCTCTGGTCTGGCTCACCTACTTGGACTTTGTTGTCCTTCTTTTTATACGTATCTACGTTTCCGGCAATAACTCAATTACGTGAGTACGTATACTGCGGCCATATTGGTAGTTCCTAATGGTTTATTTAAGTAGTTTTTAAATTCGTATATTATCGTATTTTTGTTCATCTTTTTTCACGATTGGTTCAAGATTTACGCAAACTTTATAAGATCAAAAGAACCTCCACAAATTAGTCAAACAAAAGTTTTGACGTCCGCCATATCGGCATTTGTTTGCTTACGTATTTAACGTGCCGTTCGGACATCTTGGTAGTTCCTTACTCCATTTCTTGCGATAAATGACACATTGGCTAACTTTATTGAATCTCAGTCGCTGCTTCCGTTTCGGCACTCGTTTGTTTATATGTATACGTGCCGTGCAGCCATCTTGGTAGTTCCTAGATCTATTTCTTGTGATAAGAGATACATTGAAAAACTTTATAGAATCCCAGCCGCCGCGTCTATTGGGGCTTGACTGTATATCTTGTAGAGAACCTCACAGTGAATATTAATTTTTTATAAAATAAGGTTTTGTATGTATCAAACTTTTGAATTTTTTTGTATATACCTTGCCTTCAATCTAAGGGAGTACTTTAATAACAGCTACATATTTTTCATTTCTATTAATGGCAATGAAGTATTATGCATCCTGATAACATTAGCATTCGTGATTGCATTTACTGAAAACTAGGAGGACACATAGGCCATATTTTCGTGTAAATCAAGTGAGTTAGAAATGAATCTGTAGTTCCATATAAGGAACGAAAACAGGGCTAAAAAAAATGAATTGAAACGAAAATAAAAAATAAAAAATAAAAATAATATTAAAAAGCCCTTGAAGAACAATAACAACCACAAATGTTGTAAATGATGTAAATCAGTTTACCTGATGATTCTTTCCCACTCTTCTCTATTATTGAGGCCCTGGTAATAAGTCTTGAATTTAGACATGAAAAATTGTTCTCTTTGTTTTCTTCTTTTGTCCGTATCACCGCCTCTCGCTGAAATTTTTATTTTTTCTAGAATGAACCATTTGAGATCATCTTCCTTATGTTTCATTTCTTGCCAATGATCAACCAAAGGGGCATTCTTTTTGCCATTTTTCAAGGCTGACCTATGTTCTGTAAGGCGAGAACGCATCTCCCTGCTTGTCTCACCTACGTATCCCTTTTGGCAGGGACAGATTAACAGGTATACCACATTTTTGGTTCGGCAATTGACCATTTCATTTATCCAATGAGATATGTCATTAAGTACAATTCTCTGTTCTTTCACAATGGTCTTACAATGTGTACATGAACTGCATGGAAAATTGCCTTTTAGCTTCGTTCCATCATGGATACTAGTTTGAATACTCATTTTAGGTTCACTAAAGGTTCTTACTAGCTCATTTCGAATAGTTTTGTTCCTTCTGTAGGAAAATATAGGTTTACTAAGTGGGCACTGGCCTGGTTTATTCAGTAGATACCAATTTTTATTTATCAAATTTTTAAGTTTATTGCTCAAGCCATTAAAATTAGTCACCATGACAATTTCTTGTAGGGCTTTTTGGGGCTTACCATTAGGCTCAAAGATACTATCCCTGTTGTAGTATTTCGCTCTTTTATGCGCTTCTTTTATGAGTCGTTTGGGATATCCTCGATGTAGGAGTTTTTGTTGCAAGGCCAGTGCATGATGTTCAAAATCTTTGTTTTCACTGCAATTCCGTCTAATCCTTAAAAACTGACTAAACGGAATGCTGTCCTTCTGGCACTTGGGATGATAACTCGTGTGATGTAATAATGTATTCCTATCTGATGGTTTAGTGTAGAGTTCAACTTTTAGTTTATCATCCTTTACTTTTATGGTAATATCCAAAAAATCTACTGATTCTTTACTTCTACTACCAGTGAATTTTAGATTGGCATCACCACAATTGAGCCAATCTAAAAAAGAAACCAGTTCTGCCTCATCTCCTTGCCAGATAAAGAACACATCATCTATAAATCTAGACCACTGCTTGATGTTTTCAAAATAGGGAGTGACTTCATTATAGATGTGACAGTCCTCAAATTTGCCAACAATTTTTTTAGCCCTGTTTTCGTTCCTTATATGGAACTACAGATTCATTTCTAACTCACTTGATTTACACGAAAATATGGCCTATGTGTCCTCCTAGTTTTCAGTAAATGCAATCACGAATGCTAATGTTATCAGGATGCATAATACTTCATTGCCATTAATAGAAATGAAAAATATGTAGCTGTTATTAAAGTACTCCCTTAGATTGAAGGCAAGGTATATACAAAAAAATTCAAAAGTTTGATACATACAAAACCTTATTTTATAAAAAATTAATATTCACTGTGAGGTTCTCTACAAGATATACAGTCAAGCCCCAATAGACGCGGCGGCTGGGATTCTATAAAGTTTTTCAATGTATCTCTTATCACAAGAAATAGATCTAGGAACTACCAAGATGGCTGCACGGCACGTATACATATAAACAAACGAGTGCCGAAACGGAAGCAGCGACTGAGATTCAATAAAGTTAGCCAATGTGTCATTTATCGCAAGAAATGGAGTAAGGAACTACCAAGATGTCCGAACGGCACGTTAAATACGTAAGCAAACAAATGCCGATATGGCGGACGTCAAAACTTTTGTTTGACTAATTTGTGGAGGTTCCTTTGATCTTATAAAGTTTGCGTAAATCTTGAACCAATCGCGAAAAAAGATGAACAAAAATACGATAATATACAAATTTAAAAACTACTTAAATAAACCATTAGGAACTACCAATATGGCCGCAGTATACGTACTCACGTAATTGAGTTATTGCCGGAAACGTAGATACGTATAAAAAGAAGGACAACAAAGTCCAAGTAGGTGAGCCAGACCAGAGATACCGATACGAGGTGACGTTACGCTCCTTGAAAGGTAAGAATCTGAGGTCCATGATTGACGATTTTAGAGGTGGTACCACCAGACTTAGTGTAGTAAGGGGTTATACCGTCTGTTTGTTAACAGGAATAGTTTGCAATATAGCGTCACGTTAAGACACATAGCGCACGAATAATGTCAGTCGTGTTATTATGCAATCCCTACGAGTGAGCACTGCGCTTATCCAAATGTCTAGCAGTTTAAGTTTCAGTGATATATAGAGTGTAATCACTATATAACTTATATGGCGTGAATCTTAAATCACAATAATATCTATTCTGGCCCCATGAGTTGACGTAGATTAATCCCCAATATCGTATTAATTAGCGCAATCTATTTCATTACATTTCTAGAAATCGGTCCCGCCAAAACGAAATACGAAGGTCAGATGTACAGACACCTTGGTGCTTAGCGGAATAACCGGTCATTCAGCGTACATAAAGACAAGAAAGTAACGTATTGACCGTTGTTGAATCTATGGTAAGCCAAATCATTGTGGAATAGAACTATTAGCTATTAGGGTTTACCATCTACTTTGATACTAATTAGGTCATACCTAATTTGTGCCTAAATAGAAGTAACTGAGCGTGAACATGAAAAGCTGCCTATAACGCTGACGAGCGGCTTTAGAAGAGACACCCGCTCAATTAGGGTGAGTAGTACAAACTAACATATTGATACAATAATCCTTTCAGAATAAATAACTATGAAACTAAGGGAGAAATTGATATAACTGAATAATAGTCTCCATGTTACTTGACATTAGATTGGAGTACGATGCAACAAGTCAATCACGCAACTCTGGTCATTTAAGGACTGCGATCTAGAGTCTTAATTCTTTGTAAGTATATACCTAATAAAATAAGAGCTAAAGAGACATAATTGAAAAAAATATACCTTGGCATAATTTCCATGTATATATACATTTTTTAAACTAGATTGGAGTGTGATGTATTGAAACAACACGCTAGTCGGGTCACTTAAGGACTGCGATCTTATGGTCCTATCCATATGTGAGTATATGCCCAAAATTCACTATGGCCCAATTACAGCAACAATAGAATTGAATAGCTATATATCTTAGAAAATAATTGCTGATGGGGAGGTTTTATTTAATATATGCCTCTAACACAATGTAATGATTCTCAGGAGGCCCTGGATTTAAACTAATAATACTCTACCTGAGTGATTGAACAAATTGATGGGCAACATTAAGACAGGCCTTATGTAGGTCTTAAAATTGTGAGGCTGTGACAATTTCTGGTTCATTTATAACAGACCTTGCACTATTCTAGAAAACTTTTTGAAAACTTTCTTAAGATTTTTGTCATCCATAATCAAGTATGTCGAACCAAAGATAGGGTTGTATACCATGAGTATATGTATGTATTATAATTTTATATATATTTTCTTTTTATAGATTGTTTTAACTTGATAGAGAGAGCTGTTTTAATTCATTGGTCCTGAAGAAGGTGTTACAAATCATATCTTACACCGAAACGCGTCGACAAGAGGACAAATTTATATTTGTGTTTTTACATCAACTTTATATGTATGCAATGCATTTTTGATTCCCAGATTGAATGTTTTTTAAATAATGTTTTTTGATTTAATTATGTGCAATTATTGATTTTATCTGTTATTGAGAGTGATTTTTCACACACAATTGTTGTTTTTGAAGATACTTTACCCCATTGTATTTTTGATAATTGTGGACAAATCACTGTAATACAAATTTGAGGTATAGAACAATTACTAAACTGAATAAAATAACAATATATTTTATTTTTGTTGTGTTTAGTCTTATGGATTCCTTATCTTTGGTTCAATATATATTGATCTTTAACCTGTAGTTGGAGACTTTTGAGTAAATCCATGAGGGAAATTTGATAGTTTTTAACGTGTTGGGTTAGTGCGCCAGAAATATGGGTCCAGGGCAGGAGATGCGCGTAGCTTTTAAACTTAGGCAGCATGAGATGAACTGAATAACAACAGGTAGTGGTGTGCTCGTGTACGGACTGCAACACGGATCACTGACGAAATATCGAGAAGAAGAATATCGAATTGCCAAAATATCGAAGTAAAAATATAGAATGCCAAAATATCGAAGCCCTATCTCCAAACAGGTAAGTACAAAAATATAGAATCCAAAATATCGTTGTAAAAAATATAGTTAGTCACAATATCGAATTATTGTAAATGTCCTAAAATTAATGTAAAATTAATGAAATAAAACATGTAATTAACTGAAACATACTTAAAAAAACTTAAATTACTTTAAAATTAATAAATAATTAATGTAAGTAAAAAAATAAAAAATAAAAATAATACATATATATTAACGTAATATTAATTTAAAAAATGCAATATTTTTTGCGTAGGATAGCGGGCGGGTAAAATTTACTATTACCACTCCAGTAAGTGCAATAGTAGGGAAAACGTTGGATAGCGGGAGGGTAAAAATTACTATTCCCACTCCAGAGAGTGCAACAGTAGGGAAAGCGTTGGATAGTGGGAGGGTAAAAATTAGTATTCCCACTCCAGACAGTGCAATAATAGGGAAAGCATTGGATAGCGTAGGGGTAAAAATTTATATTCACACTCCAGAGAGTGCAACAGTAGGGAAAGCGTTGGATAGCCGGAGGGTAAAATTTACTATTCCAACTCCAGTGAGTTCAACAGTAGGGAAAGCATTGGATAGCGTAGGGGTAAAAATTACTATTCCCACTCCAAAGAGTGCAACAGTAGGGAAAGTGTTGGATAGAGTAGGGCTAAAAATTACTATTCCCACTCCAGAGAGTGCAACAGTAGGGAAAGCGTTGGATAGCGTAGGGGTAAAAATTACTATTCCCACTTCAGAGAGTGCAACAGTAGGGAAAGCGTTGGATAGCGGGAGGGCAAAATTTACTATTCCCACTCCAGTGAGTGCAACAGTAGGGAAAACGTCAGATGGCGTAGGGGTAAAAATTACTATTCCCACTCCAAAGAGTGCAACAGTAGGGAAAGCGTTGGATAGCGTAGGGGTAAAAATTACTATTCCCACTCCAGAGAGTGCAACAGTAGGGAAAGCGCTGGATAGCGTAGGGCTAAAAATTACTATTCCCACTCCAAAGAGTGCACCAGTAGGGAAAGCGTTGGATAGCGGGAGGGTAAAATGTACTATTCCCACTCCAGTGAGTGCAACTCTAGGGTAAGCGTTGGACACCGTAGGGGTAAAAATTATTATTCCCACTCCAGTGCGTGCAATAGTAGGGAAAGCGTTGGATAGCGTAGGGGTAAAAATTACTATTCCCACTCCAGTGAGTGCAATAGTAGGGAAAATAATAATTTAATATTTTTTTACAAATAAATAAATTATTAATACCAAATAAAAATATTAAAATTAATTACCAATCAAACAATATTTAATAATTACTTTATTATAAATACCAATTTTTTTTATTAATAACCTATTAATAATTAATTACCAACCAATTAATTTTCAATACCAAAAATTCAAATAATAAATGAATACAATTAACATAATTATCAATTAAACAATTAATACTAATTAATTACCAATTAATACAAAATATTTACCAATTAATAATTAATCAACAACCAATTAATTTTCAATACCAATTAATAATTACCCAATAACAATTAAATTACTTCCCTCCCTATTCCCCTATAAACCCACAACCCGCTACAGAAGTAAAACGCAAAATTAAATTAAAAATAATTAATAATTCCGAAAAATTATTATTTAATGTACTATAATTAAATTACTTCCCACCCTAATCTCCTATAAACCCACTACCCGCTACGGAATTAAATTACACAAAAATTAAATAACATAAAATTAATTACTTTAAAAATATTCAAACATACATTCCAAAATTTATACATACTTTTAACACATATACTAACACTTAAAACACTATAAAAAAATTCGATATTTTTAACAACTATATTATGACTGTCGATATTACTTACTTCTATATTATTTAAATCGATATTTTATTTCTTACCTGATTTTCGATATTCTTCACCACTATATTTTGGCAATTCGACATTCTGTCCATTCTATATTAAAAACTCGATATTCTGTCCCTGTTGATATTTTGAATTCGATATTATGTCTGTTTACCCTGCAACACAGCAGCTCTATTTATGGGCTTGGAAGTGGTGCTGCAACGAGGTGATTGAAGAGGGCCAGTTGAGGCTGCAAGGTAAATACAGCACAGAAGCTAATGAGGTTTCGAAATACTTTTCGACCTCCACGCTGTACTGGTTGGCTTAACCATGCTGCTGCTTGCTTTCACTTCTGCACGTTTCAGTATGTAGTTGAATTCAGATTCATGCTGCTTGTAAGCACTTACATACATTGTGCAGGGCTTTAAGTGGGATGAAAAATCTAGGGGTGTCTCAAAGGGGCGTGGTCAATGTAATTAAGGATGTGGATTAAAATACATAAGCTAAAAATCTGTGCTTAGCATAGTGTGTTGCCCGACTTGTATTTTACTGTTTCTGTCATTGCATCCATATATATGATACCCACAAGTAACATCATACCTACAACAAGTCAGGACTATTGGCTTTGTCAATGGCTGTTACTTGCATAAGATAAATAAGCAGCAACTATGGCTTGTCTCTTTAAAGGATTTCCCTTCACCCACAACGCTCACCTGGCATGACGTCATGCCCTAACTTCTCCACTAGTGAGAAGTGAGCAGTGTGAGCTTGCGCATATCGATGTGCTCACCTGGCATGCTGTAACTTCTCCACTAGGGAGAAGTGTTACGATGCGCACATCGATGTGCCTGGTGTCATTGCAGTCCAGAACAAGCATTGAAAATGCAATAGGTCTCGTCTTTGATTAAGTTAAAGCCATTTGCTTTGCTAATTGTATTGTATAGGAAAGAAAATGACTTTAACTTAATAAAAGGCGAGACATATTGCATTTTTAATGCTTGATGAGCTTGGGAGCTAGAAATTTGACTATTGCCACCAGAGAGTTCTATGTCGTACCTGCACTAGAAATAGTACTCTAGTACTGGTGGCGGCAATGATAGAAGTTCAGCGGCTTCCCCTACTGCTCCGTACTGTCCTCCCATCATCTGTTTGGCTGGCTGGTCTCCAGCTTTACTTCTGCTTTTCCAGGACCCCCCTGAGCACAGCTGCTGTAACAGGGTGAGTGAAAAAGGCCAAGAGTTAGATTCCCAGTACTCACCGGAATCCATGTCAATGCCAGGGGAGGGCAGGTGCTGCAATGTAGCGAGTAAGTCAGTCTTTTGTTCCTGCCATCAGTATGATCAGGGCCGGACTGGCAATGCCGGGCACCGGGCAATCCCCCGGTAGGCTGCCAGGGGTGGGGGCCGGTTTTTGGGCCGGGGGCCGATTTTGTTGCTGGGTGGGGCGGGGGGCCGATTTTTCGTACTGCACTCAGTACAGTAGTCACTAACTCACTATTGTACTGCTGCGTCTGCCCCTTCTCACAGTCTCCTCGCTCCGTGGGGGAAAAAAGCACAATCTCAGTGCTGGATAAATAATGCAGCAGCAGTCTCAAGGCCATTTTAGGAGGTGCGGCGCGCAGATGTCTCCACCGCCGTGTCTGCGCGGCCTGCTCAGTCTTCAGTTCACAGTTAGTTAAGTTCACCCACCTTAGGGGGGTGGGCGGGCGCGGCTGTTGGTGGTGACACATGCGCATTGGGGCTCGTGCAATAAATAGTGCGCGTGATCCCCTGATTCCAGAATCCAGAGTGAGACCATGACGAAGAAGAGACCCTCTCTCGCAGTCGCCACCCTGCCCATAATTTAATTATTTGTAGCCTAGCCCCCCCCCCGCCCCGCCCTGTGTGAGTGTCCACAGACCCTGGCTGCTGCCGACGGTTTGCCAGTGCCGCCCGCCGCCAGGTGAGTCAAGTGTTGTTTTTTTCATTTTTGCATTTTGCATTCAGATAATCTCTTATCTGCACACTGTGCATTATCTCAGGTAAATAATGCAATAGTGCGCAGATACGAGATGTGATGCATGTGAGATAAGTTATCTAGATGAGAGGAGCAACTTACTGGGAAGCGCCGTGCAGGTGAACGCTTCACAAGAAATGGAAACTGGCCATTACTTGTTGGCAACCATCTCCGCCCTTTCTCTGACTCCAGGGGCGATAATCGAGTTTACTTTGCAATTGCTAACCGTCGGTAAGGGCCTGTGTTATTTTCGCAATGCTTTTATCAGTGTGTCTTTGTGAATTCCGCAGGGTGTCAGAAGGGGCCAGCGGGCATTGGGAGGTCACCCCTGCTCTAGGTGATTTGTGAAAGTCCGCCATGTAGCTCAGGTGGTTACGGCATTTTTTCTTTTTAGAGCTAGCTGTTGTTTCGGAGATTCCATCAATATTGAGTCAGACTTGTATTATTCCTAGAATTCATAAAATGTCGCTTCTTAACATGGGGTGTTTTTGCATTCTTTAGACATCTTGGTGTGAGCCTGAAACAAGGGGTTTTTGCGGCTCATCATCTTTAGGCCTTATCTCGTTGTAGGCAAGTGGCCTTTTGTCTCGGCTGGTCATTTGAAAACCCAGGAGTTGAGAGAGGTGAATTTTCTGTGGAGATTCGTCACTCATGTAGTTTAGTTTCATTTGTCATTGTAGTAGGTGAGTGCTGATGTTTTCATTTCTCAATAAATAAATGACTCCTATTGCGGAAGCAGTGTCAAAGTACAGAAGTTTCAGGAAAGCAGAGATAGCAAGTTCAACAACTCTAAGAATTAGTCATAGTACAGGGCCATATTTCCCTCTGCATTCTGGGACTTGTAGTCCCCATGTCAGACTAGGATAAATGCTAATGCAAGTACCAGCATGCACAGGAATGCCTTGGACCCGGAAGGGCCCTCACACACCCACACTCCTCAGTGGCCTTTGAAGAGGATTCTCATTACACATGTTTTTTTTTAGTAATAACATCTTTTAGGCACATGCTTACTGGCCAGTGCCTAAATAGTTGTCTTGCACAGTTTCATAATGAAACATTTCAGTTTAGAATTGGGTGGAGTGGGTCAGCGGGATGTGGTGTTATGCAGGGCTGGGACAGTAGGTGGTGCTGTGGAATTGGAGTCGGTCAGCGGTAGGTGGAATTCTGCAGGGCTGGGACTGTTGGTGGTGTGTGGAATTGGAGTCGGTCAGCGCCCGAAGGTGGAATTCTGCAGGGCTGGGTCAGTAGGTGGTGTGTGGAATTGGAGTCGGTCAGCGCCCGGAGGTGGTATTGTGCAGGGCTGGGACAGTAGGTGGTGCTGTGGAATTGGAGTCGGTCAGCGCCCGGAGGTGATATTGTGCAGGACTGGGACAGTAGGTGGTGCTGTGGAATTGGAGTTGGTCAGCACCTGGAGGTGGTATTGTGCAGGGCTGGGACAGTAGGTGGTGCTGTGGAATTGGAGTCGGTCAGCGCCCGGAGGTGATATTGTGCAGGGCTGGGACAGTAGGTGGTGCTGTGGAATTGGAGTTGGTCAGCACCTGGAGGTGGTATTGTACAGGGCTGGGACAGTAGGTGGTGCTGTGGAATTGGAGTCGGTCAGCGCCCGGAGGTGGTATTGTGCAGGGCTGGGACAGTAGGTGATGCTGTGGAATTGGAGTCGGTCAGCGGGAGGTTGTATTGTGCAGGGCTGGGACAGTAGGTGGTGCTGTGGAATTGGAGTCGGTCAGTGGGAGGTTGTATTGTGCAGGGCTGGGACAGTAGGTGGTGCTGTGGAATTGGAGTCGGTCAGCCGGAGGTGGTATTGTGCAGGGCTGGGACAGGAGGTGGAGCTCTTTCCTTTTCAAAATTGTCACACAGGAAGTTTATTCGCTCGAAGTCGAAGGTTCGCCGTTTGCCCCATGTACCGGTTTCCTTAATGCGTGCGTGTCCACCTGTGAGTGTGGGACTCTCAATGCTGGGGGCAGGAGTTGGGCGAGTGGAGCAGAGTGGTGCAGTGTTTGGCGTCTCTGGTCATTTCACTGTTTGAGAGACCTAGAGCCGAGCTGGCCCCCGGATCTCTCACAATCTCGTTGGGCCTCTATGCGCCATTATTGGGTGTGCTGCGTGCAGGTGCATGTCAGGTCAAGCTGCTCTGGGCTGCCCTCTAGTCTTTCATGCCAGTTGGAGCATTGCCCCGCCTACCGCAACTGCCCCCGGTTTAGACTCAGAGCACAGACGCGTGGATATCCCTGCACCTCACACGCACTACTTTGTATGGGCCTGGGCCCGAACTGACTCTTGTGCCCCGGTCTCCTACCTCTGCAGCAAATCTTAGGCCTCATCTAGCCCCGGCGTCCCATTCTGGCACCAACAATTGTTTTCAAAGTCCTGGCACCCTCTCCATCTGGACACGCTACGATTAACTTGAGACCTCACCAGAGACTACTGCCCGGCCCTACACACAAGCAGATTCACTCTGCTTATTGCACGGTATGACTTAATCCTCCAAGCGCCTCACATGTGGTCCACAGACTGTGGTACCAGCAATTAACAAGGGACGCCAGATACTTGACTTCAACTGCTAAATCATTACAGCAGCCATTTAGCACCGTTGTGTAACATTCTACCTGTCTGTTCCTCTTCAGAAGCCTGTAGCGTCCTTTTTACACCTATAGGTAAGATTCGAACATTGGCAAATCTATTTTGTACCACCGGGTGCCACTACTTGTGATTCTTTTTCACACGACCCGTATCATAGCTTTCCAACTGAACGATGTTTCCTTCAAGTGTGTAAATCCTTAGCTCCGCGACGATTTTAACAGGCAGCCCTCTGCTTTTAGTCTACGGTGTCATATTGACTGTTTGTGTACCACCTCACTATTTAGGACCTCCCTTGTTTTCAAGGAGATCCATGAAAGTTGTTCCAGAGGGTTGAAATGCATAAATAAATAAATAATGCAATCCACTGACTTCCACTGTCCCACACCGAGGAAGATCCCTACAAACAGTCACAAGGAAACACTGGGAACAGAAAATGGATACTGGACAATAAATTAGCCAACTTTGAACCTACACCTGTCTCCTAGAGATCGACTGACCAGGCTTACTATATCATACACCAAGTACTCAAAGGACCACAGGTGCAGTCTGGAAGTCTGAGCTTGTGTATGGCCATTACGAGCCCATGGTACTAGTGTCTGTATCCCGTGTCCCTCTGCTCTTTCAACAATCTCAGTCTAAAGGGGCTGGTGGTTTTATAGTTCCGTTTTTGTGTCACTGATGTTGATGCGGTCAATCTTACAGACGTAATGAGAAGAGTTGTTGGTGCGTGTACGCCACGCCTGGACCTATAGCAAATGTGCGTTCCGTCGGCGGATGGCATGGTGGTGGAAAGTCACGCCCCTTGGCTGATGGTGCACTTCTGTCCTACAGTTAGCCCAGTCCAAGCTTTGCTCTGCTGTTGTGTACGGGTGCTCCGTTGCAGAACCACCATGAGCAATCTCCCCACCATCAGACTGCCGAATTCAACCCCCACAGGACCAATGAGTTGCTGTTGCTAAGGGAAGCAACCCCACACCATGTGGCTTCCCTGTGAATGTGCTAGTAAGTTTGAGTAACATGACGTAGGTAACGCTATACTTGCTGGTTTGAAGAGGGACGTAGCTCTGCAGAGGGCAGGTGTTAGATATCATAGATAAGACATGAGGAAGGATCATTGGGTAAGGAGTGTCCTTAACTGCACAGTGACAAGGAGGGATGCGCTGTTGCAAGTGAGTGGTTATCGCCCGTCTTTAGTAACCGAGGTCCCTTCCATGCATCATGTGGTGAGAAGTTTCTCCAGTGAATCAGTGTACAAGCAAACCCACATCCTTAGTGTGATGAGGTGAGGTTGGTTGAAGGGAAGGCCTTAAAATATTGCAACATCCAAAGTAGCTTGCACCAAAGGGAGAGTGTTTACTAGTGCTCAAAATGGAAATATAGAATCGTAGGTACTCCTCGTCTCAGACTGCCTATTTGCTGATGAGATGTGCTGGTACTCTCCTATTAAAAGAATTGAGGGCAGTGCTGAGAAGTGCCCGTACTATTCCTTCATAATTAAAGTGCAGGTACCGAGTACCTGATAGTCCCTGCACAATTAAAGCACACTTGTTTAGGTCTAGCTACGGAAAAAGTCCCCGCGCCATTAGCACATGTAAAATGTTTTTTAGATACATATTGTTCATACTGACTGCTGAGACATGGTTAGATAAATCCCTGTTGGCCTCAGATTCCTCTAAATTAAAATCTGGTTTCATCTGCTTTATTACATCAAAAACGGGCATTTTTGTTGGCTCTTAGGTCTCAGTACACTTTACCACCACTAACCAGTGCTAAAGTGCTTGCGCTCTTTCCTTTCAAACATCGTAAAATTGGCTTACACTGAATTGGCAATTTTAATTTACTTGTAAGTCCCTAGAAATGTGGTTCTACAGGTACCCAGGGACTGTACATTAAATGCTGCTAGTGGGCCTGCAACCCTTATTGTGCCACCCACTTAAGTAGGCTATTTAAAGATGTTATGTCAAGGCCAGGGCCTTTGTGTTAATTTTTCATGCTTTCTGGCCAGGGTGCCATTTGAGACATGCCTTCTATCAGCCTGGGTGCTTATGTGTGACGTCTCCATGCTTTCTGGCCTGGGTGCTTAATTATGTGTGCTATTTCCATTGGGCCCGATTCACAGAACTAACTTAAGACAAAATCCTAAACTTACTACCATTTTCGTATTCACAGAAGGCACTTACTCATTTTGGTATTCACAGAAGACACTTACTCACTTCGGTATTCACAGAAGTTAGGAGTCCTAACTTTAGGACTCCTAAATGCCTTCTGTGAATACCGAAAGTCTTAAAATTAGGATTTTTCTCAGTTTAGGAGTCCTAAAGTTAGGACTCCTAACTTTACTACTACTAAACTGAGAAAAATCCTAATTTTAAGGCTTTCGGTATTCACAGAAGGCATTTAGGAGTCTTAAAGTTAGGAGTCCTAACTTTACTACTACTAAACTGAGAAAAATCCAAATTGTAAGACTTTCGGTATTCCCAGAAGGCATTTAGGAGTCCTAAAGTTAGGAGTCCAAACTATACTACTACTAAACTGAGAAAAATCCTAATTTTAAGGATTTCGGTATTCACAGAAGGCATTTAGGAGTCCTAAAGTTAGGAGTCCTAACTTTACTACTACTAAATTGAGAAAAATCCTAATTTTAAGACTTTTGGTATTCACAGAAGGCATTTAGGAGTCCTAAAGTTAGGAGTCCTAACTTTACTACTACTAAATTGAGAAAAATCCTAATTTTAAGACTTTCGGTATTCACAGAAGGCATTTAGGAGTCCTAAAGTTAGGAGTCCTAACTTTACTACTACTAAACTGAGAAAAATCCTAATTTTAAGGCTTTCGGTATTCACAGAAGGCATTTAGGAGTCCTAAAGTTAGGAGTCCAAACTATACTACTACTAAACTGAGAAAAATCCTAATTTTAAGGCTTTCGGTATTCACAGAAGGCATTTAGGAGTCCTAAAGTTAGTAGAGACCGCAAAGGAAATGTTCTCAAAGTTACTTAATGAAATATCAGAATTAGAGAACAAACTAAAGGCTTCTACGGCAATTGATGATGCTAAAAAGAAACTTGAGGAACTAGATTATGAACTTAGTTCCTACAATGACTACCTTATGAAGCGTAAAACAGACAAACTCAATAAGGATATTAGATTCTTTAATAAGGAATATATCTATCCCTATTTAGCAGATGGCTATTATTCCCAATCTGATCCTATGGGATCAGACTCCAATTCTTACCAACAATCATATAGATCATACAATAAAAAAGTTATCACCTTCTCTGATACGTCAGATTCTGACAGTGAAGGAATGACACCTAGTTCAGATAACAGAGGTAATAGGTATAACCCTCGTTTCAATCAAGGATACCGTCCTTTTTTAGGGAGACGAAACCAGAGCAGAGGGAATTGGCGCCCCCAATATCAACCGCAATATCAACAACATCAATTTCAACAACAGTACCAACCGCAACAACAGTACCAATCTCGTACACAATATCAGACACCATTTCGTGGCCATCAACAAGCAAATCAGAATCAATACCTAGAAACCAGGAACGGCCGTTACTGGAGACAATGAAGGACATACCAATCTTTAACCTAAGTACTTGCAGTTTTAGTCCAGCATCATATTCTCTCCTTTCTAAGGGATTATCTTTTGTGCCGCATTCGGGCTTAAATAAATTTGAGCTATTTAATGACGTGATGTCTTTCTTTCGTAAAATCCGCCTTAAATGGTTCTTTTCCAACATTGTAAACACTGTTCCTGACATAAATCATTCAGGTTTAGCGCCTAAATCCGTGTTTACCCCATCGTTGGATCAAATCTCTCCAGAGGTGCGCATTTTTGAACAAGTAGTATTTAACAAACTGACTACTGCCACCAAATATATCCCCAAGACTCCTTACAATATCTCAGTAGAAGAATATGAAGCCCTTAAAAACCTTAAAAACTCTCCTGAAATCACGATAAAAAGCTGTGATAAAGGAGGAGGGATAGCTATACTAGACACAGCTAAGTACATTAATAAAATTGAAGATATGCTTAAAGACAGCAGGTTCTATATGAAAATAACTAAAAACCCTACACAAATGATTAAAAATAAAATCTACAGGCTAACTGCTAAAGCCTTACAAAACGGACACATTTGTGAGAAGGAATTTGATTATATGAATATAGATAACCCTAGATTGGCCAGCCTCTATGGTACCCCTAAAGTCCATAAGGATGAGATCAATCCTCCTTACCGACCAATTGTTACCACTATTGGATCTATTACTGAGCCTATCTCAAAATATCTAGATCTTATGTTACGACCATCCATACATAAAATTCCTGGATATGTCCAAGATACTCGCCAGATAATTAATTTAATGGAAGGCACCCCATTCAATGCTAAGAGACAATGGCTTGTAACATTGGATGTGGAAAGTTTATATTCGAACATACCGTGTGATGGAGCCATATTAGCCGTGAAATTGTTCATTGATCTCTATGATGTTAAATGTAATATGGAATTCATTGTCAACTGTTTGGAAATTATCCTTCATGAAAACATATTCGAATTCCGAGGTGAACTATACAAACAGACAAAAGGAGTCAGTATGGGCGCTTCTTGCGCCCCTACTATAGCGAATATTTACATGGCTAATTTTGAAAAACAATTTATTTTTAATGAGGTGGCTCCATTCTTCGAGTCTATATTACACTGGTCTCGTTATATAGACGATATTGTTTTTATATGGGATGATAATGAAGATAAGTTGGCCGAATTTATTACCTGGCTAAATCTCTGTGATCCCAATTTAAAATTCACATCCCATATCAGCAATATCCAAATCGAGTTTTTGGACATTCTGATTATGCATGAACATGGCCAACTATTTGTGGACCTTTTTGTCAAGCCCACTGCTCGCAACACGTTGCTGCATTATCAAAGTTTCCACCCAACAAAACAAAAAAGCAGCATCCCCTTTGGCCAGTTCCTGCGCCTTAGACGGAATTGCACGAAATTGGAGGATTTTGACCAAAAATCCATAGACATGAAAAAGAAGTTTCTCGATAGAGGCTACCCTCACAGACTCATACGTGAGTCATGTAAACGTGCCAGATTTTATGATCGCCAACATCTATTACAAGGTAGCAATCGGAAACAAGAAAACAGTCTGGTTTTTGTAACACGTCATTCACTTCTGAATGAAAAAACTCGCCAAATAATCTGTTCTAACTGGCATTTACTCAATGTCAATAGAACTAAGATTGATTTTGTTGAAAGACCTCTTTTTGCTTATCGGAAAAATAGGAATCTTAAAGATCTTATTGTTAGATCACGTATGCCGGTAAATAAAGAGCCAATACAGAGAAGTATTGAGGACATGCGGCCCATTCACGGCAACTACAAATGTGGTACATGCATAGTTTGCCCCCTAGCAATTGAATCCAAAGAACTTCTTTATAACAAACAAACTATTGTAGCGAAGGACTTAACTAACTGTAAAACCAAAAAATATTGTTTACTTATTAATATGTCCGTGCAATAAAGGCTATGTGGGCGAAACATCAAGATCTTTGAATACTAGACTCACTGAGCATAGGTCTGCAATTAGGACCAAAAAGTTGGCTTCCCCCATGGTGGTACACTTTCTTGAAAATAACCATACTGCGGATAATACGCTGGTACATCTTGGAAAAAATCATCAACAAGGAAGGTCACTGTTCTGAAAAAATAAGAAAAAAACGTGAAGTATTCTGGATGTTCTATCTTGACACAGTCAATAAAGGTCTTAACTTGGAGATACCTTGGGAACAGGCCATTACCTAAACTGGGTCACTACATTTACATTCATATTCAGGACTTCATGCTTAACAAATTTTATATATATATTTGGCACTGGATGGTCTTCTGCCACTATCTATTAAATAATTTCACTATCTGACAGCTATCTGTAGCTGTCATATATTGTATGGGGCTCTATACATATATACTATGTTATTGTAGATGGTTACAGCAAAAGACTACCTGTCATTTACTTTTACACAGCTAGTAATACTCCTTGATCAGAATTTTTCTGGCCTTCTTTTATTTTTATTTCTATTTTTGTTTTTAATTTTATCTTTATCTTTATTATTTTTATTTCATTTAGTGTTCATTGTTGCCTACACGTTATCTCTAGCAGGCATTGGCTTGCTTTGTTTAAACTATCCACATCTTTTTGGTTAGCCATCAGACTACATATGCCATTTTTCTCTATATATCCTTTTGGACTACATTATCCGTTTTTTGCCTTTCTGTTGGGAATTATCTAGTATCGGTAGCGGCTTTGTGAACTTCGTCAAGTAAAATTTCTAGTAATCTTTCTAGCGACTTCCTTAACTTGAAGCACAGACACACGCACGTTATGCTTAACTCGTGTTGTCCTCTTTCTACCTTGATTCTTCAACAAGGATTGACGCACGTATGCTGTGCACTCATGTTGTCCTCTCTCTATCTTCATTATGAAACTAGGAACTTCAGTAGTATCAGCTGTCGCTAATTAGCTTTAACGCACAAATTACTTACGCTTTATATAGGACGTTTCTGTGACGCCTTTTCACAGCGAATTATCCTGTCTAGCTAGCGGAGCTGCCCGTACGGACGTTTATACAGAGTATCAGGTATTCTTTTAGGTGTATTAGGAGTATAACTTTTTCATCGTGTAGTCCGAGCCTTATATCCTTAGCTTTGGCTATTGTAACTTTAGTATACATCTATATACTTTTTCTTCTATTGTAGGCTCGCGAGGACTGTTTGTGACACATCGATATCCTGTTTGTGCCCGGCTTACTCTTTTCTTTTCTTTTCTATTTACATCGAGACCTAACTGCAGTCCATCTTTATGTAAGTCCAATCTGCAGGAACTAGGTGTTTTACGGCATTGAGTTACATATCTTTATGACATAACATACTAAATCCTATTGTTTTTACTACCTCATTTCTGCAGCTCTCTACATTATCCTCGCCTTCCACACGGCTGTTTAACGTAAAGGTTTTTGCATAATTGTCAGAATTAAAACACCGACGGCTATTTGTCTTATCAACGTTTCGTGATAGGCTACCATCTCGACCAGTACGTATAGATTCGTTACCTTTGTTGATCATTGTTGTAGGCTCATTATTATTCTTGTATCTATTTTTATGACTCTCTTCTACCCCGGCTCATTCTTCTTCCTTTTATTTTTCTTCTTTTTATTTCCTGTTATTTGTCGTTTAGCAAGTCACCGCTATTTGTGTCAGTTCTTAAACATTGAAGAACCCCTGGCTCTCTTCAGATATCTCCTATTGAGGATATTTTTATCTATATGCAGTGAGTTAGTAGATTTTTTTAACATATATATTCTGATCTATCAATAATTGCTCACGCAATCTAATATTCCTTTTTTTCTTCTTTTCTATCTATCATTTTTGTGGCAGGTAGACAAGCCTTTGTGTTGTTGTGCTGCCGGTTGAAGTATCTCTATACTTACTTCAAGAGTTTACATCTAGGATTCCCGGTTATCGTATAGAGTAAGTAAGCAATACTGCGTTATGGATATGCCGATTCATTGAGTCTAAGCATGTGAAAGTATATAGCTTTAAGACTATAGCACATTTCTCTATTGCTTTAATATTCTTCCTGGTATACTTTGGTTTGCTATTAATTCTAGTTTTCTCTTCAATCTTTTTGTCTCTTATTCATTATTGGTTTAATTCTTATTCTATTTTAATCTTTATCTTTCTGTTCTCCTCCTTTCTGTGTCAATACAGGATATGAAATGAAGCTGTATACAGATTGTATATAATGTATGTATATTGTGTATATAATGAGGTTTAATTATATATGTTGTTCATGTCACACTGGCATAATTATTATTGTCATTTACCACCATTATTTATGTGTTTTTGAGTAGTATTATATGTTGTTTTAGTAATAAAATGTATTATTAGCCGTAGGGTTTGTATTTATGTATATATGTAAAATATGTATAAAAACACGAGAAAAAGATTATACTTTCCAGTCTGGGTGTAAAATGTAACCATTATATTGTGTATTTTTATATATTCTATACAGTTTCAAAGCAATTGACGGTCTCCTGACGAAGGCTGCATGGCCGAAACGCGCGTAGTTCTACATCTGCCGCATTGCTAACATCAATTGTATTTGTATATATTGTCTGCTTGAATCTCTAGTGTTGAGATATATATATCTGTATAATTTATAAGATCAAAACAATTAATGAATGAGATATATATATATAAAAGATGATCAAATAAATATCCTACATATATTTTTCCAATTAATATTTGTGTATGTCCTTTATATATTTTTTATTTAATTTCTTATTAATGGTCAACTTTATGGTTTACACCTAGATGTTGGTTTATGATAGATTTATTCACTTGCTATAGCACTTTACATAAATAGTTATTTTCCTTACATATAGCAAGTCTATTAGGTTTGTAGGGGTCCCCTTCTTTCTAAACGGCATTTAGGAGTCCTAAAGTTAGGACTCCTAACTTCTGTGAATACCAAAATGGTAGTAAGTTTAGGATTTTGTCTTAAGTTAGTTCTGTGAATCGGGTCCTCTGTTTCTGGCCTCAGTGACCTGGAGGCTCATGTGTGACATTTCCACAGTTTCTGGCCTCAGTCAGTGGAGTGTGTGCTCATGTGTGACATCACATGTCGGTGCTTAATGTGTGACAACATGAGTGACAATTTACTATGCTTTAAAAGTTAATACAATCTAATATGTAATGCAAAATGTGTTGGAAAATGCTTTGTTTTGGCCTTTCTGTCTCAAATTTTCTTGGGAGGGACAAGTTCAACCCCCCCAAACTCCCCCTAGTAGTGGCTGCTTACTGCGCTTGCTCTCTATACACCATGTGGGGGGCTGGTCTCACTTTTACTTTGTTCTCTCTGATTCACTACTCGTGTCTGTTTTTGGTGCTGTCTGAAAGAATGTCTATGGGTACATATGACTGGGTGGGTAACCTGGTGCTCTTTAAGGTCATCATCTACTATTTACTGTGCTTTGAAAGTTGATACAATTGAATATGTAATGAAAAATGTGCTGTAAAATTCACCATTTTGGTCTTTCGTTTTCCAAAATTTTCTTGGGGGGGAGAACCCAATCCCCCTAGTAGCGGTTGGGCTAGCTCGCAGCGCTTGCTCGCTATGCGCCGGACGGGGGCTGGTCTGACGAAATTTGCCAGGGCTGCTTTCAGTTCCCAGTCCGGCCCTGAGTATGATGGCATGAAACAGGTAGAGAGGGAGCTGACTGCAGCAGAGAGGTAAAGGCAGCATCGGAGAGGGACCACTGAGGGTGCGGGAGCCCATTGTGACTGATCGGGGTCCACCATGTCTTAGGGCAAGTGGGAAGAAAGAGGTGGAGCCAAACTTTAAAGGTGGCAAGTATTCAATAGAGGAGGAACTGTGGTGAACCAATAGGAGGCTTGCAGGTGGAAGAGGGGAAGTGTTCTTGCTCCCAACAGCCTTTGGAAATTCTGAATGACCCCAAGATAGGTGGTTTATTCTTCTCAAGACCTATATAGAGCCCTACTTCTGTTATACGAGGGCAGTGCTTAACTTGAGCCATTAATTGCTGGATGGGGAATTGGCACCTATTTTGGAGGGGGGCACTTTTTTCCCCCTATATCAGATATTTACTGAGTGCAAGAGAGGGGAAAACACAATTTGGATTGAAAAGACGGAAGAAGAAAAAGACTGCAACACCGTCACAAACAGAAAGCAGGAACCTTCAAGAGTGAGAAAAAGGGGCAGGGAGTGTCTGGTAGTGGATGAAAGACTACAGGCCTTGGTATGACATTTAATTGCACCAGCTACCATCTTCTGAGCAGAGCTTCGGGCACTCTTTCTTTCACAAATTAAGCACTGCACAAGGGAGAGACTGCTTGTTGGGAGAAAAAGCATGTGAAGCTCTGCCTTCCTTCTTCAGAGACAAGCGGTGTCCAATATGAGGGAGTGGGTGGTGGAGTAGAAAGGGGAGAGACTGTTTGGACGAAAGAAGGATTCCCGATACCCTGCCTCTGTCCTTCAGATGACCTTCAGGCCTTTTAAAACTGTGACTGTTTGAGGAGAGGAAGGAGTAATTGAGCCCCACTGAGTGAAAGCGAGGCCTCCAGGAATACATTCTGCAAATCCTCAATGAGAGGGAGGTTCAAAAACCTATGAAGTACCCAAAAGAGAGAGACAGGGGAGAGACTGAAAAATAGAGCAATTTGCCTTGAGAGGATGACAGTATAAGCAAGTTGAGAATCCGAATAAAGTGCTTTATCAGAACCACAGAATTGATGTTGGCGTCTTATTGACCAAAGAAAATCTTACAATAATGTACACAGATTCTCATCAGGGCTTCTTAGATGGACATTGAATACACATTCACGTGTCTCATGTAAACAAACTATAGCAATTTTTAGTATCTTGACCTTTTTTATACCTGCCATACAGATGAATGTTAACGGTGTAATATATTTTGACATATTCGTACATATTATGAGGTTTGCTGGGCCTTGTTAGACTCCCAAATACCTGCATGGAGTACAACCGGTAATCTCTTCTTAATGCTGTCTGGGATTCTTATGTTTCCATGAACATTAAATTACATTTAAATTCCATATACCGCATGTACAAATGCATATGTACATTTCGTAAATAGCTGTGTTTCCAAAGCTATCAAGATTATCAGCAAATAACTAGCCTCACAATAGTAGCCCTGGTGTACCTCGTACCCTTTGGTCTCTGGCCTGGGCTCTTTGGTAGTCACTGTCCTCAGTTCTGATTATTTGCTGCCTTGAGAAAGTTCTAGGAGTTTGTATAACCCAAGAGAGCGAAACGTGTTGCAAGGTGCACGATTCTTCTCTAACCAGAAGCAAATTATTTGGTGAGTTGGACATAAAGGATTCTATGAACTGCCCAAAAATAAGAGATTAACTAGGAACTCTGGTCAACTGGGCTTCAAAAGTATTCATAAGACAAGTTTTGCACAACTAGTCTTGGACTGGTTTAGACTCTTCTTAATCAGCCGCTCACAAATGATCTCCCATCCCCATTGTTGTTCAAGGGTCCAAAGGTTACACTGTGCAAAGGCCAGTGGCTAATTTGCTACACAGACAGGGGAACACATTTTACATGTATGCATATGATACCCAACTCTGGTCTAGCCCGACAAATAGGCCTACAGATGAGGTCACTGTAAACAAGGTGGGTGCTGCAGATCTCTCCAGTAGACTGTCCATAATTTGATGGTGGATGTCAGCAAACCTTTTAAAACTGACAAATGCAGAATCTCCATTATGGGACACGTCTCATCAATGTCTCTGCCTTACTATAGATGGAAGCATTAATTGCCTGTTTTCATAACTTAATATATTGAGACGAAGATTACCTTAGCTGGATCCCTAATTACAGATAATGGTTGTAAATGCTCAAGTACAATTTCTTCTTGATTAGGGAACAATATTTACTAGGCCTGGGTGGAGTTTGTGGAGTTCTGCTATGCGGAACTTCGCAAAGTGACCAAACAACTCTGTTGCGCTATGTGGAACAGAGTGTGATACATCCTGATACTTGTGCTGATTTTTAGTCCTGGGAGTTTGTCCCGCGCAGTAAAATCAGCGCAAACGGCTCCAAGTGCAGCGCAAGAGGGCGCTGCTTCTTTCTGCTGCTCGAGTACATGCTCTACTCGAGTGGCAGCTCCCTCAAAGCGAGCCGAAGGTTTCTCTATGTGCGCAGTAGCGAGCAGACGCAGCCACCCATGTTGAGAAATCTCGCAAGTAGGTGGTCTGAAGTAAGATTTTCCTCGCTCACGATCACAAACTTAACTTTGGCGAGCCATAGGAGAGGAAAAACTCCACTCAACGCAGCTTTGTGCAGTTTTGTTTAACTCCGCGCTCTATGCAGAGAACAGAGAAGGAAAACTCTTCAAACTCCGTGATTGGAGCGGAATTTCACACCCAGGCCTAATATTTACAGAGGACCACTAGACAGAATATCTTAGCTTGACTGTAGTTAGTCAAGGGGCTTCTGACTGGGTTACGTAAACATGCCCTTATTTCCAGTGAATTATGGAAGCTCCACTGATGGCAGTTAGGAAGCAAGTTATGTATAAAGAGCTAGTAATTGTTCATAAAACTATTTTCTCTAGTGTTCCAATCTTTCTGTCTGGTGAGCTATGTCTGATCAGAACCTGATGATATTGCCACAGTACAGACTGGTAAGGTCTGGAGGCAGGGCATTCTCAGTGGCAGCACTTGAACTTTGGAACACCTTGCTGGTTCTTCTCTGAGTTGAATTTCATTAGAACGTTTCCGCAAAAAATAAAAACTTAAAATGTTTAATCTGTACTGGGCAAGCTGGACTTAACATAGGGTACGACGAGAATTTCTTTAGTGCTAAGAACCTTTGGCGCATGTGTGTTGTGAAATAAATGTACCATTATAATTTAGTGGCTATAAAGGTAAACAACAAAGCTTGTTACTATTGCCTTAGACACACAAACTTCTGCCAGGCACTGGGCATTCAATCATTCTATGAGATGCATAACTGATTTCCTTACAGCCCTCTGGTGCCACCCTTCAAACACCAGCAATATTCATCCACAGATCACTGAAGTAGAAACACTCACTTCCCATGGGAATACATCCTTTGACACTACTCACAGCGCATTCTTTTTTAAGCAGAATCTGACTCCGATCTGGGATAGAAAGCTTGGAACTCTTTGACAACCAAAGCCGCTAAGATTCCAGGGAAATGGCTGATCGCAAATTATGCAAATGGAAATAATACAATATAACAAAATAATGGTTTTCTGACAAATTCCAGTTGTTCGTCAGATTGTTGTGCATGCAACAGATGTTTTTATTTTACAGATTACTAACTTTTATTTAGCTCAATGGTGGTACTTTAATAACCTCGATTGTTTGTTTGTAACGGGAAGATGTTAGCTGTACCCCTCTTACACACCACTTTTCTTTTTTTCTTCTAATGATTATTTTGATGTACTTCCCCTGTTAAAAGTTTTATTTTAGGTCGAGCCTAGCAGCAGTGAGCATTCGCTGCTCGCTCTGAGAGGCATGCTGTATGAACTGGAAGCCCCACTCACTCTCCGCCCATATTTGTCATTGGCTTGTTTCATTGTCCATCGTAAATGCTGGCTTCTGATTCGTAAAAAGGCTTGTTAGTCCCTCCTTGGTACTGCCTTCTCTGCATTTGTTACTGCCCATAATGAATGGACCTTTTACTTGGCTTGTTACACGGTGTGCATTATAAGGGGTGAGCACTATTTTGTTTAATAACATTGATGGAGCAGGTAGTGCAAAATTTTGTATACCTCCTCTATTTTCGCATGAAAATGCTAATTATATAATCTATTAATTATAATATTATTAAATGAGTATTGCATGTATACTAATCAACATTATTAAAACTTACATGGGATTTGCTATTTGCATGGCTAATTAACTCTTATAACTAAAATCTGTACGCATATTAACAATAGTATATGTGGTAATGGAATACTGCATGACATATGTTGCTTTGTGATGTTGCACCCTCGAGGAGGATCAAAAAAGGTGAATATAATTACTTTAAATGTCGCTATATGCGAGATAAATACAAGCACATAGAGGGATTAGCAAGGGGTTAACATTAGAATCTCCATTTCTATGAATTAATTATTCTTTTGTTGTTGTTTCGCTTAAGTTGGCATCTTGGCCTAAATCCAATATGGCCGCTGTCACCACACGCAGAAGTGGCCACTGTCTCATGAGGCACGGAGTGAGCTGCGCATGTGCAAGAAATCTCCTAAACCTCATAGCGACCTTTGCACATCATGTACCCGGTCAAGGATATGAAACTGGACGTTCGCCAAGACAGGGGAACAATCAACCTTACAGTAAACCGGAACAAGCCGACACTTCGCTGACCAATGACCTCACCCCTCGAACTGTACTAAGAATCTTGGAATAAAAGTCGGACGATCTCAACCAGCCAATCACGACTGTTCTAAAGCTTAAATTTGTATCTTCTTTAACTTGATTTTATTATAAAAAGCGTAGTAGAATAGGGAGTGGACTCACTCAACTACTTCGGTGCCGATTACGATCGGTAAAAAAATAGCCCGTACGACTCGTATACGGTCTTTTTACCGTACGAATCGTACAAGTGCCGTACAAACTGCCAATTACGATTCGCATGGGAAAAAGACCATACGAATCGCATTGGGAACAATTCCCCACACGTCCTCGGGTCGGAAATTGTGTCCGACTCGTCCCCGGACGATTTACCGTACAAATGTGAAAAGTCAAGTCTGACCTCGGAATCACGATCCATCCCATGCGTCCGATGTTACAACCGTATGCAAAAAACACCGTCCGCACCGAACACCCATAGCAACCATGGAGACATGTGCCCGCATACGCGCCGAACACCCCCCCAGCCCCCGTACGTTCGAGTCGTACCCCCCCGTGTATGTACACCCGTGTACGTTCGAGTCGTACCCCCACCCGTGTATGTACACCTGTGTACGAGTCGTACCCCCGTGCATGTACACCTGTGTACGTTTGAGTCGTACCCCCACCCGTGTATGTACACCCGTGTACGTTCGAGCCGTACCCCCACCCGTGTATGTACACCCGTGTCCGTGCGAGTCGTACCCCCACCCGTGTATGTACACCCGTGTACGTGGCGTACCCCCAGTGTATGTACACCCGTGTACGTGTCGCACCCCCCGTGTATGTACACCCGTGTACGTTCGAGTCGTACCCCCCTGTATGTACACCCGTGTACGTGTCGCACCCCCCGTGTATGTACACCCATGTACGTGGCGTACCCCCGTGTATGTACACCCGTGTACGTGTCGCACCCCCGTGTATGTACACCCGTGTACGTTCGAGTCGTACCCCCACCCGTGTATGTACACCCGTGTCCGTGCGAGTCGTACCCCCACCCGTGTATGTACACCCGTGTACGATTCGCACCCCCGTGTATGTACACCCGTGTACGTTCGAGTCGTACCCCCACCCGTGTATGTGGCGTACCCCCCATGTATGTACACCCGTGTACGTGTCGCACCCCCCGTGTATGTACACCCGTGTACGTTCGAGTCGTACCCCCACCCGTGTATGTACACCCGTGTACGTGGCGTACCCCCGTGTATGTACACCCGTGTACGTGTCGCACCCCCCGTGTATGTACACCCGTGTACGTTCGAGTCGTACCCCCCCTGTATGTACATCCGTGTACGAGTCGCACCCCCGTGTATGTACACCCGTGTACGTGGCGTACCCCCGTGTATGTACACCCATGTACGTTCGAGTTGTACCCCCACCCGTGTATGTACACCCGTGTACGTGTCGTACCCCCCTGTATGTACACCTGTGTACGTGTCGCACCCCCGTGTATGTACACGTGTGTACGTGGCGTACCCCCCGTGTATGTACACCCGTGTACGTGTCGCACCCCCCGTGTATGTACACCCATGTACGTTCGAGTCGTACCCCCACCCGTGTATGTACACCCGTGTCCGTGCGAGTCGTACCTCCACCCGTGTATGTACACCCGTGTACGAGTCGCACCCCCGTGTATGTACACCTGTGTACGTTCGAGTCGTACCCCCACCCGTGTATGTACACCCGTGTACGTGTCGCACCCCCGTGTATGTACACCCGTGTACGTTCGAGTCATACCCCCACCCGTGTATGTACACCCGTGTACGTGTCGTACCCCCCCTGTATGTACACCCGTGTACGTGTCGCACCCCCCGTGTATGTACACCCGTGTACGTTCGAGTCGTACCCCCACCCGTGTATGTACACCCGTGTACGTGTCGCACCCCCCGTGTATGTACACCCGTGTACGTGGCGTACCCCCGTGTATGTACACCCGTGTACGTTCGAGTCGTACCCCCACCCGTGTATGTACACCCGTGTACGTGTCGTACCCCCCTGTATGTACACCTGTGTACGTGTCGCACCCCCGTGTATGTACACCCGTGTACGTGGCGTACCCCCGTGTATGTACACCCGTGTACGTGTCGTACCCCCCCTGTATGTACACCCGTGTACGTGTCGCACCCCCGTGTATGTACACCCGTGTACGTTCGAGTCGTACCCCCACCCGTGTATGTACACCCGTGTATGTGGCGTACCCCCGTGTATGTACACCCGTGTACATGTCGCACCCCGTGTATGTACACCCGTGTACGTTCGAGTCGTACCCCCCCTGTATGTACACCCGTGTACGTGTCGCACCCCCGTGTATGTACACCCGTGTACGTGGCGTACCCCCCGTGTATGTACACCCGTGTACGTTCGAGTCGTACCCCCACCCGTGTATGTACACCCGTGTACGTGTCGTACCCCCCTGTATGTACACCTGTGTACGTGTCGCACCCCCCGTGTATGTACACCCGTGTACGTGGCGTACCCCCCCCGTGTATGTACACCCGTGTACGTCCGAGTCGTACCCCCACCCGTGTATGTACGACCCGTACCCTCACCCGCGTACGTATAGAGCGTACCCCAGGCCCAAACATCACCTTCACACAACATCGCGCATGTACGAGTCGTACCAAGCCAGACACAAGGACAGCACTGTACAACAAAATGGCCCATGTACACACCGTACACACGCTAAAAACGCACGTACACAACCAGGACAAAGCAAAACAACACAAGAATACACCATTCGAATGGCACAAAGCCACAAAACATGTCCAACAAGCACAAAAACAACACATTCACTGACCTGCAACTGCCAAAATCCCAAACAGAGGCCCAAAACACAACCACTCCTTATAACACACCCACCCAAAGTTCAAACACAGCCACACCCACCAATGGACCAATAAAAATGGCCCACACACACAAACCATGAGCCTTTGCAACAGACTCACTGCTGCCAGATCCCACAGACAACCTACAGCACCATACTAGAACCTTTACCACACCTTACACTTGCACACCTTCACACACACACCTTCACAAACACCCCCACATCACATTCACACACACACCTGCACAACCCCACCCACACACCCACAACCATCCACACCCCCCCACCATCCACACCCACACCCCTCACCATGCCCACTAACAAGAATCCAAAGTTCACTAGCCGAGAGTTGGAGGTCCTTGTCGATGAAATCCTCAGAGTTGAGCCACACCTCTTTGGAACATTGGTCAGACAGACCAGTATTTCAGAAAAAACATCCATGTGGCAGACCATCGTCGATGCTGTGAATGCTGTTGCGGACACCAGAAGGACCAGGCATGAATGCCAAGCCAGGTGGTACGATCTGCGGAGGAGGGTCCGAGCCAAAATGACGGAGGAACACAACCACGCCAACGTCACTGGAGGAGGGCCGCCCCGCAGACGCGTAGAATACCATCCCTGGGAGGAGAGGGTGATGGCCATACTGCCGGTGGTGGCAGTGGACGGATTAGACGGACTCCGAGACCCGGGTGAGTACACAAACAACTCACCTCACATGTGGGGAACGTCATCCACAACCAAACTCACAAACAGGCACGCAACCACCCCAAGCTATCGCATGACTCAACCACACTCCATGAACACGCACATGCCACTGGCGCCACCATGCCCCATGCACCCAGCTGGACAATGTCAAGTCACAGGCCACAGAAAACACCAACACATGTCACGGTAAGCCAGATGGCGGGAGTGTGGGCCCCAAAAATCACATAGTGCAAATCAGATGCAGACAACAATGCCCCCTGCCCATATGGCCTAGGTCACAGCCAGACAAACAGTGTGTCCCCACACAGGAAAGACTCGCCAGCAAATGGCGGACGCCTTGCATCAACACATGGGGGTGACGGCACGTTCTTGCACATGACAGCAGCTAATGAACAGCCAACACTGTGAAAGAGTGGCAGCACACACCACCACAGCAGCAGTGCAGACACAGCCACTACACCCAATGGGTGCCTGGAGATCAGAAACAAACTCACATCAACAATCCAAGGGCCATTCAAAGATCTGCTAACAGTGTGTGCCCAGGAAGCTGGGCTGAGGTGACAGAGGGTGACACACAGAGGGAGGGAGAGGGGGACAGAGAGGGAGGGAGACACAGGGAGACGGACAGAGGGAGGAGGCTGACACACAGAGGGAGGGAGAGGGGGACAGAGAGGGAGGGAGACACAGGGAGACGGACAGAGGGAGGAGGCTGACACACAGAGGGAGGGAGAGGGGGGCAGAGAGGGAGCGAGAAAGGGACACACAGGGAGAGCAAATCAGCCTTGTGGGGTGTGGGAATGTCTGCTCGTCAGCAGGTGGACTGCGTGCATATAGACAAGGGTGGCCAGTGCCAGAACCCCCCCTCTTCTCCATGGCAAAACACAGGGCCATGTCACAACCTGTGCACGAGCACAACGACAGCTACCTGCATTATATAAGTGTGTGGAACCACTCCATGTGCACACGTACAGTGCTACACGGAAGGCGCCAATGCATGGCTCGCCACACCTGCCCACTTCACTGCTGACTGCAGTCACAATTGACGCAGCAAGTAAGACTGTGCCACACATAGGTAAAGTCGCAAAAGCTGTGGCCAAGGGACATACCCATGCACAAGTGCACTGTGAGTGGAATGCAAGACATATCCAAATTCCCAGAGGAAATGTGCCAACTTTGAAAACAATGAAACATGGATGTTGCATGGAACAAAATTAACATTGTCTCTCTCACACACAGGTCAACGTCGTGGATCACCCCCCAACACTGGGGGGGAAGACTCACAGGACCCGGCTCGGCGGGATGACGGAGCCACCGGCAGCGACGACTCTCACCACTCTGTGGACGAACCCGACCAACCTGGCCCCTCTGGTGTCCAACGACCTGCAGCACCTGCGTCAGGTACAACTGGGCCAACCACCACCCCCACTCCTGCCACATCCCAGGAGACACCCAGGATCCCTGCCCCACCACCACAATGCAGCCAGGCTGGCCAGGAGGGACACGGTGTCCCGGGCACCCAGGAGGAGGCAGGCGACAACGCAAATGCCACCCCTCAGGGGTCCCGGAGACCCGATGTGCCCACAAGGGCAGGCCAGGTGCAAGTGGGCAGGGGTGGTGGGAGTGGAGGACGGCGGAGGCGCCAGCCTGACCAGTTGGCTGGGGAACCGGTATATTCCCATGTCCGAAACATCCTGGACACATACCGGCAGGACACCACGGGCATGGCCCAGGTTGTGTCCATCCTCGAGGGGATCAAGACCCAGCAGGCCCAGCAACATGCGGAGCAACATGCCTGTCTACTGCATCACCAACGGCGGATGGAGGACAGACAGGCTGAGCTCGTGACGGTGTTCACGGGAATTCACAGTACACTCCGTCGGATGGCCGACAACATGGGCAACCCTCCCTGTGCCACCAGGCGTAGAACATCACCACCCACAGGGAGGGATGAGGAGGAGGAGGAGACATCCGACGGAGCATCCCAAACATCGTAATGGCCTGCTTCTGAGAGTCCCTGCAGGAGGGCGGGTCGTCCACGGAAAAGACCGTGAGGGTCGGCGCAACAGCACCATCTCCCAGGACACCTGGCCTGGCACCTGGCCCACTGGAGCAACAGCAGCACAGCAGCAAAAGACATTCTCTGCCACATGGACTTGCTGGTCACTGTCTGACCAATGTTGCCAAAGACTGTGGCATGGACTCTGAGGATTTCAAATGGCAAGCACACCAACTCCCCTAGTGAACTTTGGATTCCACACACCCGGAAAGCCCCTCATGTCAAACCCCCCCCCCCCCTACCCCAACCAAAATAAAAAGTCACACCATAAAGAGAAGATGCCTACTGATTGCATTATTACCTTACATGTGTCTTGTAAAGTCTAACTATGCCTGAGTTCTCATTTGACTTCAACCATCCACACCCTGGGGCCTGAGTCTGGCACAGGACACACATGGGTCACATTGTAGTAGGCAAGACAGACATGGAGCACCATACACACCTGTGATGGGCCCAACCAGCTGAGGGGGTGGCCGCACAACCGTGCCGACAGACATATTGAGTACAGCGACAGCCATGCGCAGAGGTCAGGGATCATGTGGAGTGTCCTGGGGGGCACCCAGGTATGTGTGGACAGGTGGCAGAACCATGTCCTGCAAGCTTGAGTCAGGTGGATGCAGAGAATGGTGGCCTGGCCAACGTTGGATGCATGGGGATGGCACATGTCACAATACCCACACAGTCATGGACATCATGCACAATACACAGTCTAATCCCAGACAAACAGCTTGCATCTTGCTTCTCTACACATAGACATATAGCCACTATCACGGAAAACCATGCCAGACATGCCGGATGCACCGTGGCAACACACCAGCATTGACTGAGAAGAGGCACCTTGGAGGCATAGGGACACCTTTATTAGTCATGTATTCGGGTTTGCAGAGGCAACTCGGAGTACACATGAACGGGTCATGTGGAGTAACATGTGGGTCCAACACTGGCACCCCCCTTCTGCAGCACAAATGCGTGATAGCCATGGAACTGGCACACAAGTGTCGGCTAACAGCTAAACACCCCCTGCTGCTCACTGAGAGACTGCCATACACCATTGATCCGCTGATGTGGAAGTCCCACACCATGTCAAGCCAATGCAGACCGTATGTGTCCGAGGGCAGTGTAACACACATTGATGCCATCATCACATTCCACAATCCCATCACTGATGACTGTCAACAAGTCTGACCATCTATTCAGGTGTACCCAGCTGCATGTAATGTGTACCATGGTGATGCGACATGTCTGCAGAGGAACCAAACATCGACAGGGGCAGTGTGCATACATCGTAAACTACTGCCACACCCAATACACCCCTGATGCATCCCTTACCCTAAGGAGACTTCCAAATTTGTCCGTGCGTGTAACGCTGAGTCAGCACACGATGACGTGTCCATGAGGAATAGCAGTGCCACAACAATGCAACCAGCAGACGGCATGCGCAAGTACCTGGGGGTGAGAGACACACAAGAAGTCAGCCACAAAAAGCACAGCCACTTGCATGTGCATGTACTCGACACATGTAAGGATGACAACATGCCAGGTCACAATTATGACTGGGGAAATACACATCACTGCCACCATCACTCCAGTGACACATCCACACACACCTCTGACTCACGTGCCATACAGGCAGATGGACACACACATCGCAACACATGCCACACGGGGACCAATGCGTGCACACACAGACACTGGTACTCACCACTAAGCAAAGAAGTCGCGTATGAGCCGAGTCCGGATGTCCTCTTGCGGAACCACGTCCTCCACATCACTAGCCCCATTGCCAAGCCCTTCGTCCTCCACGGGTGGATGGTCCTGATCATCTTGATCCAGGATGAGTGGCACAGCTTTCTCAACTGCCATGTTGTGCAGCATGCAGCAGACCATGAAGATTTTGCAGACCTTCGCCGGGGCATATGGGAGGGCGCCGCCGGTCTTGTGGAGGCATCGGAATCGTCTCATCAGGAGGCCAAACGTCCTCTCTATCACTCGCCTTGTCCGGCCATGGGCGGTGTTGTAGCGGAGCTGGGCCGGCGTGATGGGGTTGCAGAGAGGTGTGATCAGCCATGGCATGTTGGGATAGCCAGCGTCCCCTACATGGAAAGCACATGGACATAAGTAGGACAGGAGAAGCGGTCGTGCTGGAAGTCTACGCAAAATAAAGGACAGACAGACTGTACCCACCAACAACACATGCTCGTTCGTTGCGCAGCTGCGTCATCATTTCAGGCACCCTGCTACGCCTCATGATGTAGGCATCGTGTGCTGATCCTGGAAAACGAGCACAGACATGTGAAATCACCATGTTGGACAGACACACCACAAGGGCATTGATGGAGTGGTAGTGCTTGCGATTCCTGTACGCTACCTCCTGTGCCTGTGGTGGTACCAAAGCCACATGTGTCCCATCTATGGACCCAATGACATGGGGCATCCCTCCGAGGGCATAGAATCCACGCTTGACCCCAGTCAACATTTCAGGGGTTGGGAAATGGATGGACTCATCCAGGTGAAGCAACATGGCCTCTAAGAAATCATGCAGCACACTGCAGAACATGCTCTGGGACATGCCACCAACATGAGCTATGGTTTTGAAAGGTACCCGTGGCCAGAAAATGTAGGGCTGCCATTACCTTCAGCTTGGGTGTCAGTGCCGTAGGATACCTGTGCAGCGGTTGCAGGTGTGGTGCCAGTCTCGCCGTCAACTCCAGAATCAAAGGTTGGGGGAAGCGGTAGCACCGGATACAGTCATTCTCCCGCATGGCAGCCAAGTCCGGAATTGGTCGGGGAAGAGGCGGCGCTCTGCAGTAATTTGGAAGTGACAAGGAAGAGTGAGTGCACTACAACAACAATTTATATGAACTGAGCACATGTCAATCTGTCAATACACATATGCGACATACGGAGTCAGGTATGTGCCACATGCCCTGGACACGTATGGCTGGCAGGTGACACTCCTACCAAGACCCAGCTACACACGGAGATTGTGAACCTCCACATGCCATGGCATGGGATTAGCTGTGTCCCAGTGTAAGTGAACAGCCAGACGCAAGACAGGAGTGACATACATCCACACATCAGCAGAAGTAGGATATCGATTGCAGAGACTGGTAGCGGAACACTAGAGCCACAGGTCACATGACATTACACTAGGACAGCCCACACACCTTGCCATGAAGGTGTACATGTGATGACTCACCACACATTCATAGAGAGGATGCAGACATGTCCTTGTTACGCTACTCTGTGTCCCATGCATACATACGCACCTCACATCCGATACCACATGTGGCCTGGTGTGCGGAACAGTGTGCCATGTCAATCTACACACAGACATATGTTGGTTGCTGCAACAGCTGATGCTTTTGAGGGAGCACCAACATCAACCCAATGGGAACCCCCCACACATACATGACATAGTCACATGGTGCACCGTGGGTAGTGACCTGTCTGGTGTGGTAACCCCTGTAGCGGGCATCAGGGGACACTTGCGTGTGTTGTTGACCGTGCCATGCCAGTGACGCTCATCCCAAGTGTGCAGTACGACATGCACACATGTCAAAGGAGTCAAGGGCATGCCTGGCACACATTGCACCGTCACACATAACATCTGTACACATCTCATCATACATCTGGTGCCTTCTCGACTCAGGAGTAATGTGCCACATCACAGCCTTTCACACCTGTGCCCCACACATGTAGTACTGCCCAGACAATGCCTTGATGTCCATCCATGGACAAGTATGTCAGCCCCATTCCTTCCTGGGTGCTGCCTGTCACCACTGTGATGTGTGAAAGGCACCGTACTTTCGCTAAGAGGGCCTGTGCACGTTCCCTATCACTATGGGAGTGCTGCCGTATGTGTACCCATAGTGATAGTGAGCGTACGCACGCGTGTACGGTCCGTCTCACTATGGGTGTTCTCGCGTATGCGTACTCATAGTGATAGTGAGCGTACAGGCGTGTGTACGGTACGTACCACTATGGGTGTTCTCGCGTATGCGTACTCATAGTGATAGTGAGCGTACAGGCGTGTGTACGGTCCGTACCACTATGGGTGTTCTCGCGTATGCGTACTCATAGTGATAGTGAGCGTACAGGCGTGTGTATGGTCCGTACCACTATGAGTACGCATACGCGAGAACACCCATAGTGATAGTGAGCATACAGGCGTGTGTACGGTCAGTCTCACTATGGGTGTTCTCGCGTATGCGTACTCATAGTGATAGTGAGCGTACAGGCGTGTGTACGGTCCGTACCACTATGGGTGTTCTCGCGTATGCGTACTCATAGTGATAGTGAGCGTACAGGCGTGTGTACGGTCCGTACCACTATGAGTACGCATACGCGAGAACACCCATAGTGGTACGGACCGTACACACGCCTGTACGCTCACTATCACTATGAGTACGCATACGCGAGAACACCCATAGTGGTACGGACCGTACACACGCCTGTACGCTCACTATCACTATGGGTGTTCTCGCGTATGCGTACTCATAGTGATAGTGAGCGTACAGGCGTGTGTACGGTCCGTACCACTATGAGTACGCATACGCGAGAACACCCATAGTGATACAGACCGTACACACGCATGTACGGGCCGTTGCTATGCATTTGGGGTGCCCTAGGGCCCCGGAACGCACCGTACCTGTGTGTGAAGCTCCAAATTACATAGGGGACACATGAGGGACAAGTATAAAGGCCTACATGCATGCTGGTTGTCATGGAGACCAAGTTTAAAGTTTGAATATTTTGAAGCAGGTGCACAGCAGTAGTCAGTTTGAATGAATCTACTTTGTTGCAATGTGCTTCTGGAGTTGACATCATGCTGAAGAAAAAAACCACAATGAGAACACACTGACTGTGCTAGGTTTGAAGGGATTGGAGGAAACATAGGATGCAAATGTGAGTGACCAATCACTCTGTACTCCTGTGCATGAAACAGGCCAGCAAGGCAGATATAAGGCAGCCAGGTCCCATGAGGGAGCACTTGCCTGCACATCTTTGTATTCCACGACCCAGCTGCTGCTACTGATTCCCTGGAACCATGTCAAGGTCTGTGGAGAGGTCACAGCCCTTCACCCTGGAGGAGAACCTGGCTTTGCTGGATGTGATCCTCCCACAGTACCCCATGCTGTATGGGCGACCAGGGTATCAGGTGAGTGCAGAGTCCACCAGCACAGACTGTGTCCCTTTTTTGTGAGTGTGACTTCTGGCATTGTATCCAGGTGTGGCACACATGCTATGTACTGTAGGGGGGGTCCCAGGGGGGGAATGCCTGATGTCTCCCAGCTAGTGCATGCTGTGGTGCATGTCTGCCGTCCTCACTTGCATTTTGTTTACTGTGACAATCACTGCATGGTGCATGCCACATTCTGCCTGTCTTGTCCTCCTGGGAATGTAGCCTCTGCAGTCCTCATGTGATTATGTGGTCAGCCCAGTGTGACAGGTGACTGTACCCACAGATGTGTGTTAGTTCTGTGTACCTGTGCTGAGAGTGTCCACATGATGTGTTCGTACCCTGGACATCGGTGTGTGTGTAAGCCCCTGTCATGTGGGTGGGTGCATATGCGGAGTGTAGCACCCCAGCTGCATGAGGGATGGATATACCCTGCCCATGTGATGTGAGCAGGGAGCAGTGCTGTGTGTCTGACGTGCAGAGCCAGCCCCACACCTGTGAGCCCCCCCCCGTCTGGTGGCACATATGCAGAGTGAGGTTTGTCGCAGCATTTGGCAATGGCAGGTGAATGTCCTGTGCCTGTGTGTGTCTGTGTACTCTGCTGCAGTAGCGTCAGTGGCCTGTGGCATGTGACTGCTTAGAGGTGCTGCACATTATCCTGGTGTAGCTTGTGATGCACAGTGTGAGTCTGGATCATTGATTGTGTCGTTGCCCTCATTCCACCTGTGTACTTTCAATGGCACGTACTGCTTTTGCCCTTCCCCAGAGGATCATGTCCCTATGACAAAGGTGCAATGCGTTGGATGCATACTATGCCTTGTTGTAAACAGCACATTTGTTCTAATATGTCTCTCTGTGACATGTGCCTGGTGTATTGATGTAGTGTCACTTGTTCATCCTCACAGGTAGGCGCCTCTGCCAAGAAGCAGATATGGCTGACCGCCGTCAGTGCCGTGAGGAGTGCGGATGGTCGCAAGCGGCGCCTGGCCCAGGTGAGGAAACGCTGGCAGGATATCCGGTGCTGGACGCGGATCAGCTGAGACCCATAAGAACCGGGGGCGCCGCCGTCTGACCCACATCCACAAGCGTGTGCTGGCGGTGGTATTTCCAGACTTGGAGAGGCGCTTACAGGAGAAGCAGCAGCAGGAAGGGGGTAGGTACATGTGTGTTTGTTGTGTGTCACCAGCATTTGTAAGTGCACAGTTGCATGGATACACTGCCAGGGTTTAAAGGTGCTGTGCAGATCCAGTTACCCACAGTATAGCTGTGCTCTCCTGCCTCCCTTCCCCTCCTTGCAATGTGTTCCCTGGTCTGTGTGTAGTCACTCCTTCACAAGGTAATGTAGGCTGGCGCTTTCTCCACGTGAACTATGCCTGTAGCATCATGTGTGGGGGTGGTGTGTAACAGGTTTGGGGACCTTGCCTGTGCCCTGTCCAGTTCAGTACATGTGGGTTCCATGTCAGTTGGCACTGATGCTGAGTCCAGACATGGGAGTTAGTCTCTCAAGTGTCATGCCTTACAGCGCGCATGTCCTATGTTGTGGCCTGTGACAGGATGTGCATGAGTGTGCGATACGCATAGTGCAGGGATGGTGGCGTGTGTTGCAGTCATTCCCATTCAGGACCATGGAGTTGTGTGGCCACTGCTGTCCCCTGGGGCATATGTTCATAGGTGTCATGTGTGTCATCACAAAACGTGGACACTCTCAGTGTCTACAGCATAGGTTGTGCTCTGTGCCATTGTCCCCTGGCACCATGTATATTGACGTGAAATGTAGTACAAGTGTCCACTGTACAGCCTGACCTGATTTTCATTGTTCATAGTCACAGTGGCCAGTGCCTGTGTGTCTTGTTACAATCATCTGATGATGACCATTTGTACATGATTATTTGGACAGGCGCACCTTGGAAATTTGGCGTCCAATCTTGCATTTATGCAGCCCCTGTGTATTTCACCCAGACTAAGAGATGTAAGTGCCACCTGTGTCTCAACAAATTGTCTCATGTAGGGGGTGGTTGGTGCGGGCCAAGCCTACATGTCAAAACCAGAATTCTCCTTGCTAGGTCTGGCCAGTGTGTGATGTTTGTCTGGACATACACTCAAGGTGCAGTGAGCCAGTCATGGTGGGCATGTTTTCAGTATTACCTATGCAGCATGTGCCTCAAGTTAATGGATATGGTCCCTCCTCATCCCTATTTTCGCCAACGCTGTGTGGTGCAGATGCAGTGCTGGATTGTCCCCAGGGCCTGGCTCCTATGTCAAACTCCATTTCATGTCATTTGCTATTGTGTCATGCTCTCCATGGATTTTCTTTGGCATGGTGGGTCAACCAACTGTGTGTTGCATGCCCTACATCTGTACCTTGTTTTGTAGATGTTACTGATCTTTCTTTGCAGGCTATGCACTGTAACCTATGTAGATTGGACTCATGTGACATATCTATACAGGTGTGTGATTAATTGCTATCTCTTCACCTTGCCCACAGCATCGTCGGGGGACACGGAGGGAGACATGAGCACAGACGGAGCGGAGGGACCGAGCACCAGTGCCAGCGTTGACATCGTGGCTGGCACATTGAGTGGTACTGAGGCGGAGGAGAGTGAGGCCGAGGACCTGTCCACTGGCACGACAGAATATGAAGCTGACGGGTCCGAGGATGATCTCTCCGAGTGGGCGGAGGCTGCACCACCAGCTGACAGCGGCACAACATCGCACCCCGCCCCCTCCATTGCCATCAGCCGCCTCCCACTTGCTCGTGTCCCTTCCCAGCGTGCCGGGTCACCACATGTCTCCTTCCTGCCAGGCACCGCACCCCCTGCCCCTGTCTCCACTGCTGCCGCCAATGCCGAGTCTGTGGACATCCAGCGGCAGTTGCAGGTTGGTCAGGCTGCGATCCTTAATGTCCTCCATGGCCACAGCCAAGTGCTGCACAACATGGAGGCATACTTGGAGGGCATTTTTTCATCGCAGGCTGACCAACGGCAGTTGCTGAGGTCCATCGACTCGACACTGACTGCAGCAGTGGGTCTCCTGCAGCGCTACGTCCCACCCCCTACCCCTGCCCCATCCACACTTCCCACTCCCATGCCTGTCCCACGTACACCCAGACGTCAGCATGCACCCACCACAACAGACACAGGCACCACACCAGCAGGGAAGGTCATACGCACTCCTCCTGGCACGCACACACAGGGTGAAGTAGGCACACCCACTGGGTCGGGGGGCAAACGTAAGTCATGCAGCCAGAGTGGGAGTCCGCATTCCACCCAATCCACTCCCTCCAAATCCCCTCCCCTCAGCTCTCCTGGCCACATATCCGGCAAGGACTCCTTCATGGCCACTCTGTCCCTGAGCCCCACTGTGACACCACCCCGCAAGCGGTCAAGGGAGTCCCCGGTCAGGGTGGTTGAGTTCCCCCCCCCCCGTCCGTACCCTCCCCCAGTGGCGCTGCGACCCATCCCTCTGCCCCCCCTCCTCCTTGGGGCCTGTGGTTCCTTCGGGTGCAGGGGAGACGCTGGAGGACCTTGCTAAGGTGTGCAGCGAGATCCTGGCCTCCGCCTTTGGCCCTGCCCCACCCCCTGTGGTGGAGTCCTCCATCCCTGCACCCACGATGCCTACCCTTCGCCCTCATGTCCCTGCGGTGCCTGGTCCTTCCCCCCCACATGATGCCCTCCCCGCTGTGGAAGACGAAGGAGTCTGAATGTGCAGGCAAGCTAGGGGACACGCGTCCCACTGTGTCCCCCATCCAGCTGTGACTCATGGACTGCCCTATGGGCTTTGTAAATATTGAACTTGATCCACACACACATTATTTGGAAATGCTGAATAAAGCCTTTTTTTTCCCTTAGAACACTACTGCTTTTGTGGTGTTGCTGTTGGTGGGGCTGCTACGTGATTTTGGGTGGTGATCATGTGTTGGGTGTGTGGGAAATGTAGTAGTGTGCTGGTCATAGGGGGGACCCTGGTATCTGTGTGCCATCACAAGGTGTTAGCTAGGTTTCTTTGTTCATGTAAGCAGTAACTGCATGGTGAAATTGTCCCAAGGTGTATTCCTTCCTCTGTGTACCCTGACATCTTCCCTGCAGGGTGTTCCCAATATTGAGCGGTGAGCTGTGTGTACATTAGCTGGGTGTGTGACGGACCCCTTCAACTTTGGCCATGCATGCAGAGCGATGTCTCCACCTGCATCATTCGTGGCATCCTTGGTGATCACTGTACTTGTGTATGTAGTCTGTTGACATGACTTCATGTGGACATGTTCCCTTTTAGGCTGTATGCATGTGTGTACTCCCAGCCTCGCACACATGTGTTACATGTACTGCAGGGTCTTTGTGCACCTGACTGACAATTGTGGCAATTGGATCTGTGGGTACTCCACCCTTATTTTTTCCATGGGCAATGCTGGGGGCCTCTGCACCCACCCCTCCTGTGTCTGGGCACTGCTGGGAGGACTCTGCACACACCCCTCCTGTCTCTGGGCACTGCTGGGGGCCTCTGCACCCACCCCTCCTGTGTCTGGGCACTGCTGGGAGGACTCTGCACCCACCCCTCCTGTCTCTGGGCACTGCTGGGAGGACTCTGCACACACCCCTCCTGTCTCTGGGCACTGCTGGGAGGACTCTGCACCCACCCCTCCTGTCTCTGGGCACTGCTGGGAGGACTCTGCACACACCCCTCCTGTGTCTGGGCACTGCTGGGAGGACTCTGCACCCACCCCTCCTGTGTCTGGGCACTGCTGGGAGGACTCTGCACCCACCCCTCCTGTCTCTGGGCACTGCTGGGAGGACTCTGCACACACCCCTCCTGTCTCTGGGCACTGCTGGGAGTGATAGGCACACACCCCTCCTGTCTCTGGGCACTGCTGGGAGGACTCTGCACACACCCCTCCTGTGTCTGGGCACTGCTGGGAGGACTCTGCACCCACCCCTCCTGTGTCTGGGCACTGCTGGGAGGACTCTGCACCCACCCCTCCTGTGTCTGGGCACTGCTGGGAGGACTCTGCACCCACCCCTCCTGTGTCTGGGCACTGCTGGGAGGACTCTGCACCCACCCCTCCTGTGTCTGGGCACTGCTGGGAGGACTCTGCACATACCCCTCCTGTGTCTGGGCACTGCTGGGAGTGATAGGCACACACCCCTCCTGTCTCTGGGCACTGCTGGGAGTGATAGGCACACACCCCTCCTGTCTCTGGGCACTGCTGGGAGGACTCTGCACCCACCCCTCCTGTCTCTGGGCACTGCTGGGAGGACTCTGCACACACCCCTCCTGTGTCTGGGCACTGCTGGGAGGACTCTGCACCCACCCCTCCTGTGTCTGGGCACTGCTGGGAGTGATAGGCACACACCCCTCCTGTGTCTGGGCACTGCTGGGAGGACTCTGCACCCACCCCTCCTATTTCACGATATGTACGCTTAGAACATACACGTGTGTGGGTTCGCTCCATGCATACGAGGTGGGGGTACGTGTCGTACATACACGGTTGGGGTGGGGGTACGCTCCATACATACGCGGGTGAGGGTACGGGTCGTACTTACACTGTTGGGGTGGGGGTACGCTCCATACGTACGCGGGTGAGGGTACGGGTCGTACTTACACTGTTGGGGTGGGGGTACGCTCCATACGTACGCGGGTGAGGGTACGGGTCGTACTTACACTGTTGGGGTGGGGGTACGCTCCATACGTCCGCGGGTGAGGGTACGGGTCGTACATACACTGTTGGGGTGGGGGTACGCTCCATACGTACGCGGGTGAGGGTACGGGTCGTACTTAAACTGTTGGGGTGGGGGTACGCTCCAAACGTACGCGGATGAGGGTACGGGTCGTACTTACACTGTTGGGGTGGGGGTACGCTCCATACGTACGCGGGTGAGGGTACGGGTCGTACTTACACTGTTGGGGTGGGGGGTACGCTCCATGCATACGGGGGGTGGGGGTACGGTCCGTACATATGCGTCCCCACGCTATGTGATGCCTGTGCGGGCCGTACCCAGGCCTTTGCCACGTGGGTACAGCCGTCCCGCCATAGTTGGGATGACGTAGGTGTGGGCGGGGTACGCTCTTAAGGCGTGGGTACGGGACGTACCTGTATTGTTGTGTTGCCGGTTCGCGTCGTCAAGCACTTCCGTTGTGGCGGTCGCTGGCTTTGCTGGACACGCCCCCACCCCCTCGTAGTGACCAGGGCCTGGGGGTCAGGTATGTCCAGGGCATGTGTGCTGTGTGACTTTGGTGGGGGTTTTGTGGCCTGCCCCTGGTCCTGCCCCTGGTCCTGCCCCCCCCTTCCCCCCTCCCTTTGTTGTTCTGACCTTCAGCGGCGTCTGAGTCGGAACCTGTAGAGGAGGTCGACTGCTATGAGGGCGGGGATGACACGTAGGTTCGGGTCCATGTCTGTCCGTCGCGTACAGGTACTCCTTGTTCGCGTCGTCCTGATTTCCCGGCAGTTTTTGGCAGCCGGAAAATATTCACCGTGCGGGATGACGTCGGTGCGAATCGTGATTCCTGGTTCGTGAATGGCAGGCTGCGTGCGTCCCGACGTCACGTCGGCGCTTTCCCGGATCGCATTTGTATGTTTATTTTAGTCGGTCCGGGTTTTGTACGATTCGTACGGAAATGGTGTTTCCGTGCGAATCGTAATTCCATGTTTGTATATTTTGACGACCGGGTACGCGTCGGACGGAGAATATGCTCCGTCTGACGGTTCGTACCCGGTTTTTACCGGATCGTGATCGGCACCTTCATCTTTTCCTTGTTCGAAGCTATGCTCGTGACGCCTTTCCTGATGATCCAGATGGAGCCCGACCGCTTGATGACTGCAAACATTTTCTAAATCTACGGGCTATGATAGATGCTTGCACGATTTCTGGTCCTTTGATAAATTGGGACTGTAGCGTGCTGAGCAGAGGACTTTGAGCTTTGGCCTGCTTTTAAGGACAATTTACAACAAAATTTGGTTATGCAGAACCAATGAATTAGAGGACTTCAAATAGACAGATTAGGTAAATATGATGTTCTGCGATTTATTTGAATTGATCTAAAAATTCTAAACTTTGACGAGACAAATGCAAATATAAAATCATTATGAAAATTTAGATAAACAAATATTGATTAACGAGAAATATGAGTTTGTGGTTTCATTAAGGGAGATAAGGCTTTTGAGTCTTAAAATGTGTTTTAGCTGGTTCTAAATCACCATCAACCAATCCAACTAAATTGGTCCATTGACCAGGTGGGTGGAGTGCCTTGATGTTTGAGACTAGAGATCTATAGGCGAAGGATGTTAACGTATATTTTGTAAAATAACTTTTCTCTCCTTAGGTTATAAGGTATTCCCCTCACATGTCCAGTGCTTGAATTACTCATCCCTCCTGTGTGCAGACTCATGAGAGAGACGTATGATTGTTGGTGTTATGGGCCCCACCAATGAATGTGTGTGAATGAGCTAGTGTGACGTCGGGTCTGCAACGCAGGGAGGATATTGGTGAATGTTATTCCCCATTTCCAGATTTGCGCTGGAGCAGTTTTTTCTGGTAGCAGTATGATGGTTTTTATTGTTTTGGTTTGGTGATTATTGCTTGTAAATTGCTTATTGATTGTGGGAAAGTATTGGTTTATGTATTAACACTCTGGTGCCGATTCCGATCCGTTAAAAAAATTTACCGTCCGACTCGTATCCGTATTTTTTTACGTACGAATCGTACAAGTACCGTACAAACTGCGAAGTACGATTCGTACGTGACAAATACATACGAATTGCGTCGGGAAAATGGTCCGAGAGGGAGCCGTAAATTTCTACGTCCGAATAGCGTTGGGAAAAGTGTCCGACAGGGAGCCGGACATTTTTACGTGCAAATCGTAAAACAGAAGTCCGAGCGCGCAAGTACGATCCATACCGCCCGTCCGAATACACAACCGCATGTAAAAGGCCCCGTACGGAGCGAACGTTGTAGCCTACGTGTACACGGGTAAACTTGTGTCCGAATACGAGTCGTACAGCCCCCCTCACCCCGCACATGTCAGCACCGTACCCCCGTATGTCAGCACCGTACCCCCCCTCCGCACCGTACCCCAACACCGTAGCACAGCCCCGCACCTGTATGGGCCGCACCCCAGGCATGTCTCCCAGCCCCGCACCTGTACGCCCCGTACCCAAGGACCGTACCCCAGCCCCCCACCTGTATGCGCCGCACCCCAGGCCCGTCTCCCAGCCCCGCACCTGTACGCCCCGTACCCCAGGACCGTACCCCAGCCCCCCACCTGTACGCGCCGCACCCCAGGCCCGTCTCCCAGCCCCGTACCTGTACACACCGTACCCCAACACCGTAGCCCAGCCCCGTACCTGTACGCACCATACCCCAACACCGTAGCACAGCCCCACACCTGTACGCACCGTACCCCAACACCGTAGCACAGCCCGCACCTGTACGCTCTGCACCCCAGGCCCGTCTCCCAGCCCTGCACCTGTACGCCCCGTACCCCAGGACCGTACCCCAGCCCCCCACCTGTACGCGCCGCACCCCAGGCCCGTCTCCCAGCCCCGTACCTGTACGCACCGTACCCCAACACCGTACCCCAGCCCCGTACCTGTACGCACCGTACCCCAACATCGTAGCCCAGCCCCGTACCTGTACACACCGTACCCCAACATCGTAGCCCAGCCCCGTACCTGTACGCACCGTACCCCAACACCATAGCCCAGCCCCGTACCTGTACGCACCGTACCCCAACACCGTAGCACAGCCCGCACCTGTACGCGCCGCACCCCAACACCGTAGCACAGCCCGCACCTGTACGCGCCGCACCCCAACACCGTAGCACAGCCCCGCACCTGTACGCACCGTACCCAACACCGTAGCACAGCCCGCACCTGTACGCGCCGCACCCCAACACCGTAGCACAGCCCGCACCTGTACGCGCCGCACCCCAACACCGTAGCACAGGCCCGCACCTGTACGCACCGTACCCCAACACCGTACCCCAGCACCCTCACCCAGCATCGCGTATGTACGGACCGTACCTACGCGAAAAAGACTCGTACAGAACCAGGACACTGTAAAACAGCACAAGGAGGGTCAATTCGACTCGCACAACACCACAAAACACGTCAACATGACAAAATACATCTCTATGACTGACCTGGCACATCCAAACAGGCAAACAGAGGACCAAATCACAACCACCTCTCATAACACACCCACCACAAATTCAAACACAGCCACACCCACAAATGGACCAATAAAAATGGCCCACACACACAACCCATGAGCCATTGCAACAGACCCACTGCTCACAGACACCACAGACAAACAACTGCACCTTACTCACACCTTAACTACACCTTAACTTACACACCTTCACACAACCTCCTTCACAAACACCCCCTCTTCACCTTCACACACACACCGTCACATTCACACCCACACACCCACAACCATCCACACCCACACCCCACACCATGCCCACTGACAAGAATCCAAAGTTCACAACGGCGGAGCTGGAGCTCCTTGTCAACGAAGTCATCAGAGTCGAGCCACAGCTGTTTGGAACATTGGTCAAACAGACCAGCATAGCCCAAAAAACCAGCCTGTGGCAGAGGATCGTCGATAAGGTGAATGCTGTTGCGCCCATACGAAGGACCAGGCATGAATGCCAAGCCAGGTGGTACGATCTGCGCAGGGCAGTCAAGAGGAAAATGAACGAGGAATACGCCCAGAGTAACATCACTGGAGGTGGGCTGCCCCGCAGACCCGTACATTACCATCCCTGGTAGGAGAAGGTGATGGCCACGCTTCCGCCGGTGAGAGTACACGGAGTCGAAGGAGTCGCAGAGCCTGGTGAGTACACAAACAACTCACGTAACATGGGGGAATGGCATCCACACCACAAATACACCAAATGCACGCAACTACCCCCAAGCCCTCACCGCACACAACCACACCCAAAAACCACGCTCATGCCACTAACGTCTCCATGCCCCATTCACAAATAAAGGCAATGCCATGTCCCAGGCCACAGACTGGATGTCCGGGATGCTGGGAGGGTGGGGCTCACACAACACATTGTGCAACTCAGAACCAGACACCAATGCCCACAGCCCATATGGCCAAGGTACATACCCATGCACCATGCCCAATGCACAGGGACTGGCAAAGTAATGACAAGGTAGCTGACACTTGGCCCTGCTGTAGGCAGCACAAGGCCCTCCTGTGACCACTGTACACAAACAACAACTCCACTAGCTCACATACCCAGCACAGGAACTCACACACACTGTCATGCCAGCATGCACCATGAGGGGACAGATACATCACCTGGGAGACCCAATGACAACTCACACTACACACGACAGCACGCCCGGTCACACCCCCCCCTAACACAAGCACACACCCCCAGGGCAGCCAATGGATTTACCCACTCTCACAATGGACATGTGACACAACAAGACCAATCCATAGCCAAATAAGCATCCCAGCCAAAAATCTACTGGCAAACACTCAGGAGCACATACCAATCTGTCCCCCGCAACATACCCATCCCCAAGTGTACATTGAGAGGAATGCTAGGCACATCCAACCACCTGGAGGAACTGTGACTACTTGAATATGTATGAAACATGGATGTGGCATGAAACAGCATTAACATTGTCTCTCTCTCACACACAGGGCAACGTCATCGACCTCCCCCCAACAATGGGGGGGAACAATCACAGTCCCAGGCTCAGCGTGAAGATGATCCCACCGGCAGCGACGACTCTCACCACTCCGTGGATGACCCCGACCAACCTGACCCCTCTGGTGCCCAAGCCCATGCAGCACCTGCGTCAGGTACATCTGTTCCAACCCCCACCCCCATTCCTGCCACATCCCAGGAGACACCCAGGAGCCCTGCTCGCACTGAACAACACAGCCAGTCTGACCAGGAGGGACAAGGTTCTCCAGGCACCCGCCTGGTCTGCCCATGGGCGTTGTTGTAACGGTGATCTGCAGCTGTTCTCGGGTTGCAGAGAGGCGTCACCAGCCATGGCATGTTGGGATAGCCAGAGTCCCCTACATGGAAACATCATGTAAAGAAGTGGGTCAGGAGATGCCGTCACATACTAAGATACCGCTGAATACTGGACAAACAGAGTCTACTCACCAACAAGACATGCTCGTTCGTTGTGCAGCTGCAGCATCATTTCTGGCACCCTGCTACGCCTCATGATGTAGGCATCGTGTGCTGACCCTGGAAAACGTGCACAGACATGGGAAATCACCATTTTAGCAAGACACACCACAAGGGCATTAATGGAGTGGTAATGTTTACGGTTACGGAAGGCTACCTCCTGTGCCTGTGGTGGTACCAAAGCCACATGTGTCCCATCAATGGACCCAATTACATGGGGCATCCCTCCCAGGGCATAGAACTCACCCTTGATACCTGTCAACTGCTCACGAGTTGGAAAATGGATGAATTCATCCAGGTGCTCCAACATGGCTTCTAAAACATCATGCAGGACACGGCTGAACATGGTCTGAGACATGCCACCCACATCAGCTATGGTCAATTGAAACGTACCGGTGGCAAAGAAATGTAGGGCTGACATCACCTTCATCTTGGGGGTCAGCGCAGTCGGATAACTGTGTCGCGGTTGGAGGTGTGGTGCCAGCCTGTTTGTCAGGTCCACAATTAACCGTTGGGGGAATCTGTAGCGGCGTATGCAGTCACGTTCCCTCATGGCAGCCAAGTCTGGCATTGGTCGGGGGAGAGGCGGTGCCCTGCAGAAAATTGGAAGGAATAACGAAGATTGAGCATATTACTACACCAATGTCAATGAACTGAGCACATGTTCAACAGCTAATACACATATGCCACATACAAAGTCTGGTCTGTGCAATACATCCTGCACACGTATGCCAGCCAGGTGATACTCCTACCAAGAGTGAGCTACAAACATGGATTGTCAAGGTCTACATGACATGCCATGAAAGTAGCTGTGGGCCAGTGTGAGTGAACAGCCAGACACATTACAGGAGTGACATACATCGACATATGTGCATTTGAAGGATGTCATCTCATACAGACAGCTACCGGCAAGCTAGACGCACAGGTCACATGTCATGGAAAAAGGACAGACCACACACCTTGCCATGAAGGGGTACATGTCAAATACGATCACACAGACATTGAGACTACGCATATATGTCCTAAGCTCGCAAGTCCCTGTTAGATGCATACAGACACACGTCACGTGTTATTCCACATGTGTCCTGGTGTCAGATCCAGGTTCCTCGGGAGCAGTACCCTCAAGTAGCCCACCTTCCGGCAGCCTCGACTCTGTACAAAAGTAACAGAGGATCAAGATGGCCAGACGAGGGGAAGGGAAATTAGGGAGGGTACTGCTAGGAAGGAGATCTGTAAAGGAAAGCAGGTTAAATTGCACAACACTATATTCAATAGATGTAAAACAATCCAATATTAATCACCTTGATTTGTACAGTTCTCTAATAAGTAGTGAACTTCACACAATAAATGATTCTGGTTCAAATATTAATCCTGCAACCACTTCTGTAAAGTTCTAATATGAAAAGTAGCGACTGAAACTAGAATGTTAGGAAAGAGAGTATCTCTATTTAGCCATTTCTTCACATAAATGAAAGGAGTTTCAATACATGATTAATTATGCGGTGCAAATCATTAATTGGTAACCTTTCCTTTCTTTAATCTTTATTTCGACTACAATTAGTCATAAAAGATAACACAGAAAAAAAAACATAAATTCCACAATTATAACACAATTGGACATAAAATTTCATAGTTTTTACAATCAAGAAAAAAGAAAAAGAGTATATCCATCATACAGTTATGATTGGAAAAGCCACTAATCACGTTAACAGACATAGTTTGCATTGGTAACCAAAATCTCTGAACATGATTCCCCAATCTTTAAATCAAGACTTGGAACTTTCCACAAGGTCAAATAAACTAAATTAGTAGCGTGCGTTTAAATAAACACTAACTATGAAGTTAAAATGACAAGCTGCTGGGACACGAGTCTTCTAAAATAAACATGACTCGAATTGAAGATCTAAAATTAGCTTTAGTACTTCCTACCGTGATGCTGGAGAAAAGGAAATGGCTCGAAATACCCAGGAACTGACATCAAGGAATGTTTTCAGACCTCGGCAAGGGAAAGCACAATCTCAGAGGAAAAACGTTCCAAAAATCGGAAGGCTCCAGAAGCGAGCAAGGAAACTCTCAATTACCCGCAAGTACGTAAGGGTGGGGCTGCTATTTATAGCATCGTGCGTCTCTACGGCAAAAGGCTCAGGTCAAAAGAATACATACAAAAGCCCAAATAAATAGTGCGCTTAGCTTGCAATTGTTGAATCTTAATAAACAAAATATCGAGCAACAAACCAAATCATTATTTCGTCTGAAACAAACATCAGGCATCATGACCAATGTTAACATGTCATTTTGAATTGTGAAAATAAAGGCATTTTGAATTGTGAAAATAAAGGAAACCTTTGCACCATGACATTTAGCATAAATAAAAAGGGCACGAACAAGCGCTAAAAAGGACTCAAGCGCTACGATCTTTTTGCACAATAAACAAACCATAATGCCGGACATGCAAATCAGGTTTAAAAGTCTAACACACACATGAATACTTTTAAATGGCAAAGAGAGGCATGACAGTCCTCCCCATTAAAATCAGAGCCACCCTTCCTCCCACATTTATGCTGGAGACTGAGGGTGAGAGGCATGAGATTGTCGCAGTAAGCGTGGTGCATGAATAGAATGTTTAGGTTCCCAAGAATCCTCTTCAGAACCATAGCCTTTCCAGGACACCAAATACCACACTTGTCCATTCTTAAATTTGCTATCCTTGATGCGTTGGACTTCGTATTCCAAGTGGTCCCCCACTACTATAGGAGGGTTTTTTGCAGATCTCGTAGAGTATTTTGATACTCTTGCAGGTTTAAGTAACGATGTATGAAACACCGGGTGCACTTTGAGAGAAGACGGCAATTGCAGTTTAAAAGCTACTGGATTTACACATTCAACGATAGTATATGGCCCAATGACCCGTGGGTGAAAAGGACTTCGCTTTTTAAACTGTAAATTTCTTGTGGAAAGCCACACCTTGTCTCCAGGTTGATACATTGGTGCTGGGGTTCTTTTCTTGTCCGCAAAGTTTTTATAAGCCACTTTGGATTTTGCTACGTTTTGTTGTAAAGCTTTCAATATAGTTTCCATCTTTTTTAGTTTTGTGGCCACATGAGGAATTTGAACGTCCATCAAAGGTGTCAGTGGTAAGGACCGAGGGTGCCAACCTTGTGTGGCAAAAAATGGTGACATTTTGGTGGAGGTATGCAGCGCATTATTGTATGCGAATTCAGCTTCCCATAACATGTCAACCCAAGAGGCATAGGTTTGGTGCAGATAGCATCGGAGGTATTGTTTTAGAACCTGATTTACACGTTCAGTTTGTCCATCCGACTCGGGATGAAAGCTGGTGGATAAGTTACTTTGATTTTCTAGGGCTGAACACCATGTTTTCCACAGTCTGGAAGTGAATTGAGACCCCCTATCAGTGGTTATGAATCGTGGTAAACCATGTAATCGAACCACGTGAATAAACAGCATATCCACTAAAGAGGCAGTGGTTGGTAATCCGTCACAGGCAATAAAATAAGCCATTTTTGATAAGCGATCTACTACTACCAGAATGGCTGTCTTGTCTTTATCCTTTGGGAGATTAGTGATACAATCTAAGGAAATGTCTTCCCAAACATGTGTAGGAGTTGGTAAAGGGAGTCATTTTCCTCTCTTAGCTACATGTTCAGATTTGGCTTGTACGCAAATGTCACAACCTTGCACATAGTTTATGGCATCTTTTCTCCAAGTTGGCCACCAGAAAATTCTTCGTACCAAATCTAGAGTTTTGGCACAACCTGGATGTCCCGCCATAGGATGAGTATGACACCATGACAATACTTTGTGTTGTAATCTTTTCTGTGGAACATAAAGAAGACGTCCTTGAAATGGAAGACCATCAATCATTTGTCTTCCTTGATCTAGAGTTTTCCAGTTTATTACCTTTGCCATTGGCATAATTTTTCTGATATCATCCAAAAATTCCCCAGACATTGTTATTCCAATTATGTGTTCTTGTGGGACTATGGATCTTACTTCTTGTTTGTCACATGAATTTTGCGTATCCTCGTAGCGTGAAAGAGAGTCAGCTTTTGTATTCGCACTACCAGGACGATAGGTTATGTGGAAATTAAATTCTGCAAAGAACAATGTCCATCGCAATTGCCTTGGGGTTAAAGCTTTAGCACAACGAAGGAATTGCAAGTTGCGGTGATCAGTGTAAACCGTAATTGGATGGCACGCACCCAGCAAATAATGTCGCCATTCTTTGAATGCTAATCGAATTGCCAACAGTTCTTTTTCTGCAATAGTATAGTTCCTTTCTGCAGGCAAATATTTTTTTGACAAAAAGGCTACTGGGTGCAAATGGTTATTCTCATCTCGCTGTGACAGAATAGCTCCGACCGCTGTGTTAGAGGCATCCGCCTCGACTATGAAAGGTTTAGAAAGATCAGGATGTTTTAACACAGGAGCTGTTGTGAAGGCCTTTTTTAGATCTTGAAAAGACTTCTCAGCCTCTGGAGACCATAAGAATTTTTGTCCTTTTTGAAGGAGTCTAGTTAAAGGTGTAGCTCGGGCCGAGAATTCCTGAATGAATCGCCGATAAAAGTTGGCGAAACCTAGAAACCTTTGTATGTCTTTTACTGATTGTGGCTGAGGCCAAGACTGTATTGCTTGTATCTTTCGGTCTGCCATGGTTATTCCTTGTGGTGAAAGGATAAATCCCAAAAATTCTACTTGACTTACATGGAACTCACATTTTGACAATTTGCAATATAGACCATGTTTTCTTAAGGTAGTTAAAATTGTTTTGACATGTTGTTCGTGGTGTTCTTCTGAATTGGAATAAATGAGAATGTCGTCTATATAGACAATACCAAATTGGTCCAAAAATTCTCGTAAGACATCATTTAGAAAAAACTGAAATGCCACCGGGGCATTACAAAGCCCAAATGGCATTACACAGTACTCGAAGAGACCATAACGAGTTCGAAAGGCTGTTTTCCACTCGTCTCCAGAACGGACGCGGACCAAATGGTAAGCGCCTCGTAAGTCTAATTTGGTATAGATCTTGGCTGATCTAACCTGATCGAGGAGGACGGGGATAAGTGGCAATGGGTATCGATTTTTTACTGTGATAGAGTTTAACGCTCTATAATCGATACACGTGCGTAAAGCAGTAAATCTCCGTTATCTTTTGGCACAAAAAAAAGAGGAGACGCTGCAGGTGACTTAGAGGGTCTGATAAAACCGTTTTTAAGATATTTATCAAGATAAGCACGTAGATGATCACTTTCTGCCTCTGTGAGTGCATATATTCGGCCACAAGGAATCTTTGCTCCTGGTATTAACTCGATTTCACAATCGTAAGGACGATGTGGAGGAAGAGTTTCAGCTCTAACTTCACTAAAGACATCCAGAAAGGTGGCATATTGAGATGGTAAAGACGTATCTTGCTCAGCGGCTGTGGCAATAAGATGGGCTCCTGATACTGGTGATGGAACAACTGAATTTTTCTCATCTTGTACTCCTTGTGGAGCGAGGCACTCTTGGTGACACCAAGTAGAAGTAAAAGATAAACATCTCTTGGCCCAATCAATAGTGGGGTTGTGCTCAGTGAGCCAAGGCATACCCAAAATAACCCCAAATTGAGGTGCATCAATTATATCGAATTGTATTTTCTCAGAATGTCTCATTTTTTCGGCTTGACAAACCATAGTAAACACAATAGTAGAATGAGTGATAGGTCCAGATGACAGTACTGACCCATCTACAGCATAGACTGATTCTCACCTAGTCTTTTTTACTGTCGGAATCTGTAGTTTGGTACAATAGTTTGAGTCTATAAAATTTCCGGTAGCACCTGAGTCTACCATGACAACTACTTCATGTTTGAAGAAGCCTTCTTTAATAAATTGCACATTTAAGGTTAAATGTGAAACAGAAACTTGGAGCGTATTAGCTAAATATTGGTCAGAGGAATCCAAAAGATCACTCGGGGAATTCCCCTGTTTGTTCCTCGAGTAAATTAGTTTTCCTGCTTGGGTGGAATTGGTTCTAAACTTTTCTGAGCTTTAAATCCCTTTGGTCGAGAGGGACACTCTCGAACAAAATGTCCTTTTTTCCCACAATATAAACACATTCCTAATCTTCGACGGGTGTCTTTTTCCTCTTGAGAAAGAGGTTTCCGAATACCACCAATTTCCATGGGTTCACTAGTATCATTTTGAGTGGGATAAGATCTTTCTCGAACTCGGACAGTAGATCTGAATTCTATCTTCTTTTTATCTCCTTTCCTTTCGTTAAGGCGATGGTCTAGCCGAAGTGTTAGTGCAATTAGCTCAGAACAATCTCGGGGTTGCGGATCTATGGAAGCTAATAAGTCTTTTAAGTCATCTTTCAGGCCTTGGTAAAAGAGTGCTGACCTTTTTTCTTCGGGCCAATTTGTCTCAGAAATCAGTCTATTGAATTGCGTCAAATAATGGATAAGGTCTTTATTTCCTTGTTTTAGTTCCAAAAGTTCTCTGTCTGCTGAACCCGTGATTGATCTTCTATCAAAAACCTTTTCAAATTCATCCTTAAACTTACGCCAGTTATATAAAATGGGATCATCTGCATTCACAAGAGGGACTGCCCACATTGCAGCATCGCCACTTAGATAAGATATTAAGAATGCAATTCTTGATTGAGCGTTAGGAAAGGAAGCTGGTTTGACCATGAAATGCAATTGAATCTGAGTTAAGAATGTTTGAAACTTGGATGAATCTCCAGAAAACCTCTCTGGGGAAGCCAACGGTACTGTAGAAGGAACAGTAACTGAAATACTAGGTGTGGCCGACTCTGACGAGGCTCCTTCATGGTTTACAGAAGGACTTGGAGCGATCTGTAGTTGAGTTTGAATATGAGCAACCTTATTTGCCAAGGTTGCTGTTTCCAACCGAGCTGCTGATAAATCTTTCTGCATGGAACCCAGCATTTTACAAATATCATCCAAGGAAGCCATCTTGGCGGTACTGCTCAGGAGGAACGAAAATCCGTGGGCGGGTAATTCTGTCAGATACAGGTTCCTCAGGAGCAGTACCCTCAAGTAGCCCACCTTCTGGCAGCCTCGACTCTGTACAAAAGTAACAGAGGATCAAGATGGCCAGACGAGGGGAAGGGAAATTAGGGAGGGTACTGCTAGGAAGGAGATCTGTAAAGGAAAGCAGGTTAAATTGCACAACACTATATTCAATAGACGTAAAACAATCCAATATTAATCACCTTGATTTGTACAGTTCTCTAATAAGTAGTGAACTTCACACAATAAATGATTCTGGTTCAAATATTAATCCTGCAACCACTTCTGTAAAGTTCTAATATGAAAAGTAGCGACTGAAACTAGAATGTTAGGAAAGAGAGTATCTCTATTTAGCCATTTCTTCACATAAATGAAAGGAGTTTCAATACATGATTAATTATGCGGTGCAAATCATTAATTGGTAACCAAAATCTCTGAACATGATTCCCCAATCTTTAAATCAAGACTTGGAACTTTCCACAAGGTCAAATAAACTAAATTAGTAGCGTGCGTTTAAATAAACACTAACTATGAAGTTAAAATGACAAGCTGCTGGGACACGAGTCTTCTAAAATAAACATGACTCGAATTGAAGATCTAAAATTAGCTTTAGTACTTCCTACCGTGATGCTGGAGAAAAGGAAATGGCTCGAAATACCCAGGAACTGACATCAAGGAATGTTTTCAGACCTCGGCAAGGGAAAGCACAATCTCAGAGGAAAAACGTTCCAAAAATCGGAAGGCTCCAGAAGCGAGCAAGGAAACTCTCAATTACCCGCAAGTACGTAAGGGTGGGGCTGCTATTTATAGCATCGTGCGTCTCTACGGCAAAAGGCTCAGGTCAAAAGAATACATACAAAAGCCCAAATAAATAGTGCGCTTAGCTTGCAATTGTTGAATCTTAATAAACAAAATATCGAGCAACAAACCAAATCATTATTTCGTCTGAAACAAACATCAGGCATCATGACCAATGTTAACATGTCATTTTGAATTGTGAAAATAAAGGCATTTTGAATTGTGAAAATAAAGGAAACCTTTGCACCATGACATTTAGCATAAATAAAAAGGGCACGAACAAGCGCTAAAAAGGACTAAAGCGCTACGATCTTTTTGCACAATAAACAAAACATAATGCCGGACATGCAAATCAGGTTTAAAAGTCTAACACACACATGAATACTTTTAAATGGCAAAGAGAGGCATGACACCTGGTGTGCGTAATAGTGTGACATGGGCATCTACACACAGACACATGTTGGATGCAGCTACAGCAGATGCCGTTGACGGAACACCAACAGCAAGATCATGGGAACACATGACACACACATGACATAGTCACATCGTGGCACGCTGGTAGTGAGATGTCAGGTGTCATCATCCGTGTACCTGGCATCAGGGGACAGTTGCGGGTGTTGGGGACTGTGCCATGCCAGTGATGCAGTGCTTGACAAGTTTGAAATACATGCACACATGTAAAAGGTGTGAAGGGGAAGTGTGCCACATGGTGCCCCATCACACATGACATGTGTACACAGGTCATCACACAACTATTGGGTTAAAATATGAGGAGACATGTGCCAGCTCACTGCCTGACACACCTAGGCCCTACACATGATGCACTGCACTGACAATGACTTGATGTCCAATCTTGTGCAAGTCATACACCTCCATTCCTTTCCTGTGCGCCTCCTATCACCAGTGTAAGCTGTGAAACGCACCGTACACACGCTCTGAGGGCGTGTGTACGGTCGTATCACAATATGGGGTTTGGGTAGGAGTACGCGTGTGTGCAAGGACCGTACGCACGTACGTGTACACACTGGTCCTATCCCCATGGTAGTGTTGGCGTAGGCGTACGCCATAGAGATACGGCTCGTACCCGCGTATGTATGGCCCGTAGCACTATGGCGTACGCCTAGGGAAACACTACCATAGTGCTACGGGCCCTACACACGCGGGTACGGCCCATAGCACTAGGGTAGTGTTGGCATAGGTGTACGCCATAGAGATACGACTCGTACCCACGTATGTACGGCCCGTAGCACTATGGCGTACGCCTACGGCAACACTACCATAGTGCTACGGGTCCTACACACGTGGGTACGGCCCGTAGCACTAGGGTAGTGTTGGCGTAGGCGTACGCTATAGAGATACGGCTCGTACCCGCGTATGTACGGCCCGTAGCACTATGGCGTATGCCTACGGCAACACTACCATAGTGCTACGGGCCCTACACACGCGGGTACGGCCCGTAGCACTAGGGTAGTGTTGGCGTAGGCGTACGCTATAGAGATACGGCTCGTACCCGCGTATGTACGGCCCGTAGCACTATGGCGTACGCCTATGCCAACACTACCCTAGTGCACGGGCCGTACCCGCGTGTGTAGGGCCCGTAGCACTATGGTAGTGTTGGCGTAGGCGTACGCCATAGTGCTACGGGCCCTACACATGCGTGTACGGCCCGTATCACAATGGCGTACGCCTACGGCAACACTACCAAAGTGATATGGGCCCTACACACGCGTGTACGGACCGTATCACTGGAGTAGTGGTGCCCTAGGGGTACGTGTGAAACGCACAGTACCTGTGTGTGGATAGTGAAATTACATAGGGGACACATGAGGGACAAGTATAAGGGCCTAAATGCATGCTGGTTGTCATTTTTCATCAGGTGGCCAGCAAAAGTCGGTTGGAGACAATATACTATGTTGCAAAGTGGTTGTTGACTTGACATGCTCAAATTTTGAACCATGCAAAGGCCCTCACTGGGGTAGGTTTAAAGGGATTGGAGGAAACGTAGGATGCAAATGAGATTGACCAATCACTCTGTACTCCTGTAAATGAAACAGCCCAGCAAGGGAGATATAAGGCAGCCAGGACCCATGAGAGAGCACTTGCCTGCACAACCTTTCATTCCACACCACTGCTGCTGCTTGTAATTCCTCTGGTACCATGTCCAGATCTGTGGAGAGGGCCCAGCCTTCAACCCAAGAGGAGAATGAGGCGTTGCTGGATGTCATCCTCCCACAGTACCCCTGCCTGTATGGGAGACCAGGGGAGCAGGTGACTGTTGACTCCACTACCTGTGACTGTGCCCCTTTTTTGTGTCTGTCACTTCTGGCATTGTGTCCAGGTGTGACAGACATGCAATGTTGTTCATGGTGGGTCCCAGGGGGGGAATGCCTTATGTCTCCCATGCAGAGCCTGATGTGGTTCATATCTGCACTCCTCACTTGCATTGTGCTTACTGTGACAATCACTGCATGGTGCATGCCACATTCAGCCTGGCTAATCCTCTTGGGAATGTTGTTTCTATAGTCCTGATGTGATTCTGTGGTCCCCCCAGTGTGACAGGTGACTGTACCCACAGATGTGTGTGAGTTGAGTGTACCTGTGGTGATAGTGTTCAAATGTTGTATACGGCCCCTGGACATTGGTGTGTGTGTAAGTCCCCTGTCATGTGGGTGAGTGTCTATGTGGAGTGTTGCACCCCAGCTGCATGGAGGATGCATATGCCCTACCCATCTGATGTGAGCAGGGAGCCGTGCTGTGTGTCTGACGTGCTGAGCTAGCCCCACACCTGTGACTCCCCCCAGTCAAGTGGCACATGTGCAGAGTGATGTTTGTACCCGCAGTTGCCAATGGCAGGTGATTGTCCTGTGCCTGTGTGTGTCTGTGTACTCCGCTGAGGTTGCGTCAGTGGTCTGGGGCATGTGACTGCTTTGAGGTGCTGTCCATAATCCTGGTGTTGCTTGTGATGCACAGTGTGAGCCATGATCATTGATTCTGTCGCACCCCTCATGCCACCTGTGTACTTTAAATGCCACGTAGTGCATTTGGCCTTCCCCAGAGGATAATGTCCCTATGACAAAGGTGCAATGAGTTGGCTGCATACTATGCCCTGTTCAAACAAGCCCAATTGTTCTAATGTGTGTCTCTGTGACATGGAGCAGGTGCATTGATGTTTTCTCACTTTGTCATCCTCACAGGTAGCCACCTACGCCAAGGGGGAGATTTGGAAGCGGGCCATCAGGGCCGTGAGGTCGGTGGAGGGTCGCAGTCGGCGCCTGGCCCAGATGAGGAAACGCTGGCAGGATATCCGGTGCTGGACCAGGAGGATCGCCCTGGTCCTGCTGGGGGACTCACCTCCACGCAAACATGGCGGGCGCCGGCGCCTGACCCACCAAATGAAGCGTGTCCTGGCGGTGGTCTTCCCTGACATGGATAGGCGGTTACAGGAGAAGCAGCAGCAGGAAGGGGGTAGGTACATGTGTGTTTGTTGTGTGTCACCAGCTTTTGGAAGTGCTCAGTCGCCTGGATACACTGCCAGGGTTTATATGTGCAGTGCATATCCTGTTCCCCAAAGTCAACCGGTCCTGTTCTTCCTCCCTTCCCCTCCTTGACATGTGTTCCCTGGTCTGTGTGTAGTCACTCTTGCACAAGGTAATCTAGGCTGGCAGTTAATCCAAGTGCCCAATGCTTGCAGCATCATGTGTGGGGGTGGTCTGTGACATGTGTTGGGACCTTGCCCTGTCCAGTTCAGTAATTTGGGGGTCCATGATTGTTGGCACGGATGCAGAGTCTCAACATAGGAGTGTGAGGCTTAAAATGAATTGCCTTGCAGCATGCATGACCGATGTTGTGGCCTCAGACATGATGTGCATGAGGGGGAGATATGCATAGTGCGGGGACGGTTGCTCCTGTTGCAGTCAGATCTATCCAGGACCATGGAGCAGTGTGGCCACTACAGTCCCCTGAGACACCTTTTCCTAGGAATCATGTGTGTCATCCAACACTGTGGACATTCTCAGTGTCTTCAGCATAGGTTGGCCTCTGTGGCATTGTACCCTGGCCTCATTTGTATTTACGTAAAGTGTGCTACATGTGTACACTGTACAGGGTGACCCAATGTGGCTTGTGCATCCTTACACTGGCCAGTGCCTGTGTGTCTGTGTACAACTATCTGATGATGGTTGTTTGTCAATAATATGTGTGGTCAGCCCCACGAGGGGTAGTTAAGAGTGCAATTAGGATTTAATGGAGCCCATTTTTGTGATCCCTGATTAAGAAGTGTAAGTCCTTCCTCTGTCTCAATCACATTGGCTCAGGGGGGGGGTTGTGCGGGTGAGGCCTAAATGTCCAAAGCTTATGTCTCCTTGCCAGGTCTGGCCTGTGTGTGATGATAGTCGGAACAGACACTCAACAAGTATTCACCCAGTGATGTTGTGCAGGGTTTAATGTTTGTGCTTTGCAGCATGTGTCAAAAGTTAAAAGACATGGTTCCTGCTCATCCATTTTTGGAAACGGTGTGTGGTCAAGATGCTGTGCTCGACTGTCCACAGACACTAGCTTCTCTGTATAATTCGATATCAAGTTCTTTGCTGTTGTGTCATGCTCTCCATTGTTTCAAAGTGGCATGGTGGGTCAACCAACTGTGTAGTGCAGGGCCTACATATGTGCGTAGTATTGTAGATGTTACTCATGATGCTTTTCATGCTATGCACTGTGACCTATGTAGTTTGGACTAATGTGTCATATGTATACAGGTGTCTGATTATTTCCTGTCTCTTCACCTTGCCCACAGCATCGTCGGGGGACACCGAGGGAGACACCGGCACGGACGTGGAGGAGGGATCCAGCACCGGTGCCACCAGTGCTGGGGAGTCTGGCGCAGCAAGTGGCACGGAGGGCGAGGGGGGTCAGGCGGAGGACCTGTCCAGTCCCAACACCGACTATGACGCTGACAGGTCCGAGGCTGAGCTCCCAGAGGGGGCGGAGGCTGCTCCCACAGCTGAAAGCAGCAGTACATCTCTCGCCGCCCCCTCCATTCCCATCACCGCCCTCCCACTTGCTCGGGTCCCTTCTGTCCGTGCTAGGCGACCACATGTCTCCTTCGTGCCAGGGGTACGCGTGGTGCGACCATACCCACGCTCTTCAGGCCTGGGTACGGGCCGTACCACCATTGTTGGGGTGATGTAGGGGTACGGCCCGTACCCAGGCCTTCAGAGCGTGGGTACGGTCGCACCACGTGTACCCCTGCGTCACCCCAAGAATGGTGGTACGGCCCGTACCCAGGCCTGAAGAGCGTGGGTACGGGCCGTACCACCATTGTTGGGGTGCCATAGGGGTACAGCCCGTACCCAGGCCTACAGAACGTGGGTACGGGCCGTACCACCATTGTTGGGGTGACGTAGGGGTAGGCGTGGTACGACCCGTACCCACGCTCTTAAGACCTGGGTACGGGCCGTACCCCCAATGTTGGGGTGACGTAGGGGTAGGCGTGGTACGACCCATACACACGCTCTTAAGGCGTGGGTATGGTGCGTACCACAATTGTTGTGGTGACGGGACGCGTCCACGTCCACTTCCGTTGTGGCGGGACGCAGGCCTTGGTGGACACGCCCCCCCCCCCCCCGGAGTGACCAGTCCCTGGAGGTACGGTATGTACAGGGCATGTATACATTTTGCCTTGGGTGGGGGTTATGTTTCCTGCCCCTGCCCCCCACCTTTGCCCCTGGGTGTTGTTCTGACCTTCTGCGGCGTCTGCGTCGGTTCCTGTGCACCAGGCCGTAGGCTATGAGGGCCGGGATGACACGTAGGATGGGGTCCATGGCTGTCCGTCGCGTACAGGTGCTCCTTCCTCACGTCCTCCTCAATTTCCCGGCAGTTTTTGGCTCCCGTAAAAAATGCTACGTGCGGAGTGACGTAGGCACGAATCGTACTTGCTGGTTTGTAAAACGCTGCCTGACTCCGTCCGGACGTCAAGTACACGGTGTCCCGGATCGGAATTGTGGGTAAATTTTAGCCGGTCGGTGTTTTGTACGATTCGTACGGAAATGGTATTTCTGTACGAATCGTACTTGAAGGTTTGTAAGGTGGTTTTCCCGGGTACGAGTCGGACGGAGAAAACGCTCCGTACGACGGTTCGTACCCGGGTTTTACAGGATCGGAATCGGCACCTCTATGTTGAGTCGCGTCGAGTTCTGTGTTGTTTAACGGCTTCTGGGATGTAGGAAGTCGGAAGTTTGTAACGGTTCCGTAGTAGAGCAGAGGTAAGCGCTGCTCTCGGGAAAGACGGAATTGTTGTCCTGTAGGTACACTGGGAAAACGTGTGACGATTGGAGTTGCACGGCGCATTGTCTGGGTTCGATTCAGTAACATCGTCATGTGTTGCCATTAGGGACATTTTCTGTATGAGAGAAATGCATGATAGCGAAGGTCACCTGTGAAATTTTGGTGTTAGGTACCAGGAGTCCAAAAGGCACTCTGATTATGCTTATCACTGGAAAGGTAATAGGTGTTCCCTAAGCTTGTTAGAAGGATAAAGTAGAGGGAAGTGCTACTTTATTAACGAGTGTAATAATTCTGTAGTAGGGCAGACTGTTCGCTGTTCTCGGGAAAGATAGAATTCTGTGTGAATGAACTACATTTTCCGTATGAAAGTGCGTGAATGAAATAGCATTCAAGTGAATTGTGAAACTCTGGTTTTATTTCTCAGGAGCAGAGCGTCTCCAACTAGGTTTCTTAATTCTGGAGAAACGGTTAGCTAATGCTTGTTAGAAGGGTAAGGTAGAGGGATGTGCTACTTTATCAACGGAAGTAACGATTCCGTAGTAGGGCAGGGGTAAGCTCTGCTCTCGGGAAAGACAGAATTCTTGTAAGAAAGGTCATTAACTATTCTTGCATTAGCGAAACAGATAATGGTGGCGTTTTTATGTCGTTACTAACAGATTTGTGAGTCAGAAAGAACGTTAAAAAGTTTGCAGATAAAGTTTGTGAAGGAGGGGTCAGCAGAAGCAGGAGTAGCAAGAAAAGCTGATGTCAGAAAGACCGCGCTGGGATTGGGCAGTCAGTAAGAACCGTAGACGCTCCTGATTGGTGCGTTGGTGTATGCCGCGCTGAGAGTGGAGAATTTCAGGGTGACGTAGATGCTCCGGATTGGTGCGTTAGTGTGAGTCGCGCTGGGATTGGAGAATTACTGAAGTGACATAGACGCTCCGGATTGGTGCGTTAGTGTAAGTCACGCTTCGATTGGTTAAAAACAACAGAATAGTCGTAGGGAAAATCTAGCGATACACAAAAGACAAAATGATGTATTACGATCCACCAGAAAAGGAGAAAAAGTCCTGGTTTCGAAAGATCATGGGTTTATTTATTTAAAAAGGACAAACCGATTGTGACAAGAGAGAGACAGTTGCTTCCTCCACCAAAATCGCCCGCATTCTTTATGGTTGCGAAATACGGATACCATACTTGTATTTGGTTGGACAATTGGGCAAAGTATACAAAAGATGATGGAGTTTTAGCATTTCCAGAACATGGTTCATTTAATTTAGCGGTTTTGAGAAATTTAAGAGAGAGAATGATGAATCTAGAACCGAGACCTAGACCAACACAGTTTGAGGCATTGACAGAATGGGAAGATGAGATGCATGACAGAGAACGACAGAGGAGTGGCGGAAGGTACAAATATATGCTTGGTAGATCATATGGACAGGAGAATCATGATAATAGAATGAGGAGATGGCGAAGCGCAAATATGACTGAGGGTTTGTTTCCTGTGAGAAATGCTGAAGAGATTAGCAACAGAAAATGTATGGAAGAGAGAAATAATATCGAGTCAAGAGGGTATGGTGTGCATGAATCGGAGGATGATGTTCTTGACGACATGTTTCATAAAAATCCCCCCTCTTAACATTCAGATTCCACATTATTGACACCAAGTGCCCCAATGAGAGAGACTCCACGAAATATAAAGTTTGAATCAGTATCACAAGAAACAGGAAGAAATTATCCTTTTAGAGAAATAGAGAAAACACAACATGGTAAAATAGGTAATGAAAATTCAGCTGAACTAGCGAAAACCACTTTAGAATTAACTGAGAAAATCAGGGAATTGACAAAAAATTTAGAAGCCGTAACCGTTCCAGTAACTATAGGACCTGTAATGCCTATTTATGATAAACAGAAGGATAGTGAGCACTGTCTGACGTTTCCTTATAACAGTAATAAACAAAATGAGAGACCAGAAAAATTTGCAGACGAGAACCCATGGAGACAAACAACCGGTATTCCAGAACAAAGTACGCCTAAAAACTTGACAGTAAATCAAAGTTTAGTGGATAGAATAATAATGACGACAGAATCAGTCCCAGGATCACCGAAGAGATTAGCACAACAAACTACTGAGAAAGATAGTGTAGGGCCTACTTCAGATGAATTAAGTGAATGGCTAAGGAGTTTGCAGCAGAAAGATAAAGAATCCCAATCTATAGATGTGGCCAAGCTGAAGATTGTTTTGGAAGAATTAATAGTAGGGACTATCCCCACGGAGAAGTTAAAAGCCTATCAGGATGAAGAATTACTATTTTTATGTAAAAGTATAACCTGGAGAGCAAGAAATCTACATGAGAGACTAGAAGAAGTGGCAAATGAGATGGGTAAAGACTTCGAAAAAGTAAAAGCTTTACAAAAATCATACAGAGTAGATTTTTCAGAAAAAGATATTGAAAATCTGAATACCGCAGGAAGAACAACTCAGATTAAAGACATAATCATTTTGTTAAGAAAATGGGGAGATGTAGATAAACGGAAGTGTAGGTGGTTCCGAAAACGAGATGATGCCTCAGACAAAACGTTTGCAGCTTTCCCCGTAAGAGAAAAAGAAAAGGTGGTAACAGAATGTCCCATGAGAGAAATTCCAGGAGGAGGATATGTACATATCCCTTGGACTAGACAAGATATTTTGTCATTTACCAATGATTTCCCTCGACTACGCGAAAAGCCAGTCGAGTGGTATAGGCAAGTGGATAGGTTCGTAAAGTTATCAAAAGTTTTATGGATTGATTTAAATAGTCTTTTTGACATAATAGTACCAGCAGATTTATGGACAGAGTGCAAGATAATGATAAACTGGCCTACACAAGAATACCCTAGAGACCCAAAAACAGGTGCCCCTGATCCTGAGGTGATGAAAAAATATGAACAAGTAATTACCTTTCTGAAAAACAAAGTTCCTCCCAAGGAGACTGATTGGGTAAAAATTGACAGGACTCATCAGGAAGCTAAGGAATCGGTACACGCTTATTATGAGAGGTTGATCCTCGCCTTCAAGCAGTTCAGTGGTGATAAAAATTTGAGTGAAAAAGATTTAAATCATTTTGTATACCGATTTGTATATGGGCTGCGTCCAGAAATAAGTGAAATGATTAAACAGCATACGGTGAACTGGTAAAATAAGAAAATAGATGAAGTACTGAGACATGTAAAATATTTTAGTGATGAAATTAAAGCCAAACAGCGTAAGTTAAAAGAAAAGGCTATGTGGGCACAGGTAAAGGTGGCAGAAAGACAGGAAGCTCAATTGATTGAACAGGCAGGTATGAAACCTAAATTTAATGTTGGAAAAGGAAAGGGACAGTTTAATATACAAGAAGCCAAAAAGAAGTGGCCATGTCATAATTGGGGAAGAATAGGGCACTGGAAATCCGAGTGTAAATTTCCCCCGAGTACTAATGGTGATAATGCATCATTGAATTCGCAGGTGCAGAAAGAGGTGAGTTGTCAACCACAGCGACAGCAGCAGGTTGTTGCCCAACAGAATCAGGCGCCAAAACCGCCTTTTCCACAGAGAGTAAATCCTCAGAAATACAGTAATGAGACAGGATTCTACAACGAAGAACAGGTAACTAAGCTGCCGCGCTAGTGCGGTTTCTCAGTATTGGCTACAATGCGATGAGAGTGAGTCAGAAGAAAGCTATTGACGGTGCCGAGGGGAGGAAGAAGAGTGCGTACTTGGCGCAACTCTAGAAGTAGACCAAACAGGCCCTTTTGTCGATGGAAAGGTAAATGATGAAAATATTACTTTCCTAGTAGATACTGGTGCTACTCGTTCAACTGTCAGATCAGCTGATGTTAAAAACAGATCAGCTGATGTTAAAAACCTTCTTCTCTCGGATGAAACAATACTAGTAATTGGGGTATCCAACAGACAGATTAAAACGTATCTCACTGAACCAGTAAAAGTTAACATAGGGAAATTTTCTGAAATGCACCGCTTTGTCGTGTGTGATTCAATCCCTGTAAATTTGTTAGGAAGAGATTTATTGTGCAAAATGAATTGCACTATATTTTGCACTCCCGATGGTATAGCTTTTGAGATCCCTGATGAAGATGTACTATATAAAATGACTATGGCTAATATGGAACCTGAGATTACGGAGGCATTTGCTGTATTTAACCCTGAAGAACTACCAAAGGAACTGAAAAAGACAGTAAAGGCGGAGGTCTTGGATTTCACAGGAGAGGATGTAGGATTAATGAAAAATGTAGATCCTGTAAAAGTGACTGTAAAGGAAGGAATAATTTACCCAAATATTCCTCAGTACAAATTGACACCTGAAATAATTGAAGGAGTTACTCCTATAATATAGAAAATGATTAAACAAGGTATTTTGAGAGAAATAATGAGTAGTCCATGTAATTCACCAATTATGGGCCTGAAAAAGCCTAATGGAACGTTCAGAATAGTGCAAGATTTGAGAAAAATAAACAAAATAGTTGTGTCATGTTGTCCTATTGTACCAAATCCATCTGTGATTTTGTATCAGATTCCACATGATGCAGAATGGTACACAGTAATTGACCTGTGTCATGCTTTCTTTTCCATCCCATTGCATCAAGACAGTCGGCAGATTTTTGCGTTCCGGTTTGGCTAACGCATTTTGGCATGGTGCCGAATCCCACAGGGGTATACAGAGAGCCCCTCAATATTTAACCAGATATTGAAAAAGTCCTTAGAAGATCTAGAGATGTCCGAGAGCTCGGTACTAGTGCAATATATTGACGACCTGCTTGTGGCGTCAAAAACACGAGAAGCTTGTGTGGTGGATACCATAGCATTGCTAAATCATTTAGCAGATGGAGGACTTAAAGTATCCCCATCGAAATTGCAATTCTGCCAGAAAGAAGTACAATATTTAGGTCATAAAATTGAAAAAGGATTGAGGAAAATAACTGCAGAGAGAATCAAGATAATAAAAGGAATGAGAGCCCCAATGACGCAAAGAGAAGTAAGAATGTTTCTTGGAATGGTAGGATATTGTCGTCAGTGGATAAGTAACTTTTCCCTGATTGCAAAACCTTTGGTACGCCTGACAAGAAGTGATGTACAAGATCCCATTGAATTGAATAAACAAGAGTTAACAGCCTTTAAACAATTGAGAGACAGTTTGTGTGAGGCACCAGCACTTGGTATGCCTCATTATGAGAAGAAGTTTGAACTATACTGCAGCGAAAGGAATGGATGTGCACTCTCTGTATTAATACAGAAACATGGAAAACTGAGAAGACCAATTGCATATTTTTCAGCTATACTCGACCCAGTAGCTGTAGCGTTACCTGGTTGTCTGAAAGCAGTGGCTGCCACTTGTAGGAGTCTGGAACAGAGCGAGGGAATTGTGATGGGATATCCTGTGTGAGTATTTGTACCTCATGATGTGGCAATCCTTCTAACAAGGAGCAGCACTCAGTTCATGACACATAGTCGACTGACTAAATATGGAAAAGTCATATTAGGTGCAACAAATGTGAGCCTTGTGAGATGTTTGAAAGTGAATCCTTCAACATTATTGCCAGATGCTGAGAATGTGGAAGTCAAAGATGATGTGGATCATGACTGCTTGTATGTGCTTGATTTCTGTACAAAACCATGACCTGATATAAAAGATGTACCTTTGACAGAAAGTGACTATGTGATGTTTGTGGATGGATCATGCTTGAGAACAGACGGAGGAATTTTGAGCGCAGCATATGCAGTGTGCACAGTAGCAGCAGTAATGGAAGCATCTTACCTAAAGGGAGTAAAGTCAGCCCAAGTTGCTGAACTTTTTGCTTTAACCAGAGCATGTAAGTTGGGAAAGAATGTGAGAGTGACTGTGATAACTGATAGTCAGTATGGCTTTGGTGTTGTGCATGATTTTGGGCAAATTTGGTCACAGAGAGGACTTTTGACTTCAAGTGGAACCCCTATAAAGAATGCTGAAGTGGTTGGGAAATTGCTTGAGGCGATACAGCTGCCTAAGCAATTGGCTGTTGTGAAGTGTGCTGCACATTCAAAGACCGGAGATTACATTGCAGCTGGGAATCAGTATGCAAACGATATGGCTCAATATTGTGCGCGAAATCAGAATTTGGTGAACAGGGCAAAAGAGAAGGAAATGAATTCATGTCCCTTGTTGTTTACTAACATTGTGAATACATGGGAAGAAGTGAGGCAGTTACAGGAAGAAGCAGGCAATGAGGAAATGAGACAATGGGTCAAGGCAGGATGTGCACCAAGGGAAACAGATCATGTGTGGGTCTATCAGGATGGAAGACCAGTTATGCCTGATAGCATGGTGTCAGACATGGCCCGGATGTATCATGGACAAACACACGTAGGGAGAGATGCAATGGTTAGATTATTTAAGCAGACATGGTACAATGCAAAATTCAGACTTGTAGCGGAGAGTCTTTGTCAACGATGCCTTATATGTCAGCAGTTCAATCCTGGAAGAAAAACAGTGGTAAGTCTAGGAATGATAGGTCAAGAAGGAGGGCCTTTCACCAGAATGCAAATCGACTTCATTGAGATGCCTCCCTATAACAGGTTGAGGTATGTTTTAGTGATGGTCTGCCTGTTTTCTAGATGGGTAGAAGCATATCCCACAAGAAGAAGTGATGGAATAACAGTAGCAAAACTGCTTTTGAGGGAGCTCATCCCAAGATTTGGGTTTCCAGTTACAATTGAGTCAGATAGAGGAAAACATTTCCATAATGAAATCATGAAGCTAATTTGTGAAGCATTGAATGTACAACAAAAACTGCATTGTGCCTATCGGCCAGAGGCTTTTTGGTGTGGTAGAACAGATAAATGGCACTATTAAAAACAGATTAGGAAAGATGTGTTTTGCCACAGGACTGAAATGGCCTGATGTCTTGCCTCTGGTACTCATGACTATTAGATCAATTCCAGATAGGAACACAGGTTTGAGTCCCCACGAGATTGTGATGGGAAGAGCAATGAGGCATGTATTCATACCAGTCAACAAGTTATTGCCTATCTCTGATGACTTGGTGTTGGATTACTGTAAGGGGCTGGCTGACACCGTACATTCTGTGTTTCATCAGGTTGGATCGGATGCCACCACCCTTGAAAAGAAGCCAGCTCATGATCTGAGCCCAGGTGACTGGGTGAGAATTAAAGTGCACAGAAGAAGGAACTGTTTGGTCCCACGTTGGGGAAAACCACGACAAGTGATTTTAACTACAACAACAGCTGTAAAGTGTGCAGGAATAAAGAACTGGATCTATGCTAGTCATACCTTGCGAATTCCAAACCCAGTGGATAACAAGGAAGGAGAGTATTTTGAAGAATCAGAAACTAGCTCTGAATCTGATACTGAAGACACTAGAACAGGACAAAATTCTGAAAGGGGGGAGTCAGAACCAAATTTGACCGTTGACCCAGAGAACATTCCTTTGAGGAGGAAGTTGCAGATTTCTGACACCAGCTCAGACTCAGAGACTGAACAAGCACAGGTACATACAGGAAAAGAGAAAAACAGTGAAGAGACAATTAAAGAAGTTCTCGATAAAGAAATTCCTGATGGAAAGTTGAGAGAAATTCCACCTGAAGTAACAAAAACAGATGGTCAGGTGACAGATACAGAAAGTGAGGGAAAGATTTTTGCGGAAGACCCCCGAGGAGTTGTAGGGAATTCAAACATCCAATTAGAGGAAGGGACATTTAGTCAGCAGAAAGATTGTGTGCAAGAAACACAAGGAGGGACAGAAGTAGGGAAAATAAAAGAAGTGGTGGAAAGAAAAACAGCTAAAAGTAAAAGTCAAGTTGAAACAGAATCAGAGGACAGTGATGAAGAAGCACCAGAAGGTCGAGTCCTGAGAAAAAGAGCATGGAGAGCTGAGAAAAATGAAAGGGAAATAAATTGAAAAGATCAGCAAGAGATGAAATCTGGCCAAACAAAATAAAGAGATTAAGATACCGACTGACACGAGTAAATTCATCCAGAGCTGAACAAGTAAATGAAGTATCTAGTCAAGAAAAATGGAAAGACGAGGGAAAAACGACAACAGAAGAAAATAAGAGAACAAGAAAACCTAACCAGAAGTATAAGTCGCCGGAATGGTCATATGTGGCGCTGCCTGAAATAAAAGAAGAGGCGGATAGCCAAGAAAATCCAGAGGTGACTGTACCAGAAGTGGTTGAGGAAGACGAAGAATTGGAAATCCTGAGAGTTATCTTGTCCGACATTGGAGAAGAAACGGATGTTCAGGAAGTTCTATATCAAGATTGTGAAAGAAAAGTGAAAGACGATCAAATGCCAAACTGAAAAGACCAAAAGTGATACCAATGGAAAGACAATAAATTACTGGAAAAGACATAACTGATAGAACCAAGTAGGTGCTTAGAGCCTTGGGTTAGACAAAACTAGTTGTGAAGTAGAAGAGGCTAAGTCAAAAGACACTGATAATTTTTCAAAATGGCAAACACAGAGAATAGAAAAACTAATTGTGTATTTCTTAGTAGGTGGTTAAAAATGTGTTGTTCTACAGGATTACTAATGCTTCTATGGAGTGCTTTGGCTTTGATGATCTCATTTAAAGTTACACTAGAAACAATAGAAGGGCATAGTGGGAATAAAACTAATGTAGAAAAGTTTCAGAAAGTATATCCGACTAATATAGATAGAAATTATTTACATAAAGACAGGTCTATAAATTATTTCTCTAACAATGTATTTTCAAAATTACTATATGAATATGCAAAGACAATGGACGTGAGGGACTGCTACGTCTGCATGCAGTTACCTGTATCTGAGGGAGTGACCTATCATCACCTCCCAGTAACGTATGGAATAACATGTAGTGTAATAGCCAGTTTGTTTTACAAAATAGGGAAATTAGATGAGTATTTCATGTATACTGATCGCAAATTATGCAAATGGAAATAATACAATAGAACAAAATAATGGTTTTCTGACAAATTCCAGTTGTTCGTCAGATTGTTGTGCATGCAACATATGTTTTTATTTTACAGATTACTAACTTTTATTTAGCTCAATGGTGGTATTTTAATAACCTTGATTGTTTGTTTGTAACGGGAAGATGTTAGCTGTACCCCTCTTACACACCACTTTTCTTTTTTTCTTCGAATGATTATTTTTATGTACTTCCCCTGTTAAAAGTTTTATTTTAGGTCGAGCCTAGCGGCAGTGAGCATTCGCTGCTCGCTCTGAGAGGCATGCTGTATACACTGGAAGCCCCACTCACTCTCCTCCCATATTTGTCATTGGCTTGTTTCATTGTCCATCGTAAATGCTGGCTTCTGATTCGTAAATAGGCTTGTTAGTCCCTCCTTGGTACCGCCTAGTCTGCATTTGTTACTGCCCATAATGACTGGACCTTTTACTTGGCTTGTTACACGGTGTGCATTATAAGTAGGGCTCCCGGTTTTCCGTATTTACTGATTTATACATATAAATACAGACGGAAATCGATATTTCCTTTGTCTGTATTTATATTTATAAACGGTAAAATACGAGTAAATGTTGCCGTGCTGCCGTGCAGTTTCTTTGCCACGCCCCCTGTTTCCAGGAAATGCCTTCCAGTCCCTTCCGATCTTCCAATCAGGGTCTTTTTGGTGCCCTCGTGTGGGCCTATGAGCTCAGGATCTTGCAGTGACGACCGGCCTCTTCAGCCAATCCTGGTCTGATGTAAGCATCACTGTGTGGGCGTGCCAACACCTCCAGTCCCTCCCTCATAACTTTGATCCTTTATTTGGGGGCTCACCTGCGTATTTATCCTGTTTGCCTGCACACCGGACCACTGTTTGCCTGCACTACGGACCACCAGTCGCCTTCCTGTTGCCACCATCAGCATTTGCTCTGCGCCAGCCCGCCGCCATTCCTACTCGCCAGGTAAGTGTATAGCGACGACGATGGCAGAATTGTTTTTTTGTGGATAATGACGTTTTTTAGACAAAGTGAGGACAGTTAGTTGTGGCATTCTTTGCTGTGCTCTCCCTGTTGTAATCTGTTACAGTGCTGGTGTGCAATGACGTTTTTTAGACTGGTGATTACACTCGGTAATCTTTGCTTGGCGATTGATTTTAGCTGTGGCCCCATGCGCACTCGCCCCCTGCCCTCTGTGCACTCCGACGGGGGTTGTGTGTGCTGGGGAGGTAAGGTGGGCATAGAGGAGGCGAAGTGAGTTCAGTGAGTTGTGGCGTTCTCAGCTGTGCTCTCCCTGTTATAATCTGTTACAGTGCTGGGGTTCAATGATGCGTACAAAAAACGTGGCTACTTCGGTCACTTAATGGAGGCGCATCTCTGGCAAACTCGCCCCCCGCCCCCTGTGCACTCCGAAGGGGGTTGTGTGTGTACTGGGGGTGGTAAGGTGGGCATAGAGGAGGCGAAGTGAGGATAGTGAGTTGTGGCATTCTTTGCTGTGCTCTCCCTGTTGTAATCTGTTACAGTGCTGGGGTGCAATGACGTTTTTTAGACTGGTGATTACACTCGGTAATCTTTGCTTGGCGATTGATTTTAGCTGTGGCCCCGTGCGCACTCGCCCCCGCCCCCTGTGCACTCCGACGGGGGTTGTGTGTGTGCTGGGGGGGGATAAGGTGGGCATAGAGGAGGCGAAGTGAGTATAGTGAGTTGTGGCATTCTTTGCTGTGCTCTCCCTGTTGTAATCTGTTACAGTGCTGGGGTGCAATGACGTTTTTTAGAGTGCTGATTACACTCGGTAATCTCTGCTTGGCGATTGATTTTAGCTGTGGCCCCGTGCACACTCGCCCCCTGCCCTCTGTGCACTCCGACGGGGTTTGTGTGTGTGCTGGGGAGGTAAGGTGGGCATAGAGGAGGCGAAGTGAGTTCAGTGAGTTGTGGCGTTCTCAGCTGTGCTCTCCCTGTTGTAATCTGTTACAGTGCTGGGGTGCAATGATGCGTACAAAAAACGTGGCTACTTCGGTCACTTAATGGAGGCGCATCTCTGGCAAACTCGCCCCCCGCCCCCTGTGCACTCCGACGGGGGTTGTGTGTGTGCTGGGGGGGGTAAGGTGGGCATAGAGGAGGCGAAGTGAGGATAGTGAGTTGTGGCATTCTTTGCTGTGCTGTCCCTGTTGTAATCTGTTACAGTGCTGGGGTGCAATGACGTTTTTTAGACTGGTGATTACACTCGGTAATCTCTACGTGGCTACTTCGGTCACTTAATGGAGGCGCATCTCTTGCAAACTGGTGGCTAAAGTGTACAACTGGGGAGCATAATATTACTTTGCAAAGACACCCTAAAGTAGACAGTGCAGAAAATATGAACGTTATTGAAAGTGATAGTTTTTAAACATGAACCATTACTGTGAGCTAAGAGGCTAGACATTTGTCGTGTACCCTGCACATGGTCCAGATTATTATAGAGCACTATTCCTGATGGTAAGGCTTTGTTTTTCTTTTTGTGCACCTTTCAGTAGGTTTTATATAGCGCAAACTCGACCGAAGGTATTGAAGCACTTTGCATAAGCATCCATTACATTACACAAGGTCATCATTCATTGTTTTTAGGGATGGGGAAATGAAGGTATTTGCCCAGAATTACAGAACATTGAGCCGATGCCGAGACTCCAACCTTCTTGTTCACCACGTCCAAAGTCTACAGCTCTGGCCCTAACGCCAAACCCAGGGTATTGGGGGGGAGGTGGGGGGGGGGGGGTATGCGGAGTGTCAGGCAGAAAACACATGAAAGCGCAGGTTGATGTTGGCTCGAGGTTCCAACGGGATGTTAGTGCTATGTCATTGTGTTAAAAAGTTTACATTTAGCAAAGTAGTGTGTGTGGAGGACAGAGCACTATGCTTCAACTTCTACTGGTGTGACATGTGACGTCTGGTGTTTGTAGGAGGTAATTCTGCACTATATGTGAGGGGTCTGTGTTCACTTTGTGTTTCTTGCTTTCAGTGTGTTGCACTCTCCTGACTCGCCTGCTGCTGCAAGGTCCTGACGTCACTTCCTGTTTGACACTTATTAAGATAAGCCTGTTAAGTTTAGGGTTCATTACTTCCTTGAGGTGCCCCATTTACCTGTGCACTTCCATGTACTTAGCAGCACACCATTTAAAAGAGGTTGTCAATTTGAAATTGGTGGGCCTACTCGGCCTTTCATCCTTATCAGGTGGATAAAACACAGAGTTTTACGTCAGTATGGTGTATGCCTACGGTGAGGGTAACTGTTCAGAGAAAAGGCACTTCATAAAACAACTAAAAAAACACCATCTGTCTACCTCTGTCTCCCCACTGGAAAAACGAATGTGAAACCTTAAATAAAACTTTTTTTTACATTTGAGGAAATCCAGAACAATAAGGCAACCACTGCTGTGGGTCTTTGTGCTCTAAGGGGCCCATTTCGAAAGTTATTCTTTTTCATAGTTTGTCCATGATGTCCTTTTGCATCATTTACTTTTGTGATATGACAGATAGATTACCAATAGCAAATAAGATTGCAGAGGTCAGAATACACGTCACCATTGCCCCCACACTGCTCGCCCACACCCCCGCATCAGCAGACGCATGAGCGGAGGATACTTCTCCTATCTCACAGCGAAGACATGGAACAACCTCTCCCTCCAGCTCCAGACTGCCCCATCTATTCTGGGATTTCAAAATGATCTCAGGACCTGCCTATTCAAATGAGTCTCTCGGACCCTGCAAGTGCCTGGACACCCTCTTGGGTGATTCGCTGAGCTCTATTAAATCACCTAATTAAGTGAGTGTGTGAATATATCAATGAAGAAACAATTGGTATATGTGAACACATTTGGATAAAGAAGAAACTAATTGCAACTAAAAATGTACAAGCTAAGATCAATGAGAAACATTGGTGGATTTGTATGTCTTTGGGGTAAAATTCCTACGTACCCAATTCCGCAGTGCAGATAATGGCTGAGTGTTTTGTCATGGTCACATACAGTATTTCAAACATCAACCAATGGCTGCTTAATTGTTGAATCCTTACATTTATAGAGATGGGCCGCAAACGCAAGGACATTGAAGATTACGTACAGGAGTATGCTGAATTTGAAGCCGTATCCCTTAAAGGGATGAAAATGTTCACCTGCAAGTCATGCTGAACAACTGTCGACATTGAAAACAGGGCAGCGGATAATATCAAAGCCCACCTGAGCAGCAAAACCCACGAGAGACTTTCTTCTCCGGTCGTAAAGAAGGCCCGCTTGGAGCAAATGACCATGGAGCAATGCACAACTCGTGCACGCCAAAATATTGAAGAGGCTGCGGATATCCCGCACAAGTTTGTTAAAGCTCTGTGTGAAGGTGGTGTTCCACTTCACCAGACTGATGGTCCAATTGGAGAGCAGATTAGGCAGCTGTGCCCTGCAGCAAGGACAATGTGCAAATCCAGCCAAATGTACGAAAAATATCTCCCCAAAGTGTTTGAAGCACAGCTTGGAAACATACGTCAAGCTGTATCAAATGTCCCTATCTCTTTAACAATTGATGAAACCACAGAGGTGCATGGTGACCCAGCCATTGGAACATTGGTCACATATTACTGTGATGATGAAGAAAAGGGTCGCCACTCAGCCTTAGTTGACATCACTGTATCTGATGAGTGTAATTCTGCTAAAATTGCCTTAATTGTATGCAGTGTGCTTCAAAAGTTGGGCAAATCATGGCATGATCTTGTTGCAATATGTTCTGATTCTGCATACTATATGACAAAGGCAGTAACTGATTTGCGCGCGGCTCAGAGGATTAATACCATCCATGTAAAAGATCCATGTCACATTATACATGCTGCTGTTTCCTATGCTCTGTCTCAGCCTGAGAACCAGGACATGTATGATTTTGTTATAAAGGCTGGAGCAGTATTTAAGTATGCGCGAAACTTAAAACGCATTTATTCTCAAGGAAATGTAGATGGGAGAATGAGATATCCAAGGTCTGTCGTGATCCGATGGTTCAGCTGGTATGAGGGAGCAGTAAGACTTTTGGAAATATGGCACTACTTCCTAGCTTTTGTAAACAATGAAGAAGCCACTAGATCCAAAATTGATCACCTACGTAAACTACTCGGCCCCAAAAGTGCAAACCACCAATCTTTCTATGTGAAGATGCATTTCATTGTTAAAACTCTCACTGGTATCATCAACATTCAGAAGAAGCTCGAGTCAGAAGAAACACATGCCCACCAAATATATTCAGCCATAGAGGTTGACATGGCTGTGGCATTGGAGCAAGACTATACACAAGACCCAATGATAGCCAGTCTATTGCAAATGTTACCACCCAAAAAAGCAAATGCCCTAACAAAAGAGATGATTACTTTTAAAGATGCACTGAAAAACAAGTGGGATGCTGTACTAGCTCGTAACATAACTGGGCAAATGAGTTACAGCTCTTTTTGGAAACGGGTTACAATCCTGGACCCATTCAAGAAAGTTCAGTTTAGTCAGGATTTCAAGGATTACAAAGATTTATTCATGTTGGTTGGAGCTTCTGATGATGTAATGAATGTTGTAGAAGAAGAGTTCAAGAAATATGTAATGCACCCTATCCCACAAAAAGACATCAGTGCAATGACATACTGGCGTTCTCAGAAGCAAGAATGGCCAGCACTGTGTAATCTTTCTTTGAATCTTTTGGCCATTCCGGTATCATCAGCAAATATTGAACGTGTTTTCAGTGGTCTTCACTTCATTAACAAACCAGAAAGAGCCTCAATGTCCTCAAAGTCTCTTGAAATGCACATGTGCTTGTACTACAATGGCAAAGTTTTCAGCTGAATGTATTGTGTTTCCCAATAACAACCGGGCGCAGGTGTGCCTTGTCAATGTAAATACATGTGGAAAAATACTAGCCGTAGCGTCGCCTTTTGCTTGTGGCAAAAATAAATATGGATAAATACAGAAAAAAAGCCCAAAAAATAAATATGGATAAATACAGACGGAAATGGCAAAAAAATAAATACCATAAAACCGGGAGCCCTAATTATAAGGGGTGAGCACTATTTAGTTTAATGACATTGATGGAGCAGGTAGTGCAAAATTTTGTATACCTCCTCTATTATCGCATGAAAATACTAATTATATAATCTATTAATTATAATATTATTAAATGAGTATTGCATGTATACTAATCAACATTATTAAAACTTAAACTATACATGGGATTTGCTATTTGCATGGCTAAATAACTCTTATAACTAAAATCTGTACGCATTCTAACAATAGTATATGTGGTAATAGAATACTGCATGATATATGTTGCTTTGTGATGTTGCACCTTCGAGGAGGATCAAAAAAGGTGAATATAATTGCTTTAAATGTCGCTATATGCTAGAGAAATACAAGCACATAGAGGGATTAGCAAGGGGTTAACATTAGAATCTCCATTTCTATGAATTAATTATTCTTTTGTGTTTGTTTCGCTTAAGTTGGCATCTGGGCCTAAATCCAATATGGCCGCTGTCACCACACGCAGAAGTGGCCACTGTCTCATGAGGCGCGGAGTGAGCTGCGCATGTGCGAGAAATCTCCTAAACCTCATAGCGACCTTTGCATATCATGTACCCGGTCAAGGATATGAAACGGGCCGTTCGCCAAGACAGGGGAACAATCAACCTTACAGTAAACCGGAACGAGCCGACACTTCGCTGATCAATGACCTCACCCCTCGAACTGTACTAAGAATCTTGAAATAAAAGTCGGACAATCTCAACCAGCCAATCACGACTGTTCTAAAGCTTAAATTTGTATCTTCTTTAACTTGATTTTATTATAAAAAGCGTAGTAGAATAGGGAGGGAACTCGCTCTCAACTACTTCATCTTTTCCTTGTTCGAAGCTATGTTCGTGACGCCTTTCCTGATGATCCAGATGGTGCCCGACCGCTTGATGACTGTAAACTTTTTCTAAATCCACGGGCTATGATAGATGCTTGCACGATTTCTGGTCCTTTGATAAATTGGGACTGTAGCGTGCTGAGCAGAGGACTTTGAGCTTTGGCCTGCTTTTCAGGACAATTTACGACAAAATTTGGTTATGCAGAGCCAATGAATTAGAGGACTTCAAATAGCCAGATTAGGTAAATATGATGTTCTGCAATTTATTTGAATTGATCTAAAAATTCTAAACTTTGACGAGACAAATGCAAATATAAAATCATTATGAAAATTTAGATAAACAAATATTGATTAACGAGAAATATGAGTTTGTGGTTTCATTAAGGGAGATAAGGATTTTGAGTCTTAAAATGTGTTTTAGCTGGTTCTAAATCACCATCAACCAATCCAACTAAATTGGTCCATTGACCGGGTGGGTGGAGTGCCTTGATGTTTGAGACTAGGGATCTATAGGCGAAGGATGTTAACGTATATTTTGTAAAATAACTTTTCTCTCCTTAGGTTATAAGGTATTCCCCTCACATGTCCAGTGCTTGAATTACTCATCCCCTCCTGTGTGCAGACTCGTGAGAGAGACGTATGAGTGTTGGTGTTATGGGCCCCACCAATGAATGTGTGTGAATGAGCTAGTGTGACGTCGGGTCTGCAACCTAGGGAGGATATTGGTGAATGTTATTCCCCAGTTCCAGATTTGCGCTGGAGCAACATTTATGGGGACAATGGCGCCCGATTTTCTTATAGAGCGCTATGCTGCTCTAACTTGCACGCTGAGCAAAGCGCCTGCTTTAGGGACACCACTCTGAGTTTTAAAAAAATGAAACTGATGTTTAGCGCGGCACCTGCTTCAGGGACACCGCGCTTGGTTACGTTTTTTAAAAAAAAAACATTAATAATGAGCGTGGCACTTACTTCAGCAACACTGCGCTTTCTTTTTTTTAAAAACAACTTTAATAGTGAGCGTGGCGTCCGCATCACGGACACCGCGCTCTGCAATACAATAGGTATAGCTTTTGCAAAACTTTGAACTATGGGTATTCTAAATGACAATGCCTTTTAATAATATAAAAGGCATTGCCATTTACAATTACAATAGCTCAAAAACTTGCAATTGCGAGGCCTATTGCTTTGTAAATGCTTGTTTTATTATGTTGCCCTCCTGGTGTGTACTGTCCCATTCCTCTTGCTTACTTTCTTCTCATATTTCAGGGGAAGAAACACTATTTTTGTTTCCCTCACCAAAATACACTTCTTCTATTATGCTGGTCACTGACAAAACAAAACATTAACTGTGTTTTTTTCTACACTTTAGTTTGTCGATGAATTTTTGTAATAATTGAATAGCTACCCAAAGTAGTACATGACTTCACCTCAAACAAGCATTGGCATAGCCAATAGGTCTCACTTTTGGGACCTTCTAAGTATTTAGTTATGCAGCACAATATCCTTGGTGCAACAGCATTAACTGTTGCATGGTTAAACACTTATAAGGTCCCAAAGGCTAGACCTATTGGCTATGCCAATGCTTGTTTAAATCTAGAATGAAACCAACAGTTTGCCAAGAGTGGTTTAATTGGATATTTTTGAACAAAGATGGATGTACCTCTTTTCAATTGGAAAGAAACTTCTAGATAGCAGGATGGTCAGGCTGATTAGAACAGATACTCATATCTATGAGAATTATTGGGTTTGTATTTATTATCATCATGTATGTGAACTGGGCTTTTAAGTGATCAGCAAATCAGACTTCAGGACCAGGTTTTTGCTGGATCAACACGTTTTGTGTGCGAGACGGCGTGGATCTGAGGATTATACAGCTATGGATTATCGCTTCACATACAATATGACTGGGCAGGTGTGTGCAGCAGTTGGCTGCTAAAGGCTTTCCGCTACACTTTTGCTGATGTTTTGTAAAACGTTCTGTGTCTCAAATATTATTCAATAAAACGCACAGCGGTTTGGGGTCATTTGAAAACCAGGTTTCTATTACAACAAGCAAAATCGAGCTACTGCACTTTGATATCTCCATTTTGATGTTTACTTTTCCCACTGTTGACGATGCAATTACAAACCTAAAACGTCTTACTACTGTAACTCACCTTACTGAGGTTGCATCTTTTCCTGATAACTAAATCATGCCAACCTCAACATTTTCTTGGTGCCTCTTATGTGTCATGAAACTCTATGGTGCTACGGCAAGAGCATCTGTACAAAAGCCATGATCACTGAAAGGAGACTGTTACACTGTAGAGTAACAAGTAGAAAGTGAGCCAGGTGTGCTATTTCTCTATGGCTATCCTGCATCAGACCTTGATGGCTATATTTACATCAGTGGGCCAGATACTCTGATGTTTTGAGCTTATATCTGCTGAGACACCTAAAGCCCCGGTACTGAGCTCTCAGCTGTTGTCAACGATCGCGCTGGGGGCAGGAGGGAGAGAGAGAGAGAGAAAGGGAAAGAGTGAGAAAGAGAGAGAGAGGGGCGAGAGGGGGCGAGAGAAAGCGAGAGAGAGAAAGAGAGCGGGAGAGAAAGAGAGAGCGGGAGAGACAGAGAAAGAGAGAGAGAGACAAAGTGAGAGGAGAGAGAAAGCGAGAGGAGAGAGAGAGAGAGAGAGAGAGAAAATGTAAAAAGATCCGTACTACCTCCTATGTTGTGTTACCAACTAACATTTTCACAAGAGAAAAAAATGACCAGACATTAAACTGTAAATGCATAGAAAAACACACATTTCTACCTACTGTATTATTTTTCGTCAAACTGCTCCTATCATTCTTACGTTATATCATTTTATAGTATGTTACTAAGTCTCAAAACAAGTTATTTGCAGCTGCGCTTAATCTGGCCACATACAGAGAAAAACAATGCATTAAATTCGGGAATCAAAATCAGTCCAGTAGGCAAAAGGCCACCTCAAGCTCTCCACTAAAACTGAATTGTTAACGGCAAAACTGGCATTCAAAATGAAGTTATGCTCCGCATATTAAAACAGGCTAATGTAACTGCTGTTTACGCAAGCAAACTAGCATTTTCCAAAAAGCAATGCAGCTTCGGAGTCAAAAATACTTGCATCAAGTCCGATTTTGTGTACAACAGACAAACACGGAATACGAATACTTAGTGAGAACCTTTGGATTCTGCCTGCACTGCAATACAAACTGGGAGGAGAGGGAAATGGCAGAACGTCACATCAGCGGAGGATCTGGGTTAATAAGGCAGCAGGTTGGCTTGCCCATCAAAACTTCCAATGCGCCCTTGTTCGCTCAAGTGTGAAGGTCTTTGAAAAAAACACGAGCGAAGGCTGCAGGACGCTGGGACTCAACATCGGTAAACTGCTCCATGAAAATACAGTAAAACACTTTGAAGAAAAGCATCACAACATAAGAACGGACTCCGCATAACAAGGAAGCAGTGAGACAGCCAAGCCCACAGGAGCCTGCCACAATAATACAGGAGATTAGATTGCACGCGCACATCAGGAAGCTAAAAGAAATACTATCTGTGGCGGGGGAGGAGCTGTTAACTGAGAGGGGGAGCAGGAGCTGAGCCTGCGAGTGGTGCGCGCGGCAAAAGTGAAAGTGATCGCGAGCGATGTGCGCGCACCATGACGAGAGAGGAAAGCCAGATGGCGCCTCTGCTCGTCATTGTGCGCGTAACCGCACCCTCTGTGCCACCCCAAAGCTGTGGTCGGACTTTTGAGGCGAGACCTAAAAACCTCCAAGGGTCATCGTCACTAGTAAAGCACAACCAGCACCCTTATGCTCGGCTCACAAGAATTACTTGAAAATCTCAATGAAGTGACAAAACATCAGCCTTTTGTAAGTGAACCAACAACCAGCATCTCTGCTTACATTGTTTGTGGCGAGTACACACTGGTGCAAATCATGTGGACCAACGTAAAACCACATATTCCAAAATTGTGCAGCTCAGAAGGTGGCAAAACAGACTTTCTTACCATGTTCTACTTTACTCTGAATGGTGTGGTAGATACGACATGCGGTATTATCAGTATTAGGTATGTAGCTGTCAATAGTACACACAACAAGATGATGGAAGGAGTGCTGAAACTTTTCAACCACTCACCCCCTGGTCAAGAGCTCTGGGTTTAATCCATTGTTCTTTTGCTCTCTATGCCACCCCAGTTTGGACCTAGCCGTATGCAAAAATACGATGGATTAAGGCTCAGATCTCTGTACTGGGGTGAATGTTTGGCATTGTTCAGCATTCTGTCCATCAATTGTTCTTTTTTGCATTAGTCACCCTGAGTGGGACGGGTATGCCCAGACGTTGGTCCTGTGCTCTCCATGCCACTGGAGTCAAGCTAGCCTAGCTGGTGAGGGGTGATACCCTAAAACTGGTCCCAGGATGCTTGTTTCTGGTCCATGGAGGACGTGGCTTGGCAGTTCGGGCTGGACTGTTCCTATGGGTAGCAGGGTCAAGACTGATTTGCATATGGCTGGGTTTAAACTAGAATGGCATGGGGGCAAAATAACAGTGGTTTTAGGCCCAGATCTCTGCACTGGGGTGAATGTTTGACTTTGTTCAGCATTCTGTCCATCAACTGTTCTTTTTGCAGTTGTCAATAGTACAGCAGGTGCAGTGCACAAAGGCCCAGGGAGCGCGGAGCCCATTACACAAAGTTATAGGTGTTTTTACTATCAAATTAGGGAGTGGGAGATCATTGTACTTGCTTCCATTGGGGCCCATGACACCCTTTCTATGCACCTGGTCAGTATCCTCAATTGCCACCTGGGATTGTTCAAGCCCTTAAATCTTAAATAAACACATTGAGCTAAAACGGCATGGTGTAGACATCCAATATAATCTGTGGCTTAGTAATGGACTCATAAACTGCCCTACAATTACTTGTGATATATAAAACACGCCCAGATTTCACCAAAAGTGCGTGGAAGTATTTTTTTGACAATTTGGCTAGAGATGGCGAGGGTGGTTGCAGAGAAGGCCTCTTGAATTCTACTTGGGGCATTGTATAGCACACATTAGGCAATTTCCACGGTCTCGTTGTACTTTTAGCAGTAAATTTACTTTCCACACGATTCTAGTGTTACCACCGCACGCCGCAGATCAATTCAGGTTGTAATGGTCTGCGATAGGTATTGCGCGCTGGCCATAATTTCGGTTAGTTAGTTATTATTCATTGAGAGTGGTTGTATGCTTTTTGTGTTTAAGGAGGCAGGGAACGTGTTCAGTCATCTTCTAGGCTGACAAGTGTGGCCATTGCTCAGTGCTTGGCGATGTGTGCACGTGATGAGGTACTATTGTACCATGATTACAGACTATGTGCCCTGCCTTGGCTTTGTGTCATATATGAGATTACTGTTGGGGCTTCTTCTGGCTTCCATTTTTAGTTCGACTCACTGCATACCTAGTCAAACAGACAGTCCAGCACTGTGTATGATTGGACTATAATAACATAATCACAGAAAGTCCAATTATCCAGGTGGTAACAGGAGTACAGCTCACTTCTCAAAAGGGATGCCAAATCAGTCAAATAGCAAAGGAACAGCAATTTAAATCTGTGACCTGGGCAGAAGCTACTCGACCTTTTAAAGGCGTAGAAATCACTTACTCCTCATAAGGTGAAAAGTGGGAAACTGTGAGTAGGGTTTCATTCTCTAAGCCGCTCTCAACCTCTCAAAGGTGAATGATCTCCAAATGGGGAGCCCTAGTTGAGTTATGGCTAAACTCCTGCCGAAGTGGCATCCATCACATATGAAGGTGAGATGCGAAATAATGAATAGGTTGCTGTCCTGTTCAAAGGCTTTTGTATTTAACACTTCTGCGGCGCCTTGGGTAGGTGTAGACAAAATACAGAAGCTAATTTTTTTCAAGTTTACAAACACTGCACTTCCCGAATGCTGGAAGGACATGTGCACTTTGCAAAACTTTTCCTTTGGGCAAAAATGCTTGCAAAACGGCTTTTGCAGATGGCTCTTTCCATAAAAACATTTTCTTGCGAAATACTTTTTTCATTGAAAGGAAATTTTTGCAGCGAGATTTGTTTGAAAAATTTATCATTTGCATAATTTCTTTCTCACAAATTGACTTTTGTAAACTTTTATGAAACCTACAGATTAAAAAAAAAACTCCACATAATTCAAAGAGGGAAATCTCTTCATTCGAACACCGCTGCTTGCCAGAACAGCCTCGTTACTCGCCGTGCTCCAGCTGCGGTTTGTGATAAGGTCAAACTGTCAACCTCAAACCATCTAGTAGTTAATTAAAGTCAAATATTGTGTTTAGGCTCCTTCTCACTCTTCCTCCCGCTCTCCTCCTCTTCCTGGATTCATCAGTTTTCCAACAGTCGCGCACGAGCTGTCAGGTGAGAACCATGTGCCACTGCCAGAAGGGAGCCGGGCCAAGATGCCGACTTCCGACGGGAAAGAAGGCGTTGAGACAGCTTGGCGATGGGAAGTTGTAGAACCGGTTCCATCGCCTGGGGTCTGAGCGGGGCTCTCCATCTCAGATGGGCAAACTGCACCGAGTGAGTCTGTGCTAAAGCATTCTGGCTAATAGCTTATTTAGTATTAAATGACTGGCTACATTTTCCATTTTTCCATTTAGGGAGAGGATTATCTCGCTTAAGTGGTTTCAGTGATTGTATCACACTGTCCCTGTCTGCCAGGGTGATGTAAAGGTACTCTTTCATTGTTTATTCACGTCATGTTTACTTTAGTGTTTTCTTTGTCTTTATTCCTGTGACATGCTGTGTATTCCACATTCTTGCAGACGGTGCTTGTGAGTGTATCTTCAAACATGTTTATGTTTGAGGGTGCATCTCTCGTGCAGCGTCTGCTCGGTAAAGTCTCTACAGTTAGTTAAGGCATTCAGTAGTTGTACGTTGTTGAGAGCAGCAGTACTCCCGTGTTTTGCTGGGATGGAAATAAACCTCTTACAGGATTGAAGTCTACTTACCGCCTCTGTCTTTCTGCTTGAATTGGATACGATCCATCTTTACATTTGGCGACGGGATTTCCCAGCTTTTCACCATTAGACAACTTTTAGAGGCTACGGGCTACGCACTTGTAACAAAAGAGTTGATCTACCTTGTATTGCTGTCTTCATCGTTGCGCCTGGATTTGGGCAAACCAACGAGCTTTCTTCGAACGAAACACGACCAGGGGTTCAGCTTATACAGAATTTTGAGCTGTTTGGTCGATTTCTGCAACGAAAGACATCCGGATTGAATGTTCACAAACAACGGGATGACGACATCACGCGACACAGGGAAAAAGACCTAAACATATCGATGCTGATTGTCAAAGGAAAGGCTTCGCTTCAGTGCACCTCCTACATCATCGCGTTTCACGCAGCGGTGGTGTCTATATCAAATAAAAAAAAGAGAGAGGCTTCACAAACGGATGCTCACTCGTTCTAGTTGTCAAACAGAGGTTTGGCACATTTTCAACTGAAATTTGATGTCAACAACGGAATCAGCTATTTTTCCACATACAAAGCACCTGACATGGTATGTACTTTATGGAAAATTTAAAAGTTTAATCTCAAAAAGGATTTTAAAAAAAAAGAAAAGGGAAAATAACATTATACCAGACCTAAGGAACTTAAAGGAAGAAAATATTTATTCAACTGCTTATCAAATATATTTAAAAAAAAAAATATATATATATATATTATTTTTTAAAATTAATCAAGAAAAGAGTCTATAATATTTATTTAACATGGCTAACAACCAGCAGATTGTACAGTTAAATAATTTTCTCGCTGTTAATGGTAAACCTGCTGAACCTTGGAAGACACTGTTTCGCAGCTTTGAAAACCATTTGATTGCCATTGCCGCAGAGGAATATCCGGCCAAACGGAAATTAGCAATACTCTATAGTCACTTGGGAAAAGCTGGTCGTCAGATCTTTGACAGCTTACCGACCACGATACCCCCTCCTGGAAACGGTGACGGTTGGAATGTCTATACTGACGCTATTCAGAGACTTAACAAAAAATTCCTAGAACAACCAAATGTCATGCTTGAACGCTTTAACTTCATGAAACGTAAACAAAATTGTGACGAAACTGTAGAAGACTTTATTTCTGTCCTTAGAAATTTATCAGCGGATTGTAATTTTGGTGCTTCATTGGATATGTACATTAGGGATCAGTTTGTATATGGTTGCTATCACAAGAAAATTCAAGAGCGTATTTTAAGCTGTAGAGATCCTACCCTTTCAGAAGTCATTGATATGGCTAAAAGTATTGAAAGAAGCATTGTTTCATCAAAATGTATTGCAAATGAAAATGTTACACCTGTAAATTTGGTTCAAAATGACATGCTTGTGAATGCTATTGCTGTGAAAAACAAATTCTCAAGACCATTTCATAAGAAACCTACCACTATTTGTTACAGATGTGGCTCTAGAACAGATCTTAGCAATAGCCCCACGTGTTTTGCCTTAGGAAAGAAATGCACAAATTGCAACAAAATAGGGCACTTTAGCTCAGTTTGTAGAAGCAAACGATCTATTCATGTTGGGTCTATTTCCTCACAAGAATTTCAATATCCAGAACTTAATGCCCCCTCGTTTGATGTTGCTCCCCTTGAGTCCTCATTACAAGACATGAATATTAACACTATAGATTTATCTTCAAATAACATTCTAAAAAGGGAAATTTTAGCCATTGATTCTTGTGAGGATTTAACTAACCACGAACGTGCTAAGGATCCAACATGTGTAGTTGTTATTGCTGACAAATTAATTGACATGATGGCGGACTCAGGTGCTCCTGTTACCATCATTTCTAACGTTCTATTTGAAAAATTATGGGCTGCATCTATGACTCTTTCAAAACTTGATATTGTTCCTATAGCATATGGAGGCACAGACATAGATATGCTTGGATTTTTTATGTCAAATAGCTCGTATCTTGGTAGGCAAACTATTACTAAAATATACGTTGCAGTAAATGGTAAAAACATAGTAGGCTGGCAGGACTTGGCAAAAATGGGTTTGAAACTTGTCCCTGGTTCAGAAAATCCGGTTCAAGTTAATGATACTGATATCTCATCTATTTCAGATGACAATGATCAAATTATTAATGACATTGTTACACAATTTTCTCAAGTTTTTAATTCCAAAATAGGCAAAATCAAAAAATGAACATTTGATTAAACTTAAACCTGGTGCCATACCTGTTACACATAAACTCAGGTCCACTCCTCTTAGTGTAAGGGATGACTTAAAAAGTTTATTGGAAAAAATGGTATCAGAAGGTATTATTGAACCAACTGACTCTTCTCAGTGGGTTAGTCCCATTGTAATTGTAAGGAAGAAAGATTCCAGTATCCGTCTCTGTGTTGACCTTTGCTCCCTCAATCAAAATATACTCATTGATTGTCATCCCCTTCCCAAAATTCAAGATCTTCTAACTGGTATTAATGGTTCAACATATTTCACCTTACTTGACCTCCGCAGTGCATACCATCAAATTCCCCTGTCTCCTCAGTCCACCACTTTGACAACTTTCATTACCCCTTTTGGAGCCTATAAATATATAAGACTACCTTTTGGGCTAGCCTCTGCGGCCAGCGTCTTTCAGAAATTTATGGATTGTTTACTTAAAAATATCAAATGTGTTCAGGCCTACCAAGATGATGTCCTAATCTTTTCTACAAATAAACATGAACATGTTCAAACACTCAAAAAAGTCCTTACACGCTTTAGAGATGCAGGCATCACCTTAGGTCAAGACAAATGTAAATTTTTCAAATCTGAGGTGGATTACTTAGGTCATTCCATTTCCTCAAATGGTATCAAGCCAAAATTTTCACTTACCCAGGCCATTTCTAATGTTCAAGTACCCAAAGATAAAGATGCTCTTAAATCCTTCTTTGGCATGACGGAATATTACTCAAGGTTCATTCAAGCTTATTCACAAATAGTACAACCGTTACGTAATCTTCTAAAGAAAAATGAGAAATGTATTTGGTCTCATGATTTGGATATTTCCTTCAATCTTATAAAAAAAGTTATTTCTGATTCCCCAGTTTTATCTTCATTCACTCCTGGGGTTAAATGCCACATTTCTGTTGACGCCAGTCAGTTGGGTTTGGGAGCTGTTTTATGTCAATGGTTTGGTGCAAAAGAGAACACTATAGGTTTTGCCTCTAGGTCTCTATCTTCTGCTGAAAGAAATTACAGCACTATAGAGAGAGAGGCACTTGCCTGCTCCTGGGCCGTTGAAAAGTTTAAAAGTTTCATTTGGGGGTGTCATTTCATACTCTTAAGTGATCATAAACCCCTATTGCATCTTCTCAACGGAAATGGCACTGGTAAAGCCTCTGCTAGATTAGTACGCATCCTTTCCAGACTACATGAATATAATTTCACTATTCGGCATATTTCTGGTGGTCTCAATGATAGAGCAGATTGTCTTTCTAGACTTCCCTTAAAAGATGATCTTCCTGACCCAAAATTTGATGAAGTAGAATGCGTAGTGGCATCTATCAATGACTCTTTGTCCACTTTTCCCGTCCTGTCACAATCTGATTGGCTTCAAGCATATGATAATGATCAAATTTTGCAAGCAGTCAGGAACATGATTATTTCTGGCTGGCCCAGAGAACGTTCCCTTCCTGCTTCATTAAAGTCATATGCTCAAGTTTCAGATGACCTTTCTATTGTTAACGAAATTTTGATGCGTGGTGACCAATGTATTCCTCCCTCTTCTATACGCATTAAATTAATTGAATCTGCTCATGATGGACATCTAGGAGTTGGAGCGACTTGTAGAAAACTTAAGGAACATTTTTGGTGGCCTGCTATGGACAGAGATGTCACTCAGTGGATTGATGCATGTGAAACTTGTTTACTTTCTGATAAACATTGGAAGATCAACAAACTTCCTCTTCACCCTGTACCTGTACCTGAGGAGGCATGGCTTAAGATTGCTATGGACTTTGCTGGCCCATTCAATCTTCTTCCTAGCAGTGAACGTTACATTGTTTCGCTCATTGACTATCACTCAAAATGGTTCGATTTTGATTTTTGTGATTCTCCTAATTCCATTGCTGTTATAAAATTCTTGAACAGAGTTTTTCAATCAGAAGGTTCTTCCAAAGAGGTCGTTACAGATAATGGTTCGCACTTTTGTTCAACAACCATACAAGATTTCTTCAAAGCTCATGATGTCAAACATCTAAAAGTGGCTCTTTACTCCCCATCATCAAATGGACTCATTGAAAGGATGAACAGATTTTTAAAAGAGGGTATTCAATAAGCTTTAGCTTGTAACCTTCCTGTTGAATTATTTTTAAGAAAAAAAATTTGGTCCTATTTGGTCACCCCTCACTCCACAACGGGTATTTCTCCTTTCAGACTGCTTAAAAAGAGAAATCCAAATGGAAACATTTGTCCTAACTGGATAACTGGTCTTATCAAGAAGGATGATACTTCATGTTTGGCTTGTCAGGACAAAGTTATGCTGAAGAAAAATGTATTCATCAAACAGAACGTTCAAAAGAAATATTTTAATTCGCCATGTTCTTTATTCACAAGGGATTTTCAGATTGGAGATTGGGTTTTACTCAAGAACCCAAACAAGGTTATGAAAGGAGACTCTAAATTTTCGTTACCTATTCAAGTTGTCAAAACCTCAAAAGGTTCACTTTTCTTGGGAAGGAAAGGGTGGTGGAGTAAAAGAGCTGTTGTTAAAATTTCACAAGCACAGGCCAATAGAATTATTACTTGCAAGAGCTCTGCCACAGATGACTATGACTGTTCACATTTTCCTTTAGGAGCTTCATCTGACAATGTTGTCACTCAGGATTTTTCCTCTTCAATTGTCACATCTACTTCTTCACAAGCATCTCCTGCGTCTCAACCTAGAGTTCCTTCTTCAAGTACGACTGCTGACTCATGTAAATCTTATCGCAATTGTTCCATTCCTGCTAGATTCAAAGATTACTATATGTCGTAAAATACCTTTTTATTTTTGGACTTTATTTTTCATTTTTATGGGAAAGGAGATGATGTAAAGGTACTCTTTCATTGTTTATTCACGTCATGTTTACTTTAGTGTTTTCTTTGTCTTTATTCCTGTGACATGCTGTGTATTCCACATTCTTGCAGACGGTGCTCGTGAGTGTATCTTCAAACATGTTTATGTTTGAGGGTGCATCTCTCGTGCAGCGTCTGCTCGGTAAAGTCTCTACAGTTAGTTAAGGCATTCAGTAGTTGCACGTTGTTGAGAGCAGCAGTACTCCCGTGTTTTGCTGGGATGGAAATAAACCTCTTACAGGATTGAAGTCTACTTACCGCCTCTGTCTTTCTGCTTGAATTGGATACGATCCATCTTTACAGGTGAGCGTCTTACTATGTCTGCGTGTCCTTATGTCCAAGTGTCCCTGTGTTTTCATGCGCATTGTTCTCCTCAAGTCCCTGTGTCTCGTCATTGCCTGTCTATGCTTTGTTTTGTTTCTGCGTGTTTCGCCACATTTCACCAGGCCTTGAAGTGTCTACTTGTTTCCCTGCGTGTTTGCATGCTCGCTTAATCTCCTTGTCAGTTTGTCCCCATATTTCCTCTGTCCCCCAGTGTCTGTCTGTAGTATCTTTTATGGAACTATGTCAGGTGGCTCAGAGGACTAATGCATCCACTACTCCACGGATCTCTGTTTAACTTCATGGTCACAGGCTCTATATGCTCATGATGTGCCAGTGAAGCCGGATCATCCCTAGCTCTATTGCATATCCGCCGTGGCTAAAATAAGTTTGAGCAACTGGTGGGAAAATGGTTAATTATCAGCACTATAATCTTTATAAAATGTTTGGAAAGCAATATATCATACTGGCAGTTCAGAATGAAAATTTAAGATAGCATTCCTTTTACCAAATCTTTTATCTACATGATTAGATTTGACTCCCATTTTCCCATCCTGCCTTTTCTAAATATATTCTCAATAATGTATCATGAGCGAGGATCTTCTCATGAGGTGAAAATAAAAAAACACAAATCTTGCAATGTCTGGCGGGACAGCAGAGCTAAAGAGATTTTCAAGACTTGAACTGCAATGCAGCCGCTCAGGTGAGAGTCAATGACCTCTATGTACACAGTTTTGGCCTCATAGGTACACCCATAATGTTTTTTCAAACATGTATTTGTATATAGTGGAAGTACATTTTTTCTATGCAGACATTACATTATGGTTCAATATTCACAAGATCGTGTATTACAATGCTTCAATATTTGTAATTAGAGCTAGAAACTCAAAATAACTATTTCCATCAAATTGTGGCCACTGGGTTCAATGAGATGTTTATAGCTGCCCTACTGTACAAGCAGATAAACCTACACAAAATGTGAGCATTGGCTTCCTTCTAGAAAATGCAGGGTGGTCTGTCGTCATTCCTCTTAGCCTCAATCTTAATTAGCAAGTGATCCCAGGGTTGGACCAATGGCGTCCATCCTCTCCTGTTATTACCACAAGCAGTAAATTCTGGACTCACACAGTTTCCCAACTTCTTTAGCCATTGTGCTATGTCATGGGCTCTTGTTGATACCAAGTCCATGGTGATACTCCATGAAGCCATTAGGAGTACAAAGTTCAAGACTTTATTACTTGCATTTTTTTCTAGGTCTGGACATTAGCCTGATCAAACACACTTCAGGATTCATTAACCCAGTTCCCCTGTTGTTTCAATAGATAGCGCCGATAACGTTTCCCAATATTTTGCTGTAATCGGGGAGCTCCACAACATTGGGAAAAAACACTGCCTTGTCATTAACACATCCAGGACAGACTGCCCACACCAATTAATATATTTTACCGAGCCCCTGGGGCTGGGGTTAGATTCTGTGTAAGAAGGTAAATTGTAACAGCTTCAAGTGGGTGCTCTGGGATATTTACCTCAGTACCAGCCCCCAGTCAACGTCTCCTAATTTCATTACAAGACTGAAGACTATCATTATACACAAATGTGGACCAGTGATAGATGTAGGGAATGGCGATTCTCCAAGTGAAAAGCACAGGGAATCTGGATTTCAGTAAGACATGAAGGCTACCATTATACATTAATCCTTTTAATGCTACTCCTGCTGCAGATTAAAGAAACACATAACATCACAAAACAACCAACAGTCTAGAATCTTCGCCAACACATAAATAGAGCCCTCCTGGAATGTTCTTCCTCTTTTAAATGCTGCATCTCGGACAGATAAGTAGCATTTTTTGTTACAAATTTAGAATGGTGTGGATAGATTTAAATGAGTATATCAGGTTTTGAGGATTTCCTGTTCATAGAAACGATGTATGGATGTATGTTTGTGCAATCTTAGAATCAATTTGGTATATTCAGTGTATAAATCTGTACATTACATGTATGAGATGTTTAAAAGGTGTATTATGTACTTTCATTAAGATCTTAAGTAACTTACTGGTACCGTAAAAATGCGCTGTTTAGGGCATTGACTGTGTGATTTTAAGAACCCTCATCACCAGGGCCGGCTTTAGCACTTGCGGCGCCCAGTGCGACAATGTTTTTTGGCGCCCCCAAAGACCACCTCAGTCACGGATACCCTCACTACCACCCTTTAACACTCTCCATAACCTCTCTCTCAGATGCATTTAATTAATTTTATAGCGACACTCACACGCATTACACAGAGACATTCAACCATAGGTGTGTAAATCAGTGTATAGCAAATGTTACATAAGACCGAGGACAACAAGGGGTGGATTGACGAGTACTTGGTCTGGAGAAGAACAAACTCTGAATTTAAAATGTAACACAATGGATTGGGGCTCTCTTTTATAACATGAACTGATTTGTACCCAAATGAACCATTTTTGCAACATTACAATGATGAAAGTCTAGGCAAAAAATCCATACGCTCTAATCTATACCTTAAAGTCTGCACGCAGTTCTTTCATGACGTTTAAGAGCTCACTGTAAACTGCAACTAACAAAAGGAAGTCTCTGACAAAAACAGTAACCCACTGACCTGTTTACATTACATTCACTTTGTGATCTGCATGGTACATGTTCTTGCAGCAGGCATATTAAACCCTCTGCGCTACCTTCAAAACTTCCACGAGTGAAAACTTCTAAAAGACAAAACTCCGATCTTGCCTGAATGAATATTAATCACTGGAGTTTCCTTGACATTTTAATTGTCGACTGAAAAGTACTGGAGGCCAGGAACGAGGCAGCAGCTGCTTTTAAGCAAACAGGCGCCCCCTTGTGAAGCAAGCACCCGGTGCGGTGGCACCGGTCGCACCGCCCTAAAGCCGGCCCTGCTCATCACGCATTGGTTCCAACACGAGCTGTGAGGGCAGTTGTTTTTCAGCACCACGCTCATCCACGCGCGATAAACTTAACTGTGAACCAAGAGCATAACCCATGAGCCGGTAGCAGCTGAGCGGTGCTCTTTAAACTCAAACGGGTGCGTGCTGAGTGCGAGGCTCGCTTGCAGGGATTAGCAAACCGAGGGCGAGGCTCGAGCAGGGACAGCTTTATGGTGTACATTAGCACAGGGGCAAGTCGACAGCTGAAACTTTAGATTACACAAGAGCAGCCGTGGCCCGTGGAGGGTGTTCCGTGGGGCGGAAAGGTGGGGCGGGGGAGGGACAGCTTGGGGGGTACTAAAAACCGGAATATGGATAATTGGAGGTAAGTAAACAATTAAATAAATAAAACGAAATGTCGTATTTTAATTCCAAAGTGCAGCATCTGGAATAAAAGGTTAAACATATGAAAAAGAACTAAATAAAGTAAGACAGAGTGGTAGCAAACTGGCCAGATTGATTTTATTCACACCCAAACACATTAGCGCCACTTTGGGACATTCTGTGATTAGAAGCATATCCCACTTTGTGAATGTGTTTTAATGTCAATAACTCATTATAATCTTAAGTAATCATGTGTATCCATTGGTTGATTAAACTGGGCAGTGAAATGCCAAACAAATACTAAAAATTGGGATGTTTGCACATTCTAGCCACGCCCCTGGCTCCGCCCACTGATCCAATCCTTGGGTTATTCCCGCCCTCTGATTCTCCGCCCACAGTTCCCCTACTTTTTTTCCCCCACTTCGACCATTGCTTGTACAATCCTCCCAAAAATGTTAATGCCGGACCTCGCTGCCGCGTGAGCAGTCCACCTCACCCGTCCGGTGGCTGGTGCAAGTGCATGGAGGTGTCTGCTCCAGCCATCAGGCAGATTGTCCAGGGTAGGGGAAGTCCCAGTTCTGGCTTCAAGGCTTCCCCATTAGTGACGTCCTGCAGCGTCAGTGGTGCAGGTAACTCTGGGCACTTTAGGCTCGAGCCCTTCAGGGCACGAGGCTACCCGTCAATCGGGCTTTCCCCTCACCCTCTCCCATCTCGTGACAGGTAGATAGGGTCTGGAGCCTCACTGACCGCCACCCCACCTTGTAACTTGATGGGAGAGAGTGAGGGGGAAAAAAAAAAAAAAAAAAAGAAATCGCAAAACTGAAAGCTGGAGGCTACGGATCACTGCGCAGACTCCAGCGCTCACTTTCCTGCTTCAAGTGCTCCAGGAGGGAGGGAACAGCATTCCAGCAGCAAAGCTCTACCCAACAGCTGAAGCGGACTAGTGCAGATTGCTGAAGGCAAGGCAAACAAGCATTTGCAGTGCAATAGGTCTCGCAAGGCTAGCAGTAACTGCGCCTCTTTTACTGCCAGCCTTGCTTCTCGTAAGCAAAGACTATAAGTGCAAAGTGTGTGTTTACGCACCGTTTACAGGTTTTCAAAACACATAAATGAAAGGCACTGTCATTTACAATGCCAATAGCTCAAACTTATGCAAAGGCGAGTCCTATTGCATTGCAAATGCTTGTTTGACAGTTGAATTCCAGTTCGTACCAGCTTAATACTGGGCAAGTGGGTGAAGGTTTGTGAGGATTTGGTTTGTGAAGAGTATTTTAATTAAAGGTGGTGAAGGATGTCTTCGGAGAAAAAGAAAGGTGTAGAGGAGTTCCCAGAGGGAAAGTTAAGCAAGATCATTAAACGGTTGATTCTAGACGAGTTGTGCAGGAAGCTATTGAAAAAAGTATGGATAAAAGAAAGAATAATTGGCTCTGAAAATTACTACTAGACCTTTTCAGATTTAGTTTTTGTTAGTAATGAAAAAATGGTAAAGAGGAGAAGGAAAACTAAACATTTAGAGCAAAAGCAAACAAGCCTAAGAGGAGTAGAGAGTCGTCTTACCAATAAGGAGAAAGGTGTTCTTAGCTGCAAACAGAGCCTAAATGTAAAGAAAGGTGTCCTAAGTGGCACGCAGGAAAGGAGTACCCGCAGCAACATACAAGACATAACAGATCATGATCTAGATGAGGAATTTTTAGAGAGTAAATGTTTAAGGGGAGAAGATGAAAATGTGGATGATTATGTGCTGGATTTACAGATGGGGTGATGATGTAGGGAATGACTTGTTTGTAGAAGAGGTAGTGGCCTCAACTTCACAGGACATTATAAAGAATCCTTTGCAAGATAGGATGCTTTCCCCTTATAACATAAAACATCTTAGCAGTGCAGACTGCTGGCCTTTGGAGCATGTAGGACTATTTTATTTTTAAATGGTTAAGGAATTCTTTAGAAAGGAAGTAAGAAGTGTTCTGAGGCTTGAGTGTTTAAGGCCAGTTATAGAAGACAATGTCTGTTTTACTCCTAAACTTGATCCCGAGTTAATAATGAATGGTTCTGTTTAAATAGGCGGAGATCCTTGAAAAGGTCTAGAGAGATCTTTGAAACAATGCCAAGATAAACTCTTGGATGTTTTGGGTCCGTTGGCACGGATTATAGATATGATGGAGGAAGCATATTTAAAAGGACTTCCATTGGATTTGAATTTATTAAGGGGATGGAGCCAGAAGGCTATAGTGTTTTTGGGCAATGCAAATGCTGGCCCTAATACAGAGAGAAGGAAGGCGGTTTTGATGAAGATTAATCCTAAATTAGGAGATTTAGCGGGAAAAGAGGTTAGAGAGAATCCTATGGGATTACTCTTTGAAGAAGATATGGTAAAGAGCTTGAGTAAGTATGTATCAACCTTAACAGCCTTAGATGAAGCTCAGAATAATATGAGGAGATTTTTTGGTGGAAATGTTTTTGGAATGTTAATGTTAATGTTAGTTCCATTTGTAGAGCGCAAACTGTTACCCGAAGGTGTCCTGGTGCTATGTGAAGACCTGCTGGGGGATCAAGCAATGTGGGTATTGACCAGCCTAGTTTGTGAAAAGCCATGTTTTTAATGCCTTCCTAATGGCCATTAGGTTGGTCATGTGTCTCAGGTGTATTGGCAGGGTATTCCTAGCCTTAGCTGCATTGGCTATGAAACATCTGCCACCCCATTTGGCTTTTTTCACAAAGGGGACCACTACCAATTTAGCATCTGATGACCGCAGTGCTCTTTTTGGTGAGTACCATCTGAAATGTTGTTTCAAGAAGTCTGCCCCAGTTCCCTGAAGAGCTTTCAATACCAAACATAGAACCTTGAACTTAGTACGCTTCCTGACTGGCAGCCAATTAAGTTTTTTAATCTCGGCTGTGACCAATATATACTTGGGAGTGCCAGTAAGGAGTCCGGCCGCTGCATTCTGCAGGATCTGTTGTTTGTTCATCTATCCTTCATGAAGCTTGAGGTAAAGACTGTTACAGTAGTCCAGTCTGGACATTATTAACACAGTGACAACCGTTTGTTGTGCATCTTAGGGTAGTAGTGGCATTATTTTTTTTGCAGAATCTGAGGATATACGATGTGGAAGATGCCACAGTGTTCACCTGGTCCTTGAAGCTATGTGTATCATCGATCCACACTCCCAAGTTCTTCACCTTCCTAGTAGGGGTGGGCAGTGGACCTAAAGCATTCGACTAACAGTCAGGGGTCCAGAAAATCGGGTTGTTCCCAAATAGTACAACCTCAGTTTTGCCGGAGTTTAGTTCTAGGCAATTTTGTGCCATCCATACCCCCACCACATTCATACAGTCCTGCAGCCTGGATGCAGTATCCTGTAACACCTCTGGCCGTATTGCTACCACGATTTGGGTGTCATCCGCGTAGGATGTCAAACTGAAGCCAAAAGATTCAATTAGGGGCGCCAGTGAGGACACATAAATGTTAAAAAGCGTCGGACTCAATGAAGACCCCTGTGGGACTCCACAAGGTAGAGAGAATGCTTCTGCCTCAAATTTGTCCAGAATAACCATTTGAGTTCTGTCAGATAGAAAGGATTTAAGTCGTTTTCGAGCCCTGCCCTTGACTCCAATCTCATCTAAAGGGTCCATCAGCATGGCATGATGGACCGTATCAAATGCAGCTGAAAGATCCAGCATGATCAATGCGGCCCTACCTCCCCGATCCAGAATGGTCCCAATCTCTTCTGTGGACTTGAGGAGCGCAGTTTCCGTGCTGTGACCCTCTCTGAATCCATATTGAGTTGGATTCAGTGCCTGAGATTGTTGCAGAAACTGGTTGAGTTGGACATTCATGTTTCTTTCTATAATTTTCGCCGGGAGAGGTAGTCTGCATATAGGCCTAAAATTATTCAGATCTTTGGCATCTAAACTGGGTTTCTTCAGTAGAGGCAGAATGGAAGCCTGTTTCCAGTCTCTAAGGAAATATCCTTCCAAATACATTAAGTTTATAATGGATGTCAGTTTACGTGCCACTGGCTCAGCGGCTAATTTTACTGTGGCTATCAGGCATGCGTCGTACGGAGAGCCCGACTTCACTTTCGCAAGGAGATTGTAGGTATCTGATTCCGTTAGAGGGATAAAACCGTCCAATCTGAGTGTGTCTTTTTTGTCTTCCTTTGAGCCAGGGGTTGGATCACTAGTCGTTCTCTTTGAGGAGTCAGAGAAAGTTAAGAAGATAGCATTAACTTTATCGAATAAGAATTTGGCTATTTTGTTACATAGCTCTTGACTCACTGGGATAGTAGGGGAGCTAGAATGGGCTAAGGTATTAACTGTTTTAAAGAGGTCTTTGGGCGAGTTTTTAGCCTCATAGATTTTATTAGTAAAATACTTTTGTTTGGTAGTTTGTAACAGCTGTTTGTAGTGAGCAAGGCTCAATTTATATTCCATTGTATCCTTGTCTTTGTATTCCTTCCCCCAATTTCTTTCCAGGTGCTTACAAACCAACTTTTGGTCCCTAAGCTCCTGTGAGTACCAGGGCCGCAGAAGAGGACTTTTGCTGGCCAAGAATTTCAGAGGTCCCACTACAACTTTAAATATAGAGGTGGTGGAAGATCTTTCCAATTTGGAAGGATTTTCCCCCCTTAGAGGGGACACATTTCAAGAGCTAGAGGAGTTTGAGCACAAAGCCAAGGAGCTTCCGAATTCCAAGGTGAGTACAGTGACTACTGTTGGTTCTTTACAAGAAAAGGTTGGTGGTTGGTTAATAAAAATTATCAAGGTTTGGGAGAAGATTACATAAGATCCTTGGGTCCTAGAGACAATTCAAGGTTTCAGGACCGACTTCACAGAAGTACCCATAACAAACAGATAACCAAGGGAGTTAATTTTGAACAAGGATCAGCAGTCAGCAACAGACGGAGTGATAAGGAGCAATTGCACAAGTGGGCGAGAAAGTACAAGGCTTTTGTGAGTACACTATTTCTGGTAGAAAAGAAAGACAAGGGTTGGAGGTCTGTAATACATTTGAGAAAGTTGAACAAGTTTCAAGTTTACAGACATTTCAAGATGGAAGGTATCCACCTTTTGCGAGACATGCTGTTGAAGAACAATTGGTTGGTAAAGCTTGATCTGAAAGATGCTTACTTTACGATACCTGTGACGGAGAGCAGTTCAAATGAGAAGGTCAGATTTTGCCTATTCTCGGCACCATGGTGTTTCACCAAGGTAATGAGGTCAGTGGTATAATTTCTGAGAGAAAGAGGGATTTAGATGATTATTTATTTGGACAATATATTAGTAATGTCACAGTGTTTGGAGCAGTTACTGAAAGATTAGGATTCGGTAAGGAACTTATTGGAAAGTTTTGAAATTATTGTGAATAAGGAAAAATCGATTTTGAGGCCCACACAAACATTGGAATTTGTGGATTTCACAATGGACACATTCAATGTGATTTTGACTTTGCCAGCAATGCAAGTGAACAAAATAAAAAAAGAGATTCGATATATGCTAAGGAAGTAATATTTGACTTTAAGCAAACTGGTGAGATTAATAGGTTAGTTATCATCTTCAATTCAGGCAGTTTTCCGAGGTCCTTTATATTATCGCGCTCTCTCGAGAGTGAAGATGGGGTCTCTAAGAAGAGGCTTACGGTATGGCGACAAGGTAAGTCTAGATCAGGAAGCAAAGAAGGAGTTATGTTGGTGGTGAGAGAATTTGGAAGCTTACAATGGTCGAGCCATTTTTGATTGCGTTTCGGATTTTGTATTGGAGATGGATGCAAGTTTGTCTGGTTGAAGTGCTCATTTGGGTGTACAGGAGATTGATGGATTGTGATCACGTGTAGAGAGAGAGTAGCACATAAATTGTTTGGAGTTGACAGTAGGTCTTTATGCGCTCATGAGTTTCAGACATGTTTTGAAAGACAGTGCAATACTTTTGAAGATGGACAATATTCTGGGGTGACTTATCTAAATCGATTATGGGGCAGCAGATCCAGTTGGATTTGGTGACGGAGCTTTGAATTTTTTGTTTAGAACACAAAATATGTCTGAGAGAGGAATATTTGCCTAGGAAGGAGAATGTACTGCGGACTGAAATTCAAGATTTTAAAAAGATTTCAGTGATTGGAATCTGGTTCAGGAGTGTTTCAGGATAATAGATTTGGAATGGGGGCCTCTAGAGGTAGACCTTTTTGAGGGCAGGCTGGCATATTAAATATAGAAGTATTACAGCTGTATGCCAGATCCAGGTGCAGTAGCATTGGATGCTTCTCAACAGAATTTGAAAGGAGAAAGAGCCTATGCATTTCCTCCATTTGCAATGATTCAGAGGGTTTTGCAGAAAGTGAGGAGAGAAATGTCAGATAGTGTTGGTAACTTTGTTTTGGGTGTCTCAAGCATGGTTTGCAATGCTCATGGAACTCAATTGCTATGTACCCTACATGCTTCCAGTGAGCGAAGGGCTGCTGAGTGATAAGGATGGAGAAGAACATCCCATGGTTCAGTTGAGGATTTTGAACTGTCTTGTTTGGAAAGTGTTGAGATCTTCTTGTTTAGCTGGCCTTTTGGTAAAGGAAGAGGAGTTGCACGAGGAATTGTGGGCACCAGGTACACGACGTTGGTATAAAGGAATTTGGAGAGCACGGATATGTTGGTGCATGGAGAGGAATTTGGATCCCATGGAGGCTCTTATAGTGGAGGGGGTGAATTTCCTAGTGAAACAATCTGAGAGAGGACTTAGTTACAGGACTATAAATTATTATAGATCAGTAGTTTCTGCAGGTCATAGTCAGGTTGATGGGAAAAGTGTAGGTAAACACATTTTGGTGTGTAGAGTTTAGAAGAGTATTAGGTTGAGAAGATCTCCTATTGTTAAGTACAGTGTGTTGTGGAATGTGAATATAGTGTTATCTTTGTTGAATTCATGGGCATGTAAAAAATATTTGGATTTGAAGAGATTGACATTGAAGTTGGCATCTCTATTGTGTTTGATTTCATGCCGCAGAGATTCGGATGTGAGGGCGTTGGAGGTAAGTAATAGGTTTTATGGTCCAGTTGGTGTAATGTTTAACATTAGGGAAAGAACTAAGATAATGTCGGAATCAATTTCCTATCCAAAGTTTGAAAAATGTAAGAAACTTTATGTGGTAGACTGTATGAAAGAGTATGAGAGTAGAGTGGAAGAATTTAGACTGGATGGGATAAGCCAATTGTTGATTTCATTTGTAAAGCCATTTAAAGCAGTAACATCAGCAACTATTGCAAGATAGATTAAATGGACTATGGAACAAGGTTTAAAGCCCATTCTACGAGGAGAGCATTGGCTCGCAAAGCATTTTAGAATGGAGGAAGATTGGAGGAGATTATGAAGGCTGCTGATTGGTCAAATGCTAGTATTTTTGCACAGCATTACTCTAGACCACTTGAGCATGTGGCAAATGTGATGTTGGAGGGCTACCACCATGCATAATGGTAGTCCCCGGACTTGTAATGAAATGGTGATTCTCCACGTGAAATGCACAGAGAATCTTAATTTCATTAAAGACATGGAGGTTAGAATTATCCCGCAGTCCTCTCCCTTTGAGGATGTGTTAGACCTGGCATTCTTGGCGAGGTTTCTCCTGACTTTTTGCCTCTGCCTCATGTATTTTAGACTATGTGGAGGACTTCGTTTTTGCTTATTTAGGTGCTCTGGGCACTTTGCCACTGCTAATCAGTGCCAAAGTGCAAGTGCTCCCTGTGTAAATTGTAATTCTGATTGGTTCTCCATGATTGGCATATTTGATTTACTGGTAAGTCCCTATTAGAGTGCACTGTGTGTGCCCTGGGCCTGTAAATCAAATGCTACTAGTGGACCTGCAGCACTGGCTGTGCCACCCACACAAATAGCTCTTTCAAATGGGACTCAGACCTGCCACTGCAGGGTCTGTGAGTGCTGTTCTAAACTGCCATGTCAACCTTGCAAGTTCACCCACTTGCCAGGCCCTAGCCTTCCCTTACATGTAAGGTACCCCCAAGGTAGGCCCAAGGTACCCCCACGGGCAAGGCACAGTATATGTGAAAGGTAGGATATGTACTGGTGAGTTTTATGTCCTGATAGTGAAATACTGCCAGTTTTGTTGTTCACTATTGCAAGGACTAGCTCTGCCATAGGCTAACTCGGGAGCTGCCTTGTAACATTTTTACAAGTGTACCTTTACATTAGGAACAGCTAGAGAGTTGGAGTTTAGGCTCCATGAACTCAGAATTCAATAACTCACTTTTTACTGAAGGTGATTTTTAATTGTGTGTTTGAAAATGCCCCTTTAAAAAAACGTGGCATTTTCTTGTTTAACAATCCTGTGTGCCTGTGTCTGTTTGTGTATTCACCATCTGGTCTTGGAGTGACAGGAGCTGGGGATGTGCATTCACTAGATAGTTACAGGGGGTGTTGTAGCGTGTCCTGCCTGTCCTGCATGACTCATAGCCGGGCTGAATAGACCTTTCTGCATTTAGAGTGGTGGGAGGAGTTTTCACTAGTACCGGAGTAGGCTGGGTTTGCTTTACACAATGCTGTCTCCACCTTCTCCTGTAGTGATGCTGGACCAGGGAGGACAGAACTGGTTTTACTGAGCAAGAAAGACTTTCTGAACAAATACTTCAAAGGGAAAAAGGGGTATAAGTAGTAGACCTAAAACCCCATAACTTTAGATTACTTCTGGAATCAAGAGGAACCTCTGACAAGGAGAAGGGCTGAAGAGCTGTGAGGAGGAGTACTGCCCCTTTGCTGTGTGTTGCTTTGCGGGGTTGGCCTGCAGTTGCCTGCTTCCGAATTAACAAGGACAAAGAGTGAACTTTGCTGTGAATCCTGCTTGAGAAGATCTCCAAGGGCTTGATGTAGAGCTTGCATTCTGTTCTGAAGTTTCAAGGGCATAAAGACTTCACCTGATCCGATGCCATCCTGCAGGCGATAAGGGCCCAGGGAGTACTGGTGAGCTCCGTTTGAACTCGCTGCACCCCCCAGTGCTGAGTGCCATGTCCAGAGAAACGAACAGCGCTGGTTTTGGCAGTCAGAGGCCGATGGACATGGAGACGCGTGCAGCCCTCAATATGGTGGAGGAGGGCTGTGACTAGCGGCTGAGCGAGACCCATTGGTACCGGAGGCCTGCTGCCAAGAGAGGCCTGGAGCCCGAGACTAGTGGCAGGGGCTTTGGAGTAGCGATAAAGCTACCCCAGGGGTGCCTCATGGACAGACCCTACGGTGTGAAGGCCGGTGACCCTGTGGCACTGTGGGTGCTTGAGGCCGACGGGAGGCCTGACTTTCTGGTACGAGCTCAAGAACAGCTCCTGGATCCAGCATGCCACCACCACCATCGGCCTTCTACCCCTAAGGCCATCACCAGCTCGGAAATCCTTCCAGGCCCAAGATCACTGCTCGTGAGTGCAACAGTACCCTGAAGTCCTGGCTGAACAAGCGCCGCAAGAACCCCAGTAAAGGAGAGAAGATCATGCTCTGTAATATATAATTGTCCAACCCTAATCACTTCAACTCTTCTTAAAATGTAATATTGAGTGAATTTGCAACTTGTATAGATGGATCACTAACCACTAGCATGTGTAATTGACTCATAGACTTACTACCATGCCTATGTGATTTTAGAGTTTATCTTTTTGTATCCGTTATGTTATTCATGTACTCTGAAGTCCTTATGTAATGTATCTGGTTCTAAGTAATGCGATCTGATACCATCAAGGAAAGTTTGTGTGATATAAAAACGAATAAATAAACCTACAGCATCCCTGAACTCCACTGCTGGGAGTTCTGACCTGCCTTGTGGTGCCAAACTACATTCCTGGGCATTGGAGGTTGTTTTGCTGCTCCTTTTGGTGATAATCCATGCGTCGCCCTTCCAGCGCCTGTTTTTACTGTGCAGCACTACTGTGCAGGAGCAATTTCAATGCACCGCTGCCATGAGGCCAAAGAAATTGCTGCAGCGCCTGCCTGTGGTGCGAAGAACCGCTGCGCGCTGAGTTCTGCGCACTGATCTCTGAAATCTGAGACCACTATCATTACTCTGACGCTGGCCTAACTGTGCACCTGGAACAATCGACGCATCACCTGTCTGCAGCTGCAGAAATCGATGCAGCGCCTGGATTTTCTCATGCATCACACCTATGCGCCAAATCTGCTTCATCGCTGGCGCTGCAGTAAGAAACTGATGCATCACCTCCCCGCACAGTAAGAAACTGATGCATCACCTCCTCTCCAGGAAGAAACCAACGCATCACCTTCCCTGCGTGGCAGTAAGAAACTGACGCATCACCTCCCCTCAAGGAAGGAAGTGATGCATCCCCTTCCCTGAAGTAAGGAATCAAAGCATCACCTTCCCTGCATATAAGGAACCGATGCATCACCTTCCATGCGCTTGTTTTGCTTGTGAGTTTTGATGCAACCCAGGTACTTTGCACCAAAAGTGACCGATACATATTTTTCTATGGACAGAACTGCTTTTACCTTTTCAAAATCATATTTAGAGTTGTGTACATTGGATTTTTGTCATTTTGGTCTTGTTTGGTTTAGATAAAGATACTTTATCTTTCTAAACTGGTGTGGTGTTAATTTGTGGTGCTTTCACTGTGTTACTGTGAGTTATATACAAATGCTTTACACATTGCCTCTGTAGTTTAGCTTGACTGCTCTGTGCTGAGCTACCAGAGGGCGAGCAAACACAAACGTAGGTGTGTACTTTACTCATTCTGACTAGCATGAACTGTCCCTACTTGTACAGGGTGCATACCACTGCCAACTACAGACTCCCATTTGTAACATAATGCATAAAAAGAGGAAAGAAAAAAGAACAAAAATGTTGGATTCAGAGATTTAGAAGGTTAATAAAGATGCTTTATGTTGAAATATAGTAATGCTTTGCATGGAAAGAATATTATTGTTTATTATTGTTCTAGAGAGTCATCACTGATGTTCCAAGGGCCGGAAGATGAGCAGATTCATGGATTGGAAGAACAGACAAGCATTTGAAATTAGTTCCTGCCGATGCCTAGAGAAAACCTGGCAAAACCAGAAAACCACAGAAGCACGGAACAACCACAAGAGCACCCTGAAAGAATACAACGCGCCTATGAGATACCAAACGGACCTTCTTAAGAGACAAGATCCAGACCAACACGACCAACACCAAGGAACTGTTCAACGTCATACAGCAGTTCACTAAATCCCCCAGCGAAGCCACGGACATCACACCCTCCCAGGAACTCTGCGACAAGCTCAGCACCTACTTCCACCAGAAGATCAAGGTCCTCTACAACAACTTCAGCGAACAAAAGCCGGACAGCACCCCCCCATGCCGCCGATGAGCCATCCATCATGACCTGGAACCCAGCCACCGCCGAACACATCTCCGCGACCATGAAGAAAACCCAGTCAGGAGCCCCCATGGACCCCTTCTCACCACACATATTCCACAGGGCAGCCACTGCCATCTCATCCGAACTAGGATGGACCATCAACGCCTCCTTCTTATCCAGCATCTTCCCAGATGACTGGAAGCGAGCGGAGGTTTAACCCGTCCTCAAGAAACCAACGGCAGACCCAACAGACCTGAAAAACTACCGGCCCATCTATCTCACTGAGAGACTTGTAAATGCCCCACTGACCGCCTTCATCGAAGAGAACTCCATCCTGGATGCCTCCCAGTCTGCATTCCGCCGCAACCACAGCACCGAGACCGTTCTCCTCGCCGCCACTGACAACATCCGCATGCTACTCGACTAGGGACACACTGCAGCCCTCATCCTTCTAGACCTCTCTGCAGCCTTTGACACCGTTTCACACCGCATGCTCGCAGCCAGACTTCACGATGCAGGGATATAAGGAGCCGCCCTCGACTGGAGCCAATCCTTTCTCTCCAGTCAAACCCAGAGGATCAGACACCCTCCCTTCCTCTCAGAACCCACCGATATCAACTGCGGAGTGCCCCAAGGATCATCGCTCAGCCCAATGCTCTTCAACATCTACATGGCCCCCCTCGAAGCCATCGTCAGACAGCATGGGCTCAGCATTGTATCCTACGCTGACAACACCAAGCTCATCCTCTCGCTCACGAAGAATCCCGAAGACACCAGACTCTGTTTCCAGGAAGGAATGAAGAACGTGGCAGCCTGGATGAAGGACAGCTGTTTGAAACTCAACTCAGAAAAGACTGAAGTCCTCATCCTCGGACCCTGCACCTCCACCTGGGACAACATCTGGTGGCTCACCGCCCTCAGAAATCCACCCACCCCTACAGACCACGCATAAAACCTCAGCATCATCCTCGACTCCTCCCTCTCCATGAACCGCCAGATCAACGCCGTTGCCTCCACCAGTTTCAACTGCCTGCGTATCCTCCGCAAGACCTTCAAGTGGATCCCCCCCGACTGCAGAAGGACCATCATTCACGTGCTCATAACCAGCAGACTGGACTACGGCAACGCACTCTACGCCGGGATCAACAGAACCCTGCTACACAAACTCCAAACTATCCAGAACGCAGCAGCTGGAGTCATCCTTGGGACATCGCATCAAGAACACATGACCCACCACCTATGAGATCTCCACTGGCTCCCCGTTGAGAAGAGGGTCACCTTCAAACTCCTCATCCACGCTTACAAATCCCTCAATAACATCGGACCCAAATACCTCAATGAGAGAATATCCTTCCACATACCCAAGAGGAACCTCCGCCGACCTCACCCTGGCAGAGGTCCCCCGCATCCGCAAGAACAGAACAGGCGGGAGAGCCTTCTCCGACATCGCTGCCAAGACCTGGAACGAGCTCCCCGTGAACATCAGACGCTCCCCGACCCTGCACACGGTCAGGAAGGACCTCCCCTCCCCCTCCTCCCCCCAACGCCTTGAGACCCTCACGGGTGAGTAGCATGCTTTACAAACCCTTGATTGATTGATTGATTGAGTTGTAGGGCTTTGCATTTAAATGAAGAAGAACATTCCAGGAGGGGTTTATTTATGCACTGGAAAAGATTCAAATTCTAGACTGTTGGTTGTTTTGTGATGTTATGTGTTTCTTTAAACTGCTGCAGGAGTTGCATTAAAAGGATTAATGTATAATGGTAGCCTTTGTGTCTTTAATGAAATCCAGATTCCCTGTGCATTTCACTTAAAGAATCGCCATTCCCTACATCTATGACTAGACCATGTTTCTGTAAGTTCACACTTCTTCATTCTTACCAAGGCTTGGTATAGCAATTTTATCTAAATCTTGTACATCTATCACAACACAATTTAAATGCACTACTTTGTGTGTGTGGGTTGAGGGGGTGGGGGAATGGGCTTTCCAGACAGTCTTCTCTTTAGAACAGTTTTATCATCTCAGTTAATCTTCTGTAAACTAAAAACTCGGCCACTGCGGTGGTGTGATTTTTCAGCAGCTCATCAGATTCTACAAGTCACCCATCTTCCTCATAGCAATAGCTGGTTAGACCATTTGGAATCTTGTAAGCCTGGTATGCCCATAATCAGAATGTTAGGGTCCTGGCCTGTGCATGTCTTCTTGAGGCATCTGTACCAGCAATATCTTGTCACTTTAAACAATCAATGAAGGCTCCCTAAAAGCCTTTTCAACTTCACATAGATTCCCCATCACAATGGTACCTTCATGGCAAGGTGAATGTCAGATCCATCTACCATCCCATTGTAGTTGAGCAGTAATATAGCAGGGTTCCTATTCTGGACCTCGCAGCCTGCTTTCAGAATGTGGAATTTGGAACTAACTCAGGGTTACTCTGTTTCTATCAGAGCCCCTTATTAATTTAAACCAGAATTGACTTCCTTGAACAGTTTCATGAGCAGTAGCACAAATAAATTATCAAAATAGTACCAATGCCATTCTTTACTTATTGACAAAGGCAATAATGTCCAAAAGGAGACATTACTTCTAATAGATAAAAGTGCCCTAATATTGGCGGCTATGATTTCCAAGTCTGCATGATAGCTCTGGAACCCAGGTTTCTGAATGTATTGGGTTCCCATCTAAGATTTCTAGCAATTAGTTGTGTTTCAGATGCTTATAAGGGTGGTCTAATTGGAAAGACATACGATTTGGTCCTCTTATCATTGGGTTTAGCCCGCGTCTGGCATCCTTGAAGTAAATCTGTCTGCAGCCGCAGACCGTGCAGGTAACAGTGGTGGGGCTGGGGGATTCTGACCGACGATGCTAAGGCAAAAATAAATAAATAAATAATTTTCCCTCGGCATCGTCCGTCGGAATCCCCCCCACCCGCCCCACCACTGTTTCCTGCACGGACCCCAGCTGTCAGTATGTCATCCACATGCAGCAAGATCAAGTGGGCCATGCCAGATATATAAATGCTCCTTCCACAACCTTTGGAGTGCATGTCATTAGCAAAAGGTTCCATTGCCAGAGCAGACATCAACAGAGATGAGCAGCATCGCTATTGCATGCCCCTTCGTATACTCTTGTACAGAGATATACTTTTATAGAGGGATTGTAACCTATGGGCACTCTTACTTTTGGATCCGCATATGTTTTTTTAAAATATGTTTATTGGTTTTATACAAGCTAAACATGAGACACATACATTAATCCCATCTCAATCGTGGCAATTTGCTTTCAAACAATACAGTGCCATACATGAATCAATAAAGGGTTGTACCGACCACATGACTATCTTTTACATCTTGGAGGCACACAGTTTCTCGTACCCATTGTCGTCGCTTCCTGAGGGCACAACATTGCAGCACATAATACATACAGTACAGTCTCAGCTCTACAAGTCGCTCTGGAGGCCAGAGGGGGTAGCATCGTGCACCACAGAACCGGCGCTCACCTCAGTTGCATCCTTGTTCGCTACATATGTCTTATACAGAGCCCGGAAGTTTTTAGTCCTACTACGGGGTGGTAACATGTTACTATAGTTTTCAGTTTGGGTGCAACAATACATCATATCTCTTGACCATTGAGTCAGTGTAGGAGGGGGTCCACGAAACCATCACATTGCCACACATCTTCTTGCTATTAATAAGCCCATATCTATCAGCCTTCTCTTTGCCTTAGGGATAGGTTTGGAGTACCCAAGCAAAGCAAGCTTAGGATCCGGCATTAATGACAGTTCCGTAACTCGGTTCAATTCAACAAAAATCGGTGCCCAGAAATGAGCTATCCCTGGACATACCCAGGTTAAGTGAAAAAAAATCAGCAGATTGCACATTGCACCTATCACATGTAGACGCTTCTCTTAAGCCATATCGATACAATTGTTCTAGAGTGTAATAAACTCTATTAAGAAATTTAAAATGTATTAATCTATGTCTTCCTTTTAAGGATATATGCTTTGTGCTCATGCAGCAGTATGTCCATATTTCGTCTGTAATATCGCTCTGTAAGTCTCCTGCCAGGCCAGTCTAGCTTAAGTGTATTCGTACCTCCTACTAGATATCAAGATGTGATAAATCCTAGACACCATCCTAGCGGGTGTTTGCGCTTTAATGAGAGTAGTCAAGGCTAGCACCTCAGGGGGCTCTGCCATGTCATCTCCTAATAGCTCACTAAGTGCGTGCCTAACTGTGGAATTTAAATTTAGCGAGGAGTGCAGGTGCGTCCTCTACCATGTCTCCCCATCTCCGAGTAACACCATCAAGGAAGAGGTCAGCGATGTGATGAGCATCAAGCGACTGTAGATCTGTTAAAACCCCTTTGTCCATACATGGTGTGAGCCATCGGCACCATTCGAGGCGGGCCACTGGGGAATACAGTATGTTCCCTGCCTGTAGTTTCAGTAGATAGTACCAGGCGTGCGTAACTGTGTTAAGCAAGTTAATTATCCCCGTACGCCTATCAGGGGTTGCAAACAACAAGGACGGAAGAGGCTTAGGAACTGCCACTATTGTTTCTATCCGGACGTGTGGTATGTCGAACGGTCCATGTATCCAATAGTATGCCTCAGCACTCTGCGCAGCACTATAGTATAGGTCCAGATCAGGTGCTCCCAGTCCCCCCATTGAATACGGCAGTGTAAGTATTTGCCAAGTGACGCAAGCTTGTTTGCCCGCCCAGGCCAGGTGCATCATAAGGGACTTAAGGCGTTGAAAAAACACTCGCGGTAATACCATAGGTATATTCGTGAAGAGAAAAAGAAAGTGTGGTAGTATGACCATTTTCATGAGGGACACTCTGCCCATCAAGGACAATTGGAGGCTAACCTATCGGTCAATGTCGTCCTCTAGCTTACTAATTGCCACACCATTATTTGCCCTGAAAACCACTTCAGAGTCTGTGTGTAATTGAACCCCCAAATAGCGCACCGCCTCTGTGGACCACTGTAGTGGGTATTCGGGTTCAAAAAACGTTGTGGCGGGTGTTAGGGGGAACATAATAGATTTATTCCAGTTATCACAGCCAGACATGGAACCAAAGACCACAACCTCCCGCAGTATCAGGGACAGGTTGGTCTCGGGATTGCGGACATACAATAATGTGTCGTCTGCGTAAGTGGAGACGATCAAGTTGTAGTTCAGGAAAGGTATGCCTCTGTGACTATGATACTCCCTAAGAGCACAAGCCAGGGGCTCGGCCACTAGGGCATATAAAATGGGGGACAGGGGGCAGCCCTGTCTCGTACCTCTGGATATTTCGATAGTGTTAGTGACCAGGGAGCCAATTTTTATAGGGGCCGTGGGAGAATTATACAACACTGCTAGCAGCTGAATAAACACCATGCCTACTCCCATTCTAAGGAGAACCTGCCGCAGGAAGGACCATTCGACAGAGTCGAACGCCTTCTCCATAATCTAAAAAGACTGCTAAGGCGGGTATCTCCGGCCTAGTATGCTGCAAACATCGTACAGAAATTGTACATCAGGTTTCTACCCTGGTTTAACCTGCCTGCTCCAGGGCCACCAGAGTCGGCACAAGTGGGATTAATCGATTGGCTAGTATTTCGCAAAGATTTTTGTATCAACGTTCATTAGGGTTAATGGGTCGATACGAGGCACAGTTATCCGGACTATAGCAACTATAACCGCTTCTCTCATTGAAGGCGGCATCATGCCAGTAACATACATATCTTCAAAGAGCGCTGTCAATTGTGGCAACAAAAGGTCGAGGAACGCCTTGTAGAAGGCTACTGTTAGGCCATCCCCTCCAGGTGCACTGCCCGCCTTCATGTTAGACAGGGCAAGCAGTATTTCCTCCCTTTCAATGGGCTGCATCAAAAAATCCAGATGCGTGTTGGTCAGCCACGGTAACTTAATATGGGTTAAATAGTCAAGTATGTACTCGTCCGAACTGCTACCTCTCGAGGCATATAATTCTGAATAGTATTGTCGGAATTGCTCCGCAACCTCCGCTTCCGTCATTAAAGTGTGTCCGTTTGGAGTTCTGAGTTCTGGGACCACCGTCTTGTCTCTGCGCTGCTTGAGGAGCTGCGCAAGCACTGCCCCGGGTGTTTGCCTTCACCATAGGTTCGGGCAGTGGCATATTTGCCCAAGTATTTAATCTCTGTATCTGCCTCCGTTTGGTATTCCTCTAGGGTCTGTTTCAATTCTAGGGCGAGTGCTTCACCAGGGCCAGCTAGCAGGGATTTTTCCAATGCCATGAGTTTGCACTCTAGATCAGCCAGTCTCTTACGGATCGACTTAAGGACACCCACATGTTTGGATATCGCCACCCCTCTTATATACACCTTGAACACTTCCCATACAGTTTGGAAGGAGTCGACTGAACCCACATTTTTCTCAAAGAACAGTTCAATAGCCGTGGCCATTTCTTCCTTAAAGACAGCGTCCAGTAGGGAATAGGGAGGAAATCGCCAGGTGAAGGGGGGAATACGCATCGTAGGAGAGTCAAGCACCAATAAAAGGGGGGAATGGTCAGAATAAGTACGAGGAAGAATCGTACAAGTCTTAATATTAGGTATATATAGGTGCCTAGTCGCAAACCAGTAGTCGATCCTAGTATGGACATCATGATACGCAGAGTAGTGTGTGTATCCCCCTTGTCCCGGATGTCGCTGGCACCAGACATCACACATGTCCAACCTGACCAAAGTAGCATCCATAATTTTAGCCGAAGCCATTATGCGTCTCTCCGATCCGCCAGCCCTGTCCAAAGTTGGGTCTCTGACAAAATTAAAATCTCCTCCGCATAAGAGTTGCCCAAATGTGCGCCGGAGTACCAGGTCCGACAATTTACTGTAAAAGTCTGGATTATCAAAATTCGGGCCATATGCATTCACCAGAAGCAAATCCATACCCTTCCCCACCTAGTGATTACATATCTACCCTCCCCATCAGTCTCTAAAGGCTCCAGCTTGAACGCCTTTTTAGGGTTTACCCACGTAAGGACCTCCCTAGCATGTGTGGTAAATCCAGCCGTATGTGTGTTGCCCTGCAAACCTCTAGTGCGTAGTATAGGGCTGTCCTGCGGGAGGTGCGTTTCCTGCCATAGTGCGATTTCTATGTTGTGCCTGTGCAATTAGCTTAAAATCTTGCGAACTTTTCTATAGTCATTTAAGCCACGGACGTTCAATGTGAGCACGGTAACAGGGTCTGGACAATCATCCCTGCGGGACCTAGTCGTATCTGTCATGTGTTTGTGCTAAGCATAGGTGCCACACTACTAGTATCACCAGTCTAATACATCTATGGTACAACTCATCGCAAAGTGCCACCGCAAAAATAAGTGTCAATGAAAGTCTCAATACATACCCACCCACCACCCACGTCAGGCTATTCCCAACTGCGCCTGATCGACAATTTGTTCCCCACCCTACCCCAACCAAAGACAAAAGAACTGGTACAGTTTTTCTCAAACAGGTTGCAATATCCCAGCATTCCCCGTCCCAACTTAAACAACATCAGTGTATTTCACACGAGGGCAGATGTTGCGCACAACAGAAACACATAAGCAATGATCTATCCTAGAGCACAGCGCCCTCAACCTCCATTATGAACTAGCCTTTGCAACCAAGACATCACTCACATTTTCATATTTTGTGAAATGCAATGAGGCTTCCAAGGGTACAACCCATGCAGCGCCTAACTCTTCCATCGTGGAACCATAGATCAAGACCACTGTAACCAATAACCAGTCTACCGATAACTCGAAGTTTGGCGGGATATAACATGGCGTAGTCTATATTTAGGTCTCTCATCTGGCACTTGTACGGGGCAAATTGTCTACGCGCTTCTTGCACATGTGCAGTGAAGTCTGGCTACAAGGAAATGCTGGACCCCTCATATTGTAGGGATTCCTTGGATCTTGCAGCAGCTAACGCCGAGTCGCGGTCTCTATAATTCAGCGAACGTGCTATTATGGGCCACGGCTGCGCCACAGGAGGGGGGCGCGGGCCCAACAATCTATGTGCCCTCTCCTCCACAAAAATGTTAGAAAAAACTTCTGTGCCCAGTAGAGTGGTCAGCAGCACCTCAACAAACTTTTCCATTTTGCCCATTGGAGTAGATTCCGGGACCCCCGTGATGCGCAGATTATTTCGGCGCGAGTGTGCTTCGAAATCTTCGGCCTTGTCTTAGAGGGTTTGGAGGGCTCTCTCCGCTTTTAGGTGGCTAGTATCCAGAGATGTTTGTACCTCTTCCACCTCAGTGATCCTGCGCTCCGCCATGTCTATTCTCTCCGCATGCTTGTCAATTCTTTCGGACATTCTGTCCATGCGGTAGGTGAGAGCGTCAATTTTATTGCCCAGTCCTGCCAGGCTCCCTTGAAGATTTTTTTCCATTGCGATCAACATGGAGCGGATATTGATGGAGCAGGGTTTTTACTTTAAACCCAAATACCCGTTTCATTTTCGTATGTTATAATTAAAAGTACTACTGACTAATTATTAATTACTAAAGATTTGTCGAGTCTGGTCTAATCAACCTTATTAACAGAAGAATTACACGTGGGAATGCTATTGCATGGCTAAAATATTAAGTGAACTAAGTTGGTGAGCAATCTGACAGAATAGATGTTGCTTATGTGATGTTATGTTGTTTGCGCTTATAATTAATATGCATTAATGGCTATTGATGTCGCAAATGGCTAGATAAATACATACACATAAGGGTATTAGTAGGGGAATAACACTGTATAATCATTTTCATGCAGTAATTGTGTTTGGTGTTTCTTTTTACTTAAGTTGACCATTGTGGCCTGCTAGAAAATGGCTACCACCCGCAGCCTGCATTTGAGTAAATGAATAACTGAAAGGAGGCTTCGCGCTGACTGCGACCTTGCCCTCCTGCTGAACTGAAAAGCCATGATCATGACGACAAATCCGGGAGAGATGCCAAATGCCCCTGAACGTGAAGATTTGTTACTAATCCAAATACCGACATGATGAACTTATAATGGTCCCACGAATGAGATACATTTTATCCTAAAGAGACATCCGTAGAAGTAACGAATTAGTTATGGACTCCTAATTTCTATTCATTATTTGAGACTATCAATGCGTAAGAAAAACTATCACTGTATCCCAATGTACCAAGACGACATAATTTCCGCCATTCGACCGTTTTGTAAGATATGATTGCAACATGTGGAATGTAAATTTGGTATAAATATTAGTAGACTAGAGAGGTCTAGCGCCAATTCTTCCCGAACCAATGATCAGAGGTCCCGATGCTGAAGGAGAGGACGGTGACTCTACATGACGGCTAGAAACTCTAACTATTTTGCTGAGGACCGGTTCTGACTTAGGATCTGACTTTTAGCCAGAATAGGTAAATATGAGAGAAATGAACTTGCATTTAATTGGCTTTTCTTACAATTTTAGATAAACAAAATTCTGTTTGAATTACTGTGTCAGGTGGTTATTTTATTGTCATGTTATTTGAATATTGAGTGTAATATGATGTTTCACCAAATCTATAGCAACTAGTTGATGCCATTGACCTCAAGTTATATGCAGATTGGTTAGGTAAAGAAAAGTGTTTCCCCTTATACATAGCACGGATAGAGTGGTAGGATGAATGTTAGTGTTATGGGCCCCACTAGCGTGTGATGTGTGTGTGTGCGTGTGACTGCGAAATCACTCCGTCTGTGGAAGTAGAGGGGATCCGGAAGCTCCGATCTGCACCAGTTTCTTGGTAGCAGAATGATGGTTAACTATTGTCTTGATCTGGTGAATTTGCGTGTATATAAGCTTATTGATTATTGATTGATATTGATGTTTGCACTAACACTGTTTGTTGAAGTCGTATTGAGTTTTGTGTAGTGTGTACGGCTTCTGGGACGTAGGAAGTCGGTGACAGTTCCGTAGTAGGGCAGAGGGAGTGCTGCTCTCGGAAAAAGGCGGGATTGTTAGCCCTGTATGTAGACAGGGGAAAACGTGTGACAATTGAAGTTGCGCGTCGCATTGTCTGGGTTCGATGAGGTAGCATCGCCGTGTGTTACCATTAGAAACGTATTTTCTGTGTGAGAGAAGTGTATATGATAGCGAAGGTTATCTGTGAAGTTCTGGCCTTAGGTATCAGGGATCCTTATGGCATTCCGATAACGCTTATCACTAGAAAGGTAATAGATATTCTCTGAGCTTGTTAGAAGGGCAGAGCAGAGGTAAGTGCTGCTTTGTTAACGTGTGATATAATTCTGTAGTAGGACAAACTGTTCGCTGTTCTCGGGAAAGACAGAATTCTGTGTGAATGTACTACATTTTCTGGTGTGAAAGTGCGTAAATGAGAAGGCATTCTGGTTAATTGTGAAACTCTTAGGAGCATTCCGGAGAAGACAGTTAATTGGTGCTTGTTAGAAGGGTAGAGTAGAGGGATGTGCTACTTTATCAACGGAAGTAACGATTCTGTAGTAGGGCAGAGGTAAGCGCTGCTCTCGGGAAAGGCGGAATTCTCGTGGGAAAGGTCTTTTGCTGTTCTGTGGCTAGCGAAGCAGACAATGGAGATGTTTGTATGTTGTAACTAACAGACTCGTAGAAGTTGAAACAAAGTCTACCGAGTAGTTTTGTAAAGGAGGGGTAGACGGGAGAGACAGGAGACAGGAGCAGAAGCTGCTACAGCGACTGCTGACCTCAAGAAGACCGCGCTGTGATTGGACAGTGGGTTAGAACGGCGGAAGCACGGTGATTGATGTGCTAGTGTACGCCGCGCAAGGATTGGGAGAAATACAGGGTGACGTAGACGCTCCAGGATTGGTGCGTTGGTGTGAGTCGCGCTGGGATTCGTGGACTGAGTTAGTGACGTAGACGCTCCAGGATTGGTGCGTCAGTGTGAGTCGCGCTGCAATTGGACAGGAGATCATACAGTTGTAGAAAGACAAAAGGGTTGCGGAAAATCAGAAAATGTATTACCATGCTGAGGAAAAGAAAAAGAAATCCTTGTTTAGTAAAGTTAAGAACTGGTTTGACAAGGATAAGGATATTGTGACTAGGGAAGGACAGTTACTTCCTTCGATAAGAACCCCCGCATCCTTCATGGTTGCGAAATATGGGTATCATACCTGTATTTGGTTAGACAACTGGGTAAAGTATACTAAAGAGGATGGAGTTTTAGCGTTCCCAGAGCATGGTTCATTTAATCTGGCCATAATGAGGAACTTACGGGAGAGGATGATGGGCCTAGAGCCTCGGCCTAGGCCAACGCAGTTTGAGGCATTGACTGAATGGGAAGATGAAGTGCATGAGCGAGAAAAGCAGAGGAGTGGACGAAATTACAGGTATATGTTTGGGCGAGAGTATGATCGCGAAAATCATCATGATCGGATGAGAAGATGGCGAGATGCCAGCATGACTGAGGGATTATATCCTGTGAGAACTGCAGAGGAGACAGAAGGGAGAAAGTGTACAGAAAAAGAACATAATGTAGAAACAAGGAGGTATGGGGCGAATGAGTCTGGTGACGATGTCTTAGATGACATGTTCTACAAAAGACCACCCCCGTATAGACGAGAACCAGAGGTAGGAACAGCAGTTACCCCAATGAGAGACACCCTGCGGATTATAAAGACGGAATTTATGACCCCTGAGTTGAAAAGTAGTAGTTCTCTGGCGGAAAGAGAGAGAGAGAGAGAAAAAGAGAGAGAGAGAAAGAGAGAATGAAGTTGAGGATGAAAAGACCAGAGAACTAGCAAGAACAACATTTGAATTGACAGAGAAAATCAGAGAACTGACTAAAAATCTTGAGGCCGTTACGGTGCCTGTGACAATAGGTCCGGTTATGCCGATTTTCGACAAGCAGAGGACTGGCGAAGGTGGTTTGACAGTTCCATATGTAGGCAATAGATTGATTGTTCCTCCAGAGCAGGCAGAAATGAGAAAGGGAGAAAATCAGTGGAGAACGGGAGAAAATCAGTGGAGACATACCATATGTGGAGGAGAGTTGAGTGTGCAGACTAACTCAGGTTTGAACTCTGGATGTGTGGAAGGGAACAGAGGATCGATCTTAGAGCCGCAAAGAGTGACAGAATCAGGGGGTGCAGAAAAATCCATGGGAATAACTGCTGAAGACTTGAATGATTGGCTGAAAGCTTTGCAGAGGAAAGAAAAAGAATCCCAGGGAATTGATGTAGCTAGGCTACGTATGGAAATGGAGGAGCTAATTGTAGGAACAATCCCTACAGAAACGCTGAAAAATTATCAGGAAGGGGAGATTCTATTCCTGTGTAAGAGTATCACATGGAGAGCAAAGAACATACATGACAGATTGAAAGGAATAGCCAGTGAAATGGGGATCGACATGGACAAGGTAAAAGCTTTACAAAAGCCTTACCGAGTGGATTTTACAGATAAAGACATTGAGAATCTGAATAATGCAGGCCGAACAGGACAGATTAAGGAGATGATTGCTTTGCTGAGAAAATGGGGAGATGTGGAAAGATGGAAAGATAGATGGTATAGAAAGCGAGAGGATGCAGCAGACAGAACTTACTCAACATTCCCCCTGAAAGAAAAGGAGAAAGCAGTGACAGCTTATCCCATGAAGGAGATTCCAGGAGGAGGGTACGTACATGTCCCATTGACCAGACAAGATATTTTGTCATTTACAAATGATTTCCCTCGACTAAGAGAGAAGCCCGTCGAGTGGTATAGACAGGTTGACAGGTTTGTGAAGTTGTCAAAAGTGCTGTGGATCGACCTGAATAGTCTGTTTGATATAATTGTACCAGCAGACCTGTGGGCTGAATGTAAGATAGTCATAGACTGGCCCACTAAAGAATACCCAAGAGATCCAAAGACAGGAGCTCCAGACCCGGAGGTTATGAAAAAGTATGAGCAGGTTATGGCTTTCCTGAAAAATAAGACTGGCAGTGTGGAAATTTAGCGTGCAAACTGAACATTATCTGCGCCATCTTGCCTCTCCCCAGCGCCACGCATAGCGAATGCACGGCCGCCATTTTAGGCACCCCACTCTCTCTCCCCGCTCACTCTCGATCGCCAGCGCTTTCCCCTGGCGCTGCGAGCATCCCCCGCGCGCTGGCCACCCCCGCTCTCTCATACAGGCCATAAACCCTCTCCTTCTGCGCGACCCTGCTACGGAACCACTTCCGACCGACAACCCATACATGGTCATGCCTCTCCTTTTGATAACCCCCTTCCTCTGCGCCCCATTGTCCGAACTGGTCCCAGGCCATCACCTAGCCCTGCGGATGCAGTTTATTGCCCCTACTGTAAGGGAAACACCCCACATCAAAGGGATTACAGTAGATCAAAGCCCCTACTCCCTGAGACCCGACCGGTCACACACACCCCCCAGGAATTGGCGGAATACCCTGCTGCGCAATAGCCATCTCCTACTGTGGGTGGGGTGAGAACTTCTACTGTATCTATGTGTGGGATCGGATCTGAACCGGGGCTTCAGGGGATATTCCCCCATACATCAAGGGAATCTCAAGAATGTACTATGTGTAATAAAGCAATAAACCAGTGTATAAGAGACCAGGTCTCAGAGATGCAGTTAGAGCACCTCGTGACGATACCTTGCTGTCTGATCTGATGTGTTCTGCTCCGACGGAATAAAACTTTGTTTCCTGCCTTCCAGTCTCCGGCGCCTGCCTCTTTCATTGGTAAATTATCGAGTGGTATAAGAGGCGATTACCGCCGGGCAAATACTTGAAAGGTTATCGACTGAAACTGCCGCTACCATTTAACAATTGGCGTCCCAAACGTAGGGCCCATCAGCGACACGTGGATCCAGTGGGAGAGGTCCCGACGACAGAGTGAACGACTGCAACGATCGGGAGAGCTCCTGCCCAATAGACCCTCGTCTGGCAGCCGATCATCCGAACTTCACTGATTCCGAGCAGACCTCTCTCGAGTGATCTACGGTCCTGACTGGGAACCATCAGGAGTGCCGCGGCAAATACGGAGAGTAGAGGACGATCGGGCGCTGGAGGCGGAAGACGAGAAACTGTCCACGCGGTCCGGGTAAGGTCGTGATACACGACAAATTGAGAAATAATTGATTGATTGTTTGAAGCTTTGGAAATACTAGTATTGCTCATTGATTGTTCTTTTTGAGATATTCGCTGTCTACAAACGGGGAGGAGTAGAAATACTCTCTCTCTCTCCCTTTGCAGATAGTGAAGGGTAGGTAACGCAGACTTTTGTCCCCGTTGAAACCCGTCGTGCCTATCTTTATCTCCCCATTGATTGATTGTCCGAACATTGATTGTTTTGAAGAATAGTGCTTTTTGAATTATTCTCTGTTTGCAAATAACGTAGAATAGGAATATTCTGTCTAGTCTTTGCAAATAGTGAAGGATAGGTAACGCAGACTTTTGTCCCCGTTGAAACCCGTCGTGCCTATCTTTATCTCCCCATTGATTGATTGATTGATTGTCCGAACACTAGTTGTTCGATATTGGTTCTTTGGAGGTATTCTCTGCTTACAAATAACGAAGAATAGAGATATTCTGTCTAGTCTTTGCAAGCAGTGAAAAGATAGGTAGTGCTGACTTTTGTCCCCGTTGAAACCCGTCATGCCTATCTTCTCCCCACTGATTGGTAGTTGGTTCTGCCCGGACCGCTTATTAGAGGTGAACCACCCGGCTCCACTGGAAGGCACCCCTAATAAGGACATGTTCACTAAATATGGACTAGTCGCCGTAGCTTATAGCAAGCTGTGGCATAAATATACCAAGAAGGACCCCGAAAGTCAGTGGCCACTGATGGGATCCTTCGACGACCATAAGATAGAAGCGCTAGAAATAGCTCTGCGTAGCAATAAGACGACGCCTACTATGCTTGACAGTATCGGCATGTGGCGCAAAGAAGCAACGCAACGGAAAAAGAGGGAAGAAGTAAAAGCAGAAAAGGAATTACGAAAGGCAGCTCACCTTGCCGCTAGAAAGTTAGAAGAAGACATAAAGGAGAGAAGGGAAACTAAACTAAGACAGGAGCCCGAAACCTCAGGCCAGTACGCTGTTAGGACCCCTTCATTGCTCTATCCTGAGTTGTCCTCCAAGCAGCGAACGAATGACGAATTACTGTTAGGTCCCCCGATCATTTACATGCCCCCTCCGTATGCACCCTCCCAATCAGTAGTGCAACACCCACAACCCCCGAACACGAGCGAAAACAGTACAGGGGCCTCGGCCCTCACGGCCTCCGCGCCGGCTGAGCCTCTTGTGCCGAACCCAACGTCGACTACAACGCTAGACGACCATGAGATAGGAAAGAAAGAGTCCACCAGAATGAATCGGCTAGCGAAGGATGAACGAACAGGAATCGACAAGATAGTAAAGGCACTGGTAGGATCCTTTTTTTTGACCTTACAAAAACTAAAATAACGCTAGGAGTTAGCCCTTTGTGGGACATATGAAACCAAGGGAAGGAGTCAAGCTCACGGTCGAGACGACCACGAGGTAGCCCGACTCCATTACTCTCGCTGCCTAAACATGTCTGCCCTACTGCCCACCCCGCCCAATAAGCATGACAAAATCCCGCACAAACGGAAGCCTGCTGACACCCACCATCGACGTCACCAAACTAGGGCTAGATCGCGCACAATTGGGCTATGTTATTTTTCCGATTGCACAGTAACCTCCTTGTGCTCGTCATCAGATTGCAAATATGTACAAACACTCCAACGAAGTAGTATAGTTATAACATTTTAATAACTTATAGGATATAACAAACACACCAACAGGGTAAACAGGTTAAAACACGTTTTAAAACAACTATTTACATGACAGTCTGCTGCAACCTCCATCCCAAAGCCTTAACGTCCACGTGACACCGTCCTCGCCTCTCCTTCCTCGAAATTGCAACATTGGCCTGTTTTGGGCGGTTCTTTTAATCGGCTTTGGGCTATAAAAGCCATGCAAAAATCCATCGACCTCAGTGGCGGACGACTGTGCGAATAGGCCGGAGGCTATACGAAGCGCCGAAGTTCTGGCAACCCCAAGGCGGAGCCCGCCACGCTGTGCGGGCCTTTCCGCTTTCTCTTCTTCTTTCTTTAATGAGGGCTGATGCCCTGGCGGGGGGAGGCGACGCAGACGGGCCTCCCCCACCTCCCCAGGTGGAGGCTCGCCAGGCACCCCAACCATCTTTTTCATCGGCCTGCTGAATTTCACCCTGGCACGCTGTGCGGATCTTCCCATTCTCTTCTTCCTCCAATAACGGAGGGGTGCCCTGGCGGGGGGAAGCGACGCGGACGGACCTCCCCCACCTCCCCAGGTGGAGGCTCGCCAGCAGATGAGGGCACCCCAACCGTCTTTGACTCACCGGCCAGCTAAGCTGCACCCAACCGTCTTTGACTCACCGGCCAGCTAAGCTGCACCCAACCGTCTTTGACTCACCGGCCAGCTAAGCTGCACCCAACCGTCTTTTTCATCGGTCTGCTGAATTGCACCCTGGCACGCTGTGCGGACCTTCCCATTCTCCTCTTCTTTTAAGGGCTGACGCCCTGGCGGAGGGAGGCGACGTGGACGGGCCTCCCCCGCCTCCCCAGGTGGAGGCTCGCCAGCAGACGAGGGCACCCCAACCGCATCTTTCACACGTCAGCCAGCTGAGTTGCGCCCTGCCACTTCATTCGCCGTTCGGCTGAGCCGGCGCCCCTGCACGCGGCCGCCAGGCAACCACCCAAGCACCGGGTTCACCAGGACTGCCGCTAGCACCCGACGTGAGGAGTGGGCCCCCGCAGCAAGGTAATCGGGGACCTACCCCGGTGGTGATACCATCCAAACTGCTGTCGTCACTGCTACTGGAATCACCCCGGTGGCAGTACCATCTGAACTGCCGCTGTTACTGCTGCTGACTCCTCTCCGGTGACTGTACCGAAGAGCTGCTGCTACTGCTGCCCTTGAACTCCGGCGGTCGACTCCTCCGGATCCAGGCCTAAAGCCCACCGTGAGACAATTCTGGACTCGAAAGCTTGTCTGCTTGGGCATGGGCCCCACCCTTGACAAGATGCTCCCCTCAGCCTTGCAGAATCGGCTGGAGTCATTTGACACTCGACTCCCGCGGACTTCCGGTAAGGACAAACCGCCGCCATTGCTCTTTGCCCCGGACGGCAGCCACCTTGCCTCCGCTTAGTGCAGTGAGAAAGACTGGTTCGAAGCGTTGGCGGAAGAACCCGCCTCCTGCCCCGCCCCAAGAACGAACCATGGCATTTCTACGGGGTCGCAGTGACGCCATGCTGACGCAAAATTGACGCTAACGAAAGTTCTCGAACTACTGAAAGGGATTCTGGTCCAACAGCAAATTCATGGAAAGACTTAGACTGTACTCTGGCCCGACTTCGCCCCAAGATGGCGCCGATGTAGAAGAGGCCTACACACCCTTGTGGCGTCCCAGTCACGTGACATTTGTGTTAAACAGATATATATATATATATATATGCAATGCTTCCACACATGATGGTCGGGGAGGGGCGGCAAGGGAACCGACTTTATGCCATAGTAGCGTTGCTCATGACACTCGACGCCTCCCCACCACGTGGCCGGCCTGAACGGTTGTAGGCCCGTATCTTGTATGCTGACATTGTTTTAAATAAAGGGTCTCTTGAAAGAATTACGGAATCAGTGCCATGACTAATCACATAGGTTGATAGAGATCTCTTCATTTGAATAAATGATTGTTACCCCCAAGCAATAGAAAACAGATAATGCAGTCCCCATTTGCCTGAATCTTTTTTATTAACGGAATTTGTACCCATCACACCTATCTTTTCCAAGAGTTGTTAAACCATGGTCAACCATAGCTCAGGGTATATGCCGAACGCAAGGTATGGTATCTTGCACCCTAATACACGACCGATTGAGAAATGCATATATGACAAGGGAACCCGAATTTAGGAAATGAAATAAATTAGAGCATCTTTGTCTCGGACAAAGAGAATAATAGGTCTGTGGTATCACCCATTCCTGCGACTAGCTTGATACGTGGTAAGTAGAACTTTTTCGTGTCTGCGCGCGCTGGGGTACTTTGAATACTGCACATCCCCTCCCCTCTTTTTTCCCCTCTATAGGTCACAACGAAGTTCCGACTGAAGAGTGGAATGGACATGGACCGCACCGAGTTCAATATCAGGGAAAAATATAGACAAACGTTGTGAGATAGTGCGTAAAATTACAGACCACCATTAGGAACATGAAAAAGTGTATGATATGATTGTGCGTGTGTACTACGATTATACGGCATGAATGTGTATGCGTTTTATATTTGGGTCACTTGAAGAGAGCGTCACTGTATGATTGAAGCGCTCGTCCACCGATCAAAGGGAGGAGAATAAAAGGGTCCGACACCCCCTAGGATAAACTACAAAATACTGAAAGTACGCAGCATAGAAAAAGAGGACAGGAAAGGAGAGGTCCCGATGCTCAACGTAGCCCTGAGTCTCCATCTTAAGTTTCTGCACTTGATGCATGTACTGTCACACCCTATCCGGCATTTGTGTGTACGTGATCACCGAATTTATGTCTTTTCCCCGCTTGTGTTTTCTTACATGGAACAGACCCATGCTACTCCATGTTGTGTGTGCACCAAGTGGCCTATTTTCTTACCCATGTCTCTCTCGTTTTGTGTCGTATGTATGCCAAATAGCCTACTTGATGCACATCTCTCTCTCTCTCTCTCTCTCTCTCTCTCCCTCTCTCCCTCTCTCCCTCTCTCCCTCTCTCTCCCTCTCTCTCTCTCTCTCTCTCTCTCTCTCTCTCTCTCTCTCTCTCTCTCTCTCTCTCTCTCTCTCTCTCTCTCTCTCTCTCCCACTCCCACTCCCTCCCTCACTAAAAAGCCTTCTTACCCTCTTTTCTGTTTGAATAAATTAACGACACATACCTTTTCGGTAAGTGTATAATTGGCCTGAACGCGGTGGTGTTCGAACAAATTGACAGAAACAAAACGACCATACTTTACCACGTTACTACCTCTCCTTTTTGCAAATGTTGAGCCTAATCGGCTGAGAAAGAAAGGACAGGTAAGACGACTGATGTCCCCCAATCTGACCCTCAACACGGGGACTATATGTCAGTGGTTTTTGTTTTTAAGGGACACCATCTCCACCGCCCAGAATTACCCCCGCCCAATTACCCCGAAATAGAACGTCTAAAGCACCCCGCCCTCCCAAGATAACCCCAGCCCTATATTAGCCGCCTCACTAATAATACATCGCCTAAACTGTTAAAGGGTTACCTATTGTCGCCAGCAAAAATAATGCTTAGCCTATGTTCCTCCCCGAAATGGATACTCGTGAACCCGTGACAGTAGCACCTCGCACTTTCTTTTCATAAACTTAGCAGTCCTCAGAAGGAAATATATATTAACAAAACTTGTGTTGAGACGAACGAGCCTCTGCCGGAGAAGCCGGTTCGAATTTTTAATAGACTAGAAGGTTGACAGATGTCAGGCTTCCTGCAACCAGTATCGGGCGCAGGAATCGGCACCTAGGGGGCCAGACGATGGACAGAGACACCCACAGAAACTTGCACCACAGCAATGATTAATAGATTAGTAACGCACACACTAACATCAGAGTTAAAAGACACCAATCATGCAGCAACCGATAAAAACATGTCCGCAACTACTCGGTGGTTGGGAGAGAGGATGAAGTATGTAAATGTCTTCCCTGCCAACTCTCTAAGACTTTTGTTTCTTGTACCCATTTAAAGATAACGTGCTGCCATCGGAAGGGAGGGGTCGGACGTGACGCACAGCCTGGCTGCAGACCTTGGAACATCTATGACATCAACCAAGGGGGAGGCTACGAAGCAAAAAGGGCGTGGGACGAGACACCATTTTCAGGATGATAAGCGCGAGGGGCTACATCGAGACCCCCTGCTCACCGACCAGCGTGCCTGAAGTCCCAACCCGTCGGGCCCGATTGATGGGCCCAGTGCTGGAAGATTCTGCTCCCCTTGGTCCACATTTTTGATCTGATCCCACTCCACCCCCTCTTCCCTCGGCGTCCCGAAGCACGTCCCACCCTTCTCTCTCTCACCATCTTTTATATGGATTATGAATCTGACCTACCCACAGAAGAACAAAAGGCAGGTACCCTGTCTCAAAGTACCTATGGTGAACTGTGTTAAGGAACAGGGCTGTGATCGGAGAACAATGAATGATCACACCCTGCAACGTGAGAAATTGGATTTGAGCTGGACCTTAGCTCCACCGCCGGTGCTCAACAGTGCCAACGAAAGAAGAACAACAATGAGAGCTTACCAGTGATAGCTCTTTATCAAAAGGACACTGGAAAGAAGAACCCATGTCAAAGTCGAAAATCCTCTCCCAACCACCTTTTTATACTAACTATCTTCTTATCAAGTTTTTATGGTGTTGCATCAATCACTTCCGACTGTACACTGAGAAGTTAAGGAAATGTAACTTTGTATAGTAACATCCATACAACACCAGCCATGTACACGACTACACTGTAACTCTGTATGTACTACCTCCCCGCCTACTTTATCACCTGTAAATAACTATAAGCAAATGTGTCAGATTACTCCTGCATGCCCTAAAAACTCTGTATCTTTAAGGAATGTACGAAAGACATTAACGATATTATAGCTGAAGGTTAACGAAGAATAAAATGACGGCTAGACAAGCTGGCGAGATATGTTAAAAGGGAGGACTGTGGAAATTTAGCGTGCAAACTGAACATTATCTGCGCCATCTTGCCTCTCCCCAGCGCCACGCATAGCGAATGCACGGCCGCCATTTTAGGCACCCCACTCTCTCTCCCCGCTCACTCTCGATCGCCAGCGCTTTCCCCTGGCGCTGCGAGCATCCCCCGCGCGCTGGCCACCCCCGCTCTCTCATACAGGCCATAAACCCTCTCCTTCTGCGCGACCCTGCTACGGAACCACTTCCGACCGACAACCCATACATGGTCATGCCTCTCCTTTTGATAACCCCCTTCCTCTGCGCCCCATTGTCCGAACTGGTCCCAGGCCATCACCTAGCCCTGCGGATGCAGTTTATTGCCCCTACTGTAAGGGAAACACCCCACATCAAAGGGATTACAGTAGATCAAAGCCCCTACTCCGAGACCCGACCGGTCACACACACCCCCCAGGAATTGGCGGAATACCCTGCTGCGCAATAGCCATCTCCTACTGTGGGTGGGGTGAGAACTTCTACTGTATCTATGTGTGGGATCGGATCTGAACCGGGGCTTCAGGGGATATTCCCCCATACATCAAGGGAATCTCAAGAATGTACTATGTGTAATAAAGCAATAAACCAGTGTATAAGAGACCAGGTCTCAGAGATGCAGTTAGAGCACCTCGTGACGATACCTTGCTGTCTGATCTGATGTGTTCTGCTCCGACGGAATAAAACTTTGTTTCCTGCCTTCCAGTCTCCGGCGCCTGCCTCTTTCATTGGTAAATTATCGAGTGGTATAAGAGGCGATTACCGCCGGGCAAATACTTGAAAGGTTATCGACTGAAACTGCCGCTACCATTTAACAGCAGAGCAAAAAGATTGATGAGATCCTGAGACATGCGAAATACTTCAGTGATGAGATTGAGGCAAAGCAAAGGAAACTGAAGGAAAAGGCAATGTGGGCACAGGTGAAAGTTGCAGAAAGACAGGAAGCTCAGTTGGCGGAACAAGCAAATAACCCAGGAAATAAACCCAGATTTGGTTCAGGAAAAGGGAAATGAAATATTGAGGAAGCAAAGAAAAGGTTTCCTTGCCACAACTGTGGAAAATTAGGGCACTGGAAATCCGAGTGTAAGAATCCACCGTCTACTAATGATGACAATCCATCATTGAATTCACAGGTGCAGAGTGAGGGGTGTGGTCAGCATCAGCAACAGCCGAAGGCTGTTAAGCAGCAGAATCAGGTGCCAAAACCACCCTTGCCACAAAGAAGAGGATCTCAGAAGTACAGCCAAGATTCGGGGTTCTACGATGAAGAGCAGGTAAACAAGCCAAAACGCGCAAGCGCTGTGTCACAATATTGGCTAAGGAATGAGGGAAGCGATTCTGAGGGAGAATTCTGACGGTGCCGAAGAGAGGAAGAAGAGTGCGTACTTGGCGCAACTCTAGAAATAGACCAGGCAGGACCCTTTGTAGATGGAAAAATCAATGGTGAAAGTGTTACTTTTCTAGTTGACACAGGAGCTGCAAGATCAACTGTCAGGTCAGCTGATATAAAGAATCTTCCTCTCTCGGATGAAGCAATCCAAGTAGTTGGTGTGTCCAACACACAGATAAAAACTCATCTTACTGAACCAGTAAGAGTTAGAATAGGGAAATTTTCAGAAATGCACCGATTTGTGGTGTGTGATACTAGTCCCGTGAACTTGCTAGGCAGGGACCTGCTGTGCAAGATGAATTGCACTATTTTCTGTACTCCAGATGGAATAACCTTTGAAACACCAGATGAGGATGTCCTATACAAAATGACCATGGATAACAGGGAATGTGGGGCTTTGGGAACATATGCTGTGTTTAATCCAGATGCATTACCCCCAGAATTAAAACAGACAGTAAAAGCAGTAGTTTGGGATTTTACTGGAGAAGATGTGGGCCTGATGAGAAATGTAGATCCAGTAAAAATTACCGTAAAAGAGGGAGTGGTTTACCCAAACATTCCACAATACAGACTGACACCTGAAATAATTGAAGGAATAACACCCATAATTGAGAAAATGATCCAGCAGGGGGTGTTAAGAGAAATATTGAGCAGCCCATGTAATTCACCAATAATGGGACTGAAGAAACCTAATGGAAAGTTCAGAATAGTACAGGATTTGAGAAAAATTAACAAGATTGTTGTGTCATGCTGTCCCATTGTGCCAAATCCATCAGTGATTTTGTATCAGATTCCCCATGATGCAGAATGGTATACAGTAATTGATTTGTACCATGCTTTCTTTTCAATCCCGTTGCATCATGACAGCCAGCCGATTTTTTTATTTAGATTTGGAGAGCGAATTTTGGCATGGTGCCGAATTCCACAGGGGTATACAGAGAGCCCTTCAATATTTAATCAATTGCTGAAGAAATCTCTGGAGAGTTTAACAATGCCTGAAAATTCAGTTTTGGTCCAATACATTGATGACCTGCTTGTGGCATCAAAAACACGAGAAGCCTGTGAAGTAGACACCATTGCTCTACTGAATCACTTGGCAGATGGAGGATTAAAGGTATCTCCAGCCAAATTGCAATTCGGCAAAAAAGAAGTCCAGTATCTGGGACATAACATTGAAAAAGGCCTGAGAAAAGTGACCATTGACAGGATTAAAATCATTAGAGGGATGAGAGCCCCAATGACACAAAGAGAAGAGAGAATGTTCCTGGGAATGGTGGGTTACTGTCGTCAGTGGATAAGTAACTTTTCCTTGATTGCCAAGCCATTGATTAAATTGACAAAAAGTGAGGTGAAAGACCCATTGGAATTAAACCCAGAGGAAATGGCAGCATTTAAAGAGTTGAAGAACAGGCTATGTGAAGCTCCTGCCCTAGGAATGCCAGATTACGAAAAAGAATTTGAGCTGTACTGTAGTGAGAGAAATGGATGTGCACTTTCAGTGTTAATCCAGAAACATGGACGTCTGAGAAGGCCAATTGCATACTTCTCATCAACACTTGACCCAGTAGCTGTGGGTTTACCAGGTTGTCTGAAAGCAGTAGCTGCTACATGCAGAAGTCTGGAACAAAGTGAGGGAATCATAATGGGATATCCTGTACGGGTATTCGTACCTCATGATGTGGCAATCCTTTTAACAAGGAGCCGGACACAGTTCATGTCTCATAGTCGGCTGACTAAATATGAGAAAGTCATTCTTGGTGCAACAAATGTGAGCCTTGATAGATGTGTAAGTGTGAATCCAGCGACACTGTTGCCTGATGCTGAATGTGTGGGAATGAGGAATGAAGTTGATCATGACTGCTTGGATGTGCTTGATTACTGTACAAAACCAAGACCAGACATAAGAGATCTGCCAATACCTGAGAGTGATCATGTGTAGTTTGTGGATGGATCTTGCTTGAGAACGGATGAAGGAACACTGAGTGCCGCATATGCTGTGTGTACAGTTTCAGGAGTTGTGGAAGCATCACCTTTGAAAGGAGTTAAATCCACTCAGGTGGCAGAATTGGTGGCACTAACGAAAGCCTGCAAGATTGGAAGAAATGTGAGAGTGACTGTGATGACTGACAGCCAGTATGGCTTCGGAGTTGTCCATGATTTTGGCCAGCTATGGCTACAAAGAGGTTTCCTGACCTCAAGTGGAACTCCCATAAAGAATGCTGAAGTGGTTGGAAAATTGCTAGAGGCGATACAGCTGCCTAAAGAACTAGCAGTTGTAAAATGTGCTGCTCATGGTCAAGGTGATGATTTTGTCACCGTTGGGAACAAATTTGCCAATGACATAGCACAATACTGTGCAAGGAATAATCATTCCATTAATCGGAGTAAAGAAAGAGAAATGTCTTCTTGTTCCTTAATGTTTACTAATGCGGTGGGAACATGGGAGGAAGTGAAGCAGTTGCAGGATGAGGCAGGGGATGAGGAAATGAAAGATTGGGTGAAAGCAGGTAGTGCACCAAGGGAAAAAGACCATGTGTGGGTCTATAGGGATGGAAGACCAGTCATGCCCAATAGCATGTTGTCAACAATGGCAAGGATGCATCATGGCCAAGGACACTTGGGGAGGGATGCTATGATAAGGGCCTTTAAACAGACCTGGTATAGTCCAAAATTCAGGCTGATAGCAGAGAGTCTCTGTCAGAGATGTCTGATATGTCAGCAATTCAATCCTGGAAAGAGAACAGTGGTGAGCCTAGGAACCATAGGCAGGGAGGGAGGACCCTTCACAAGAATGCAGATAGACTTCATTGAAATGCCCCAAGTCAACAGATTGAGGTATGTCCTGGTGGTGGTCTGTTTGTTCTCAAGGTGGGTGGAGGCATATCCAACAAGGAGAAATGATGGGATAACAGTGGCCAAGCTACTGTTAAGAGAATTCATCCCAAGGTATGGGTTCCCAGTGACCATTGAATCAGACAGAGGAGGACATTTTTATAATGAAATCATGGGTTTGATCTGTGAAGCATTGAGTGTACAGCAGAAGCTACATTGTGCTTACCGACCAGAGGCTTCTGGTGTAGTTGAACAAATGAATGGTACCATCAAAAACAGAATTGGCAAAATGTGCCTGGCAACAGGAATGAAATGGCCCGATGTCTTGCCTCTAGTCCTGATGACAATTAGGTCTACTCCAGACAGAACAACAGGTTTGAGTCCACATGAAATTATCATGGGACGTGCTATGAGACATGCCTTTGTACCAGTCAACAAGCTGATGACTATAACTGATGACATGATTTTGGATTACTGTAAGGCCTGGCTGACGCAGTTCATTCTGTGTTTCACCAGGTTGGAGAAGATGCCACCACACTTGAAAAGAAACCAGCCCATGATCTGAGCCCAGGGGACTGGGTAAGAATAAAAGTCCACAGAAGGAGGAATTGCCTGGTTCCAAGGTGGGGAAGGCCAAGACAAGTCATTCTGACCACAACGACTGCTGTGAAGTGTGCTGGAGTGAAAAATTGGATACATGCAAGTCACACACTGAGAGTTCCAAATCCAAGAGACGGCACTGGAAAAGAATACTTTGAAGAATCAGATTCCAGTGATGATGCAGACAGTGAGGCAGTAAAAAGGAAAAAGAATCCTGAAAGTGGGGAAAGTGAGTCAAGAGAAATTTTCATCCCACCAGAGGAAGTTCTAAAAAGAACATTACAAACTCCTGAGACGAGTCCAGATTCTGAAGAAGTGCCTGAAGTTCCAACTGACAGTGACAAACACAAAAAGAAAGAAAGAAAAGAACATTCCAACAGAGGTAACACCTAAATCAAATGAGATAATTGGACAAGTTCCACCTGAGATAATTCTTGAAGAAGAAGGGACAGAAAAAGAAAGAGAGGGACAGATTGCGGAAAAACCCCGAGGAGGTGTGGGGAACATCAACAACAAGCTAGGTGAAGGGACAAGTAGACAGCAAGAAGATTGCGTGTCGGAGACCCGAGGAGGGACAGAAGTAGGGAAATCTCAATTGGTGGAAAAAGAGACTGTTGGAGAAAAAGAAGCTGTTGGAGAAGAGAAAACTGTTGATGAACAAGAGGCAACTGAGACAGAATCTGATGAAAGTGAAAATGAGATACATGGAGGACGAGTTCTGAGAAAGAGAACTTGGATTGGAGAAAGAAACAATAAAGAAGGAAGACAAAAGAGAAATGCTAAAGGAGATCTTTGGCCCAACAAGATAAAGAGACTGAGGTATCGACTGACACGAGTTAACTCTTCGAAAGCTGAACAAGTGAACGAAGTGTCAAGTCAAAACCCAACGAAAGAAGAGGAAACAAAGATATCTGAAGGAACTAAAAGAATCAGAAAACCAAACCAAAAGTATAAGTCACCAGAATGGACGTATGTGGCACTGCCTGAACAAAGAGAAGAGGCAGACAGTCAAGGAAGTCCAGAGGAGGCTTTACTGAAAGTGGTTGATGAAGAAGAAGCAGTGGGAATCCTGAGAGTTAACTTGTCCGACATTGGAGAAGAGACGGATGTTCAGGACCTAATACAGTTTGATGATGAAGAAACAGTGAAAAGTGATGAAAATCCAAATTGAATAAATCCAAAGAAATCATTTGGAGAAGAAAGGAAAAGAAGTAAAATTAAAACTAGTAGATTGTAATAATCTGTTGGGTACTTGCTGCCCTAAAAAGTTCGGTAGTGGAGTAGAAGAGGCTAAGTCAAAAGACACGGTCAAATTAACAAGATGGCTAACACTGAGAATAATCAAAGTAGATGTACCTTCTTGAAAAGATGGTGCAAGATGTGCTGCTGCTGTACAGGATTATTAATGCTGCTTTGGAGCGTGCTTGCTCTACTGATCTCTTTTAGAGTAACAATAGACACTTTAGAAGGACATACTGAGAACAGGACTAACATAGGGAAGAGTTCACAGAAGATAGTTCCAACTAGAACTAGCAATGTATATATACATAAGGATAGGTCTATTAATGATTTTTCTAGCAATGTGTTTTCAAAATTTTTGTACGAATATGTAAAGACAATGGATGTAAGGGATTGCTACGTCTGTATGCAATTACCTGCTTCTGTTTCGGAGGGAGTGACTTATCATCACCTTCCGGCTACGTATGGAATTTCATGTAGTGTGTTGATTAGTATATTCTATCAATTAGGGAGATTAGATTATAACATGTCTAATGTAGATAATATTCTTGGGCAACTGCCTATGAATAAAGAACTGAATCCTGCAAAAGAAGCTGACACTTTAGGCGAGATTTTTTTAGAAACCAGAGAATTAACATTAGAATATGTTTTTAGAAATAATTTAACTTGCAGTTTGAAAGAAGAAGAGACAACTTTCCTAGACATGGTTGAGAGAAGAAGGTTAAACATGCACAAGAAAGCAGAAGGGCATAAAATGAGTGAAACAATGTGGGATATTGAGAAAGAAAAAGAGTTGAAAAATGGAGCCAGTCCAACTGTGGCTATAGATGCACCACAGAAAGGCAAATTATGCATTACCAGGAAGAGATCCCAGTATGATTATTATTTCGTAGGGACTAGTGAGTGCCAGGATACATACTTTATTGCAACCGGATTGGGATTTAGAGGAGGAGAAGATCCAGTTTTTCCGGGAGTATATTATATTTGTGGGAACAAGGCTTATTACCGTTTGCCTGACCATTGGTTTGGCACATGTTATGTTGGCCTGGTCTTTCCAAAGATTTTTCACATGGATAGAGTAGACAATGCTGAACATACTAATCCCTTAACACGCTATAGAAGAGAAACATGGACAGAAATTGTAGGAGATATTTTTGGAGCTTTAATTCCAGCAGTGGGAATTTCATTGAATGCATTTGGCATTCGGAAGCTGTCAACAGTGGTAGATCGCTTGTCATCAAGCACCGCTGAAGGCTTTCTTTTGGTGAATACTGAAATGGTTGCTTTACGCGCTATGGCGATGCTAAATCGACTTGCCCTTGACATTCTTTTGGCAAAAGAGGGTGGAGTCTGTGGAATGCTGAAAGTTCAACATTGTTGCACTTACATTCCTGACGAAAGCAAAGATCTAAAAGTCTATATCAAAAATATTACTGATTTGCATGAAGAATTAGTACCACTGGAAGCTGAAAGTATCTGGACTAAAATGGCTAATAAGATGATTGCTATTAAGAATTTTGTAGCTAAAATAGGTAGTACCATTTTTGGTAAGATATTATTTCCATTAACATGTGTAATTGTTGCATTATTGATTCTTAGATTAGGGTGTATGTGTTGTAGATATAGAAGAAATAAAAAGAAAATAATAAAAGAAAATGTTAAAAAGAGTCAAAAGAAACCAGAAAGAGATCCACAAGAAATAGAATTAGAAGAATTGAGAGAAAGCATGTATATAGAAACTAAGAGAGAAGATGATATGGAAACAAGAGTTTAAAAAAATAAACAAGAAGACATTTTGAATTTCTTCAAAAGGGGAAATTATATTGATTTTGGGGTTTTGATTTTTGTGGTGATATCACCAAAGGTGGGATTGATGGAGCAGGGTTTTTACTTTAAACCCAAATACCTGTTTCATTTTCGTAAGTTATAATTAAAAGTACTACTGACTAATTATTAATTACTAAAGATTTGTCGAGTCTGGTCTAATCAACCTTATTAACAGAAGAATTACACGTGGGAATGCTATTGCATGGCTAAAATAATAAGTGAACTAAGTTGGTGAGCAATCTGACAGAATAGATGTTGCTTATGTGATGTTATGTTGTTTGCGCTTATAATTAATATGCACTAATGGCTATTGATGTCGCAAATGGCTAGATAAATACATACACATAAGGGTATTAGCAGGGGAATAACACTGTATAATCATTTCCATGCAGTAATTGTGTTTTGTGTTTCTTTTTACTTAAGTTGACCATTGTGGCCTGCTAGAAAATGGCTACCACCCGCAGCCTGCATTTGAGTAAATGAATAATTGAAAGGAGGCTTCGCGCTGACTGCGACCTTGCCCTCCTGCTGAACTGAAAAGCCATGATCATGACGACAAATCCGGGAGAGATGCCAAATGCCCCTGAACGTGAAGATGTGTTACTAATCCAAATACCGACATAATGAACTTATAATGTTCCCACGAATGAGATACATTTTATCCTAAAGAGACATCCGTAGAAGTAACGAATTAGTTATGGACTCCTAATTTCTATTCATTATTTGAGACTATCAATGCGTGAGAAAAACTATCACTGTATCCCAATGTACCAAGACGACATAATTTCCGCCATTCGACCGTTTTGTAAGATATGATTGCAACATGTGGAATGTAAATGTGGTATAAATATTAGTAGACTAGAGAGGTCTAGCACCACTTCTTCCCGAACCAATGATCAGAGGTCCCAATGCTAACGGAGAGGACGGTGACTCTCCATGACGGCTAGAAACTCTAACTATTTTGCTGCGGACCGGTTATGACTTAGGATCTGACTTTTAGCCAGAATAGGTAAATATGAGAGAAATGAACTTGCATTTAATTGGCTTTTCTTACAATTTTAGATAAACAAAATTCTGTTTGAATTACTGTGTCGGGTGGTTATTTTATTGTCAGGTTATTTGAATATTGAGTGTAATATGATGTTTCACCAAATCTATAGCAACTAGTTGATGCCATTGACCTCAAGTTATATGCAGATTGGTTAGGTAAAGAAAAGTGTTTCCCCTTATACATGGCACGGATAGAGTGGTAGGATGAATGTTGGTGTTATGGGCCCCACCAGCGTGTGATGTGTGTGTGCGTGTGACTGCGAAATCACTCCGTCTGTGGAAGTAGAGGGGATTCGGAAGCTCCGATCTGCACCAATATCACCCTCCCCCATGTCAGGTGAGTGGTCCGGAGCGGTATCCTTATCATCCACAGTAGTCACGGGTTTTTTACTTTCTCTGGTCGAATGTGAGCTTAGGTTGATTTCTGTCAACCCTGCCCATTGTGCGTGGCACTGTACAGGCAAACACAGGCTTGTCAATAGTATATCGGCTTAGTCTGTAGAGAGGGAGCTACAGCAGGATATGAGGGGCGCTCACTACCTCTTTACTGTTGTCGTCCGCAGCTCTTTCCAAGTCTCCAATTGCCCTCAGAACCTCACTAAGGTAGCCGGGGAGAGCTCAGTACAATATTGCCAGACAAATGTTGTAGAGTGCGTTATGTCTCGGTGGGAGGGACAAGTAGTATGATAAGTAGTGTGAGGAGGCTTGTTTGTCACCCCCCAGCTCTGTGCACGTTCACTGACTAACAGTAATGCAGCGACTACGGCCTCCTCTCCAGGCTGGAGCACCCCTCGATAGTATAAGACTGCTTATTTACGCTCCCTGCTGGCACACTGTAGTCACCAGCGCCCCTTCATTTTCCTCCCTGAGTATGCACTCACCACGTCTCCGCATCCGAAACTGTCGCAGGAGTCCGACAGCGGCCCGATCCCGGATCAGTAGCGCACCACCCTGTTAGCAGAAATCAATGCCGGGGCCAAAGCAGCAAATCGCGGCAGCTCGCAGGATCTGATCACGGAGTTTGGTGCCCGTCCCAGGCCGTATATAGCCCTCCGGGTGGCCGGGGAGACTGAGTGTCGCGGGCGATTGCTGTGCTCCGAGTTATGCCCAGTGGCCCCCACCATAGGCCGGGGTTGCAGCGTGCTACGTAGGCCTCCGCACGGCGCTCCGTAGTGTAAGCGAGTCCCAGAAAACATTACCTGGAAGGCAGTATATCAGTGGCTGGAAGGAGCGGCAAGTCTCGAAGAGCCGACCGCAGCAGATCTCCGGGTCTGAGCGCGACAGCTAGGGCCCGTCTCGGTCACCCGTCCCCTTCCAGATGATCGAAGGGGCGCCGTGTGGTGGGCGTCCGATCTGCGCCGTGACGTACTCGTCCGTTCTCACTTTAGGACGGGGGAACAGTGCGGTGAGTAGGCCTCCGCCGAGCGTCTCGCAGCAACAGCAGTATACGAGTGATCAGAAAGGTCCTAAATAGCTCAATCTGGCGCCAGCCTCTTTTAGTGTCAAGTACAGCAACGATAAAAGGTTGACGAAGGCATAAGAGGGCGAATAATGGTCGGATTATGTGGCGGCTTCACGGAGCCGGGTTTCTAAGCTGCCATCTTGCCGTCCGCAAGCTCTGCCCCCTTGGATCCGCATTTGTTAGTGAGATCCACCTTATCACTCCCTCTTCAAGGTCCATATTTCTTAGGGCTGCAAAGAGATACCTTCAGCTGTGTTGAACACCTTCCCCAAGTTGACAGCTAGCAGCACCGACTGCGAAGCAGCTGCATGGGCTACTTCCATAACATGAAATAATCTCTTATATTTGGTGAGGTACTGTGTCCAGATGCACAGGCGCTCTAGTGTGAGTGTACTAGTCCAGATAGCATTCAAAAGTGATTATTCACTAATGCTTTACGCGAAATGTTTAAAGTCTTTGGTAAACATTGATAAAGGGCAGTACAAAGTCCTCTCAAGTGTATCACACCTGTTCTTTGAGTGGGAAACTTTTAAAGCTCTGGCAGTTGACCCAGTACTTCGCTCTTTAGGTTAGATGCCATTTACAAGTCTGCCAGTTCAGGTGTTAGAAGGGGCGGTAGGTCATAAAAAATTCAGTTGAGGATCGGGATGACCGCGTAGAGGTTTAGCTCCCGCAGCATCGCCCGTATTCTCTGAAATCCTGACATTAATATCCGCTCCTCAGGGCTAGGACACCTGTGAGAGGGAGCTCCTGGAGCTGACGTGCCCGGAGGATCGCCCGCAGTGCTCTCTCGTAGCTCCGATACAGATCGCCGACACAGAGGCCTCCGCTGCATGAAAAGCCGGGGACTGTGGTGATGAAGGTCTGAGCTGCTCCGGCGAAACAGACCGGACACCACACGCGGCGGTTCCAACGGCCGGCGAGAGACTTCCTCCATCCGGCAGTGAATGGTGCGGGATTGTCCCCCCATCCCCTGCCACCCCCTCACCTAGCTCTGGGTCTACCCCGCCTCGGCCCTCCTTATAATATTGCCGTGCGTGGCCACCATTATCGCCGAGGACGACCTTTGCAGGGGCACGCGCTGACCACAGCAGTGATTCTCAGACTGCCTGCATAGCGAGCCCCTCACCCGAGAACAACTTGAACGTCATGTGCAGCGACTGGGGGCTTGTCATACCATCTGGAATTCCTGAAATAACGGTGTCTAGCTGATCCACGAGGCACTTGGCACCGGAGCAGCTACCAACCGTGGGGCCTCACCCAACATAGCAGGGCCGCCTACACATCCTGGAAGACATCTGATCAACTGTTCTGCCTCCCTGTGGCAGTTTGCGCTGGACGCCTCTGGTGGCCTGGGCAGTGCAGCATGGTCAGTGGGGGGCGCCCAGCACAGTGGACGTTGCCGTAAATCCAACACGATGTCCACCGCAAGAAGCGCAAAGGCGACGCCGCAGAGCAGATTGGACCGCTTTACATATCATAAAGCGAACTCCCCTGAACCTGCAGCGATGGAAAAACCGACCACCGAGACAGGGTGTGCAACTCCTGTACACACTCTGAAAGATGTCATGGACGTCATTGCGGGAGTGCGCACTTCAATGGAACAGCGTACTGATGCCATAACGGTGGAAATCACCCTCATCAGGGCGGACCTCTCCAAGATGAGTGACAAGGTAAAGCAGCTTGAGGTCACCTCATTGAGTCTTGTGGATGATGTCTTGCAGCTCCAAACCAAACTCAGAGACCTACGTGCCTTCAAGAAACAAGCAGAAGACAAGCTCGATGATTTCGAAGGACGCTCTAGAAGAAACATGCAAATTATTGGGGTGCCTAAAAAAGCAGAAGGACAAGCGACGGACCAATTTGAGGAGGACCTCATCATGAAGCGTCTCTGCCCCAAAGGCCTGTCACGTTTATTTGTGGTCGAGAGGGCCCACAGAGTACCAGGTGGTAGACCAAAACCGGGGGCACCTCCACTACCAATCCTGGCTCGTCTGCTGAACTTCAGGGACCGTGACGTAATCTTGCAGAGTGCCAGAGTTGCCCCACCACTCAAGTATGACAACTCCACGATTTCCTTTTTTCCGGATTTCACCCAAAATGTGCAGAATCTCAGACGCTCCTTCCTTGCAGTCAAGAAACTACTCCGAGATAGGGGCATAAAGTACTCGATCTTTCTGGCCCACCTACGGGTGGAATCCAACGGGAAGGCCTGGTTCTTTGAATGTCCGGAGGAGGCAAGGGACTGGCTGGAGGGCTGGCGGGATGCGAGAGACCATAATGCTGATTGAGACTTCAAACTTTACTGACTGGTGAAAGGCAGCACGTACGGATCTGGTAAGACGCTTCTCAGACTCCTACTCCGGCTGGAGTAGGGAGACACTGATGGAACACTAAGGACTAGCATCTCCCACTGCACTCTGTTCGAGTGGTGCTTACACTGAGGTGCTTACACTGAGGAACATTACAACATCGGTGTGACCTAGTGGAGGTACAACTTAGGCCGTTCTTTTATGGATAGGGCGAGCTGCGGGGTCGACTGTTCCCCATAGTTACCTTCTTTTGTGGTTTGTTGGTTGGGTGACAGGCACTCTGCACAGTTACTATATCTGAGCAGTTCGGAGCCCAGAATGCAGGGTAGCAGGGAGGGGGGTCTTGGGGTTGGGGGGTTGTGAGAAGTTGGCCTGGTATATGATGTTCACTAGTTAAAGTGACCACCTTGTACCATGCCAAGCAACCCTTATGGTGTGGTTGTAAGTCAACCTTTTCGGACTAACTGCCCTAGTGGTAGCGTAGGCTAAGCAGTCTTTGAGGCTAAACTCTTTAAAGCGTGTTAAGCAGGCTGTTTTACCAAATGTAACCCCCCTTTATACCAATGAAAGGACACCACACAGATATATATTCAAAATATATATGTATTTATTACTCAAAGTATCCCCTAGACTCTTTATGAGCACAGGAGCACAAATCGTTAAACAAGACAACGTTATAATATACAGAAGTTGCACTTTATATGGATGGGCCCTGGTGGCCACTCAAACCATATACTAAAATAGTGGTATAAGTACCACGAACAGAAAAGTGAAAAGGCCTAGGGCCTCTAGAATCGCTGGGCCTACAAGGAGCTAACTTCAGTTAGTGACCAGGAGGTCCACGGGTCGCGTGTGCAGTGAGGAAAGTTACACGCGGGCTCCCATAGGTTTTCAATGGGTGCGTAAAAGTTTAAAAGTTACTGCAGAAAGGGTCTTCTGGATGGACTACGATCTTAAGATTCAAAACACAGACACTAGAGATGTTTCTCTACACTTGGGCACCGGAGTGCCAGCTTTACCTCACCCACAGGAAGCGTGTGCATAGGTCTCGAAGTGCGTCGGGTTTCTTCTATCGATTCAATGGAGCCTGATGACAAAGATGCTGCAGGCGGTCGGTCCAGAAGTGATGCGTTGGCTGCAAGGGTGGATCGGAGTTGTAGAAGACCTGAAAGCAGAGGGGACAGTGTTCACAGTCACTAGCCAGTGACCGGCGTGGCACCAGGTAGGTACCAGGCGATGTCGGGTGCAAACAGGTGGTTAGGTGTAGCTTGTCTCCGCAGCCACGTGGTCCCTGAAGGTCGACGACGTCCAGGAGTCGGTTCACGAGCTGTCCCACGCAGGCTCTCGCTGTCGGCGGTGTCGGCGACTCGAAAGAGGCAAACAAGCCTTGGCAAAGGCAGGAGTCGTGGAAAGAGAAGTAAGCTGATTGTTCTGACCAGCAAGGTCAGAGGGGCTGCTCCTTTGGAGAGCAGCTGGGGCCAGTCTGGAGCAACCAGACCAGCGTCGTTGATTTCAAGTTAGGTCGCCAAAATGGCCACTAGCCAACGGGCCAGGGACCGGGCAGGCGCATCGAGATGCAAAGTGCAGAGGGGCCCCACGCAGATCGTGGAGATGCTGGAGGGCTCACCTTTGGTGCAGATGCTGCTCGGTAGTTGGGCTTCTCAGGACCCAAAGCACAACTTGGAGGGAGCCTCTGTTGTCGCGCTTGCAGCTTGTCGTCGGTCTTCCAAGATGGCTGGCTCCACGTGTCTCGGTGCCTCCACTGGTTCCTTCTTTGCAGGGACTGTGGATCGGGCTGTGAGAGGTCTGGAGGTCCAGGTCTTGTTGGGCTCTGGGCTCGGGCTCCGGCAGGAGGCGGCGGCAAAGCAGACGTCGAATAGCTGGTTGGTGCTTGCGTTAGCAAGATGGTCACTCCCTGACCATAGGGGAGATTTCCTTCTGTCCTCTGTGCAGCAGAGCGTCGAAGTTCCCGTCTTCTTCTTGTAGTTAAGTTGATTCCAGGATGTCTGAAGTCTTAGGACACAGCTCCTACCTTTAAGCGGATTCTAGGGGCCGGACTACCTGCTAGGTCCCTCCCTAAGGGTGGGACCAGGAAGGAGGGTGGTTACACCCCCAATCCTTCGTCCAGCTCGCCCCAGGTCCGGGGCTGGTGTGCCCCAGGACCGGTTTGGACTGGCATATGCACCGAGGCTCCTTGTGAGCCTCAGGCATGTCTGATTCCTTTCAAGCCCTACCTGACCAATACACAAAATCCTGTCTGGGGTGGTGCTCGCACCTCCCCTGGCAGGAAACCCTTTGTCCACGTCTCCCAAGCTGGAAGGACTCCCAGCAGCAGGAGGGCAGACTTGTGTCTGTGGTGGCAGCATCCATTTTGTGGAGCTGAGGCTATGTCTGATTTTACCCGGGTTTCAGGAACTGTACATGTCGTGTCCCTCTAGAAGGGTGGAATGCTAACCCCGTCGCCAGAATTGGCGAGGGGTTAGTATTCCAATTCGTATGACACCTTACTCGACATGTTTTGATAAAGCCAAACCAAAGATAGCATTTAACCGCGAGGTTCATAATGCACTTAAGAGTATATGGTATGACGATATCTGGAAACGGTAGAAGGAAGTAGTTCCGACCACTGCAGACAGGCTCAGCTCATGCCAGAGCACCATCTCACATGGAACCAAGCACTCTGCCTTCAGGATTGTTAAGGCCTGCCATAGGAGTGACTTATAGGTTAACATGTGTCCCATTTAAGGTTAGGTATAGGTATACTACACCTAAGTAAGAGGTGGTTACACCAACTTACCCCAGCTGAGTGATCAGCCAGTTGTGTCCAATTTGTTAGGCCAGGCCAGGCCAGGGGTGGCATAATACATGCTTCAGCCCCTGGTAGGCCTTAGATACACCAATGCCCTGGGTACCTAGTGTACACTGGTACAGGGGCTCACAGGGGGATCCACTTCCAATTGGTTATGCACCTAGGGTGCATAGTGTCAATTTAGTAGGGAGAACAGCAGGCTGGGGGTCTGATTAGCAGGCCCACAGCCTCAATATGTCAAAAACCAGTGAAGCAAAAAAATAAAAATTTGGGGTGACCATAGGATAGCAGACCCTACTCTCCTACACAACCCCCCCCCCCCCAAACGCAGGGACATTAAACTAGCCTTGACCAGTCTCGTCTTCATGTCCTAAGTGGAAGTACCTGGAGAGACCATCTGCATTCCCATGGTCTGTACCTGGCCGGTGCTTCACTGTAAAGTCCATCCCCTGTAGGGAAATGGACCACCTAAGCAGTTTGGGGTTTTCACCCTTCATCTGATTTAGCCACAAGAGGGGCTTATGGTCGGTCTGAATCTTGAAGTGAGTGCCAAACAAGTATGGCCTCAGCTTCTTCAGGGCCCACACCACAGCAAAGGCCTCCCTCTCAATAGCTGACCAATTCTTCTCTCTGGGGGTCAACCTTCTGCTAATAAAAGCAATGGGTTGGTCTTGACCATCTACATTAAGTTGTGACAGCACTGCTCCCACACCCAACTCAGAAGCATCTGTTTGGACAATAAACTCTTTGGAGTAGTCAGGACTTTTCAGGATAGGTGCAGAGCACATGCCCTTCTTCAGGTCATCAAATGCCTTTTGACAGCTTACTGTCCACTGAACCTTTTTGGGCATCTTCTTGGATGTCAGATCATTAAGAGGAGTCACAATGGACCCATAGTTCTTAACAAACTTCCTGTAGTACCCTGTCAAGCCCAAGAAAGCTCGAACTTGAGTCTGGGTGGTTGGAGGGGACCAGTCCTTGATGGATTGTATCTTACTCTCCAGTGGTTGAACTTGGCCTCCACCTACATGGTGGCCCAAATACACAACCTTACTCTGCCCTATCTGGCACTTAGTAGCCTTGATAGTGAGGCCTGCCTTTTGCAGAGCCTCAAGTACCTTCTTCAGGTGGATCAGGTGATCCTCCCAGGTGGAGCTAAAGACAGCAATGCCATCAAGATATGCTGCACAAAAGTCATCCAACCCAGTAAGGACTTGATTCACCAACCTTTGGAAGGTGGCAGGTGGATTCTTCAGACCAAAGGGCATCACCAAAAATTGATAGTGCCCACCTGGGGTTGAGAATGCTGTTTTGGCCTTGGACTCCTCAGCTAACCTGATTTGCCAATAGCCAGCTGTCAAGTCAAATGTGCTCAAAAACTTAGCAGAAGCCAGTTTATCTATGAGCTCATCTGCCCTTGGAATAGGATGTGCATCTGTCCTAGTGACAGCATTGAGTCCTCTGTAATCCACACAGAACCTCATCTCTCTCTTGCCATCTTTGGTGTGAGGTTTGGGAACCAGAACCACTGGGCTAGCCCAGGGGCTCTCTGAGGGTTCAATGACACCTAATTCCAGCATTTTGTGTACCTCAGCCTTTATACAGTCCCTGACGTGGTCAGGTTGTCTGTAAAGTTTGTTCTTCACAGGCAGACTGTCACCAGTGTCCACCACATGGGTACACCAGTCAGTTTGACTAGGTATCAGTGAGAACATATGTTGAAATGATTGTAGAACCTGTCTACATTCAATCTGCTGATGGTCAGTGAGGTTGCCTCCCAGGGTCACTCCTTCAACTGAACCATCTTCAGGGTTCTGAGACAACAGGTCTGGGAGAGGGTCACTCTCTTCCTCCTGTCCCTCGTCTGTAGCCATGAGCAAGCCCATGTCTGCCCTGTCAACATATGCTTTTAACCTGTTAACATGGAGTACCCTGTGGGGACTCCTGGGAGTTCCTAGGTCCACCAAGTAGGTAACCTCTCCCTTCTTTTCCAGGATTGTATGGGGTCCAGACCATTTGTCTTGGAGTGCTGCTGGGGCCACTGGCTCCAGCACCCATACCTTCTGTCCTGGCTGAAACTCAACCAAGACAGCCTTTTGGTCATGCCAAGCTTTCTGTAAGGCCTGGCTTGCCTCAAGGTTTTTGGATGCCTTCTCCATATACTCAGCCATCCTGGAGCAGAGACCAAGTACATAGTCCACTATGTCTTGTTTAGGCTTTTTGAGAGGTAACTCCCATCCTTCCTTCACTAAACACAGTGGGCCTCTTACAGGGTGCCCAAACAACAATTCAAAGGGGCTGTAGCCAACTCCTTTTTGTGGGACCTCTCTGTAAGCAAACAGAAGGCAGGGTAGAAGGATGTCCCATCTTCGCCTGAGCTTTTCAGGTAATCCTTTGATCATACCCTTTAGGGTCTTGTTGAATCTCTCAACAAGCCCATTGCATTGTGGGTGATAAGGGGTGGTGAACTTGTAGTTGACACCACATTCCTTCCACATAGCTGTCAAGTATCCTGACATGAAGTTGGTACCTCTGTCAGAAACCACCTCCTTAGGAAACCCCACTCTGGAGAATACTCCCAGCAGGGCCCTGGCCACAACAGGTGCTGTAGTGGTCCTAAGGGGAATTGCCTCTGGATACCTGGTGGCATGATCCACTACCACCAGTATAAATCTGTGCCCAGATGCAGTGGGAGGATCCATGGGACCCACTATATCTATTCCCACTCTTTCAAAGGGGACCCCCACCACAGGTAGTGGTATTAGGGGGGCCTTTGTTGTGCCACCTGATTTGCCACTGGCTTGGCAGGTCACACAGGAGCGACAAAACTCCTTGGTATCTTCATTCATGTGAGGCCAGTGGAAGTGAGGGACAAGCCTGTCCCAAGTCTTGTTCTGGCCTAAGTGTCCTGCTAAAGGAATATCATGGGCCAAGGTAAGAAGGAAGCCCCTAAATTGCAGAGGTATAACCAACCTCCTGGTTGCACCAGGCTTGGGGTCTCTAGCCTCTGAATAAAGGATCCCTTCATCCCAATACACTTTATGGGTACCTTGAGCATTCCCAGCAGCCTCAGCAGCAGCCAGCTGTCTGAGGGGTTCAAGAGATGGACAGGTTAACTGAGCCTGCCCCAAGTCAGCCCTGGAAGGTCCCCCTGTCCCCAGAAACTCAACCTGATCAGGTTCAAGCTCTTCAGGGACAGTTCCTTCAGGGTTCTCTAGATCATCCTCCTGGGAAGACTGATCATCACTTGGAGGCAGGGGGGAAGGCACAGCCTTAACCCTCCTGTTCTTCTTCTTGGTTGGTGCTTGGTCCATTGTTCCAGGATCCAAGACCTGTGGTTCAGTAAGGCACTTTTTGGCCTGTGACCTGGTCACAGCAAGGACATGTGGTGATATACCTAACATCTCTGCATGTGTCCTGTACTCCACTTCTGACCATAGAGAACTCTCTAGGTCATTGCCCAACAAACATTCTACTGGGAGGTCTGCACTAACCACAACCCTTTTGAGGCCAGTTACCCCTCCCCATGAGAAGTTAACAACTGCCACACTATGTGAAGTAGTGGCATTGCTGGCATTGGTCACCAGGTAGTTCTTACCTGGTATGTACTGTCCAGGATCCACAAAGCCTGGTGTCACCATAGTGACACTGGCACATGTGTCCCTGTAGGCTTGAGACACTTTTTCATTTATTAAAGGAGTCTGTCTGTACTTGCCCAGGTTACTGGGGCTCACAGTCAGGGACAAATCCATGTCCCCATCACAGATCAAGACTGCCTGTGTCAGGGTTCTGTCTAAGTCAGAATCTCCTTCAGTTCCCATAGTGATTCCCACTACACCCTTTGTCTGGGGACCAACACTGCTAATAGTAGTACTGGGAGCAGGTGCCTTAGGGGCAACAGTGTTGGGGGCTCCACCCTTCTTACAATCACTAGTCCAGTGAGTTGTATTCTTGCAGGATTTGCACCAGGGTTTCTTTGGACCTTCTTTCTTCTTCCCTTTAGGCTGGGACCCACCCTCGTTAGTACTAGTTTGGGGCCCTGTTGAAGACTTCTGGTCTTTAGATTTCTGATCTCCAACCTTTTGGTCTGTTTTCTTCTGATCACCCCCTTGGCCCTGGTTCTGGTTCTTTTGCTTAACCCTGGTTCTGACCCATTTGTCTGCCTTCTTTCCCAATTCTTGGGGAGAGGTCAGATCTGAGTCAACCAAGTGTTGATGCAGTTGCTGGTTCTGACAGTTATTTAAAATCTGTTCTCTCATCATCAAATTGTACAATCCTGTATAATCAGATACCTTACTTCCCAGCAACCAACCCTCCAAAGCCTTAGTGGCACATTCAATGTATTCAGACCAGTCCCGAGTCTGTGTCTTCTGGGTGTCTCTGAACATTAACCTGGACTGTTCAGTGGTTAAGCCTAACCCATCAACTAGGACACTCTTCAGGGCTCTGTAGTTTCTGACATCCTCCTCTCTAACAGTGAGGAGTCTATCTCTGCCACTTCCTTCAAAGGAGAGCCATAAGATTGCTGCCCACTGGTCTTCAGGAACCTGCTGCACTTTGCAGGCTCTCTCAAGAGCAGTCATCCATTTGTGGATGTCATCCCCACTTTTGTAGGGGGGCACAACCTTGGACAGGTTCCTATTGTCAAAGACCCTATCTTTGTCCTTAGGGACAATGCTGCCACCAGTGGGTATAGACCCACTCTCTCTAGGTTGCCTAGCCTTACTCAGTTTCTCTTCCATCAGAGCTACTTCTAGCTCCTGTCTCCTGATTCTCAGCTGAGCTTCCTGCATTCTGGCCTCATGTTCCCTCCTCTGAGGGGTGGTCATCCTTCTTCTGGAGTGACCTTGAGAGCCTCTAGAGGCATGAGAAGCATTAGATTCACCCGAGTGATTCCTTTGCCTCCCAAACCCCTGGTTAAGTCCACTAGGGAGATCCAATGGGGTGACCCCATTGTCAGTCCCCAGTAGCCTTAGGTTAGCTGGGCCACGTATAACACTTGGCACTGGGCTAGTTCTCCCTTCATCCCCACTACCTTCTGTCTCAGTACCCTTATCACTTTCATCCTCTGTAGTATGATTCTCATCTAAGGGGTGACTATTGGAAAGGGGTACCTCAGTAGCATCTTCAGAAGGGGGGCCTCCTGTTCCAGTCCCTAAGGGGCCTAACTGGGAAGCTTTCTTGAGAGCTTTCTGATCTTCATCAGCTTGTAAAAGCTCTCTGAGTTCAGCAGAGGTAGGGTTCTTGGGCTGTTTAAGGCCCCTGATATTTGCCAACTGCCTGAGCTCATTTTGGTTTAGGGTAGCAAAGATGGATGGTGCCCTCTGGGGGTCACTCTCAACAGAGATGGGTACATTGGACCCCTCTGCCCCAGCCATTGCTCTTAAGTGTGGGTGGATGTGTTGCAATCTACCTACACTTGGGTTTTCCTACTAAACCTATCTAGTAGTTGTAGTCAGGGTGTGCTACTCCCTTTGCTCTACAACAACTAAGTTCAGTAGAACTTAAGTATATCTATCTTGTTTAAATATGTACCTAAAGGTACCTGTATGATCTTTCAATTGGTAACAAAGAGATTACAGAGGTAAAACACAGCAAGCTCAAATCCAACCGCTGCTCACCAATGTGAAAAGTTGGCCTGGTATATGATGTTCACTAGTTAAAGTGACCACCTTGTACCATGCCAAGCAACCCTTATGGTGTGGTTGTAAGTCAACCTTTTCAGGATAGCTGCCCTAGTGGTAGCGTAGGCTAAGCAGTCTTTGAGGCTAAACTCGTTAAAGCGTGTTAAGCAGGCTGTTTTACCAAATGTAACCCCCCCTTTATACCAATGAAAGGACACCACACAGATATATATTCAAAATATATATGTATTTATTACTCAAAGTATCCCCTAGACTCTTTATGAGCACAGGAGCACAAATCGTTAAACAAGACAACGTTATAATATACAGAAGTTGCACTTTATATGGATGGGCCCTGGTGGCCACTCAAACCATATACTAAAATAGTGGTATAAGTACCACGAACAGGAAAAGGAAAAGGCCTAGGGCCTCTAGAATCGCTGGGCCTACAAGGAGCTAACTTCAGTTAGTGACCAGGAGGTCCACGGGTCGCGTGTGCAGTGAGGAAAGTTACACGCGGGTTCCCATAGGTTTTCAATGGGTGCGTAAAAGTTTAAAAGTTACTGCAGAAAGGGTCTTCTGGATGGACTACGATCTTAAGATTCAAAACACAGACACTAGAGATGTTTCTCTACACTTGGGCACCGGAGTGCCAGCTTTACCTCACCCACAGGAAGCGGGTGCATAGGTCTCGAAGTGCGTCTGGTTTCTTCTATCGATTCAATGGAGCCTGATGACAAAGATGCTGCAGGCGGTCGGTCCAGAAGAGATGCGTTGGATCCAAGGGTGGATCGGAGTTGTAGAAGACCTGAAAGCAGAGGGGACAGTGTTCACAGTCACTAGCCAGTGAGCGGCGTGGCACCAGGTAGGTACCAGGCGATGTCGGGTGCAAACAGGTGGTTAGGTGTAGCTTGTCTCCGCAGCCACGTGGTCCCTGAAGGTCGACGACGTCCAGGAGTCGGTTCACGAGCTGTCCCACGCAGGCTCTCGCTGTCGGCGGTGTCGGCGACTCGAAAGAGGCAAACAAGCCTTGGCAAAGGCAGGAGTCATGGAAAGAGAAGTAAGCTGATTGTTCTGACCAGCAAGGTCAGAGGGGCTGCTCCTTTGGAGAGCAGCTGGGGCCAGTCTGGAGCAACCAGACCAGCGTCGCTGATTTCAAGTTAGATCGCCAAAATGGCCACTAGCCAACGGGCCAGGGACCGGGCAGGCGCGTCGAGATGCAAAGTGCAGAGGGGCCCCACGCAGATCGTGGAGATGCTGGAGGGCTCACCTTTGGTGCAGATGCTGCTCGGTAGTTGGGCTTCTCAGGACCCAAAGCACAACTTGGAGGGAGCCTCTGTTGTCGCGCTTGCAGCTTGTCGTCGGTCTTCCAAGATGGCTGGCTCCACGTGTCTCGGTGCCTCCACGGGTTCCTTCTTTGCAGGGACTGTGGATCGGGCTGTGAGAGGTCTGGAGGTCCAGGTCTTGTCGGGCTCTGGGCTCGGGCTCCGGCAGGAGGCGGCGGCAAAGCAGACGTCGAATAGCTGGTTGGTGCTTGCGTTAGCAAGATGGTCACTCCCTAACCATAGGGGAGATTTCCTTCTGTCCTCTGTGCAGCAGAGCGTCGAAGTTCCCGTCTTCTTCTTGTAGTTAAGTTGATTCCAGGATGTCTGAAGTCTTAGGACACAGCTCCTACCTTTAAGCGGATTCTAGGGGCCGGACTACCTGCTAGGTCCCTCCCTAAGGGTGGGACCAGGAAGGGGGGTGGTTACACCCCCAATCCTTCGTCCAGCTCGCCCCAGGTCCGGGGCTGGTGTGCCCCAGGACCGGTTTGGACTGGCATATGCACCGAGGCTCCTTGTGAGCCTCAGGCATGTCTGATTCCTTTCAAGCCCTACCTGACCAATACACAAAATCCTGTCTGGGGTGGTGCTCGCACCTCCCCTGGCAGGAAACCCTTTGTCCACGTCTCCCAAGCTGGAAGGACTCCCAGCAGCAGGAGGGTAGACTTGTGTCTGTGGTGGCAGCATCCATTTTGTGGAGCTGAGGCTATGTCTGATTTTACCTGGGTTTCAGGAACTGTACATGTTGTGTCCCTCTAGAAGGGTGGAATGCTAACCCCGTCGCCAGAATTGGCGAGGGGTTAGTATTCCAATTCGTATGACACCTTACTCGACATGTTTTGATAAAGCCAAACCAAAGATAGCATTTAACCGCGAGGTTCATAATGCACTTAAGAGTATATGGTATGACGATATCTGGAAACGGTAGAAGGAAGTAGTTCCGACCACTGCAGACAGGCTCAGCTCATGCCAGAGCACCATCTCACATGGAACCAAGCACTCTGCCTTCAGGATTGTTAAGGCCTGCCATAGGAGTGACTTATAGGTTAACATGTGTCCCATTTAAGGTTAGGTATAGGTATACTACACCCAAGTAAGAGGTGGTTACACCAACTTACCCCAGCTGAGTGATCAGCCAGTTGTGTCAAATTTGTTAGGTCAGGCCAGGGGTGGCATAATACATGCTTCAGCCCCTGGTAGGCCTTAGATACACCAATGCCCTGGGTACCTAGTGTACACTGGTACAGGGGCTCACAGGGTGATCCACTTCCAATTGGTTATGCACCTAGGGTGCATAGTGTCAATTTAGTAGAGAGAACAGCAGGCTGGGGGTCTGATTAGCAGTCCCACAGCCTCAATATGTCAAAAACCAGTGAAGCAAAAAAACAAAAATTTGGGGTGACCATAGGATAGCAGACCCTACTCTCCTACAGGGGTGGGAGAAGTTCGATGGTTTTTCTTAATTCAATTTATTTGTATCATGTTTGAGATAAGACGGCTGGACAATTTGCGCACTATACACATACGTCATGATCACACACAGCCCGCACAGTTAAAACTACTTCGCTGGAATGTAAATGGACTCGGGGATAGGCTAAAGCGAACGCTGGTACTCCAATACCTCAGGCATCACTCCCCCGACATAGTAATTCTCCAAGAGACTTACTTAAAGGGAATCACCTGTAGGGCTCTTAACCGATGGGGCTATAAGATGATCGCACATGCTGGCTTCACCACGAGCTCGTAAGGGGTGGGAATCCTCCTGAAAAGCACATGTCCCTTTACTCCGCAGCACACACGTACGGATGACGGGGGCAGGTATGTGGCAGTCACAGGAGGATGGGAGGGACGCACCCTTAATCTAATCTCAGCATATGTCCCCCCGGTCTCCAACACGCGACATTCACTGACCTAGGTACGCTTCTCTTGGGGCTCCCTGAGAGTCTCCTCTTGCTGGGTGGGGATTTCAACGCGGTGGTTTCTGGAACCATGGATCGGTACCCTCCAAGATACCCGACTCTGTCGAACCGCTGGTTGCCTGATTTTCTTGACTCCCTGGGGCTTACAGACACATGGAGTGCACTCCACCCTACCAGCACACAATACACTTTTTTTTCGGGAGCGCACAAGAGTTTCTCTTGCATCGACTATGTACTTACCCCTGCCACACAAGCGTCTCACATCCGGGAGGCCAGACATCTGGCTAGGGGCATATCGAACCACTCCCCCTTATGGGTACACATGAGATTGGGAGAGATACAGACGAATGGAGTCGCTCCAATTAACCCGTGGTATCTGCGTAACCCGCAGGTCAAAAAAGCACTCCTACAAACTATCCGGTTGTACTTCCAAGAGAACCAGGGCTCGGTCGAGACCCACAGATTCTGTGGGAGGCCTTTAAGTCAGTGGTCCGGGGTAGTGCCACATCTCTCATAGCCGGAACCAAGAAAGAGAGACACAAAGAGCTGGAGAAAATAGAGTCTGACATTTTGGACCTGGAAAGGCTCTCAGCAGAGGATCCATCACCGGACACACAGCACTTCCTCCACCTTAAAAGGGAAGAATACAAAGACATAGCAACAGATAAAGCCAGGGAATGGGGTGCAGAAAGAGATGGTAGGATCTACGAATGGGGGGACAAGGCCGGCAAATTGATCGCCTGGCTTGAAAAGAAAGAAAGAGCCAGTAGACTAGCCCTGAATTAACGGTCGAGGGCGGCAACACGATTAGTGACCCCATGGCAATAACAGAAGCATTCGCAGAACACTTCAATGCAATATACAAATCCATATCGCCCCTGGAGGTGGAGGACTCTAGAGCCCTCCTGCGGGATATAAGACTACCTACACTTTCCCCAGACGATAAGTTATACCTAGACAGTACTATCACGACTGAAGAAATAGCGCAGGCCATGCGGAGTCTTAAACCAGGGAAGGCTTTGGGTCCCAACTGGCTCCCCATTGAACTATACAAGCTATGCCCAGACTTGCTCTCCCCGCATTTGAAGGCAATGTTTGAAGAATGTAGGCGCGCTCCCGCCGGATCAGTGACTGGCTTCTCTGGTAGTTATCCATAAAGAAGGCAAACCTAAGGACCTGTGCTTGGCATACAGACCCATCTCTCTTCTCAACGCGGAGTCCAAAATCCTCGCCAAACTACTTGCAACTAGATTAATTAAAGTCATAAATAGCTTGGTGCATGCTGATCAGTCGGGCTTCATGCCTCAGTGAAATACGGTCCTTAATCTGCGGCGAGTGCATGGTGTTTTGGGTAGGGCTGCTACGATCCAAGAAGACGCCATCATACTGTCCCTAGATGCTTCACTGGCCTTCGATACCGTGGAATGGCCCTATCTCATGGCGGTGCTTGAGAAACTGGGCTTCGGGCCTGCTCTTGTGTCCTGGGTAAGGCTGCTATATGCGGCACCACAAGCACAAGTAGTAGTGAACAACAAACGCTGTGGGGCCTTCGAATTAAGCTGCGGTACCCGACAAGGGTGTCTGTTGTCCCCATTATTATTTGCTTTGTCCCTTGATTCTTTGGCGGCCTGGATCCGACAAGACCCCATTATCCGAGGACTGAAATGGTCAGTGGATTGGGAGGATCGCATCTCGCTCTATGCAGATGACATACTTATTTTTTTGGCTTCCCCCCCCCCGTAGGTCGCTCAGAAGTGTCCTTGACATTTTCGCAGTATTTGGGCGACACTCCGGTTTTTGGATTAATTGGGATAAATCGATAATGTATGTGCTCAAGGGAACCCCTCCCCGCCTATTTGACGACTGCCCCATTCAGACCGCAGAAGGAGGATTTCGTTACCTGGGTATCTTTGTTACCCCTGACCCTAAACTGCATTATGATAGAAACCTGCGCCCACCTCTACAGACACTGCGGCGGGACGTTGCCGCCTGGGGGGCGCTACCTCTCTCTCTCCTGGGACAGGCAGCTTTATTTAAAATGATGTCTCTACCCCGTTTCCTGTACACATTGCAAAATGCTCCTAATCCGGTGCCAGCTGGGTATTTTAGGGAAATAGAGGGTCTGCAATGTGAACTGCTCTGGAACGGGAGACCTCGTATAGCACATAAAAAATTAGTCCTCAACTGGTATGACGGTGGCATAAGCCTACCAAATATTAGGAAATATTACTGGGCTGCCCAACTTGCAGTCATTAACCAAGCCACTTACCGCGACCCCTATGATCCAGGGTATGCCATGGATAGGTGGCTCCTTCCGGGCGGAAACTTCAATGTAGCATTATACTCCCCCAGGCACAAACTACTACTCACCGGTCCAACCAATCATGCAGTAAGGATTTGGCACGACGTCCAGAAAAGTTTGGGTTGGAAGGATAGACTAACTCTTGCCACCCCCCTATGGGACTCGGAACGACTTGGTCGGCTGAGGTCCTCCAAAGGCATTGATAAATGGGACCTCATTGGCATTTCGTGCATAGGTGTTCTCTGGTCCAAGGGAGAGGTTGTCCCGTTCTCAGCACTACAACTACAATATGACATGGCAGACACAGAATTCTTCCGATACTTGCAGACCCGTCACACTCTTTACGCTGCTATACCAAAGTGCAATTCACTCCCTGATTCCTCCCCTCTGGAAGACAGGCTCCTAGATAGATATCTGTCTGAGAAAGCAGTCTCCCTTACCTATAAGAAACTGTTACATAACACCCCAGACCCCCTAGAGAAACGTAGGGAACGCTGGGTGGCAGACGGCCTAGAAGTGGATGATGATGAGTGGCGGGAGGCGGTGGTGTCTCCCCGGGAGGTAGGTATCTCTGCTCGGTTACGGTTGGTCCAACTCAAGATCCTCCATAGGGTCTATATCACTGGACTACAACAGATGGTACATATGGGGAGAGAGGGTGGGAGTGAGTGTCGTAGGGGGTGTGGACTGACACATTCTTTGGGAATGCAATCATGTCCAACGGTTTTGGCAAGCGATACACCGGAACTTTAAGGTGGTCCTCAACAAAAGTATACACCCAGAGGCTAAATGTTGCCTCCTCAACATATGGGAGCCCACTGACCTTACCACCTCTGAAAAAACCTGGGTTATGCTGGGTCTTACAGCGGTAAAAAGGGACATCACACACAACTGGGAGTCTACCACAACACCTACATTGTCACAATGGAAACAAAATATTGACTGGTGCATGTTCAGGGAAAAAACTGTATACACTGCACGGGGCTGTCCCAAAAAATGGTCCTCAATTTGGGGCGCATGGAATGCCTACAGAGGGGATATATGCGAAGCACCCATGATACAAACAGATGAGTCGAACCTGTTTTCTTAAGTCCATGACATGATAATGTCCTACAATGTGATACTGAGGCCTGATACATGTGTATGGTAGAATATTAGTGTATTGTATTTTCTTAACTGCAATGCCGTTGTCTTTTCGTTTTTCAATAAAAAGAATAAAAAAAAAAAAAAAAATCAGTTGATCATCCATCCGCACCATGGGCTTTCCATGTTGCTAGCTCTGAGATTGCTTCCTTGATTTAGAGTATATTCAAGGAAGCTTCAAGGTTTTCTATTTGCATTGGTGTTACAGTCTTCAAATTACTGAGTATTCATGGAACCTACTATCATGCGAGGAGTTTTGTTTCTAACTTCCTGAACAAGGCTTACCGGGCCACTAGCGTACGACTCAGGTCCTTTTTCACCCTGTATGATGGCCTGATACAAAATCTCCATAGTGCGTAGGGTTTTGCGATGATCCATTTCAAGTTAGGGTTTGTTCCCTTCCTCTCTGGCAGTTCAGTTTTTTCTTCTCTTCGCAAGCCACAACAACCATGGTTCCTTTAGCAGCCAGGGTTTAGCCCAAGCCTTCAGAACACAACCACCAGCAATGTTCTTGTCTCTAGGAAATGTCTCACCCAAACTGGTGCAAAAGGTATCCTTAAAGTGCAGAAGAGGTTTGAGATATTAACCTGGGAGAGCAACTTATATCCCACTTTGGAATTACAGTGGAGAAGCATGGCCAGTTTTATTTGGCCCTTGTCCAAACAGGACTTCTGCAGCACAAGCCACTGATCAGGCCAGTTAGAAGTGGCAAAGTTCAGGATGTGTATCCATGTCGTTTTGCTGCAGCCAGTTAGTTTGGGTTGCTAGGGGATGTCCAGCAACAGAGGAAACCATGTTTCACTAATCTAAGATGTAACCTTTGTTCACAGGGGAAAAGATGCGGAATATTCTCTCACCCACCAGCTAACTTCATCTTTTGGTAACTAGTCCATCAGGACAAAGAATAGCCTGCCAGGTAAGCCACCATCTAAGGCAATCATGAACATAGGATCCAAAATGGACACCTACTATACAGGTACGGTCAGCACACTCACCACATGCAGATGCAGCACGCCTATACACACAGCACAGTTATGTGGAACTAAGCCAGAGAGGGGAGATCTGGCATGCCACCTGCCCGGTAAGGGTGCAGGTAAAAAGGCTACGGCATTGAACAATAATTTGCTGCCACCACCAGCAGAATTAGAGGGCAGTAGCAGACCCACTATGAAGAAGCACTGTGGGCGTTCTCCTTTCAGCAAAGCCAGGCTATGTGGCTCATGTTGAAGGGAAGAATAGCTTCACTGGGCATACGCACTGGTGAGTCTTGTAAAGTAAAAACATAAGTTAGACCCCACAACTTTAATGAGATCTTATGGACTCAGGGATATTTATATCTATACCTCATCTCACTGAGGGCTGAACACTAGAAGAGGCTTTCCACATTCAGATTTGTAACATTCTAGAATCATCTGCCCTGGTGTAACATTTCAGGCAGGCCTCCAGCATGTGAAAGAAATGAAAATGGTATTGGTTTCCAACTTACATGATGTGCTTTTGGCAGCTGATGGTGGCTGTTTTTGACCTTTGATTGTAGTAATTATTTCTGAAGTATTTAAGACATCAGCCGTAACATCTTGGCACACCGCCTGCAATAGGCAAGTCTCATAATGATCGTTCTAAAGTGGCTGGACCATGCCGAGTCAATAACAGTCAGTCTGTGGCAATGCCTTGTTTCTCTTTTCAAGTCTGTCTTTCCCGGTTTGTTGTCCTTTAGAATTCATCATTACTTCCTATTCCAATTCTTTGGTCTGTATGCCCACGCTCCCATCCGATCAGATCCTTTTTACCTTTTAGCCACTCATCAGAATAAGAGGAATTTCCTCAATACTCTGGGCTGACAATCATCTCATCTCCTGCCCTGTAAAACTCTCGACCAGAACAACATCTGCAAGTACAGTGGCAAACAAAACTATTTATAGACAGTATAAGATGCTTAACCTGTCAAGAGTTGCTTCTACCTCAACATTGATCTGTACCTAAGAGCTCAGCTCTTCCTAATTTGTGAATTGCAACGGATCCAAAATGCCGCAGCCAGACGTCTGCATCTATACCCTTGTGAATACATTATTCCAGTACTTGAAGTAAATCGCTGGATCCCTACAGCCAGAGGCCCTGCTTTCATGGGACTCTGTATTGTTTATTAGGCCTTCTGAACTAAATTCCGGAAATACTCATATAAGAAAAAACTCTGCCTTAATGTAGTACCTTGGTGTCCAAAACACCTGACAAGAGGAAGAGCAGAGGTAGAACCTCATTCTCAGAACAAGCAACAAACCGTGGAATGTTCTTCCTGTAAAGACAAGAAACATAGAAGACCACCTGAAATTCGAAAAGGAAGTAAAGGCTCTGCTTTTTCCTAAATCAGGAAAAAGGACACCCACTAAAATTTTTTCCATAAAACTTAAGTGTTTGAATTTCATTCCATCAAAAACTAGAAACATACAAGAGTAATATAAAACGAGGATACCATGGTTGAATGTTCTTAGTCCATGCAATGAACTACTATTTTGTTGCTTGTGAGTTGACCCATGTATCAATTACACTATTTCCAGTGCATGCATGGGCCTGCTCCTTTGTTACTTCTAGTTGAACCAGAAAAAGCATTTTTAGGTCTCGCCTGAGTTGCGCATGTGTTGCACTGCGAGACATTTAGAAAGTGGGTTTTCAAAGTGCTACCACACGCTCTTGCTGGCCTCAAGCTTGCGGTTACGCGCACGTGCACGCGCGCATCCGCAATCTGGCTTGTTGTTATGGCTCATTAAGCTTTACAGTGCGCTGCTCGCCTTCAACGCTCCTCCGCCCCTCCCCCGCCGCGTCTCGCGTTAATGGGAAACATATGTGCAATCGCTGTGCTGTCACTTTTGCCGCAGCGGGCGCTCGCGCGTGCACCACTTTCGAAGCCGGGCTTGTCTTGTTCTATGCCATCGCCCACGCGTGCGCACCTCAATTAACTTTTGCTCCACTACCCGACTTCCTTCCGTTGACTGGCTCCCTGACTCCACTGGTTGACTTTGACAGTAAGTTATCTATAATCAGTGGAAACAGGGCCGGTGAGATAAACAGACTTCTGTTGCCGCGAGCCACTCGGTCTGTACTTTGCGTCACGAGCGTGTCGCCTCCTGCGCCCTCCTCCTTTCAACACGGCTCTGTCACTCTGCTGCCACTGTTGGGTCGCTTGTGTCATTAACGCTTCTGCTGTGCTCTCACAACACAACTCAACAGGGCTGGCCCGCCGGTGAGTGTGACGTGCTACCCCTCCAAACCTTCACTTACACGGAGCCCTGTTCCGTCTTCCAAGCGGGTAGCAGGACTGGCAGTCTGTCCCCTCTTCACCCGCCACAGACTGTGCTTCATTACCATTTAGGAATCCGGGGGGCACAATACAAGCACCGAGCTGCTGACAGGGTTCTGAAAGAGCATGTGCTTTGTCCCACTCTGATGTGGGTATTGGCGAAAAGTAATCCACCGAATAGTTTCAAATATTTTTACAGTTCTGGAATGTGTATTGTGTAGTGTATTATTTGTGTTTTCTCTAGGCATTTTGTCTTTTGCTAAAATGCCAAGCGGGCGAATTTTTGCTTCAGAAGGAATAGTTTCCCAAACCATGAATATGTGAGCTTCTGTGCCTGCTTCATTGTAAGAATTTCAATGCATTCTTTAACGTTGTATATCCAGTCAAAAGTGATCTCTGATTGAATGGAGGCTTGATTTTCATCGCTGCCAAAGGCGGTGTTTGTGTGTTGCGTCGCTAGTCAACTGCACAGTAGCGAAGTCACCACTGCCTTGCCTCGACAGTTTTTTCAGGGAGGTTTTGTCGGAAGGTTTTGTCTCCATGGTGAGATTGGGAAGGGTGAGCGTGGTGATCAGACTGTTTCCACATGAAATTGTTTGTAGACTACCTGAGAGCTTCTAAGGGAGAGCTTCCCTGCTCGAAGCCTGTTTTGAAAGGTGACAGGCATTGCCCAAGTAACGACCCTTATGTGTCACACACACTGATATAACTGCTTAAGGTTCCGGTGAAAACAAGTAAATATTCCCAAACGACATGAAATAGTTAAAACCAGTCCCTTATTCTTTAAAGTTTTCATCTAATCGCCTAATCTACCTTTTTAGGTCTCGGTTCGAAGGCTGCGCTTGCGCAGTCTCGCTCTGAGATTTAATGTTTTGGAGTGGGGCTTTAAGTTAACCCGCCCCTTTTTTGTACCTCTTCTCCATTTGCTGGCCGCTTGAATGCTGGCCAGCCATTGGAGAAGAGGTTTGTCTCTCCGAACAGGCCCCGTCCTTTTCGGATTCGGGGGCGTGTTTTTTGCTACTTTTCGAATTATCTCCTCCAGCCAATGGCAAGAGGAGAGAAAAGAAAAACACGCCCCCGAAACCGGAAACGCCGCTGCCTTTCTCCGAGGCATTTCTGCTTCGCCTCGGAGAAAGGCGGTGGCGTGCTCGTCCTCTCCCTCTGATTCTCTGCCCACAGTTCTTCTTCCAGTTCTTCAGACCTCGGCCTGCCTTGAGGATGTGATTTTTTTTATTATCGCAGTTGGGTGGGAGAAGATACCTTTGGTTTTGCTAAAGACTTAAGGACCTGACTTTGAAGACATCCTGTCACGCGTGGTTACTGCTACTTTAAAAACATGTGGTTGGACCCACCTTAAAAAGATCAGCTTGTGTACGGGTGGAGAGTGGTGGGGCAGTTGGGGAGCTTGGACTGACACGAGAGACGCACATATATCGTGTTGAGATTTGTTTAGCTCTTTCTGTCCATGTCGGCGCTGAAGCGCTTTAACCACATTTCGCAATAAAGTATATTTGCTAAAGTCGTGGCAGCCGGCCCGTCCAGACCTGCGCATCGTGCTTTGTGTACGTCCCCTCGCAGACAGTGCGCGAGGACGTAAAATAATTTATAAACACTGATCCCCAGACAGCCTGGCCTCGGGCAGGGGGAGCTCGGAGCCCCTCTGTTCTCGCCGGCGGAGGAGGTTTTTGGAAGAGCTTCTGGTACAATATGGAGCACCACGGCCTGCAATTTCACACTCCACGGAGCACTGGCCCTAAAGCAAGCGCCCCTCTCCCCGGACCTCCCTCCCCTCCTCCCCCATGTCTTACCATATTCTCACCCCTGTTCCAGCTCTGTTTATGAGCCTGCTCCGGCGTCAGCACCCCAAACAGAAGAGGGGGTGTGCTGACACGGACGCAGAATGTGGGTCCCACGTGTGCGGCTCTTTATCCGGAGCCGGCACTTTAACCTCTCAGCTTTACAAGAGGGCAGCGGGCGCGGGCACGAGACAAGCCGAGCACCCTTTGCAGCCTCTTGGGGCAGGGCGACACTGGAGGGGGCACTTGTGACACAAAGGGGCTGCGGGGAGAGGAGGCGCAGCCTGGGGGAGCAGGCCAGAGTGGGTGAGGGTCTACAAACTCCCAGCACCTCAGGGGTGCTCATCTGCAGTCACACACCTAGACAAAACACTCCACACAGAAACACAAACAGAGGCGCATGAAACAGGCCAGCTCCCTCACGCACACATTGGCACTCAAGACAAAGGCGCATGAAAACATGCAAAAACTCACCACATGCAGTCAAAAACAACGAATAGCACGCACAAACGCAGGCCCGCGATAGACACCAACAAACGTGCGCCCAAACCAAGACGCACGAGTCATGGGCAAGGAATCCACATCATATAGAAACACATTGCACACCACATGCAAATGCAGACTCCGACACAACTAAATTCAAACAAAAGCCCAGGCTCGGGTAGACAGCAGCACACACACCTGCAAATGAAAGCGCTCCATTCGCATACAAAAAAAAATATACGTGCAAGTGCATACACATACACATAAGAGACACACAGATACGCCTAATACAAACACATGGGCACTACCAAATACACTCAAACAATGCACTTGAAAATACAAAAAAACACAACACAGACAATCCACTTTCAAATACAGGCACTCACAATTACATAATTGAGCACGCACAGTCATGGCAAAATACATAAAAACGAATGCCAATACACTCACAGACATATGGAACTGAAAAAACACAAACTACTACCAAAAGGCACTCACAAACACATGATGTCGTTATAGGGCACATCCCTACAAACAAACTCCTGCACCTGTCAACTCATTCTCTCTCTCATAAACACACACACAGCACACAAATACATACGGATGCTGAAAGTTAAAATAAGGATACTTAGATATGCTTCCCTCATACTTAACTTCAAACACAATCTTGAATCATGCACTCACAAACACACCAACAACCACACACGCCCCGACACGCGCATCTGCAAAGACAACTAGATAATGCATGCTCCCACAATCGCCAAAATTCCAAGATCCTATATTATACATATTTAAATATATATTTATACCCACACTCAACCCTGTGAAGTTGCAGGTATGTGAACACACAGACATATTGTCGCACAGTGCTCACGTTCTTCTTAAACTATGCACACATTCATGTACTGTAACTACACGCACACACACACACTCACACACAGATACTTACTCGCACTATGTACAAACACCCACACAGTGCTGTACCCTGGTCCAATTGCACGTATACAATCAGGGATCGGGGGGGCACACTGGCGCCGTAGTGTAGCCGGGCCTGCACTGTGGCACCACTCTAACCCGGGGTTATTCCTGAGGTGACATGAGGTGGCTCGAGGACACGCCCCTAAATGGCCTTCCTTTTCTGTGAGCTTACACTTTCTGCAGGTCGTGTGCTGCAGGCCGCGTTATTCAGGGGGCTCTAGCCCACACACACTTTCCACATGGTGAACACCCCTCAGGGTAAACCCACTGCCCTTGGAAAGAGAACATTCTGGAGCGACCCAAACGCACCCGCCTTTAAAAGTATGTATTCTTTTTTTAAAACCCTTTTATCTTTGGTTGTTTTGTGTTTTTAGCACATTGGAGTCAGGACGGAGGGGGAGGGGGACAGTCTGCGCAGAGCTCATCACCATTCCTTAACTTGGCCATAAATACCCAGCTGAGGGAATTAGACGCTTATCAAAAGCTCCCTTTTATGCGGCTAAAGGAGTTTAGGACTTGTTCATCCTAGCGCAGGAGTAATGTAATGGCCTGCACATGGGTTCTGCTTTGATTTTTAAGCGTGCCGTGATATTTTGAAGGCATGACGTAAATACGCTATCATTGCTGATCTGTTGGCAATTAGCGCACAGAGTTTCCTGATTGCACCGATTACATATAAATCCAATTTCTTTACCTGCAACAGACGCGCTGTAAACAAAGCACACGTGATATATTACGTTAAGCTGTTTTTTAGGTCTCGGCTAACAGCTCAGATTGACCTGATGTCTTACATACAATGAACAATTACCGCAAAGCTGTCATTAACGCGCGCAGCAAACCAAACAATGGGGACTAGCTTATCCTAGTGACGCCAGCACAAGCACATGGGACGTTACACTCACAAGCCGGCTGAGGGAGCGCAGATGGCTGTGTGTGTGTGGCTCTGTGTGTGTGTGTGTGTGTGGCTCTGTGTGTGTGTGTGGGTGGCTCTGTGTGTGTGTGGGAGGCTCTGTGTGTGTGTGGGAGGCTCTGTGTGGGTGGCTTTATTTGTAGGTGGCTCTGCGTTGTGGCTTTGTCTGTGTGTGGGTAACTCTGTGTGTGTAGGTGGCTATGTGAGTTGTTCTGTGTGTGTGGGTGGCTTTGTGTGTGTGGCTCTGTGTGTGGGTGCAAATGCAATATGTCTCGCATTTGAGAGTGATTAAGCTATTGACATTGTAAATAACAATGTCGATTCTTTAAATGTTTTAAAAACAAAAACAATGTCAGGAGCAATGCTAATAGCTCTAACTTTAACAATGCCGAGACCATTGCATTGTAAATGCTTGTTATGGTTAAATTGGACGTGCATTTCAATGCAAGGCATTCTTTTTTTTTATAACTTTGATAGGTGGAGAGGTATAAATATAAATCATTTGCATCTCCTGAATTTAGCAGTAGTGTATTGTAGCATTTATTTGGGGCGTCATGGCAGCAGTCGAAGTGCATTCAAACAGAATGGATACTTTGAACCGAAGTTCAATGGGATGGACCGCCACTGAGCATGGGGGTGAGGTCAGAGACGTGACAAAAAGAAGGAAATGTGTGTCAACTATTTTGTTTACCTTTCACCTATATATAATGCAAACATCATAATGAAAATAAATGCCAGCTAAACTAATCTATGAAATACGTCGTTCTGCTTTAAAAGCACCGTTGGTTAATACATTCACTTAAGATCTCAATGTGTCTACCTGAAGGGTCCCCGATTTGAATCTTGACTGGTGCACTGGGGAATAGTGACAGACATAGCAGGCGTCAGAGCCTGTGACAGAAAATACTGTGAATATGCAAGTCTTTAATTAAGAAAAGGAATTACACACTGCAGAATGGCAATTGCTGACCTTTGATGAGCTGGTAAGATCGCAGGGGTCAATGCCTTCTATACCACACACTGATTCGTATCTTGCGCACTAACTGGAATGCTGTGGCAATAGAACACCAAATCAATGCTGTTGTACATTACCACACCGTCATGAGCAATATGTGGAGACTAATCATCAGGTTGGCAAAAGCTATTGGATAGCACATTCAGTCAGGGCGCAAGTCCTAAACAAGCATTGGCATAGCCAATAGGTCTCGCCTTTGGGGCCTTATAAGTGTTTAACCATGCAACAGTTAATGTTGTTGCACCAAGGATATTGTGCTGCATAACTAAATAATTATAAGGTCCCAAAAGCGAGACCTATTGGCTATACCAATGCTTGTTTTAAATTGCCTGTAGCCAATGCATGCTGTGGGATGCTCTTATGTTTTTTGTGCATAAACGTTAGAGTGCATTTTCTATCAGCTGCCTATGACCTCTGCATGCTGTACAGTTCACCTTTCTTCACAGATCTATAGGGCATTTTTAGGTCGAAGCCTACCATACAGCAGAGCTGTCTGTTTTGCTAAAGACATCTTGGAGACTTCTGGAAAGCTTCCCTGGGAATGCATTTTGCCCATTGTTTACCATTGGCTTTGTAACTCACATTTGCTTGTTTTCTATTTGCTAGTTTTATTTGTTTTAGGCTGACCAGCTTGAGTTGGCCCCGTGGGGAGAGCATTTGCCTATTTACTTTATCCTTCGGCGTGCTCTCTTTCTGTAAGCAGGCCTCTAAATCTTTTTTTTCCAACTCTTTTTATTGGTTTAACAACATAGAAAGTGTTCAAATCCATCATTCTAAGTATGTGGCTCTTTGCAAAGTTTGAAATCTTGTTCTTATCTTTCACATTTGCTGTGCTTTCAAAGACAAAGGTCAAATGTCAGGCTCTGTCTTCCAAGGGAGCTTGGTATTTTCTTTTCTTTGTCTGACTTCAAAGTGAGAGGATTTATGTGACACTCTTGCTGTGAAAGGTTTTCTTCAAGCACACAACAAAGTTTAACTCTACTGTATGCCACTCCATGCCTCACTACTCTGCAACACTGCACTCTATGCCACTGCACTCTACGCCAATACACTCTATGCAAATGCACTCTACACCAATGCACTCTATTCTGTACCACTCCACTCTGTGCCACTGCACTCTATGCCACTCCAATCTACTCCGCACCACTATACTCTATACCACTCTACTCTATGCCACCCTACTCAATGCCACTGAACTCTACCCAGCACCACTCCACCCTACACTGTATCACTCCACTCTACATCATTTCACTCTACTCTGAAACAATCATCCACTCTATGCACTGCACTCTACGCCACTCTACTCTGCACCACTGTGCTCTATGCCAACTGCACTCTACGCCAATGCACTCTACATCACTTTACTCAAAACCAAAGCACTCTATGCCACTACACTCTACTGCAATCCACATTTGCACCACCGCACTCTATGCCACTGTACTCTTCTCTGCAAAACTCTACTCTACGCCACTGCACTTTACACTACACTGCTCTACACCATTGCACTCTGCATTACTGTACTCTATGCCACTCTATTCTACTCTGCACAACTGTAATCTATGCCACTCTACTCTACTTTGTACCACTCAACACTACACCATTGCACTCTACAACACTCTACTCTGCACCACTGCACTCTACGCCACTCCACTCTACTCTGCGCCACTCTACTCTACGCCACTCTATGCCAATGCACTCTCCACTCTACGCCTCTCTACTCTGCAAGCTCTATGCAATTGCACTCTGCAGCACTCCACTCTACACCACTCTACCCTATGCCACTGCACTCTACACCAAGCTGCGCCACTATACTCTACGCCACTCAACTCTGCACCACTGCTTTCTATGCCACTATACTCAACTCTGCAACACTCCACTCTATGCCAGTGCACTTTGAGACACTCCACTGTACACCATTACAGTCTGCATCACTGTACTCAAACACCACTCTATTCTACTGTGCATCACTCTCCTCAATGCCAATCTACTCTACTCTGCACCACTCCACACTATGCCACTGCACTCTATGCCACTCTCCTCTGAGTGACTGCATTCTATGCTACTGCACTCTACTCTGCACCATTCTATGCTACTCTCCACCAATTCACTGTCACTACACCCTGTACCACTCTACTCTGCATCACTCTATGCCACTGCACTCTATGCCACTTCAATCTGCAGTACTCCACTATACACCACTGCAGTTTACTCTGCACTGCTCTATTCAATGCCACTCTACTCTATACCACTCTGCTCTACGTGACTGCACTCTATGCCACTGCACTCTACTCTCTACTCTCCACCACTCTATACCACTGCACTTTACTCTGCCTCACTGCACTCTACGCCACTGCACTCTATACCAGAGCACTCTATGTCAATCTACTCTACTCTGCACCACTCTACACTATTGCACTTGGCTCTGCACCAATGCACTCTATGTCACTGCGCTCTAGGCCACTCTAGTCTACTTTGCACCACTCCAATCTACACCACTACATTCTACCATGCTGTGACGTTCCGCTCTATGACACTCTATGCCACCTTATGCCACTTTATGCTACTCCACACTACTCCACTCTTCTCTATGCCACAAGTTTTTAGCCATGCTGAACAGTAGCCACGCTGGTGTACAACATGGCTAAAACCCATTGACACAGCCAATAGATCTTGCGTAGGTGAGACCTTTTGGCTTTGCGAATGCTTGCTCCTGGATGCATCTTAGTGTCCCTCGAACGGCCCCATATGCCATTTATCATGGTTACATATAACCAGTCCATGGCGTAGGTTGTTCCTTTAACACTCCTGGGTAGATCCTATAGAGCACTCATTGTGGCTACCTAAACTGTGCATGCCCACGGCTCCTCCTTTCTTCATCTTGAGTGGATGTGCTAGTTGGACAATTTACACGGAAGTTCAACAGGATAGTGGAATAATATTGGAGCATATGGACAATCAAGATATCAATAGCGTGTTGGCCAGTGGTACGTCATAATAAAACACCCATGATATGATTGGCAGAGTGACATGCAAACTCAAAGAGAACAGGCATGTTACATGATTATGATGAACCTTTGGCCTACACGCTATTGATTGTCCATGGGCTTCAATATTATTCCAGTATCCCTTTAAATGTAAATTGTATTTAACTTGGAGAGCTCCACCACTAAGATTTCACCTGCAATAAAGGATCGCAAGAGAGGTCATCCAATCACATACTAGCATATTTATATATTTATATCTTATTGAAGAAATATTTTTTCATGATTTGTACCTTGGGAGAACATTTAATCTCACGCTTTTCAAATTACCGTAACTGAAGGAGCTATAGCAAAATTCATTGGACTTTAATCCTGGATTCCTTTTTGACAAAATTGTGTCTCAATAACGCTGAGTTAAGATTATATAGCATGAAGAATTTTCTTCAATTATTAACACAGAGGAAGTTATAGATACGCCTTGAAAAAGTTATGAATGTTGCAAAACATGTGTTGGCTGTACCAACATTAATGTATTCACCACTGGTATATGTGCTCGTTTTCTTTTTCTGTATATTGATCAAGATAATCAGTCACAGAAGGAAAAGAAGCCACAGTTGTATAACCTCAAATGAACTATCTATATGTTATTCCAATTTGTATTACTGAGTTTTCACAATAAATGCAAGATTTGACATTTGGAACTACATTCAGGATTTGTATATGTGCCTCTTTCACATCTTTGTACTTACTTTTTATAATTTGGCTGTGATAGACGGGTAACTATCACACTTGAGTGCACTTCACGCTGGACTACAGATAGAGTACCTTTTCCTATTAATATTAACAGAAATATAAATTAAATATGTGATTCAGGGCGCAGGTGTATGCTTTGTTGCATTGGCTTCAAACTGCTCAATATATTGAGTTTAAAAGAGCCACTGCAATCATTTGATTCTGTGTCTGATGCGTTCCCTCTATAATTAAGGATTTGCTGCATTTGCATTTAATTTTCCATGTGCTGTGTAATTTGCAGATCTCACACCAAAACATATTTGGGCCTAACCTGGGGGCAGCACATACCACGACACATTTCTTGGTGTGAAAAAGGCAGCTTTATTGGAAACAGGTGCACCTTACATCAGAATTCCCTTGGCCTGTGCCGTACAAAACTAAACCTCACTAAGTAAAGTCTTCCTACCTTCCCCCCCACCCCCTCCCCTAACCTGTTTCCCCGCCCTGCAACCATTATAAACAACTGCCCATTCCTAACTTCTCTACACCTACCTAACTAAATAACTTCTTATATTATTCTCATAACTGTAACCATCCAACCTTATACCGAATCAACTAGGAAAAAACACCCCCGCAGCAGCTATCCTCACACCCGCACCTGTTCCAGCGACAACCCCTTACACGTGTTCCCCCGGATGCACCTGTTCCCCCAAAACCAAACCGCAAAACTCCACAACGCCTTCCAAAGTCCCCCACCAAAAAGCCCCCCCACACCGAATGAAAAAAAAATAATATATATTTATGGGGAGGGGGGGTGGGACAAAAACCGACACCACTGCCCGCTTCCCTCAAACCGGCTGTCGTGTCATGGCCACCGAAATGGTGGCTCGCAACACGAAATGGCAGGTTTTAAACCCTCCCGCCCAAAAACCGCCCAACCCCAGCCCAACGAGCTCAAAAGGAGCCGAAGGCATGCCCCACGTGTCTACGCCTGCCCCCTCGGCCCAAAACTCCCCAGGGGTGGAAGACCTCCCGTTGGTCGGCCGCCCCCCCAAAACCCCATTGGGCCAAACCTGGGGGAAGCACATACCACAACACATTTCTTGGTGTGAAAAAGGCCGCTTTATTGGAAACAGGTGCGCCTTACATCAGAATTCCCTTGGCCTGTGCCGTACAAAACTAAACCTCACTAAGTAAAGTCTTTCTACCTTCCCCCCACCCCCTCCCCTAACCTGTTCCCCCCCCCCCCTGCAACCATTATAAACAACTGGCCATTCCTAACTTCTCTACACCTACCTAACTAAATAACTTCTTATATTATTCTCATAACTGTAACCATCCAACCTTATACCGAATCAACTAGGAAAAAACGCCACTCGAAGGGTGTCCTAGACAGCCTTCGACCCACCCCCTAGGAATCCGAACGCTTCGGGTATCTGCTCACCCCTATTGCTCTATCCAATGCGTCCTTCAGCTGTACAATGTACAGTTCCATGCCATAGCGGGACAGATGAACTCCATCTTGTTTTGTTTATCCTCTGAGGCGGAAAGCCGGAGGACTGCATTTTGCTCCTTGTTTTTAAATCTTGTACTTCACTGTTTTTGATTAAAAAAAAAGCATTGACCTCACCTGCATTGAAAGCGCCGGCTCACACGCGCTAAAACAGCCCTCCTAGACCCCCCCTGATACAGCGACATCCAGCGCTGACACAGGGTAAACGGCCATACCGCCATCGCGGTTCGAAGGCGGAGCCACGCCCACTGCGAGGCCACGCCCACCAGGACACCTACAAAACGCTGACTGAAAGCGCGACACACTATTGTTTTGTTTATCCTCTGAGGCGGAAAGCCGGAGGACTGCATTTTGCTCCTTGTTTTTAAATCTTGTACTTCACTGTTTTTGATTTAAAAAAAAGCATTGACCTCACCTGCATTGAAAGCGCCGGCTCACACTCGCTAAAACAGCCCTCCTAGACCCCCCCTGATACAGCGACATCCAGCGCTGACACAGGGTAAACGGCCATACCGCCATCGCGGTTCGAAGGAGGAGCCACGCCCACTGCGAGGCCACGCCCACCAGGACACCTACAAAACGCTGACTGAAAGCGCGACGCACTATTGTTTTGTTTATCCTCTGAGGCGGAAAGCCGGAGGACTGCATTTTGCTCCTTGTTTTTAAATCTTGTACTTCACTGTTTTTGATTTTAAAAAAAAGCATTGACCTCACCTGCATTGAAAGCGCCGGCTCACACGCGCTAAAACAGCCCTCCTAGACCCCCCCTGATACAGCGACATCCAGCGCTGACACAGGGTAAACGGCCATACCGCCATCGCGGTTCGAAGGCGGAGCCACGCCCACTGCGAGGACACGCCCATAACACTCACTACAAATGTGTCGACCATACCAGCGCAGCGGACGAGCGCAGCGGGAGCGCCGTATGCCCGCCAAAGGCGCGCCTAGGGCAAGCCCGTCTGCGCCCGTCCGCGCACGGCCGGGCCTAGGGCCAGAACCCCTGTCGGACAAAGCTGCCTTTAAGGTAAGCTACTCACGTCGGGACCTCTTAAGTCTCAGACCCACCATCGCTACTTCTTGTAAGTACGTTCATGATCTTGAAGGTCCATTCACCAGCTGCACCTTTTGCCACCCAGTCCAGCTCAAACTCCTTAACCGACCTTATAGGCCCTCAACCCTTAAACTCGCCACCCTGAACTGTCGCTATCTCCCCAAACACGCGCTGTTAATTAACCATCTCATAGAAGACCATGAGATCGACGTTCTGTTCCTGACAGAAACGTGGCTCTCCTCTCACTCGGACTCAGATATGGTCCTAGCTACTCCCACGGGCTTTCTTATTCAGTCCCTACCTCGTCCCTCCGGTAGGGGTGGTGGTGTTACCATCATCCATCGGGATCATTTCCCCTGCAAAACTAACGATGCGCACGTCCTTGATTCTGAAAGCCTTCAGTTCACGATCAAGCTGGACCCGACGAACTCACTATTAGGCCTCTTAGTCTATCGCCCCCCCGGCCATCCAGGCTCTTTTTCCAATGCTCTCCTGGATACGGTAGCATCGCAGGCACACCCCACCACCAACTTTACGATACTAGGAGACCTGAATATTCATTTTGATGACCCTCTAGATACAGGGGCAGCCGACCTGATCACAGACCTGGCGGCCTACGACCTCCACCTCCTAAACTCCGGAGCTACACATAACAAAGGTCACTTGCTGGACCCGGTGTTCACGAGCACCCCCACCATGCAAGCTAGTGAGTCCCTCCCCCTCCCTTGGACGGACCATTTTTTAGTCTCCTTCCAGCTACCAGGAGTCTTCAGTAAACCTCACAAACCTCCCACTTATACCAGGGACAGGGCATGGTCCAAGCTCCCCACAGAAGACTGGGCCAGGACCCTGAAGGCAACTACCCCTTCTTATTCTGAAGACCCTGTTATCGCTGACAGTAATTTCAGAGAGTGGATTGTCACATCCCTAGACTCCATACTCCCCTTTAGAACCCGGGAGGATAAAAACGGGAAACCAGGATCCGCCCCATGGTACACCCCGGAACTTCGGATGCTACGCAAAAATTGCAAGAAAGCTGAGCGGCTATGGAGGAAAGACTGGCAGTACGCTAGCAAGGAAGATTACCAGAAATCAGTGAGAATATACAAATCTGCCCTTAAACGCACCAAAGTCTCCCATTACGATACACGGATAAAAGACTCCACCAACTCAACAAGGGAATCCTTCCTTATCGTAAAAGAGCTACTGAAAATACCAGCTCCTCCATCCATTAACACCCCCCCGGTAGACCGAAGCAACGAACTAGCTACCTACTTTAATGACAAAATCGCCCGCATTTTAGCATCCCTTCCCCCTCCCTGTCCATCAAGCCACATGGACAATGAAACCCCCATCAGTCAGACAGGAAACAGCTTGCGCCCCCAACTAGCGACGTTTAGGGCAGTAACCAGTAACGAGGTAGATGTAACCATGGCCAAAATGAAAAGCGGATCACCTCTGGATCCCGCACCTATTAGATTTCTCAAAACCGTAGCCCCAGTCATCGTACCAACGATCACGGAGCTTATAAACAGTTTGCTCGCCCAAGGCTCTGTACCCGCTAGCTGGAAGAGTGCAGTAGTTAAAGCACTCCTAAAAAAACCCCAGCTGGACCCAGCAGATATGGCAAACTACCGGCCAATCTCACTCCTCCCTTGCATTAGCAAAGTAGCCGAGAAACTGGTCAATGGACAACTGTCACATTTTCTCGAGGTAAACAACATCTTACGGCAATCCCAAACTGGGTTTCGCCCTGGCCATGGCACAGACACCGCCCTTCTTGCCGTCATCGAGGAGGCAAGGCGCATTTTGGATTCAGGAGGGTCAGTGGCAGTGATCCTCCTGGATCTTAGTGCAGCCTTCGACACAGTCAACCATCGTGTCCTTCTCCATCGGTTGGCGGCAGCAGGGCTCACTGGGGCGGCGCTCAGGTGGATAGAGTCCTTCCTTGCTGGGCGTTCATTCCAGGTATGGGATGGCAATCACCACTCGACCATCCTCCCCCTCACGAGCGGGGTTCCCCAGGGGTCGTCTTTAAGCCCCACGCTTTTTAATGCCTATATGGCCCCTCTCGAAGATGTGGTGACCCCCTTCGGGATCAAAATAGTGAGTTATGCTGATGACACACAGCTGGTCGTCTCTCTATCCCAACTGGACGACCACCCGGACAATCTGGCAAATTGCCTCACGGAAATTCACAGTTGGATGTGTGAATCATCACTTAAATTAAACGGGTCAAAGACCGAAGTTATGCTCATGGGAAAGCAATGGGCGACTATCCCCCCATCGGTCTGGCCAGACGTGTTCGGGGAAATTCCCACCCCGAAACAAGAAATCAAGACCCTTGGAGACTGGCTGGAACCCGAGCTTTCAATGAAAACGCAAGCGTCCAAAACAGCAGGTACCTGCTTCGGGCTTATGCGCACCACTCGCACCTTACTCCCGCCCACATCTAGAAAACTCCTAGTCCAAGGTTTAATACTGGCACGGTTGGACTACAGCAACATGGTTTATCTGGGAGCCCCAGAGGCCACTATGGCTAAACTTCAACGCACACAGAATGCAGCAGCCCGACTACTTATGAACCTTCCCTCCAGAGTATCAGCCAGACCAGCAATCAGGGCCCTGCACTGGCTGCCAGTGCGCCAAAGGGTGGAATTTAAGGCCATGTGCACTGCACACAAATTGATGAATGGAGTTGGCCCTATGATCCTCAGCGACCTGGTGACTCCTTATAAGGCCCCCAGATCCCTTCGGTCTGAGTATGAGCGACTGGCCAACATCCCCAAATACAGAAAGACACGGACTGGAGGCCGACGCTTCTCCGTGAAGGCATCTGCCGGATGGAACTCCCTCCCCCGTACCCTTAGACTGGAGCCCAGTTATCTGATCTTCAGAAAAAAACTGAAAACGCTTTTATTCCCAAAATAAAGTCCCTTCTCTTTCTTCCCCTCTCCTCTGGATAATACAATCAGTATAGCGCGGGGATGCCTTCGGGTCACCAGGCGCTCTACAAATCGTTAAATAAATAAATAAATAATAAATCCTCCCGAAAAAATATACTGCCGCATAGCGTAAGTCCGGGTGCTCCATCCTCCCGAAACCCTCCTTAGCACAAAAGACTCGCATATCCCTATTAATCTTCCTACGCGCTCTGTCTATTAACGCAGGACGCTCCACTTTCTCCTGGGTATGAACTCAGACCAAATCATATGGCACCTGGACCACTGCCTCCGTATCTCCCTCAAGTCCCGCTGCATCTGCTTCAACAAAGCCAAGCCCTTACATTGCACCAAGTCATTTTCCCCTACATGGATGTTATGTTATGTTATGTTATGTTATTTATATTTATAAAGCGCACAGATGCCACAGCCAAATGGCGTCCCGGCGCTATAAAAGAACGAGCAACATAACACCAAGCACATAGTAACCACCCACGACCATTAAGCCAAAGGAAACAAAAATGTTTTCACAGCCTTTCTGAAAGGCAGCAAGTCAGAAATAGAACGAATACTAACAGGCAGTGTGTTCCAAAGGCTGGATGCCAAGACACCAAATGAACGGCCGCCCACTCTGGCTTTTTTAAAACGGGGAACCTTAGCCAGAAATTGACCCGTTGATCGTAATGCTCTAGCAGGGATGTAATAAGAAATGGTCTGAGCTAAAATAGGAGGAGAGGCAAACTTCAAAATTTTGAAAACCAGGCACAATGCTTTAAACTTTATCCTCTGCCTAACGGGCAACCAATGAAGATCAGAAATGGAGCGCCTAACTGAACAAAACTTAGGCAGACCAACCAACATTCTGGCAGCCGCATTTTGCACACGCTGAAGGCGTGTAAGCTCTGCTTGGTTGGTGCCCAATAAAAGTGCACTGGCATAATCTAATCTAGAAAGAATCATAGCCTGGACTATGAGTTGCCTAGTAGAGGCATCAAAAAAATTTAAAATGGGCCTAAGACTCTGAAGGACACCAAAACAGGTACCCGCAACTTTTTTTGTATGAGGGGTAAATGATAAATTGGCATCAAGCCAAACCCCAAGATTCTTCACCTGGGTCACCGGGATAGGGGCTTGGCCAAGCTCTGATGGCCACCAATCGTCTCCCCAAAGGTGAGCTTCTTTGCCCAATACCAAGACTTCAGTTTTAGTAGCATTAAGTTGGAGACGGTTATCCATCATCCAGCTTGCCACCTGCTTAAGGGCTCTCTGAAAATTAGAGGCATCCAACGCAGTATTCCCATTTAGTGCGACCGCTAATTGGGTGTCATCAGCGTATGACACCATAGTTAGGCCCCATTTATTGGCAACCCCCATCAGTGGTCGCACATAACCAAGACATCTGGACAAATTCCCCCCCTGTACCACCTGATTCAACATGGGAATTAATTCATACCACCTCATGCCCCCCTTTCCCCGCCACTGACAATTGTAAAGCCCAGGATCCAATCCTAAATTGAGATTCTTGTGCCTATCCCATTCAGAGTGCTCAGCCCGTTTCACAAAAGAATGTCTTACGATGAAGATCGAGATTCCCTCCACGTCCGGCCCCGCCACTGCACCTGAAAAGAGACACATGTCAACCAACGAAAAAACCTCATGACTCCTCCTCCATCCCGTGCCCCCGCAACCTAATGTATGTCTTGAAACAATCTGACATCCATCTCCCCAAGCGCATCAGTTCGTCCCTCCCCCACCCATTTCGCGCTGCATCGGTCGCCGCCCCTATGCGAAACGAGTGTGTCCCAAAGCGCCTGGGATCCTCCCCTAAGGCCTGCAGCGCGTGCCGTAGTACCCAGAGCAGCTGTGCCGCCGTCACCCGTCCTCCGTCCGGCGAAAAACCTCCCCGACCCCCGGTTGCCCCCCACCAGCCAACCGCTCCCCCCACCCCGCGGGGCACACGTCTCGATCCACCACAGGGCCCAGGACCACCCACTCCCCCTCGCCCCTCTGGTCGGTCTTTGCACGCCGCAGCCGGACCGCCATCTCCCGCGCTCGCAATTCCACTTCCCCCCACCGCAGTCCTGGCTTGCCCCGTGGCCCTACAAGCTCGGACACCTGAAATGCCCCGAAATACATCCACAACATCAGAGTTGCAAACAACAGGACCTCCTCCCGATTGCGGCATATCTTCGTCATGAGCCGTATCAAGCCGCCAAGCATACCTCCCGTGATGGGACAGCGCTGAGGTGCCCTGCCTCCCTTCTCGCGCACCCAACCTTCCAGCAATCGCGTGCCAAGTTCGCCCGCCGACGGCGCGTAGCCCCACAACATCTTTCCCATAAATGCTATGGCGGATAGTTTGCCGGCAATCTTCACCTTTGAACGTCCCCTGTCCATCAGCGCCAACATAAACTGTACCACTTGCTCATTCCGCACCCAAGGATTGTCATGCCGGACCGCCCCGCTCTCCAAAAACTCCTGCCACGCCTATTCGTATGCCTTCCATGTGGACGGGGCCACCGACTGCCTTACCAATTGCGCGACCCTCTCTCTCCAACGGACCACAGCCCCGCTGGCACCGGCGTCTTGCACTCGTCCGCGTCCGTGGCTAGCCCATGGAATCTCTGCCACTGTGAACGACACCAAGCATCCGCAATGTCATTGTCCACCCCCGGCACATGACGTGCTTGAAACAGAATGTCATGGTCCAAACATTGCACTACAAACACCCTCAACAGTTTAAGCACCTGCGGATCCCGAGCCGACTGTCGATTAACGACATGCACCACTGCCATGTTGTCCACTTTGAACAGCACCTTTTTATGCGCGAGCTCCCGTGCCCACACCGACACCGCCACCACCAACGGGAACAGCTCCAAAAATGCTATGCTCCTCCCCCCGTTCTGCCAGGCTAGCGGCTAGGTCTCCGCACACCACCTCCCCTGCCAGTACAACCCGAAACCCCCGACCCCGGCCGCATCCGACGAGATGCCATGGGAATCCCATTGAAACGCTCCAAAAAAGCCCGCCACATACGCAGATCCTCCTTCGTACCCGCGGACAAGCGCAAGTGGTGGTGCGGCAACGTTAACCTGGACAAGGACAGTCCCAAACGCCGGCAAAATGTACGCCCCGCCGGCACCACTCGGCACGCGAAGTTCAAATGCCCCAACAAAACCTGCACCTCTCTCACTGTCACCTTCTGCTTTCCCACCAGCGTATCCACCAGCACCAGCATATGCATTTTTTTGTCCCTCGGCAATCGAGCCTCCATAGCCTCCGAATCCAGTTCGATCCCCAAAAACGACAGCACCGTGCTGGGACCGTGCGTCTTCTCTGGCGCCAGGGGCACACCCAGGTAGCCCATGAGCTCTGTAAAACTGTCCAGCTACTGCTGGCAGTCCGCCGAACCGGGCCGTCCCACCAGGAAGAAGTCATCCAGGTAGTGCGTCACCGTCTCGTGCCCCGTGCGCCGTGAAAAAGCCCACTGCAGAAACGTGTTGAAACGCTCGAACAGCGCGCAGGAGATTGAACACCCCATGGGCAATGCCTTATCCACAAAAATAGAGCCGTCGAACTGTATGTCCAGCAGCTGATAGTCTACCGGATGCACCGGCAACAACCGGAAAGCTGACTTGATGTCGCACTTAGCCATGAAAGCACCGGACCCCACCGACGCCACCAGACGCCGCGCCACATCAACCGAAGAAAAAGACACCGACGCCAGATCATCCGCTATGGAATCGTTTACCGACGTCCCCTCGGGCCATGACAAATGTTGGATCAGCCGATATTGACGCGGCTCCTTCTTCGGCACCACCCCTATGGGGGAGATGATCAAGTCCGTAATCGGGGGCACGCAAAAGGGGCCTGCCATCCGCCCCTCTCGGACCTCTTTGCCCAGTTTCTCCCGCACCACCGCCTTATGCGTCTGGGCGGATTTCAAGTTCTCCGCTCACCGAGCAATCCGCGGACCCTCGTACCCCAGCCGGAAACCCTCCGGAAACCCTTGCCGCAACAGCCCTGCGTCTTCGGTCTGTGAATAAGATGCCAAGAAGGGTTCCAGCCGGTCCAGTTTAACTGGCGTAAGAGCCTTTTCCCAAAGCCCCGTCCCCCCGTACCCCCGGACTGCTGCCCCATCGGAGTGGACTCATGCCCCTGGCCGCCCCCTGCCCCCCAGCAATGCACCACCGGGTGGCGCTTTCCGCATTTGGAACACTCGTGGCGGAAATTGCAGTACTGCCGCGCGCAAGCTCCCTTGTTGTAATCCCAACACTCTCTCCTTGCCCCACCCCCCCGGGTGGGGCGGGCCGGAAAGGGGTGGGGCACCAATGGCAGGCCGCTGGCCGTATAAATCGTTTTCCCAAACTTAGCCCCGCCCATCGTCTGCTGATACAAGTCCGAGTCAATCTCTCCCCATTTTGCCTCCGGGTCCCAGGCCAAGCGCGCTCGAAACTCCTCGTCATAGTGCGACCAGGCATAACCCCCGTACGTCGCCTGCACTCGACGGATGACGTCCATGTATTTAAACAACGCCACGGACCTTTCCGGGTACTTGTCACAGTACACACTCGCAAAGATCAAAAACCCCACTGACCAGTTCTCAATATTCAAGGGCACCTTGGGCCGCCGAGCCAGCTCCAGCTTCTCCTCCTTAGACTCTTCCTTTGCCATCAGCTCCCTATGCAGGAGCTTCAATATGTCCACATACTCTCCCTTCCTAATTTTTTCTTTGGTGGCCAAAGACAGATGCGCCCCCAGAGGCTTTGCAATGCCCATATACGGGAGTTTACGCACTGACACCTCATGACTCTCCTTCCCCGTACCCACCGCGGGCTCCCCCCAACCCCCTTATCACGCAAAGCCCCCGACCCCTCGCTCCCCGCGCCTTCTGTCCCCACCCCTGTGTCCCGAACGTATGCACCCTTATTCAAACGCACCCCCCCATCATCGCCCCTCGCATCCGTGCCCACCGATACCCCCGCTGGTGCGGCACCACCCGTCCCCACTCCTAGTCTCGCCTTACCTGGCGTCAAAGTCGGCGTCCTCACCGGATCCCGCCGCCTAACCAGTTGCGCAGGAGGGGCCGACACTCTCTGCGCCTGGAATCGCTGGGGCTGCAATGAACTAGCACAAACATTCTTGCCCCCCCTCCCTCCCCGAATCTCCCCCTCTTCCACACTCTCCCCATCCTCATCCCAAATGTAAGGGCCGCCCTCCTCGGACTCCAGCCCTGTCGGCCCATGTTCCGGCCACCGACTGCCCTCTACGGGCTCCAGCCGGCTCAACCCCGGCCGCTCCCTACATGTGTGCAGCAAGTCCTCTAAATCCACATTCCCGCTCCTCCGCCCTGTGCGCTGCCCCGCGCGTGCCCTGCCTGGACTGTAGCAACTCCGGCCCCCGCCCGCGGAGGCCGCATCAACCCTACGAGGTGAGGCTGGCGGGGACCGACCGCCCGACTCCTGGATGGCGCCCTTGACAGGTCCCTCGCAGGAGCGCGACCGCCCGCATGAGGCAGAGCCGGCCCATCCCCTCGGTGGATTGGAGCCGCATGAAGCTCTCCCGAGCCCCTCTCCAAGCCTACCTGCCGAAAGAAAAAAGTGGCGTCTGACATGCTGGTGGTAAACCTGTCCCCTGACCTGCCGCACCCCCAGCCCCTCCCGCCCCCTGCCCCGAGGAATGGCCCCCCGCCGCGATGGAGTAGGCCCCCGTGCCACCCCTCCCCCATTCGCTCCACCCCACATCCCCCCATCCTCCCCCACTCTCCCCCCCTGTCGCTCCACTCCAGGGACTCCACCTCCCACTGAACCGCGCCGGCCCCCGCCGCCCCAACGCCACCCCTCACCCCCTGCCTCCGCACCCCCATGTCCAGCCCACTCTCGCCCACCATTCCCCCCCCGCCCTCCCCAACCCCAGAACGAGGACCCCCCGCGCCAGCTCCCTGCCCCCCCCCCGGAGCACCCCCCACCCCGCTCCCAGCCCTCCGCGCCCCCCGGCCCCCGTGAGTATTCCCTTCTCCCCATGACTACCGGGCCCATCCCCCCCGGAGAACCCCCCGTGAACCCCCGCTCCTGCCCCTCCCCTGCCCCCTCCCCCAACCCCCCACACTCCCGAACCAGCGACCTCCCTACTACTGAAGTCCCCACCAGGCCTCCTCCTTCCGCCGCCCCCTCACCTTCACTCTCAATCAGCAACGGAGAAACCGCCCCACTGCGGCCTGCTATGGGGGCCTCCCCAGCACCGACCGCCTTGCGCCCCGCCGCAGCCCCCCCACCCCTAGCCCCCGCACCACGCCTAACGCCTGTCCCCTTTGCCCCTGTAGAGGCATTGGTAGCTGTGGCAGTGTTTACAGACCCACCCCTCGAGCCCTGCGTCACCACCGCCCCTCCCGCCCCCTCCTTAAAATTCAATGCCGGCTTCGACCCAGCCTGCCTCCCTGCCCTCAAACGCTTCACCAGGGCGGCCGCGTGCGCCACGCGGCCGCACCCCCCTGCATCCGCTGGTGCATGCTTTGGCGCCCGCGGCGGGGGGCCTTACCCGTACGTCGGGCTGCACTAGATCCAGGCGGCCCGCGACCTCCAACAAGCGAAGCGCCTCTGCTACTCGCGGATCGTCCCACGTGGCCATCGCATGCCTTGGAAAACCGCCGGTCCCCGCACTCAGGCTCCAAACGCGTCGATGACACCAAATCTCGCCGCCAATGCCCTGCAGCAAACTCCGCCTGCAAACGCCCCGACTCCGCTCACAAAGGCCTAGGAAACAAAAACCGACACCACTGCCCGCTTCCCTCAAACCGGCTGTCGTGTCACGGCCACCGAAAAGGGTGGCTCGCGACACGAAATGGCCGGTTTTAAACCCTCCCGCCCAAAAACCGCCCAACTCCAACCCAACGAGCCCAAAAGGAGCCCAAGGCATGCCCCACGTGTCTACTGCTGCCCCCTCGGCCCAAAATTCCCCAGGGGTGGCAGGCCTCCCGTTGGGCGGCCGCCCCCCCAAAACCCCATTCTAGCTCAAAAGGACCCAAAACTGCTCAAATGGTGCTAAATCGTGGTTCCACACACCAGCTGATCCTCTACAAAGGTTAACTGATGAACTTTGAGTTTCTGAGTGCTTTACTGAGGTGTTAAACTCGTACTATTCAGGTGTGACTTTGTGTTAGAAGGCGACCTCAGAGGGGCCCGGAGGGAGCCCTGACTGCCCTGAGACCCACCCTTGAAGTATCGTAGCCGGGCACTGGCGGGAGACTCCTCAGGGGAGGAACCTCGCTTCTAGGATCGTACACTCGGCACCACACGACAGAGAGACACCACACGAGGAGTTCTTAAGAGCAAATTTTTATCAGATCGAGTGGTAGGATCTTTATGATCAGCAAGGCAAAATATATACAAGTAGAGCGCGGGCTCACAAGGTCTTGGAGGGGGGTCAGGAGGTAGCGGGACAGTCTTTGGGGTTAGGAATCAAAAGCAGGAGCGTACCCGGCACACAGCTCACAATCCTCGAATTGGGGGATACGCTTGTCGTCGTGGGGTCCGGCGGGACCACGAGAGTCTGTGGGAGCTGCGAGTCACTCAGCAGGGCTCAAGCACAAGTTCGGAGGTCTTACGATCTTCAGGGAGCCGCGAGTCACTCAGCAGGGCTCAAGCACAAGTTCGGAGGTCTTACGATCTTTGGGGAGCCGCGAGTCACTCAGCAGGGCTCAAGTACAAGTTCGGAGGTCTTACGATCTTCAGGGAGCCGCGAGTCACTCAGCAGGGCTCAAGCACAAGTTCGGAGGTCTTACGATCTTCAGGGAGCCGCGAGTCACTCAGCAGGGCTCAGATGTTTCCAAGGCGAATCTGCCGGACAGTCCCAGAGCACCCCTTGTTATAGGGCGACTCCTCTCTGATGTCCGGAGTCTGTGCAGGCAGGGGTCTTGTCACCTGGGGGTCGCTTGTTGGGGTTTCCTGCCATTGTCCTTTGATCCTTCCGGGGCCGGGTCGGGAGGAGTCCCAGACACCCAGCAGGTGTGGAGCCAGCCCTCGGGGAGGCCGGCAGGTCGATCGAAACCCACCTTCCCAGGGAAGCGCAGAGGTGTGATAGAAACTGCTCCTCCCTCTCTCATCCCAGGGGGAGCGCGATGTTCTCCAGCCGGAGTGGCGCCTCTAGGCCAGGGTCGCGCTGGGGCTGGGCGGCCATCTTGTTGTATGAAGTGGGCACGCGGGCCCGGTGTGGCCGAAAGGAGGAAGGCCACGGACGGGAAGTCCGGGTTGGGTGCGTGTGAGTTCTGGTGGGAAGAATCGGCTAGGCCGTGGGTTTGGGGGCTGGTGTGAGGTGCAGGGGTCAGGTCTAGCTATGTTACGAGGGCCGGGTATAACACGCGTCCCCCCCAGCTGAAAGCCGGAGAGAACTACCCATCCTCTTGGGGGTTCTCTTCGCTGAGGCGGAAGAACCGGGAGAGGCCATCGGCGTTGGCGTGGTCAGTCCCAGGGCGGTGTTCCACGGTGAAATCCATCCCCTGGAGGGAGATTGACCACCGCAGTAGCTTAGGGTTTTCTCCTCGCATCTGCATGAGCCATCGCAAGGGGCGATGGTCGGTTTGGACCTTGAAATGGGTGCCGAACAGGTAAGGGCATAGTTTCTTGAGGGCCCAGACTACGGCGAACGCCTCGCGCTCGATGGTGCTCCATCTCTGTTCCCTGGGCAATAGCCTTCGGCTGAGGAAGGCTACGGGCTGGTCGAGGCCTTGGTCATTTACCTGGGAGAGGACTGCCCCGATGCCATGCTCGGAGGCCTCAGTTTGTACTACAAACTCTTTGGAGTAGTCGGGGGCCTGGAGGACGGGGGCAGTACACATGGCTGCTTTCAGGGCCTCGAACGCCTCTTGGCAGGCAGGGGACCACTGTACCTTCTTGGGCTGTTTTTTGGACGTGAGTCCCGTGAGGGGACCGACCAGGCTGCCGTAATTCCGGATGAATCTCCGGTAGTAGCCCGTGAGGCCCAGAAAGGCTCGGACCTCCGTTTGGGTCGTGGGGGGTTCCCAGGCTAGGATGGCGTCGATTCTGGGCTGTAGGGGGGCGACCTGCCCGCTTCCGACCTGGTGCCCCAGGTAGGTTACCGAACCTTGCCCAATCTGGCACTTGCTGGCTTTCACGGTGAGGCCTGCCTGGTGCAGGGCAGTCAGCACCCTCCGGAGGTGCTGGAGGTGCTCACTCCATTCGGAGCTAAAAACTGCGATATCGTCGAGATATGCCGCACTGAATTTTTCCAGCCCGGACAGGACTCTATTTACCAGTCGCTGGAAGGTGGCCGGGGCATTTTTCATCCCGAAGGGCATCACGCGATAGCGATAGTGCCCATACGGGGTGGAGAAGGCGGACCGCTCCTTGGCTCCCTCTGTGAGCGCAATTTGCCAGTAGCCGCAGGTGAGGTCGAAGGTGCTGAGGAACCGAGCAGCCCCGAGCCGGTCAATGAGCTCGTCGGCTCGGGGAATGGGGTGGGCATCGGCTCGGGTGACTTCATTGAGTCCCCGGTAGTCCACGCAGAAGCGGGGTTCCGGTGCGACCCCGGGGGCAGCTGCTTTTGGGACCAGGACCACGGGGCTGGCCCAGGGGCTGTCTGAGGGTTCGATCACGCCTAGGGTCAACATTTTCGAGACTTCGGCTTGGATACAGGACCGGACCCGATCAGGGACCCGGTAGGCCTGGTGTCTCACTGGCGGGCTATCCCCGGTATCCACATCGTGGACACACCAGTCGGTGACCTTAGGGACCAGGGAGAAGAGGTCCGAAAACTGCCCTAGGAGCTGGCGGCAATCCTCACGTTGCTGGGGAGTGAGAGACGGGGAGAGGTTCACTCCCTCTACGGAGCCGTCCTTCTCTTTGGTGCACAGGAGATCAGGGAGAGGATCTGACTCCTCCTCGGATCCGTCATCAGTGGCCAGTAGGAGGCTCAGCTCCGTCCGCACAAAGTGGGGCTTGAGGCGGTTCACGTGGAGGACCCGGAGGGGGTCCCGGGGGGACTGGACGTCCACCAAGTACGTGACCTGGCTCTTCCGCTCAACCACCTTGAAGGGCCCGGTCCATTTATCCTGGAGGGCGCAGGGTTTCACGGGGGCCATGACCCATACCTGCTGGCCCGGCTGAAACTCGACCAAAGTGGCGTTCTGGTCGTACCAGCGCTTCATCTCCTCCTGACTTGCCTCCAGGTTGGCCTCGGCCATCTCTCGGAACCTCCTAGTCTGATTTCGGAGGGTCAGGACGTAACAGAACACATCTCGGGGGGGGGCCTTGGGGCGCCGCCTCCCAGCCTTCCTTGACCAGGCTGAGGGGCCCCCTGACGGGGTGCCCGTAGAGTAACTCAAAGGGGCTGAACCCCAAGGATTTCTGGGGAACTTCTCGGTATGCGAATAGGAGGCAGGGGAGCAGGATGTCCCACTTACGCCGGAGGGGCTCTTCCAGGCCCGCGATCATCCCCTTCAGAGTCCGGTTGAACCGCTCTACCAGGCCGTTTCCTTGGGGGTGGTACGGGGTGGTGAACTTATAGGACACCCCGCATTGTTGCCATAAGAACTTCATGTATCGGGAGATAAAGTTGGTACCGCGATCGCTCATGACCTCGCGGGGAAAACCCATGCGGGAGAAGATTCCCATCAACGCCCGGCCCACTACGGGGGCTGTGACGGTGCGCAGGGGGATGGCCTCAGGGTAACGGGTGGCATGGTCCACCAGGACGAGGATGAACCGGTGCCCTTGGGAAGTTGGGGGGTCCAGAGGTCCTACAATGTCGATCCCGACCCGCTCAAAAGGGGTACTGACGACAGGGAAGGGTTGGAGGGGAGCCTTGCGCTTTCCTCCGCTCTTCCCACTGGCCTGGCACGTGGGGCAGGACTTGCAGTGGGCTTCTACATCTGCTTTCATTCTGGGCCAGTAGAAGTGAGTCACGAGGCGACTGTACGTTTTGTCCTGGCCCAAGTGGCCTGCGAGGGGGACGTCGTGGGCCAAACCCAGGAGGAGGTTTCGGAAGCGTAGGGGAACCACCAGCACCCGGCTGGACCCTAGCTCCACCGACTTCTGTTCGCTGTACAAAAGGTCATTCTCCCAATACACCCGGTGCGTCCCCGTCTGGTCGCCGGCGGCCTGGGCCTCTGCCTGTTGCCGGGGCCCGACCAGGGAAGGACAGGTAGCCTGCTCTCGGCAGAACTCCTCTCGGGAGGGGCCCCCTTCGTGGTGCCACTGGGCTAATTCGGGCAGATCGCCTAACTCGGTGACTTGGGGGGAGTCGGAAGGCGGGAGTTCGTCACTGGCGATCGACTCTTCTGGTGGGGGAATGTGGGGACCCTCGGCCGGGACCATCCTATCTTCAGGGGTTGGGGCGTCGTCGACTTCCCTCAGGGGGGTCAGTCGAGCCGCCATGGATCGAGTGGTGGCGCACACCCACTCAGGGAGGCCCATCATCCCTAGGTGGGTCTTGCGCTCGACTTGTCTCCAGGGGGAACTTTCCAGGTCGTTCCCCAGGAGACAGTCGACGGGCTGGGAGGTTCTTACCGCGACCTTCAGTTTACCGACCACCCCTCCCCACTCAAAGGGCACCAGGGCTACCTTACATAGGCTTTCTGTGTTGTCGGCTGAAATGACAGGGCAAAATACGTTGGGGAGGACCTGGTCTTCGTGGACTAAATGGCTGAGGACACCGGTGATGCTGGCCCCGGTGTCACGGAGGGCTTCTACTTGGTGGCCATTGATCGTTACTAGCTGCCCATATTTCTTTGTGTTAGGGGGCAGGAGGCTCCCAGGGACCATCTCTCTATCTCCTAAGGATACTAGGGCCATAGCGGCGGGTTCCCACTCCTCGGCCTCCTCAACCTCCTCCCCCAGTGCTACATTGGCTATCTGTCTAGCGGGGGGTGCTGCCTGGGTGGTGCGTGGGGCCATGGGGCATTCACGGTCGTTGGCGTAATGCCCGGGCCTCTGGCAACGAAAACAAGTGATGGTTACCCGGTGCCCCCGTCTCAGGGGGGGGCGGATACAGCTGGTGGGGGTGCCGGGAAAGGTGGAGGTTGGGACTTCGGGGGACTAGCCTGGGACTCTCTCTGCCCTCCCTGGTTTCCCCCCCTTCTCTGGCGGGGTGGTCCCTGACTGGCTCGGGGGTATTCTCCTACAGGGCCCCGGGAGACCCGGGTGTTGGTCCAGCGATCCGCCTCGACAGCCAGCTTTCTTGGGTCCGTGAGCTTGCTGTCGAGCAGATGCTGGCGTAGTTCCACAAAGCAGTTCGCAGCCAGGTGTTCCCACAACATAAGGTCGGTTAGTTCTTCCAGGGTGGTTACCTTGCTGCCCTTGATCCACCCATCGAAGGCGCGGCTGAAGAAATTCACATATTCCACCCAGGTGATACCCGGGATCTTCCGGCAGACCCAGAACCGCTGGCGGTACATCTCCGGGGTGAGGCCGTACCTCGTGAGGAGGGCCGCTTTCATGTGGTCATAAGAGGTCTGCATGGAGGTGGGTAGGTCGAGCATGGTGTCTCTCCCTTCGCTCAGGAATCGTCCCCACAACCCAGCCCCCCAATCCTTCTGCGGGACCCGATGGGAGGTCATGGCGACCTCGTAGGCCCGGAACCACTGCTGAATGTCATCATTTTTGTAATATTCTTTGACCACATCCTTGGGGATGTGGACCTTCTGCTCCGCCGGGGCGGCCGCCTCCCGGTTCCCCGGGGGTCGCGCTTCTTCGCTTCTTGCTTTCAGTTCTATTTCCTTCAAGCTGCGTTCATGCTCCAGTTGAAGTCTCCTTCCCTCGTGTTCTCGTTGGAGTTTCTTCTCTTCTAGTTCTCCTTGTACTCGCAACTGTTCTACTGCTAGCTTTTTCTCGGCTAATTTCAACTCGCCCTCAATTTTGAGTTTGGCTAATTCGAGCTCGTGATGGCGACTTTTTTCTCTGTCTGCGAGTTCCTCCGGGGATAGGCCCCCGTCTGGTACGAAGCCTCGCACCTGGTTGCTGTTGCGTTCTCCTTGGGAGGGTCCAGCTTCGTTGTGGGGCTCCCCTGCTCCTTCTGGGCGGGAGGCCCCAGAATCCACCCAAGCTTTCAGTGCCTTTTGCATATCTTCTTTGGTGTTGAGACCAGTGGTAGCGATTTTGAGTTCCTTACAGAATTGTTTTAGTTCTTTGTGAGTGTACTCTTCCAGCTGTTCCACCTGGAACACGGCACTGGTGTCGTTTTCTGTGAGAACCACGGCATTTCCTTCTGCCATCTTTGTCGGTAGTGCGTCAGCCGTTCACGGTACGATCTCTAGATGATGAGCCCGAATCCCGTCGCTTGCCACCAATGTTAGAAGGCGACCTCAGAGGGGCCCGGAGGGAGCCCTGACTGCCCTGAGACCCACCCTCGAAGTATCGTAGCCGGGCACTGGCGGGAGACTCCTCAGGGGAGGAACCTCGCTTCTAGGATCGTACACTCGGCACCACACGACAGAGAGACACCACACGAGGAGTTCTTAAGAGCAAATCTTTATCAGATCGAGTGGTAGGATCTTTATGATCAGCAAGGCAAAATATATACAAGTAGAGCGCGGGCTCACAAGGTCTTGGAGGGGGGTCAGGAGGTAGCGGGACAGTCTTTGGGGTTAGGAATCAAATGCAGGAGCGTACCCGGCGCACAGCTCACAATCCTCGAGCTGGGGGATACGCTTGTCGTCGTGGGGTCCGGCGGGACCACGAGAGTCTGTGGGAGCTGCGAGTCACTCAGCAGGGCTCAAGCACAAGTTCGGAGGTCTTACGATCTTCAGGGAGCCGCGAGTCACTCAGCAGGGCTCAAGCACAAGTTCGGAGGTCTTACGATCTTTGGGGAGCCGCGAGTCACTCAGCAGGGCTCAAGTACAAGTTCGGAGGTCTTACGATCTTCAGGGAGCCGCGAGTCACTCAGCAGGGCTCAAGCACAAGTTCGGAGGTCTTACGATCTTCAGGGAGCCGCGAGTCACTCAGCAGGGCTCAGATGTTTCCAAGGCGAATCTGCCGGACAGTCCCAGAGCACCCCTTGTTATAGGGCGACTCCTCTCTGATGTCCGGAGTCTGTGCAGGCAGGGGTCTTGTCACCTGGGGGTCGCTTGTTGGGGTTTCCTGCCATTGTCCTTTGATCCTTCCGGGGCCGGGTCGGGAGGAGTCCCAGACACCCAGCAGGCGTGGAGCCAGCCCTCGGGGAGGCCGGCAGGTTGATCGAAACCCACCTTCCCAGGGAAGCGCAGAGGTGTGATAGAAACTGCTCCTCCCTCTCTCATCCCAGGGGGAGCGCGATGTTCTCCAGCCGGAGTGGCGCCTCTAGGCCAGGGTCGCGCTGGGGCTGGGCGGCCATCTTGTTGTATGAAGTGGGCACGCGGGCCCGGTGTGGCCGAAAGGAGGAAGGCCACGGACGGGAAGTCCGGGTTGGGTGCGTGTGAGTTCTGGTGGGAAGAATCGGCTAGGCCGTGGGTTTGGGGGCTGGTGTGAGGTGCAGGGGTCAGGTCTAGCTATGTTACGAGGGCCGGGTCTAACACTTTGCCTAGACAGTATTAATAGTTGTTGAAGTTACAAAAACAACACTGCCACAGATCGTACCGCATTATGATGCATAATTTGCCTTTTCTTGATGCATAATTCTGTTAATACTGCCCATAATTGGGTCTTCTACAACTTCATAATTCCAATGCCCAAAGTATAAGGCACAGGACGAGAAAATAGCTGCAACAAAATTAAAGAATAAAAAAAATTTCGTTGGGGATAACGAAAAAATATCATTGGCTTTCTTTTTTAGTTGAAAAGCAAAGAAAAAAACATAAGCCACCTCCGTGAGGGAGTCAAAGCTAGACTGGGTGGATGGGAGGTGTGCATCGGGGTACACAGATGTTCCCATTCATAGAAAACTCAAATAAAGGGAGGCAGAGAGGCACCTGGGGCATATTAAAAAAGTTTATTTTCCCACAGATACTTCACAAATCATAATGCAGCAGGTGTGCCCCAAGTCCAGGGTTAAGGGACGAACCTCAGCGAGATGTACCTAAATCACAGAAGTTAGCAACGTCTTCAAAACTGTGAGGCGCACCAGAGCACCGTTCAGTCTCAGGTGAAATCTTGGAAAAGGTCATCTTTACTTAGCTCCGGCACTATTGACTCACTAATCATATTCTGGAAGCTCGCCAGTCTTGACTCCGCTCCTCCAAAGTACACAATGTTCCCAAACGCTTGTGGTGCACTACTGTCTACCCACGGCACGAGGGGGGTGGCCACATTGGCGCTGCTAGCATCCTCAGCGGCTTTTAACCCGAGGTAGCCTCACCGGGATGATGTGTTTTAGAGATCCTGCGGTGCACTTGATCTGTTCCGCCTTACAAGATTGCCCCTGCGAGTGACTGGGGGCAGCATTTTGTACATCCACTCTTGTTTCTGAAGGAGGACACCAAGGGCCACCCACACTCTGCCTTGGGATAGCGCAGCCGGCATTCGGGGCAACACATAGCAGCTATTCAATTGGACCAATTGATGTCAACATAGACCTCAACTCCTAGGATGAATGATGTTAAATGAAGGATTGGGACTGGTATGTTGTGTCAGCTGGGATGTGGAGTCTTCTATCTGCGCTACCATCAAGGCAAGAGACTGTGACCTTTGCCTTTACCACAAGGAAGGGGATTGGCTGCTTGTATCTTGACTGGAGCTCAGCTCCTGCGGCAAGAGTGAGACTTCTCTCAACAGCTGCAACGTGCCCGGTGAGTGAAGACTCACAGTTTCATACTCACTTGGGCTGTGAGTAGCTTAGAAACGCAGAGCTCTTTCATAAACAGCATCCCATGACTCACTTCATGGACCAAGAGGACCCCCAAAATGGGGCTCTGTGCCCCATGGACTCCCACAACATGCATCTCCAGGTCCTGCCTACTCCACACTGACCATTACTGTTACATCTCCCAACCTCTCAACTCTGAGGTTCATCTGACACGACAACCTTGGATGCCCTTTTATCTGGTAGAAATGCTATCTGCAACAAATTTTAAAGAAGCATTAATAACCAACAGATCTTTTGTTTTCTGTGTTTTTTGTTCCGGGTCTTGAATGGACTGCATCCTGCCAATCAGGAGAACTCGTCAATTTTCCCTACTGCTATTGTCATGTAACATATAATATATATAATATCAAGCATGCACCTTCCATTTCCTCCAGAATCCTCTATTCCAGGAGCCCATCGTTGACAACGTGGATGCTGACATGTTCTTAAGTGTCCTCTGCAGCCCGGACCTGGTCCCCAGGCCTGCCCCGTGTTTGTATGTGAGAGTAAGACAAGGGGGGGGGGGGGCGGCGGCCCTCCTTCGCGTGTGACTGACTGTCTTTGGGGCTCATTTATGCAGTTGGGGTGCAATGGGATCTCAGTCCAGTCATCAGTGTCTTGAGACTCTGTCCTTTCATGGATAGCCTTTAGTATCTGAGAGGCTTGTTGGAGGTTTTGATTCTTGTCTGTGGCAACTATGTCATAAGATGACGATGACAAGCTTATCCTGTAAGTACAAGGCACTATTAGGCAACCATTCCTCCCACAAAACAACATTTCCACTTGTTGTTGCCATGGTTGGCGCCACCTTGAGATAACATTTAGAAGCCAAATTATCACATCATTTACAGGAGGCATGGGGGGGGGGGGGTGGTACCAGTTCAGGGTTGCAATCTAACCAGTATTTTAGCAGCCTGGGGGATAATTTCATGCCAGAACAGGTTAAAAAAACACAACAGGAAAATCATTCAAATTCGGTTTCACCTCCCTTTAAATATAAATTAAAAATAAGAACCAGAAGATTAAAACACGTTTAATGAATGTTTATGGTTCCAAAACTCTACCTAAATCGCTTTTAAAGTGACTGCAGGCAGGAATGATGTGTGTAAAAATACAGACGATTTTACACAAACTGCTATTCGAACATCAGCTCCTGGGTCGTTTAGAATCCTAAAACATGCACAAATGATGTGTATTTGTCTCTGGAAAAAGAACGTGGCGGTGCAGCACTGAGCATTCTGCACTCTGGCAAGCCCCAGTTCGACTGCAGGACAGCGGGCTCAGCACAGAATGGGTGCGTCCTCCGGCAGTGGGGGGCTCATCGCACGTTTTTACTGGTGATTATTTAGGTTTCCAGTTGGGCCCTGAGCCTGGAGCTGTAACAGCCTCATTTACGGGGCATGAGACGTCCAAGTCGGTAAACCGACCCCTTGTTTGGTTGCTGCAAATGTTGCACCATTGATGGTTGTTACTGAGGTCAAGCTAACTAGTGCTATATAGAGCAGTGTCTGAGACAGGAGTGGTTCACTGATTGTAACAAGGATTGGCACAAGTCTATGCTGACTTCACGCTACACACTGGCAATGCATGCACTCACTAAACTCAACCATAGTACTGGTAAATTCATATCAAATGATCTATTAAATTGGGCGTGACCATTCCCATGGGTTATGCGAGTAAACATGGCAGATTCTTCTCTTAACGGATATGCAAATCTCTCAACATATGCTGCAGCCATTGACAAAGCCAATCAATTTTGGCGTTTGCATAGTCAAAAGATTTAAAACACATGCAGGACAAGTTCCACATGTACAACACAAGTGCAATTTCCTCAACATGAAGATGGTACCGACCGCAGAAGCAGTGCAAGCTTCCATTATACACAGTAGCAGTTCATTTTTCCTCAAACAAGACAAGGTACAGCAGCAGTGGCTGGTATTTAAGAGCTGTTGGTGGTCAGGTTGTGAGGGGTGGAGAGCGGGAGAAGAAGGGAATGAAAAAAAATAAAAACACGTACCTGTTGCTGCCGCCGCCGCCTTTCAGTCCTCTTCGCCTGCTTCCATGGCAGGAAGCACCCGGCTCCCAGGCTCCCCATAACCAATCACAACGTTGCAATGCAGCGTTGTGATTGTACTGAGCACTGTGGTTCGGCACTCAGCCAGGGAATGGGAGGCTGGGCATGTTCTGCATCAAGGCTGTAATACAGCCGGGTGCAGAACATGCAAAGTGCACATGACAGTTTGGCCGGCCCGAGACTACAGGCCAAAGCCTCTTGTGCACTTGGAGTGGGCAAACCACTCCTTGCCTGCTCTGTGACCAGTGCAGCCTGGCCCACCACTACCCAGCTGAGCAAGGACGGAAAATAAAATGATAATAGCAATGAGTTATTATCATTTTATTTTTCCTTTTTGGCCTGCTCAGTAGGGCGACGCTCCTCCACCTTAGCGGAGGAGCCGCCACTGAGGTACAATGAATGCTGCAACAGCGCGAACACACTAACAAGCCCTGAATAGTAACAGCAAAGGCAGATGCAGTGAAATAGTTTGTGACTCGAATGTAGGTAAGTGATATGACTAGGCCGTAGGGAGAAGAATTAAAGCTGAGGTACAGGCGGAGAAACAATAAAACCACCAGGGAAAATGTAACTGTTACAACTGTGTTACAACTGTACAGTATACACATAATTAGTAAGGCTGCATGCCAGTGCTGGAATTGGGAAAAAAAATTCTCCAGGAATCCATAAATTGAGGGTCAAGGTGTGGCAGAGGGGGGAAGGGGGCTGAGTTATGAGGGGTGAGGCTTGGAAAGCACAGTCTGACAGTCATTTATTTGAAAAAATCTGCTATGAACAGCTTGGCAACAAGGACCTGGTTCTTCGACAATCCGGAAGCAGCGGCGGAGTAGCTGGAGGGTTGGTGGGGAGCTAATGAACACAACTCCCGTTGAGAAAGCAAAAGACCCTACCCACGTGAATGAAAGGACCTCATACTGGAACGCAGCGAGATCCATCCTCATAATGAACTTTCCCCGGCTCGGCGGGTGATGCAGATACCATGAAACGGAGGTAGCTGCTGACTCATTGGGTCTACACATATCTGATGGGGACACAATTCCTAGGGATTTGGCCCCTGTAAGGGGACTGTAGGATATCGATTGTCTAGGGAGGGATGGGAGGATGGGACACCCTCACATTTCTACTTTTAGTTCACAAGTTGGGCGATAGGCACTTTGCATAGTTGAGTTTATGGGCTGTTTACTGCCCACAGTGCAGGGGAGCAGGGAGTGGGGTTGTTAGAATGGGGTATTGAAGTCTTGTTCTGTTATTGTTGAGTCGGCACAAAAAGATGGTGTACTGCGGAAGGAATCACAAACTTACATACATATCCATGAGCGAACAAGGAGGCAGTAGCATTAAAATATTGGGCTGGAACGTCAACGGACTGGGGGACAAGGTTAAGCTCTGTGTGGTTTTGCAATATATCAGGAGGCACACCCCAGATGTAATCCTTCTCCAAGAAACACACTTGGTGGGGAATTCCTGCAGGACACTAAACAGGTGGGTTTACAGACTGATAGCTCACGCAGGCTTCACTTCTTGCTCAAGGGGAATGGGAATCATGACTCGAAACTCCTTTCCCTTTGTGGTTCACTCTACATAATCAGACAACCTTGGAAGATATATTGGCATCACAGAGCAGTGGGAGGAATGCACGCTCACTTGCATGTCTATCTACGTACCGCTAGGCCTCCAGAACCGTACATTCAAGGACTTGGGGACTATACTGCTCTCACTTCCGTAGGGTCTGCTGATGGTGGGAGGGGACTTCAACTCTGTGGATTCTGGCACTCTGGACCGTTATCCCCCCCCGAGGCACTGGGATGTCAGCCAGATGGTTGCCCGATTTCCTGGAGGCCTTGGGTCTCACGGACGCATGGAGGGCATACCACACGGACACTATCCAACACACATTTCATTCGGGGGCACACAGTAGCCTTTCTCATATAGGCTACATCGTTGTCCCAGAGTCCCAGCATCCCAGATCCCACATATCCACGAAATTAGATATATGGTGAGGGGCATCTCTGACCATTCCCCAATATAGACTCACCTAACACTGGGTCGGGGTGGGGTGGGTAGGGTAGCCCCTATTGACCCATGGTATCTCCGCGACCCTAACGTACGCAAGGCCCTGCTCCAAGCCATAACCTATTATTTCCAAGAAAACAAGGGCACAGTAGACTCCCTCCAGACACTGTGGAAGGCATTTAAATCTGTGATACGGGGGCAGGCACTCTCCCTGATAGCTGGAACACGTTAGGAGAAAATGAAAGATCTAGTTGAAGTGGAAGGTGCGGTCCTCAGGCTGGAAGAGGAACTAGGAGAGGAGATTACACAGGAAAAGCTACATACCTTGCAACTTAAAAAGGATGAATATAAGGCTATAGCCACAGTCAGGGCCAAATCGTTTGGGAGAGAAGCGGCGGGCAGGGTGTATAACATTGGGGATAAGGCAGGGAAACTTATAGCTTGGCTGGACAGAAAAGAGTTGGCGTCCAGGTTGGTGCAGAATTGATAGACAAAGATGGCCAATCCATCACGGATCCCCAGGCTACCGCTGACACATTTGCCGCACACTTTAGTGGCATCTATTGCACACATACTTCATGTACCGAAGAAGATTCCCGGTCCCTACTCAGAGACATTGTCCTTCCTGCCCTGCCGGATCCCGACCGGTGTTAGACCTGGCACCATTGGCGTGGGTCACCCTTCCATTTTTGTCTGTGCCTCAATGTATTTTTGTGCTGGTGTTAGCTGCTCAGGGCACTGTGCCACTGCCATCCAGTGCCACAGTGCAAGTGCTCCCTAAGGTAAAATGTATTATGTGAATTGACTTCCATGTTTTGCTTATTTGGTTTACTATCAGTCCCTAGTAGAGTGCACCAGGGGTGCCAAGGGCTTGTATATCCAAATGCTGCTAGTGGGCTTGCAGCACTGGTTGTGCCACCCACAGAAGCAGCGGGGTAAAATGTGTCTAAGGTCTGCCATTGCAGAACCTGCATGCAGTCTGGGCAAGTGTCCCCACTTGCCAGTCCCTAAACCTTCCCTTACCTTCATATTAGTCACCCCTATGGTAGGCCCTAGGGCAGGGTGCATTGTAAGGATAAGGTAGGACATGCCCTGAGGTGTGTGGCATGTCCGAATAGTGAATGACAGCCATTTTCGTTTTTCACTATTGTAAGGCTACCTGCTCTCCATAGGCCAGAATGGGCTGCTAGATTATAACACTCTATAATCCTAGCAGGCTCAGGAAGCATGGTAGAAATTCATGTTTAGTATGCCTGAACTCAGAATAATAAAATACATCTTTTAGTAAAGGTTATTTTAATATCCTGGGTTTGCAAATGCTACTTTTAGAAAGTTAGCCTTTGCGTGCCTAACCATTTCAGTCCGCCTCTGGAGGGGAGGGCGGTCTTCTTTGTGTGTAGCTTGAGTGACAGGGCTGGGAAGTTCCAGGAGACAGGCTGGGGCTGCCAGGTGGTGAATAGAAAGATTACACCAGGATGGGTGGGAGGAGTGCACCTTGACTCTGAATAGGGCAGTGCTCTGCCTCCACAATGCTGGTTCCACCCCCTGGGGAGCGTCTGATGTCTCTGCCCTGCCTGCTGAAAGAAGAAGCCAGAGTCCCGACAACAAAGTGCTCCTCACTGAAAAGAACTGGACTGGGATTAGGCAAAGGACCCCCTGGCCTGTAAAGACAAAAGAAACTTAGTATAAATGTAGGAGCCCTGCTCCTAAGAAATCAGATCCTGATTGAACCACGAAGGAACTCTGCCTGACCAGAAGGACCTGGAAGAAGCTGAAGGAGGAGTAACTTTCCCTGACCTGGGGGATTGGCCTGCAGTTGGTGCCTTGCTGAGAAAGGAGAGGAAAAGACTGAAAGAGACTTTGCACTTTGTTTTCAACTATCTCCAAGGGCTTGGAAGAAGAGCTTGCCCCCTGAACTGAGTCCCAGGACCATTGGACTCATCTGCCTTCAAAAATGGAGTTGCCTGGACGATCTGTGCTTGTTTCCCGCTGGATTTGGCCCCAGTACGCCTCGTACCCCATCCGCCGCGAAGCCGTGTCTTTGCCGCCCGGCACCATGCGTCTACGCTGATCCAAAAGCGTTAGTACGCGCCGTACCCCTCCCGGCTGCATCGCACCTAACCTTCCCTGCCGATTCGAGACGTACATCACTGGCTGCCGAACCCTGTACGCCGGACCCAAGTTCCATCATCCCGCAGGTACGGTCCGTATGCTGCTAACATACTGCACCGTGCCGTACTCAGAGCCAAGAAGCCGCAGTACGCTGATCCTCCCCGTACGCTGTACGGCGCCTAGAAGTGTCGCCGCCTATCCGCACCGAAGGTACGGCTCGAACGCCGAACGCCACGGACTCTGCAAGCTGATTTGGACCATCCGCACGTATCCCTGAAGGTCCCGTACCAACGCCGCGTCCCGACGCCGCGACCGGACCTGCATCTTTATACGCTGCCGAACTACGACCCAGACCCATCAACTTGTCCCGCACTGTCCGTCGCGGACTCCACGAACTTAAGGTACTTTGTTCTGTTCGCCCCGGAGTCCGCACCGATTGTTTGACTCATACTTTTCTTTGTTTTTAATGTGGACGAGTCGCACACCCAGGTACGAACCGTACAAAGCCTAAAAAGAAGCAGAATTGAGTAAAAGAAGCCTATTTTTGCATTTTAAGCCTTTTTACAAGAACATTAAACTTTGAAATAATACTGTGGTAATTTCTAATCGTTATTCTGGTCTTGTGCTAAGCCTTATATAAAGAAACCTATTTTTGATATAACCTTGACTGGTGTCCATTTGTGGTGTGTCAATGCATTACTGTATGTGTTCACAAATGCTTAACCTATGACGCCCTGAGAATAGTCTTGACTGCTTGCGCCACACTACCTAAAGGGTGAGCAGGGGTTATTTGAAAGGGTGATCCCCTTATCTTGACTTAGAATTGAGAGTCCCTGCTTGTCGCAAGTGCATACCTGTGCCAACTAGAGACGCCCATTTCTAACATGACACATTTGCCGCACACTTTAGCGACATCTATTGCACACATACTTCATGTACCAAAGAAGATTCCCGGTCCCTACTCAGAGACATTGTCCTTCCTGCCCTGCCGGATCCCGACCGGGAACTACTGGACAGCGACTTTACTAATGACAAAATTGTGCTAGTAATTAGGAGTCTCCGTTCGGGTAAGGCGCTGGGCCCTAACGGCCTTCCATTCGAGCTCCCTAATCTAGAGCCAAACAAACTAGCCCCACATCCGCAGACCATGTTTGCGGATTGCAAAAAGCTGGGGATGCTCCCACTGGACCAGAGGGTGGCCACGCTCATTACCATTCATAAGGAGGGTAAACCCAAGACGGATTGAGCCTCTTATAGGCCTATCTCTCTCCTCGATGCTGAGCCCGAAATTCTCGCTAAGCTCCTTGCCAATAGTCTTGCTAAAGTGATCAGCGGAGTAGTACACCCAGACCAATCAGGCTTTATGTCCATGCGCAATACAGCACTGAATCTCCGAAGAGTACACGGAGTAATGGGAAGGTTGGCCACGATACAAGAACCGGCGATAATAGTCTCCCTGGATGCATCCATGGCATTCGATATCATTGAATGGCCCTACCTTTTTGCCGTCCTCATAAAGCTGGGTTTTGGGCTCCTTTACTCGGAGCCCCTGGCGTAAGTTATAGTGAACAACAAAAAATCTGAGGTGTTTGCACTGGGTCGGGAGACCCGCCAGGGATGTCCGCTGTCCCCCCTCCTCTTTGCTCTTGCCTTGGAGCCCCTTGCAGCGTGGATTCTTAGATATCCAGTCATACGCGGCCTCCGATGGACGGAAACATGGGAAGACCGCATATCGCTATATGCAGATGATATCCTTTTATTCCTAGCCTCTCCAAGAGCATCGTTAATTGAGGTGTTTGATATTTTTGCAAGCTTCGGTAGATTCTCTGGATATTCCATAAACTGGGGTAAATCCATCCTCTACGTCCTCAGCGGGGACCCACCCATTATACCTAAGGGCTGCCCTATACAAATCACCACAACGGGTTTCAAGTACTTGGGGATCTTTGTGACATCGAACGAGCACCTCTGTTACGCTCGCAACCTCCTCCCGCCCTTACAAAGATTGAAGTGAGATATATTAACCTGAAAGACGCTTCCTCTATCACTGTTGGGTAGGGCAGCACTTTTTAAAATGATGTCCCTGCCCTGCTTTCTCTACGCGCTACAAAACTACCCTGATACAGTGCCTACCCGATACTTCAGGGAAATAGAGGGACAGCCGAGGGACTTGCTGTGGGAAGGGATGTCCCGAATAGCACTGACCAAACTCACCCAACTGGTTTGATGGGGGATCAGCCTTCTCGACCTCAAGAAATATTATTGGGCGGCGCATCTTGCGGCCATTAATCACGGCACATATCGCTGTATAGATGACCCAGGCTATGCCATGGATCGATGACTTGTCCCGGGGAGGAATTACAACAGACCCTCTATTCTAGACCACGGTGGTTCCCCCTCACTGGGCCAACCAAACATTCCGTGCAGGTCTGGCACGCAGCAACCAAAAGCCTGGGATGGGAGCGAAAACTGACGTTAGCAACACCTTTCTGGGATTCAGAGACGCTTGGGGATCTGTGGAAGTCGAAAGGGTTCGACAAGTGGGACCTTATTGGGGTCTCAAATGTCAGGGACATGTGGGTAAAGGGAGACGTGGTGTCATTTGCCACCCTACAACAGAAACACAAACTCACCAACCCAGAATACTTTTGTTATCTTCAAGTCCGACACGCACTACAGTCCCATTTCACTAAAGGTTCCTCCCCCCCACAGTCCTCACCCCTCGAGGACAGATTGCTTGATGGATACCTACCAGAGAGGCAATCTCTCTCATGTGTAAAAAGCTAATAAACAACACCATAGACTCCCTCCAGGGTACCAGGGTGAAGTGGAAAAGGGATGGCCTTGAACTGGATGACGAGGAATGGCAGAAAGCACTCGCCTCTCCACGGGAGGTAGCAATTTCAGCTAGATTGAGACTCGTTCAGCTCAAAATATTGCATAGGGTGTACGTCACTGGACCCTGCCTGGTTCGCATGGGGAGGGCACTGGGAGGGGATTGCAGAAGACAGTGTGGTAATGAGGGCACGTTTATGCATATTCTATGGGAATGTGACCTTATTCAGGTGTATTGGCGCCGAATATATACTGTTCTTAGCGAAGTGTTGGATTTAGACATTCGCCCTGAGGCGAAAAGGAGCCTTTTGAATGTATGGGAACCCATGGACCTGGGCAGAATGGGTAAGATCTGGGTCACTCTAGTCCTCATGGTGGCAAAAAGAAACATCGCTCAGCTATGGGGAGCTGCAAACCCGCCAACGGTAGCTGAATGGAAGAAACACATGGACTGGTGTTTGTTTGGCGAGCAAACAGTATATCTCGCTAGGGGCTGCCCAAAGAAATGGTCACTAATTTGGGGGGCATGGAACACATACCGGGGGGGGTGTCTGTAGCCCACCGCGCAACTCTCTTTCTGCTGACCTGTCCTCGCAATGAACGCAGCGTTCCAGGAACTGTCACTGCTCAGCTCAGCTACTACTGTGATTATTACTGTGATTGTTGAATGAATTCCTCTCCTGTATACAATGCCAATTTGATTCATGTTACCATGGCGACACGTGTTGTTTAATAAAAAGATTTATAAAACAAAAAGATTACGTAATTGGTCACAAAGAGGTTGCCTTTTAAAATATCTTACAGGGTTAAGACAGCTGCTTCAGAGATCATGGTGTACCCAGCAATTTTGAGGGGATTAAATTAGCGGTAAGATAACACTAGTGGTTAGCACAGTTCTGGGCGAGTTCTGTTTTTGGTCCAGTCACACAGTTTTGACTCATAAAATAGCACAGAGGATTAATGTAGCTGCTGCAAAGCCATTGTGTAACATGCAGATCACAGATTTGTTTGAAGTAGCTAAGTGGGCTGATCATTTTGTTACTTCATGAGTAGCACTGCAAAAGAATGAAAAAGATATAGTAGGTGCCATTTCCATCAGTAATTGTGTAATTACTCATAAAGACAGATAAATCTTGCATGTTTACAGTGCATGCACATCTCTTACATAGGGAGTTGACCAAAGTAAAAAACCTACCTCCAATATGCTGTGTGCCTTTTTTTCTTCAACTGCTTTGGTGTCTAGGTGTTAGGCTCCAGATAGCTCTCATGCACTATTATACTCAAACAAAAAGGAAGACTCAGAGCCCTTTAAACTAGGCTTTATGTTGTGTGCCCAGCTAGAAGTATAAGAAAGAAAGCCCCCTGTTGCCTGCACATTGCTGCTCCCAACAGAACACAGAAAATGTGCAGGTGCTGCTGAATTGTGTCTCGTGTTGGAAAATGACACAAGGACAATTTCCAGGGTCAGCCGGATCCCAGATTCTGCCAGGAAGAGATGCCGAATCGGGATCCGATGCTATCCTCCTACGTTCCAGCCAGTGGAGTAACAATAGCCCTCGCGGTGAGAGAGGGCCCCTCGACCTCCAGGGGCCCCCCCTCTTCCACTGTGCACGGATGGGCCTGAGAGCTCCTGACTGGGTCTGAAGTATGAGGACCCCCCTCCATGCACTTTGTAGGGCGGCCCCCTCAAACTTCGTTACGCCACTGGTTCCAGCACTGATTGTATCCTTAATATGTGCAGTTCTGGATTATTGAACTGGATTCTGAAAGTAAAATCAGGTTGTGACGCTTCTACTGGGGCACCGTTGGTAATCGCATTTATAGCACCGGTGCAGAGCGGTGCTGGTTCTTTCCCTTTCAAGTTAAAGAAGCATAGGTACTCCGTCCCTGATAGAACCTGCCCATTTAAAGCACTGGGTATAGGCAGAAGACATTACTTACCTCTTCCAGCATTTACTAGACACCTCCTTGAGCAAACTTAAAGCACCAGCTGTGCCAAATGGTAAACACGTTACTGAGGTTACGATCAGGCTTCTGCTCTATTTCTCTTCAACACCAGCCAATTAACTAACTACCTGTCTGCCAGAATCTCCTTTTATGCCTTTATTATAGGCTCCAGAGCCACATGTCCCCATTCTAGTAAGGTAACCAGGCTCCATGTCCGAGACTGCTCCAGGGAGGCAGTGGCCTATCTAGTCCTAATGGTTTAATAACTTATATCGTTATGAGAGTCCTATTCGTGGTTCGCTTACCTTTATCCAAATGGATTAACACACCTGAAAACAACCATTGGTGAAAGAAAACCCTAGGGCCGGAGCACAGCTTACTTAGTGGCATGGAGTCATCCAGTAACTTTCACCTATAGGCAGGGCTTTAAGATGGCCGGGTCCTGCCAGAGCTCAGCACCAGCAGTTCTAAAAAGCAGGGCCTGAGACGGGTCCCTAGCGGTCTCTCCATTTTTTCCCTTACCCTCAGGATGAAAATAATCCTTTACTCTGTGGCTGTGCCACCCTTCACTGCCTTTGAGGTAACTTCAAAGAGACTCCTTATAGTTCTTTCACAGTCTCTTCATTTCAGAATTGTGGCATTTTCAATATTCTGAAATCAGATAACCACACCAGCGGCAGACCTTTAGACCACATTTAACACTTAGTTCCCAAAAAATCATGGGTTGGTGCACGCCTACTCCTATATCAGCCATTGTGTGACATTATTGCATTGCAGAGTAAGATTAAAAAAAAAGAAACTGAGCGGTGCACCCAATAAGTCTTCAAGTATATTCTTTAGAAAAAAGTCCTTTTTATTTCCATTCACTTGTTTAAAAAAATGAATATGGTCTAGCAACCAGAAAACACAGCCTATATAAGCTGTATGTTCTGGTTGCTGGACCATAAACATTTTCAGTATTCTGTACAACGAAGCCATAGTTGTTGCTTATTTATCTTATTGAACTAACAACCATTGGCAAAGCCAATACTCCTGGCTTGTTGAAGGTGTAATGTTACTTGTTGTATTACATATCTGGATGGAATGACAGAAGCAGCAAATTACCAGTCAGGTGCCACACTATGCAAAGTCTAGATTTTTAGTTTACCTGTTCTTAAGCCATGCCCTATTTACATTGGCCACGCCACTTTGAGAGACCCCCCCTAGTTTTTTCATCCCTCTTGAAGCCCTGTCTACAGGAATGCAGGATCAGGCTGGCCACAGGGCAATTTGACAGTGCGAGAAGGGCTGGTCTTATGGCTGGGTTGGATTGGGATTACAATTTGACCCGGGCACTGCCAAAAAAGTGGCTCACTTTCACAGGGCGTGTACTTTCATGAAACACAATTTGGTTACTCTCAGAGGTCACATTTGTAGAGAAATGTTTGGTAAATTAAGTATTTTAAAGCTTATGTACCAGTAACATTGGTAAAGACTAGGAGCACTGCAGTTCTGAAAACTGAATACTTACTTGCAGTCTTAACGCCCTGCACAATGTAGTTAGATACTCTTTCCCAACCAGTTATGTGCTTGACTCTGATCATCATATAATTCAGAAATCAAGTACAAAGTCATGGGGAAAGGGTTAGACTGGAATCTCTGGGAGTAGAACATGCAATAGCAAAAGTAAGAGGAAGAGCAACTCTGAACCTCTGCCTTGGAGAATAGAACATCTAAGGACATACTGTAAAGAAATACATTTTGCATATCAGCCATAAAAACATTTTGCAAAACAGTCAAAAGAAATTAAAACTTGCTGCCTCACAAATTTTGCACTTTTCCCTGATGTATATACCTTTTGTCTCCTTGTCCTACCTCCCCTTTTTCTTTGTGTGCATTACTCTAGTTAGACAGTGATTCACAGTTCTGCTGGGTAGTACCAACTGGGGGCTGGGGGAATAGAGAGGGTGGACAGAGATGTAAAGAGACAGTATATTAAGATAGGTGAAGTAGAACTAGAAATCAGGTAGTGTTAGGTGTGATAGGTAGAGACATATGGTAAAGACGGAAAGATTGGGTATCCAGAAGAAAAGGTACATAGCTATAGAAAGAGGAAGAGGTAGGTAAATACTGAGTGTAAGAGATATAGGTAATACTTTATGGTTATAGAAAAACACATGCAAACCTGCAAAGTGAACCTTCTTCACTTTTCCAAAGAGAATATGTATCAAATGCCACACAGAATTCAGAAGAAGCAATAAACACCCTCTGTTCTTAGAATCATGGTTCAAGTGACCTGCAGACAACTAATGATATTGTTCTGACTCACAATTCTTCACATGCCCTCCATGTGTCAGACACATACTGTAGCACCAAATCTGAAGCAGTTCTGTGGGCCACAATTGCCAACAGCTGCTCAACCTTATAAAAAGCAATTTGCACTGCATGGAGTTTCATTTATTTACTGATTATTTATTTACTTTTTTATTTCACCTGTTCACCTTTTTTGCCTTTCTCACTTTGGAACAGGGCCGGACTGGCCTTAGCGGGCACCAGGCGTTTCCCCGGAGGTCCGCCAGAGTGGGGGCCGGCAGCATTGAGACAGGGGTGGTGCTTCCAATTAGCACCCCCCCCCCGGACTGTTTGTCAGGGCCGTGCTTTGGACGATTGCTCAGTGGGTTAAACGATCTTTGCAGGGGTTTGTACCTTGAGTCCGCTAACATTTTCATCCTGTCCATGTGGATGAAATGGCACGCTACTGCTTTCCTAGTACATATCCCTTCATGGTATCTATACAGACAGCACTGCAGCCCAGAATAGTGCTATCACGGTGTGCGCCTGGATGGCGTCTCTACAATACCTGGAGTGTATTGTAGCTCCCAGAAGCACCCTTTGTAGATGCAGATTTTGCAGGACAGAACAGCAATGTCTCAGGTCATGATGTGCACATCTTTGATGTCTCTGGTAAAGGTCTGGCCGAGAAGACATCAGCGCTGTACAGTACAACAGCAAAGATGTGCACCCAATCCACAGATTAAAAAAGATTTCTAATCTACTATTAACCTCTAATCTTGGGTTCCGGAGTAACTTGCTACTCATAACAAAGTGCTTCAACTTGTTATCAGGGATAGTAAGCGTTATATAAATACAATTTACAATATGTTAATTAAGCATGCGTTTCTGTGGGATGAAAGGCATCTCTCAGTCTTATTTACGTTTTCGCATTTTTTCAACTGCTTTGCTGGTATTCGATACGCAACATGGCTCTTAAATTAAGTTGATGCCACATAGCAACAATACACATAAATGCACTCCACATCATACCACATAATTCTAATCAGCATAATATCACTCAACGCCACACAGTTCCAAGCAACACAATTACACTCCACACATCATCATTTCACACAATTCACCAACACACCACACAATTCAACACAACACATTTACACAACACACCACATACATCCAATCCACACCACACAATACCACAACATGCCACAAAATTCAACACATCACATAATTAAACTGCACAACATACCACTACACAACAAAAATATCATTCCACATAATTCCAATCCCTGACATACAATCCTACTCTACATAATTTTAGTACACTCAACACCACATAACTACTATCCACATAATTCCACTGTACACCATGCCACATAATTCTACGCCACACGATTCTACAACTAACAATTCCAATTCAAACCACATAATTCATCTCCAAACTACATTCATCCACTCCATAACACATGGGTAAAACGCTTGCAGGTTCATACAGCAAGGTAATATTTTGCGAGTCCTTAATTGCGATTATTAAGGAATCGCAATTAATTAATCGCAAAAGCCTATGCATGTAGAAATCGCTATAAAAATAGCGATTCCTACACATTCCTTATTTGCGAGTTGCATATTGCGATTCGCAAATAAGGAATGGCTTCCCATTCATTCCTATGGGCCTACAGGCCCATAGGAATGAATGGGAAATTGCATGCGCAATTTGCGAGTACCAAGTGGTACTCGCAAATTGCTCATGCAATTTCAAGGGTGTCAAAAGGACACCCTGTTGCACCCCTGAAATTGATCCATGCACAAATGTTGCACACACACATGTCCCAAGGACATGTGTGTGTGTGTAACCTACAACTTTGAAAAATGCACTTTAGTGCATTTTTCAAAGTTTTTGCAAATTACCATGAAGTTCAACTTCATGGTAATCTGCGCACCCTAGTAGTGAAATCGCTACTTCAAAGTGGTTCTTGCATTGCATTTAAGGAATCGCAAAATACGATTCCTTAAATGCAATTACAATTTGAGAACTCGCAATTAATTGCGAATTCTCAAATTGCGAGGGCCTTGACCCTTGATGCATCGCAAAAGCTAATATTGCGATCGCAAACGGACGATTTTTGCAAATCGCACCGTTTGCGATCGCAAAAAGCTTTGATGCATGTGCCAGATTGTGATTTACAACTCCAATAGCTCTAACTCTCACAAATGCGTGACCTATTGGCATTTTCAATGCTTGTTTTTTCTTGTTGTTCTACCTTTTGACAGTTTTATATAGTGTGAACTCAGCCCAAGGCTTATTGAGCGCTATTCATGAGCACCAATTACAGTGCACAAGATCAGCTTTTTAGGTCTCGCCTGGCTTAGGCTGCGCGCATGCGCTGTCTCGCTGGCGAGATTTAGTGTTAACGGGTAATTTCTGTAAGGGGCTTTAAGCCCCGTCCCTCTGTTCCATTGGCTGGCGTCACCGTTTATGGTAAATGGTGGCCAGCCATTGGAACAGAGCTGTGCATGACGTTTTTGCTTTGCTTTTTTTTAGCCGTCCCACTTGGACGGTCTCGCATGAATTACGTTCGTCGCAAAAGGTTTCTTATCTTTATGGGGCCAAACACATGGCCTCATAAAGACAAGAAACCTTTTGGCAGGCGAGGCCGTCCAGGCAGAAAAAGCCGAGCAAATACGTCATGGAGTGGGGGCTGCAGGCAGGGGGCAGTGTACGGTGGCTGAGCGCTGGATACCAGATGCAACCCGCACTCCAGCCGAGCGCTCGCCCCCCCCACCCGCCCCTACGCTGAAATTGGGGGTTCTCTGCAGTGGACAACACATTCGGCATGAGCGGAGGCAATCGGTTACAGAGGTGGCCGTGCAGTCTCCCCGGCTGGAAGTGAGCCTCAGCTCTGCTGTGGCCGGTGAGCTGAGATGCCTCCTGGGAAGGCGGGCGTATGGCGAGGGACCCCATTAGAGGCCGGTGAGAAGCTTGGAGGCGATTCTGCAGCCAAGGAATGCCTTAGAGCTCGTGTCAAATCAAGGAGGGGGAGAACAATCGGCAGAGTAATTAGGCGGATTCCTCCTCACCCCCCCGCTACGTGCGCTCTCCCGGCCTCCCACCGCTATTATGTCTCTCCACAGTTTTAACTCACCTTCGTGCTCATCACACACTGAAGGCAGACCTGGTTAAAAGCCACTTGGCTTAGACAATGCTTCTTTTAACTCGCAGCGATTTAAAAATGATGCTATTTGGGGCTGTGCGAAAAGATATAATTAAAGTCACTGAACAATTGCCACCAAGAAACACTTATTGGTGCTTTGTTTTTAAATAAAAAGGGTGACCTGCACGCTGCACGCAATGCTTTAAATGGGCCGGTACTACTGAGTACCGGCACTTTTTTTGGAGAGGGAGAGTACCGGCACTTTTTAATTGGAGAGTACCAGCACATCTCAGAAACAAGCTGGTACCCTCCTACGGAGTACCTGCACTTCTATTTTTCCATTTCAAGCACTACATGCAGGCAAATAGCCTTTCAGTCGGAAATCTGCTATCTGCGGCGCTCAGCCTGGCCTCGTCCCTGCGGGATCTGTTTGCTTTCCCAAGCGGCTGACATGCACCCCTCTGGCCCAGGACGGCTGCCTCTATGGCACACGTGGTGAAGGCAAACATCCGAGACAATGGGCAGTCTGTGTAATCCGAGCTCGATGAAATGCCAGCAGAAGCAGCTTGCGACACCCTGTGCTCCGGGCCAGCCCCCACCCCCGGTGACAAGTGTTTGCACTGAGAGGGGAGGGCTCACTGCAGGCAGATGGATGCCTGGGCGAGCAATGGCCATCTCGGTTCCCCCTTCTCATCTCCCTCTTTCCTCCTTTAACCACGCCCTCTCTCCCCTCTCTCCTACCTTTCCTGGTCTCTCTCTCCCTCCTCTCTCACACACTCTCGTCTTTCCTGTTTCCCCTTTGCTGTCCCCCCACTGCTTCTTTCCCACTCTTATGATCTCTTACCCTTTGTCTTCTCCCTCTGTTCCCTCTCACACTTTCCCTCCCATCCCTCGTTCATTCATTCCTTGTCATGTTTTTCTTTCTTCGCTGGTTATCTAGGGCAGGCTTCTCCAATGAGTAGCTCGTGAGCTACCTGTAACTGTCCATCTGTCGGGAGGTAGTTCTCCTTTGTGCATTCTAGTCTACTACATTTGAAGCTTTTGCTTGGCTGAATTACTGCATGTAAACCAAAATTAAAAAGTTTGCATCTGAGACGAAAACGTGTGTAGTTTTCTGACCTCTTAAGTTGATGTTCGGAATAAAATGGTTGAATTTCCAAAGTATGTTTAAGGCTGATATTTAGATGATAAATCATTGGGGAGAATTATTACTAATCTTATTAACTTGCCGTAGGCATTTCAGCTATGGCTGCTATGTATAACGGATCTTAAGTCATTCCAAATTAACAGAGCCTTTTTAGGTCTCGTTTAATCTTGAAATCTGCACATTATGCAGTGGGTGGTAGATTATGCACATTTGTGTGGCAAAAAAACAGTAGAACCAGATGATGTCAAAGTAGTGACGTAGATGTTGTGCAACCCCGGGGGTTGCAGCTGAATACTGTGGTCATAAAAGGAGGACAGCCTTTGGTGGGTTCGTTCATTGCTTAAATGCACCATTTGCGGTGAGCAATTCGGAGGTCGGGCTGACTCGGTCTTTCATCCGTCTGTGACAAAACAAGCACCATTGATGTCGAGTAGCAATAACACTCGCCATCAGTTCCACAAGTCACACCCATTTGTAGTGTTTGCCACATGTAGATGTTCATGTATACAGGCACACATAAAACACTTCTTAAAGCACTGTGGAATACTATTGTATTATGGTATAGTATGACATAGTACAGTACAGTATATTATGGCATTATATGATGTGTTGTGTTACAACCACGCGCGTGCCATATTATAGCATTATATGGTGTGTTCTGTTACAACCATGCGCGTGCCATAAGCCTGCCAGGTGAAGCGGCCGCACAATTATTTTGTAATGCACGCCTCAACTAAATCAATTAACACTCAATAAACAATGGCGGACTCTGGGCCATCAGCCCCTCATCCCTCCCACACTCCCCCCAGGGCGCCGCTCTTAAAGTTTCAGCACAGCGCCTGCATTTTTGCTTAACAACACATACGCCACGCTTAATATTTAAGCAGGCAGCCGCTTTTATTCTTTTTTTAAAATTAGCAAGACGACGCTGTGATGTTGGGCCCTAGGCCCTCATGCTAGGTATAAAGATAGACACCAGACACACAGTTGGGGTAGTGGGTTAATGGCCACGAGCACGTGCGCTCGGCCTCTTTATTAACAGCGTCACCTGACCCAGTGACGTCTGTGGTGGGTGGGTGTACAGTGTATTCCACACACATAGGAACACTAGAACGTGTCCCTGCTAGGACACTACATTCCTCCCAATCTTTAATGAAAGAAAACCCAAAGTCAAAATTCAACCTGCGGGAGGAAAAATAAAGATATACACCTATACCGTACAGTGACCAAACTTCTGCAGAGTCTCTTACGCCTCAGCTGCTTGGATACGCAGACGACGTTCTTCCTGCCGTGGAGACCAACAGTTCGCTGTGACACCAGCCATGGGTGCTTGATGGATCCAGTCTGTTGACGGCTCTGCCTTGAAGTTGTCCTCACAGTCTTTTCTTTACCTTGCTTCCGTGGCGACAAACGCAGTCAGAATTCCTGTGATTCACCGCTAGATGTTGCCGTTCGACTTTCAGTCCTGTCCTCTTCTTCGTCGGTGGCGTGTGTTCTGTGTTGGCAAAAGAAGGATTGTTTGCAAGACACCCCTCTCACCATGATGCCCCTCTCACCGGTGTTCCCCTGCCACGGGATATCCCTGAGGCCCTCTCTATAGGACTTGTCCTGGGCTGGGTGTACAGTATCGTGTTCCTCGCCCTCCAATCAGTGTGGGCGCAGCGGAGACGACAAGTCTCACCTCAGATTCCGCAGTCAGACCTGGAGGGTAGCTGTTGGCTCCTGTCTTCGCGCGCGATGTCTTCCTCCTCCTGGGACCTGTGCTGGAGGGCGGCTGATGACCATCTCTCGTTGCGGGGATGCTCTCTCACTGGCATCCCTGAGGCCTTTGCCCCTGAGTCACCACGGCTGGCAACGTCCAGTGACCGTGTGACCCCAAAGGTGGATGTCTCGAATGGTCCGGCCGGCTCACCTCTGCCGATCCCAGATGTGCTGAAGGCACCGCCACAGCAGATGGACTTCTACCCGTGCCACGGGTGTTCTCAGGACTTGCTCTCCATGTTCTGGCACTTGTCGCCTTCCTTATCTCTGAGGTGTGAGTAGTCTTGCCACACTCCTCTCTCTTTCCTCGGTTCTAATCTCCGTGTGGGTGTTGAGTCACTCTGACTTCTCCTCCTACTCTTAACAGTGGCCAACGTGCCACAGATCTATTTCCTTCTTCTCCTCTTCTTGCAGTGGCATACGTGCCACTCCGATCTCTTCTTTCTTCTTTTCTTGTAGTGGCAAACGTGCCACTCCGATCTCTTCTTTCTTCTTTGGCTTGTGGTGGCAAACGTGCCACTCCGATCTCTTCTGTCTTCATTTCTTATAGTGGCAGACGTGCCACTCCGATCTCTTCTTCCTTTCGCTTCACGACCTACTCTGGACCGTTTCTGTTCTCCTTTTGGTCTGGCCAGGCTTCTCCATGCAGCGCGCGCACTCTGCACGTGTTCCCCCTGGTCTTGTCCTCGTCCGAGGACACTCTCTCCATCTTCCTCAGCATTCCGAGTTAGGGTCGTGACCTTCTCTTCGTCTTCTCCTTTTCACCGGCTACTTTGGTTGTTGAAGTTCGTGGGGCCCTGCTCTTGGTCCTCTTCGTTCTCCTCCTTTTCGCCAGTTACTTTGGTTGTTGACGTTCGTGGGGCCATGCTCTTGGTCCTCTTCGTTCTTGAACTTCTCGGACCACTTGACGGTCCATTCTGCCGATCTCTGGCAGGATACCTTCGGTCTTTCGTCAGACCTCTTGTTCCGTGGGTTCACTGACCCGTGCGTCGATCACCTCCTTTTGCCCCCGGGCGGGTTGGCTTCTGTTGGTGCGACCATTTGGCTGGTCAGCTTCACGAGATGCGTCACTTCGTGTGACTCCCTGTGTCTTCTGACTTGCCGGGCGCTGGTGCGTGCTTCTCTTCGTACCGTCGTGGTACGTCTTCAGTGTAGCATTGCTCCCTGCGCCGTGATCTCTTGATGTGGTGGCTTCTTGGCGCCACTGGGTGGTTGTGGTGGCTTCTTGGCGCCACTGGGTGGTTGTGGTAGCTTCTTGGCGCCACTGGGTGTGCCTCTGCGTCCTTATCCTTCCGTGTCGTTGGATACTTGCTGCGCACATCTTCTTCCGTGTAGTTCCTCTCTTGTAGGCGCTGTTGTGTACTTTCCGCGTCCGTGGTACATCTGCGCTGAGTCCTTTGGCTCTCTTGAGGGGTCACTCCACTTGATGCGGCGACAGCGCGGTCCTTGCTGGGGTGGACGTGGCTTGACCCTTTCTTCTCTCTTCCTCCTTGTCGCTGTGGGATGGCGCCGCATCCCTGTGGCACACTGTATCTTCTTCCTCGTGCTTCTGTCGCGTTCCTGTGCTTCTGGCGCATTCCTGCGCTTCTGGCGCATTCCTGTGCGCTCACCACCGTGCATCCGTCAGACTTTGCGGTACGTGCCTTGCTGCCTCTTCTCTAGCCTTTCCACTCTTTTCCTGCAGCTGGTGCAATGCTGCCCTCCGGCCACTAGATGGCAGTGCAGGGTATGCTTGTCTCCCATTCAGCAGCAGCCTTCTTTGCTGCTAGACTGTCTTTCGTGTTGTTTTCCACTTTCCAGGCTTCACCGGTCCGGGAGCTGGAGCTGCAGCAGACACAGAACACTGGGAGCCAGGTCGGGGCCAGACAGCAGGTAAGTCCTTTACATTTCTTTTTTTTTTTTGAAGGCAGGGGGCACAGGCATTCTCAATTAGCTGCAGAGGTCCAGGCATTGTTGGGGGAAACTGCTCCAGTCTCACGCTGGGTTTCCCAGCACATTCGGAACTCTTTTCCTGCCGCCTGGGGTCCTGCAAGGTGGGGCGGCCATTCCTTATCTTCACAATCACCCTCCCTGACCGCGGCAGCTTCTTGCAGTCTTCTCGCGGCAGGGAGGGGGTGAGGGAGGCACTCGCAGGCTGTCGGTCCTGCTCTGCCCTCGTTGCGGCCCCACAACGGGGTCTGTCTTTCGGGTGGCTGACGGCCACGCACTTACTGCTCCTGGGGGTGTGGCACTACCTCTACCGGCTGCTCTTCACTCGCGCACCTCCAGGGACTTTCTTGCAGTAATGGCTATGCGGGGTAGGCACCCGCTTATTCTATTAGTCCGGCGCTCCTTTCGGGTGGGCTCCGCTTTATTTATTCAACTCCTCCCCCTTCGCCGCTCTCAGTACACGCCGCGCGGGGTGGGGTGTGTTCATGGTGCCCCCCAGGGGCTGCTTGGCAACTCAGGGCTCACCTTCTGCCCGGCTGGGCTGCTTCTCACGCGGGTGGGCTCCGCTTTGACTTTCGGATCTTCCACCCCCGCGGCAGGTCCCTTCACTTCACGGACCACGCGGGGGGGGGGTTTGCCGGTGCCGCTCACTTCTCCTCACCGGGGCAGAACGGGGTGGGCTCCCGCTTTCGTTCCGCTTCTTCCGTCCCTGCTGGGCTTCGCTCAGCGCGGCTCCTCACCTTTTGGCCGGCGGGCTCTTCTTCCACGCGGGTGGGCTCCGCGTGGATCGCTGCCACTTGTTGGGTCGCGGCCGATGCGGGTGGGCTCCGCACGGCTCGCACTTCACCTCCTTCACCGGGCAGGTCGCGGCCGATGCGGGTGGGCTCCGCACGGTCCGCTCTATGTTCGGGACGATCCCCCACCGGGATCACGGCAGCCACGCGACGGGGTCGGGGTGGGCACCCGACTTCCTCGCTTTTCCTCCCGGGGCTCTGTACACGTCCGACGGGCGGTCAGGCGCTGTTCTCGCCTGCTGGGGGGGCCTCTCCGCAGGTATCTCCTTTCCCCCTTGCAGATCGCTGGGCTGCTGCACGCTAGGGCACAGCCCCCTCGTCGCCAGTGTGATGTTGGGCCCTAGGCCCTCATGCTAGGTATAAAGATAGACACCAGACACACAGTTGGGGTAGTGGGTTAATGGCCACGAGCACGTGCGCTCGGCCTCTTTATTAACAGCGTCACCTGACCCAGTGACGTCTGTGGTGGGTGGGTGTACAGTGTATTCCACACACATAGGAACACTAGAACGTGTCCCTGCTAGGACACTACAGACGCTTCACTTGCTGCCATGCGCATAACTTTTATCTGCACTGGCTCAGCACTTTCAATTTAAGCACGGCGCCCACTTTCATATCCTCTCTCTCTCCTTCCTTCTCTTGTCTGTCTCATTAGCATTTCATTGTTGCTGACTCACAGTGCCCGACTCACCGCCCCTTATCTTTCCTTTTCGCTTTCTCGTGGCCCCCTTCCCCGCAGCGCCACCTTCTCTCTCTTTCACAAATAGCACAGCACACAGACGATCCGAGCGAGCACAAAAGGCACTTTCATTATTTATTTGGGCCGAGCTGGGTTACTTGAAAATGCATGCGCCTCCCACCCACCCCATTGTAAACAAGCATTTGCAATGCAATAGGTTTCGCATTTGCGAGAGTTTAAGCTATTAGCATTGCAAATGTCAATGCCTTTTATTTAAGTTGTAAAAACCAAAACATAAATAAAAGGCATTGTCATTTACAATGTCAATAGCTCAAACTCGCGTAAATGCGAGACCTATTGCATTGCAAATGCTTGTTTATTTAAGGGCCTGGGAGATTAAGTGATTTGCCCAGAATCACAGGATGTTGGGAGCAGACGCCTGGACTCAAACCTAATCCCCCATCTTTGCACACGCAAGACATTAAAGTGAGGGGATATTGTTCTTAGGAAGGACACTGGGGCCAAGGTGACAATGGCCGTCACCCTGAGCAATAGAACAACAGTGAGGCCCCTTAGTTTACTTAATTATTAAACCCATCCCCAGCCCTACATTACCTGAGCAACAGAACAATTGCCAGCCCCCTTGTATTATTAAATTCCTCAAGCAGTCCCTAGCCCTCCACTACCTCAGGACAATGGCCTGGCAGGGGAGGGGATTAAGCATAAAACACAACTGCTGGGCCATCCATAGGGGCAGGGGCTGAGGTGAAGATGGCCCAAGCCACAACATTACTGGCCCCCACAGCGAGGCCCTACATAAACCCACCCTCCCCCGCCCACCATGTCCTGAATGAGAAGGGCTGTGGGTGAGGTGTAAGATACAAACTCTGTTTCCGGCCTGCGTGGGCCCCAGGGGGACCGAGGTGAGAAAGGTTCAATGGCCTGAGCAACACCTACCCCTCAGGGAGGTTGATTCTCTCATGCATTAATTCTCTCCCCAACCCACCATCAGGCCCTAGCCTGACAAGGCTGGGGGTCAAGGAGAGGCCACAGCTGATCATCGCCCAACGGCCATTTCACATGCCCCTCCATCCCCTCCCAGTGAGGCTGCTTTACTCTCCCTGTCCAGCGCCCTTTGTGGGCTGGGAAAACAAAAATGGCCCTCAGAGGGTACTGACACACCGGCCCTCCAGCCAATGCCCAACTGCCCGCTGTGCCAATCCATCCCTGTCTGACGGGTCAAAATTTGGGCCGATATATTTTTATTTTTTTTGCTAATTTAGGGCCCGATTTATATCCTCAGGAGGCTTTTACTGCTGATTTTCCCGACATTACTGTAGTGTCGGCGGAGGTACGACGCAGACACTTGGTGAGGTTCAAGATACCTTTATTACTTGCGACTTACTTCGCCGCTTGCCTACTGCTAACTGCCCTCCTTTCCCGGGCACTTCCCTGACCCCTCCCTGGTCCCGCCCCGTCCACGCCTCCCTGTCCGAGGCGGTCCTAGCGCTCTCTTACTCAGCGCCACATTACATCTCCCCCTTTCTTAACAAAATTCAAAACGCCCATTGTGAGAAGTTGGCCTGGTATATGATGTTCACTAGTTAAAGTGACCACCTTGTACCATGCCAAGCAACCCTTATGGTGTGGTTGTAAGTCAACCTTTTTGGACTAGCTGCCCTAGTGGTAGCGTAGGCTAAGCAGTCTTTGAGGCTAAACTCGTTTAAGCGTGTTAAGCAAGCTGTTTTACCATATGTAACCCCCCTTTATACCAATGAAAGGACACCACACAGATATATATTCAAAATATATATGTATTTATTACTCAAAGTATCCCCTAGACTCTTTATGAGCACAGGAGCACAAATCGTTAAACAAGAAAGTATCACAATATACAGAAGTTGCACTTTATATGGATAGGCCCTGGTGGCCGCTCAAACCATATACTAAAATAGTGGTACAAGTACCACGAATAGGAAAGGGAAAAGGCCTAGGGCCTCTAGAATCGCTGGGCCTACAAGGAGCTAACTTCAGTTAGTGACCAGGAGGTCCACGGGTCGCGTGTGCAATGAGGAAAGTTACACGCGGGCTCCCATAGGTTTTCAATGGGTGCGTAAAAGTTCAAAAGTTACTGCTAGAAGGGTCTTCTGGTTGAACTACGAAATCAAGACTTCAAACCTAGACATTAGAGATGTTACTCTACACTTGTGCACCGGAGTGCCAGCTTTACCTCACCCACAGGAAGCGGGTGCATAGGTCTCGAAGTGCGTCGGGTTTCGTCTATCTGTTCAATGGAGCCTGATGACAAAGATGCTGCAGGCGGTCGGTCCAGAAGAGATGCGGTGAATCCAAGGATGGATCGGAGTTGTAGAGGACCTGTAAGCAGAGGGGACAGTGTTCACAGTCACTAGCCAGTGACCGGCGTGGCACCAGGTAGGTACCAGGCGATGTCGGGTGCAAACAGGTGAAGAGGTGTAGCTTGTCTCTGCAGCCACATGGTCCCTGAAGGTCGACGACGGCCAGGAGTCGGTTCACGAGCTGTCCCACGCAGGCTCTCGCTGTCGGCGGTGTCGGCGACTCAAAGGAAGCAAACAAGCCTTGGCAAAAGCAGGAGTCGTAGGAATTGAAGAAAGCTGTTTACTCTGACCAGCAAGGTCAGAGGGGCTGCTCCTTTGGAGGGAAGCAGGGGCCAGTCTTGAGCAACCAGACCAGCATCGTAGTTTTCAAATAGGTTTGCCAAGATGGCCACTAGCCAACGGGCCAGGGACCAGGTAGGCGCGTTGAGTCGCAAAGTGCAGAGGGGCCCAACGCAGATCGTGGAGATGCTGGAGGGCTCACCTTTGGTGCAGATGCTGCTCGGATGTTGGGCTTCTCAGGACCCAAAGCACAACTTGGAGGGAGCCTCTGTTGTCGCACTTGCAGCTTGTCGAGTGTCTTCCAAGATGGCTGGCTCCACGTGTCTCGGTGCCTCCACGGGTTCCTTCTTTGCAGGGACTGTGGATCGGGCTGTGAGAGGTCTGGAGGTCCAGTTCTTGTCGGTCTCTGGGCTCGGGCTACGGCGGGAGGCGGCGGCAAAGCAGACGTCGATTCGCTGGTTGGTGCTTGCGTTAGCAAGATGGTCACTCCCTGACCATAGGGGAGAATTCCTTCAGTCTTCTGTGCAGCAGAACGTCGAAGTTCCCGTCTTCTTCTTAGTGTTAAGTTGATTCCAGGATGTCTGAAGTCTTAGGACACAGCTCCTACCTTTAAACGGATTCTAGGCGCCGGACTACCTGCTAGGTCCCTCCCTAAGGGTGGGACCAGGAAGGGGGGTGGTTACACCCCCAATCCTTTGTCCAGCTCGCCCCAGGTCCGGGGCTGGTGTGCCCCAGGACCGGTTTGAACTGGCATATGCACCGAGGCTCCTTGTGAGCCTCAGGCATGTCTGATTCTATTCAAGCCCTACCTGACCAATACACAAAATCCTGTCTGGGGTGGTGCTCGCACCTCCCCTGGCAGGAAACCCTTTGTCCACGTCTCCCAAGCTGGAAGGACTCCCAGCAGCAGGAGGGCAGACTTGTGTCTGTGGTGGCAGCGTCCATTTTGTGGAGCTGAGGCTATGTCTGATTTTACCCGGGTTTCAGGATCTGTACATGTCGTGTCCCTCTAGAAGGGCGAGGGGTTAGTATTCCAATTCGTATGACACCTTACTCGACATGTTTTGATAAAGCCATACCAAAGATAGCATTTAACCGCGAGGTTCATAATGCACTTAAGAGTATATGGTATGGCGATATCTGGAAACAGTAGAAGGAAGTTGTTCCGACCACTGAAGACAGGCTCAGCTCATGCCAGAGCACCATCTCACATGAAACCAAGCACTCTGCCTTCAGGATTGTTAAGGCCTGCCGTAGGAGTGACTTATAGGTTAACATGTGTCCCATTTAAGGTTAGGTATAGGTATACTACACCTAAGTAAGAGGTGGATACCCCAACTTACCCCAGCTGAGTGATCAGCCAGTTGTGTCAAATTGTTAGGCCAGGGGTGGCACAATACATGCTTCAGCCCCTGGTAGGCCTTAGATACACCAATGCCCTGGGTACCTAGTGTACACTGGTACAGGGGCTCACAGGGTGATTCAATTCCAATTGGTTATGCACCTAAAGCGCATAGTGTCAATTTAGTAGAGAGAACAGCAGGCTGGGGGTCTGATTAGCAGGCCCACAGCCTCAATATGTCAAAAACCAGTGAAGCAAAAAGCAAAAATTTGGGGTGACCATAGGATAGCAGACCCTACACTCCTACACAACCCCCCCCCCCAAACGCAGGGACATTAAACTAGCCTTGACCAGTCTCGTCTTCATGTCCTAAGTGGAAGTACCTGGAGAGACCATCTGCATTCCCATGGTCTGTACCTGGCCGGTGCTCCACTGTAATATCCATCCCCTGTAGGGAAATGGGCCACCTAAGCAGTTTGGGGTATTCATCCTTCATCTGATTTAGCCACAAGAGGGGCTTATGGTCGGTCTGAATCTTGGAAGTGAGTGCCAAACAAGTATGGCCTCAGCTTCTTCAGGGCCCACACCACAGCAAAGGCCTCCCTCTCAATAGCTGACCAATTCTTCTCTCTGGGGGTCAACCTTCTGCTAATAAAAGCAATGGGTTGGTCTTGACCATCTACATTAAGTTGTGACAGCACAGCTCCCACACCCAACTCAGAAGCATCTGTTTGGACAATAAACTCTTTGGAGTAGTCAGGACTTTTCAGGATAGGTGCAGAGCACATGGCCTTCTTCAGGTCATCAAATGCCTTTTGACAGCTTACTGTCCACTGAACCTTTTTGGGCATCTTCTTGGATGTCAGATCATTAAGAGGAGTCACAATGGACCCATATTTCTTAACATACTTCCTGTAGTACCCAGTCAAGCCCAAGAAAGCTCGGACCGTAGTCTGGGTGGTTGGAGGAGACCAGTCCTTGATGGATTGTATCTTACTCTCCAGTGGTTGAACTTGGCCTCCACCTACAAGGTGGCCCAAATACACAACCTTACTCTGCCCTATCTGGCACTTAGTAGCCTTGCCTTTTGCAGAGCCTCAAGTACCTTCTTCAGGTGGATCAGGTGATCCTCCCAGGTGGAGCTAAAGACAGCAATGTCATCAAGATATGCTGCACAAAAGCCATCCAACCCAGTAAGGACTTGATTCACCAACCTTTGGAAGGTGGCAGGTGCATTCTTCAGACCAAAGGGCATCACCAAAAATTGGTAGTGTCCTCCTGGGGTTGAAAATGCTGTTTTGGCCTTAGACTCCTCAGCTAACCTGATTTGCCAATAGCCAGCTGTCAAATCAAATGTGCTCAAAAACTTAGCAGAAGCCAGTTTATCTATGAGCTCATCTGCCCTTGGAATAGGATGTGCATCTGTCCTAGTGACAGCATTGAGTCCTCCGTAATCCACACAGAACCTCATCTCTCTCTTGCCATCTTTGGTGTGAGGTTTGGGGACCAGAACCACTGGGCTAGCCCAGGGGCTCTCTGAGGGCTCAATGACACCCAGTTCCAGCATTTTGTGTACCTCAGCCTTTATACAGTCCCTGACATGGTCAGGTTGTCTGTAAAGTTTGTTCTTTACAGGGAGAATGTCACCGGTGTCCACCACATGGGTACACCAATCAGTTTGACTAGGTATCAGTGAGAACATATGCTGAAATGATTGTAGAACCTGTCTACATTCAATCTGCTGATGTTCAGTGAGGTTGCCTCCAAGGGTCACTCCTTCAACTGAACCATCTTCAGGGTTCTGAGACAACAGGTCTGGGAGAGGGTCACTCTCTTCCTCCTGTCCCTCATCTGTAGCCATGAGCAAGCCCATGTCTGCCCTGTCAACATATGCTTTTAACCTGTTAACATGGAGTACCCTGTGGGGACTCCTGGGAGTGCCTAGGTCCACCAAGTAGGTAACCTCTCCCTTCTTTTCCAGGATTGTATGGGGTCCAGACCATTTGTCTTGGAGTGCTGCTGGGGCCACTGGCTCCAACAACCATACCTTCTGTCCTGGCTGAAACTCAACCAAGACAGCCTTGGTCATGCCAAGCTTTCTCTAAGGCCTGGCTTGCCTCAAGGTTTTTGGATGCCTTCTCCATGTACTCAGCCATCCTGGAGCGGAGACCAAGTACATAGTCCACTATGTCTTGCTTAGGCTTTTTGAGAGGTAACTCCCATCCTTCCCTCACCAGACATAGGGGGCCTCTTACAGGGTGCCCAAACAACAATTCAAAGGGGCTGTAGCCAACTCCTTTTTGTGGGACCTCTCTGTCAGCAAACAGAAGGCAGGGTAGAAGGATGTCCCATCTTCGCCTGAGCTTTTCAGGTAATCCTTTGATCATACCCTTTAGGGTCTTGTTGAATCTCTCAACAAGCCCATTGCATTGTGGGTGATAAGGGGTGGTGAACTTGTAGTTGACACCACATTCCTTCCACATAGCTGTCAAGTATCCTGACATGAAGTTGGTACCTCTGTCAGAAACCACCTCCTTAGGAAACCCCACTCTGGAGAATACTCCCAGCAGAGCCCTGGCCACAACAGGAGCTGTTGTGGTCCTAAGGGGAATTGCCTCTGGATACCTGGTGGCATGATCCACTACCACCAGTATAAATCTGTGCCCAGATGCAGTGGGGGGGATCCATGGGACCCACTATATCTATTCCCACTCTTTCAAAGGGAACCCCCACCACAGGTAGTGGTATTAGGGGGGCCTTTGTTGTGCCACCTGATTTGCCACTGGCTTGGCAGGTCACACAGGAGCGACAAAACTCCTTGGTATCTTCATTCATGTGAGGCCAGTGAAAGTGAGGGACAAGCCTGTCCCAAGTCTTGTTCTTGCCTAAGTGTCCTGCTAGAGGAATATCATGGGCCAAGGTAAGAAGGAAGCCCCTAAATTGCAGAGGTATAACCAAGCTCCTGGTTGCACCAGGTTTTGGGTCTCTAGCCTCTGAATAAAGGAGCCCATCATCCCAATACACTTTATGGGCACCTTGAGCATTCCCAGCAGCCTCAGCAGCAGCCAGCTGTCTGAGGGGTTCAAGAGATGGACAGGATAACTGAGCCTGCCCCAAGTTAGCCCTGGAAGGTCCCCCTGTCCCCAGAAACTCAACCTGGTCAGGTTCAAGCTCTTCAGGGACAGTTCCTTCAGGGTTCTCTAGATCATCCTCCTGGGAAGACTGATCATCACTTGGAGGCAGGGGGGAAGGCACAGCCTTAACCCTCCTGTTCTTCTTCTTGGTAGGTGCTTGGTCCATTGTTCCAGGATCCAAGACCTGAGGTTCAGTAAGGCACTTTTTGGCCTGTGACCTGGTCACAGCAAGGACATGTGGTGATATACCTAACATCTCTGCATGTGTCCTGTACTCCACTTCTGACCATAGAGAACTCTCTAGGTCATTGCCCAACAAACATTCTACTGGGAGGTCTGCACTAACCACAACCCTTTTGAGGCCAGTTACCCCTCCCCATGAGAAGTTAACAATAGCCACACTATGAGAAGTAGTGGTATTGCTGGCATTGGTCACCAGGTAATTCTCACCTGGTATGTACTGTCCAGGGTCCACAAAGCCTGGTGTCACCATAGTGACACTGGCACGTGTCCCTGTAGGCTTGAGCCACTTTTGTATTAATCAATGAAGTCTGTCTGTACTTGCCCAGATTACTGGGGCTCACAGTCAGGGACAAATCCATGTCCCCATCACAGATCAAGACTGCCTGTGTAAGGGTTCTGTCTAAGTCAGAATCTCCTTCAGTTCCCATAGTGATTCCCACTACACCCTTTGTCTGGGGACCAACACTGCTAACAGTACTACTGGGAGCAGGTGCCTTAGGGGCAACAGTGTTGGGGGCTCCACCCTTCTTACAATCACTAGTCCAGTGAGTTGTATTCTTGCAAGATTTGCACCAGGGTTTCTTTGGACCTTCTTTCTTCTTTCCTTTAGATTGTTGGGACCCACCGTCATTAGTACTAGTTTGGGGCCCTGTTGAAGACTTCTGGTCTTTAGATTTCTGATCACCCTTTTGGTCTGTTTTCTTCTGATCACCCCCTTGGCCCTGGTTCTGGTTCTTTTGCTTAACCCTGGTTCTGACCCATTTGTCTGCCTTTTTTCCCAATTCTTGGGGAGAGGTCAGATCCGAGTCAACCAAGTGTTGATGCAGTTGCTGGTTTTGACAGTTATTTAAAATCTGTTCTCTCATCATCAAATTGTACAATCCTGTATAATCAGATACCTTACTTCCCAGCAACCAACCCTCCAAAGCCTTAGTGGCACATTCAATGTATTCAGACCAGTCCCGAGTCTGTGTCTTCTGGGTATCTCTGAACATTAACCTGTACTGTTCAGTGGTTAAGCCTAACCCATCAACCAGGACACTCTTCAGGGCTCTGTAGTTTCTGACATCCTCCTCTCTAACAGTGAGGAGTCTATCTCTGCCTCTTCCTTCAAAGGAGAGCCATAAGATTGCTGCCCACTGGTCTTCAGGAACCTGCTGCACTTTGCAGGCTCTCTCAAGAGCAGTCATCCACTTGTGGATATCATCCCCACTTTTGTAGGGGGGCACAACCTTGGACAGGTTCCTATTATCAAAGACCCTATCTTTGTCCCTAGGGACAATGCTGCCACCAGTGGGTATAGACCCACTCTCTCTAGGTTGCCTAGCCTTGCTCAGTTTCTCTTCCATCAGGGCTACTTCTAGCTCCTGTTTCCTGATCCTCAGCTGGGCTTCCTGCATTCTGGCCTCATGCTCCCTCCTCTGAGGGCTGGTCATCCTTCTTCTGGAGTGATCCTGAGAGCCTCTAGAGGCGTGAGAGGCATTAGAGTCACCTGAGTGATTCCTCTGTCTCCCAAACCCCTGGTTAAGTCCACTAGGGAGATTCAATGGGGGGAACCCATTGTCAGTCCCAAATAGTCTTAAGTTAGCTGAGCCAGGTATAGCACCTGGCACTGGGCTATTTCTCCCATCCGAATTGCTACTACTGTCAGACTCATCCCCCTTGTCATCCTTGTCCCTACGCTGATCCTCATCATCTGTAGTCTGATTCTCAACTAAGGGGCGACTGTTAGGAAGGGGTGCTTCAGTAGCATCTTCAGAAGGAGGGCCTCCTGTTCCAGTCCCTGAGGGGCCTAACTGGGAGGCTTTCTGGAGAGCTCTCTGATCTTCATCAGTTTGCAAGAGTTCTCTGAGTTCAGCAGAGGTAGGGTTTCTGGGCTGTTTAAGGCCCCTGATATTAGCCAACTGCCTGAGCTCATTCTGGTTTAGGGTAGCAAAGATGGATGGTGCCCTCTGGGGGTCACTCTCGACAGAGATGGGTACGTTGGACCCCTCTGCCCCAGCCATTGCTCTTAAGTGTGGGTGGATGTGTTGCAACTACCTACACTTGGGTTTTCCTACTAAACCTATCTAGTAGTTGTAGTCAGGGTGTGCTACTCCTTTTGCTCTACAACAACTAAGTTCAGTAGAACTTAAGTATATAACTATCTTGTTGTATATGTACCTAAAGGTACCTGTATGATCTTTCAATTGGTAACAAAGAGATTACAGAGGTAAAACACAGCAAGCTCAAATCCAACCGCTGCTCACCAATGTGAGAAGTTGGCCTGGTATATGATATTCACTAGTTAAAGTGACCACCTTGTACCATGCCAAGCAACCCTTATGGTGTGGTTGTAAGTCAACCTTTTTGGACTAGCTGCCCTAGTGGTAGCGTAGGCTAAGCAGTCTTTGAGGCTAAACTCGTTTAAGCAAGCTGTTTTACCATATGTAACCCCCCTTTATACCAATGAAAGGACACCACACAGATATATATTCAAAATATATATGTATTTATTACTCAAAGTATCCCCTAGACTCTTTATGAGCACAGGAGCACAAATCGTTAAACAAGAAAGTATCACAATATACAGAAGTTGCACTTTATATGGATAGGCCCTGGTGGCCGCTCAAACCATATACTAAAATAGTGGTATAAGTACCACGAATAGGAAAGGGAAAAGGCCTAGGGCCTCTAGAATCGCTGGGCCTACAAGGAGCTAACTTCAGTTAGTGACCAGGAGGTCCACGGGTCGCGTGTGCAGTGAGGAAAGTTACACGCGGGCTCCCATAGGTTTTCAATGGGTGCGTAAAAGTTCAAAAGTTACTGCTAGAAGGGTCTTCTGGTTGAACTACGAAATCAAGACTTCAAACCTAGACATTAGAGATGTTACTCTACACTTGTGCACTGGAGTGCCAGCTTTACCTCACCCACAGGAAGCAGGTGCATAGGTCTCGAAGTGCGTCGGGTTTCGTCTATCTGTTCAATGGAGCCTGATGACAAAGATGCTGCAGGCGGTCGGTCCAGAAGAGATGCGGTGAATCCAAGGATGGATCGGAGTTGTAGAGGACCTGTAAGCAGAGGGGACAGTGTTCACAGTCACTAGCCAGTGACCGGCGTGGCACCAGGTAGGTACCAGGCGATGTCGGGTGCAAACAGGTGAAGAGGTGTAGCTTGTCTCTGCAGCCACGTGGTCCCTGAAGGTCGACGACGTCCAGGAGTCGGTTCACGAGCTGTCCCACGCAGGCTCTCGCTGTCGGCGACTCAAAGGAAGCAAACAAGCCTTGGCAAAAGCAGGAGTCATAGGAATTGAAGAAAGCTGTTTACTCTGACCAGCAAGGTCAGAGGGGCTGCTCCTTTGGAGGGAAGCAGGGGCCAGTCTTGAGCAACCAGACCAGCATCGTAGTTTTCAAATAGGTTCGCCAAGATGGCCACTAGCCAACGGGCCAGGGACCGGGTAGGCGCGTCGAGTCGCAAAGTGCAGAGGGGCCCCACGCAGATCATGGAGATGCTGGAGGGCTCACCTTTGGTGCAGATGCTGCTCGGATGTTGGGCTTCTCAGGACCTAAAGCACAACTTGGAGGGAGCCTCTGTTGTCGCGCTTGCTGCTTGTCGAGTGTCTTCCAAGATGGCTGGCTCCACATGTCTCGGTGCCTCCACGGGTTCCTTCTTTGCAGGGACTGTGGATTGGGCTGTGAGAGGTCTGGAGGTCCAGTTTCTGTCGTTCTCTGGGCTCGGGCTCCGGCGGGAGGCGGCGGCAAAGCAGACGTCGATTCGCTGGTTGGTGCTTGCGTTAGCAAGATGGTCACTCCCTGACCATAGGGGAGAATTCCTTCAGTCTTCTGTGCAGCAGAACGTCGAAGTTCCCGTCTTCTTCTTAGTGTTAAGTTGATTCCAGGATGTCTGAAGTCTTAGGACACAGCTCCTACCTTTAAGCGGATTCTAGGCGCCGGACTACCTGCTAGGTCCCTCCCTAAGGGTGGGACCAGGAAGGGGGGTGGTTACACCCCCAATCCTTTGTCCAGCTCGCCCCAGGTCCGGGGCTGGTGTGCCCCAGGACCGGTTTGAACTGGCATATGCACCGAGGCTCCTTGTGAGCCTCAGGCATGTCTGATTCTATTCAAGCCCTACCTGACCAATACACAAAATCCTGTCTGGGGTGGTGCTCGCACCTCCCCTGGCAGGAAACCCTTTGTCCACGTCTCCCAAGCTGGAAGGACTCTCAGCAGCAGGAGGGCAGACTTGTGTCTGTGGTGGCAGCGTCCATTTTGTGGAGCTGAGGCTATGTCTGATTTTACCCGGGTTTCAGGATCTGTACATGTTGTGTCCCTCTAGAAGGGTGGAATGCTAACCCCGTCGCCAGAATTGGCGAGGGGTTAGTATTCCAATTCGTATGACACCTTACTCGACATGTTTTGATAAAGCCAAACCAAAGATAGCATTTAACCGCGAGGTTCATAATGCACTTAAGAGTATATGGTATGGCGATATCTGGAAACGGTAGAAGGAAGTTGTTCCGACCACTGCAGACAGGCTCAGCTCATGCCAGAGCACCATCTCACATGAAACCAAGCACTCTGCCTTCAGGATTGTTAAGGCCTGCCATAGGAGTGACTTATAGGTTAACATGTGTCCCATTTAAGGTTAGGTATAGGTATACTACACCTAAGTAAGAGGTGGATACCCCAACTTACCCCAGCTGAGTGATCAGCCAGTTGTGTCAAATTGTTAGGCCAGGCCAGGGGTGGCACAATACATGCTTCAGCCCCTGGTAGGCCTTAGATACACCAATGCCCTGGGTACCTAGTGTACACTGGTACAGGAGCTCACAGGGTGATCCAATTCCAATTGGTGACGCACCTAAAGCGCATAGTGTCTATTTAGTAGAGAGAACAGCAGGCTGGGGGTCTGATTAGCAGGCCCACAGCCTCAATATGTCAAAAACCAGTGAAGCAAAAAGCAAACATTTGGGGTGACCACAGGATAGCAGACCCTACTCTCCTACACTCATCATTTTACTTTGTATGTATACCCAAATAATGTCATAATAGTTACAGTTCTTCGATCAGGCGACTCGGCCTCTTGATGTGCCGGCGAGGGCGACCATTGGCTTCAGGAAGATCACTGTCTCCTCCATTAGGGGCCGCTCTTGGTGGCAGAGCGCTGATCTCAGTTTCACGTGGACTGGTTTCCCCTCCGATGGAAGCATCGAGAGACTCTTTGACTTTGGGGCTACACTTCTGAAAGTGCGCCACATTCCTGGTTATTCTCTTATCGTCCGACTCGGCAGTGATCATAGTCCCCTTTTGTTTGACGACCACCAGTGGAGTCTCGCTAAAGCGACAGTCAGTTTTTCTTTGCTGCTGTTCCTGTTTCACCAAGACCCAGTCACCTTCCTGAATCCCAGACGGGGCAGCTCGCCTGCGATGATCCGCATACGTTTTCATTTTCTCCTTCCTGAGTTGGTCCGTGTGAGAAATGTCATCAGTATCAGGTTCTGGCCACACTGCCTTATCAGACCACTCAACCATCGGTATCCGAGTGCGCACGGGCCGGCCCAACATTAGCGTGGCGGGACATTTGCCCGTCGTGGAGTGAGGTGTGTTCCGATACGCCTGCAAGACTTCATTTAGCACTTTCTGAATGTCTTGTCGCGCCACCTCTGCTTGTTGGATGGCTTTCTTTAAGGTTGACATGAATCTCTCGATCATCCCGTTGGCTTGCGGCCACAGAGGTGTGATTTTGCGATGTCTGAAATTTAGGTGCTTGGCGAAGTCTGCAAAGTCCTGACTATTGAACGGGGGCCCATTGTCCGTTTTCACTGTTTTGGGGATACCCCAGGCAGCAAACACTTCATCCAGCACAGGTATTGTGCTGGAAGCTCTGGTTGATGAGATGATGTGGGCAATAGGGAAACGAGAGTATTCGTCCATGATAGCTAGGATATATTGTCCCGACTTAAATGGTCCAAAGAAGTCTACGGTCACTTGCTGCCACACACCCTCCGGTAATCGGGACATTTGTAGGGGTGCGGGTGAATCAGGTCTGCTGACCAGTTGGCATTGGGGACAGTCTCTCAACGTGTTTTCTACCATTTGATCAAGACCTGGGAACCACACTCTTTCCCTCAGAGCTCTCTTAGTGGCCACGATGCCTCGGAGGCCTTCATGAGCTAAATTGATGACTCCCTGGCATAGATGTCTGGGGATGACTAGTCGATTGTCCCTTAACAGTATTCCGTTGGGGGCTACTGACTGTTCCTCCTTCACGTGCTTGAAGGCAGCCAGTTCATTTTTGTCGACCATGCTGTTTGAGTTGTCACCGTCCAGATGTCTCCACTCATTGCTTTGCGTTCGTCGCTTCACTTCCATCAGAGTAACATCCTCAAGAGTAGCGTCTATGATGGCTTCTACCGGGACCGCGGGTGGCCGGGCTTAGTCCACCACAAAGCATATGTATTCTTCTGCTACTGATGATTGACACTTTGTTGATACTTTGGGGTGCCTTGACATGTAGTCAGCGGGATTCTCCGCTTTTCCCGGCTTGTGCACAATCGTATATGTGTACTCTTGTAGGCGAAGGTCCCAACGTTCTATTCTTGGAGGCATTTTGGCCCGTGGATTACCAAAGATGGTGATGAGGGCTTGATGATCGGTAATTAATGTAAAGTGTTTTCCATACACAAAGATGTGAAAGTGTTCACAGGCCCAGACAACGGCTAAGCTTTCTTTTTCGGGTTGCGAGTACGCTTTCTCTGCCTCTGTCAGACTCCTGCTCGCGTACGCGATTATATGCCGTTGGTCACCTTCGGATTCGTATTGAGCGAGGATTGCTCCCAGCCCCACTGGACTAGCATCCACCGTAATCTCTGTTTTCTTCTTTTGATCAAAATATGCCATGTTGTCGGCTGAGTCCACGGCGGCCTTGATGTCCTTGAAAGCTTGTTCACACCCTGCTGACCACTGGAATGGGTGACCTTGTCTCGTGAGCTGTCTCAGAGGATAGATGATTGATAGTTTTGGATATAACGCGCACAATAACTGGCCATCCCTAAAAAGGACCGAACGTCTCCTACATCTCGGGGGCTGGGGGTGTCATTCAGCGCCAGTCTCATTCCCGCTTTGGAGAAGATGTGGCCAAAAAACTTCAACGTGGCTCTGTGGAACTCACACTTAGCTTTGTTTAAGGTGAGATTGGCTTCCAGTAATGCATGGCAGACTCGCTCCAGCGCAGTGTCATGTTCCTGTGTGTTGGACCCATATACCAGGATGTCATCACTGTAGTTGAAGGCGTTAGGAATGTGGTGAATGGTCTTCCTGATGGCTTCCTGGAAAATTTCAGCCGCGGATGATACGCCAAAGCTAAGCCGTTTGTAACGGAAGAGGCCAACGTGAGTGGAAAAAGTTGTTATGTATCGTGATTTCTCGTGTAGCTCTAGTTGATGGTACCCCTTGTTGAGATCCAGTTTGGAGAATATCGTGGCTCCATTAAGTGACGCAATCATGTCACTGGGTGTCTCTCTCGCTCAATGGCGGTGTTAGGCGCCCTCATGTCGACACACACCCTTCTTTGGCACTACGACCACCGGAGAGACCCATGGTGTAGGTCCCTCTGTTTGTTCAATGATGTCCGCATCGAGCAGATCTTGTAGCTCCTGTTCAACGGCATGTTGAAGATGGAAAGGAATCCGTCGATGATGTTGTGCTATGGGAGCTACCTGTTCATTAATATGTAGTCGAATTTGGCAGCGAGCCATCTTCCCCAGGCCAGTGAACAACTTTGGAAATTTCCGTGTCACATCAAGTTCATCATCCACGTGGTACAGGATGTCCACCAGGCGTAATCGTTCCGCAGTTGGAAGCCTCAGGAGGCAGTCAGCTTCCGGCCCTTCGATGACATGAATGTGCGCGGGAATGGTCCGATCTCTGTATGTAAGCTGCGTTGAAAACTTCCCCAAGCACAGGAGTGGCTTTCTCGACATCCATGTATATACTTTCACATGGGCAGGGCTCAGTGGCGGACGCGGCTTGATTCGCTGGTATTCTGCTACTGGCATGTAGTTTAGGGAAGCTCCGCTGTCCATGACAAACTTCGTTTGATGTTTTCCTACTTGTATGCTGAGCCGGGGATATCTTTTGAGTCGGTCGGGATCCGCTACCATGCAGACATACTCGTCACTATCTTGCGAGATGGGCGATAGTGACCTGGAGTCTTGAGATGACGTGTGCCGTGGTCTGTAGCTTTTGCATGATTGACAGCTAGAGTGGGAGGAGCCCGTTGAAGAATCCCGACGATCCCGTACTGCTTTGGCTTGATGCCGCGTGCCTGCCGATCGAGATGCCCTTTCATGATCTCTCGGTGTACTTCTCCTGTGATTTCCGCACACATTTTCGAAGTGATTCTCCCCTCCGCACTTACGGCACTCCTGACCCATGGCGGGACATCCATCTGTGTGAGGAAAGTCATAGCCACAGCGATAGCACTTGAGATGCCGATCTCTCCGTCTGTTGTTGCGACTGGAGCTACGATGTCTCCGACGCACTGGCTGTTGTTCCCTCTTGGTTCTTGACGACCTCTGTTTCGCCGGCGAGCGTCTATGTCCGATGTGAGATTGAAGTCTGAAGGCTTGCTCGCGCTTCTCATCTCTCCCGGCTTCCATTTTTTTGGCATGTTCTTCCGCTTGGTCATGCACACGCGTCATCTCTTCGATCTCATCGAGGGAGTAGCTCTTCTTCAACAGTTTCCGTCTCAGCGATTCGGATTGACACCCTTCAATAACCCTCAGGCGAAGGGCATCCTCGGTCGAGAAGGAATCAAACTCGCAGTAGCGTGCCAATTGTCTGAGGCGGGTGATAAACGTGCACATGGGGCTCATCTTTTTCTTGAGCCGCAAGATTGAAAGTGTACCTCTCATAATCGATATTTCGTTTGCGAAGGAATTTTCTGTTGAGTGCTGCGCACACATTGGCGTAGGATGTCACGTCCGCAGCAGGTAGTTCTTTTATTATTTGCCCAACGTCTTTGCCTATTAGGTTGCGTAATGCTATTAGCTGTTGACCAGGATCCGCCACTTGCGACCCTTTCATAAAGTCTTCGAAATCCTCGAGTCATTCTTTCCACCGGAGACCCATGCCTCCGCCTGTTTCAAGGACCAATTGTTCAGGTGGGTGCAGGAATGACACACCGAGTATTCCCATCTGCCCAGCGGTTGCCGACGTAGACCCAGATGGGCGGACCGGTGACGTCGACATGGCAGGAACTCAGACCTGTAGTTGAGATTAGTACTTTGTCGTCAACCTGCAACGTACTGTCCGGTGAGCTCGTCAAGGCTTGATTAATTCAATTCTTTTTTTTTTCCTTTCTCTTTCCTTAGGCGTGGTTGCAGTTACTCAATGCTATTCCAATTCGTCTTGTTGTATTCGCCAATGCTTGTTAACTTGAAGGCCCTTTTCTTTTGTTTTTGCCAATGCTTGATGATTTTCTCGGCTTCCAGTTGCATGAGGCAATGCTTATTGCCAGAATCCAGCTTCTGCCTGACTTAAAGATGGCCGCCGGGATGGCCTCGCAGGGGATTGGTGCAGGCGCCTGACTTAAAGATGGCCGCCCCACTCGCACACGCCCCTCAAGGCTCAATCTCCACACGCAGGCTACAGCTCACTAGCCAGTCCAGAATGGCTCCACACGTGTCCCTATAAAGAAGGCACTCACCACGAGTCTTCCAGCTCAGGCAGCACGCGACCAGGGTGGGCTCCCAGATTGTTATCTCTTTCGCCGGAGCACCGGACCTCCACACAGTAGCTTCTCCAGGGGGGCACCTCAGACGACCCTCCTAGCTTCAGCCACTGCGACTGGGGTGGGCTCCCAGAGTAACATCGCTGTTCAATAAGCGCGGGACCTCCACGCAGAATCTCACCCGGGGGGGCACCTCGGCTGCCCTCACGCAGTCCGGCTTCGCCACGTCGGCTGCGAGTCTCGCTGACGCCGCCACAGCAGTCAGCGCTGCACAAGCGACCGGGGTGGACACCCGCGTCGCGGCCCTCTCACTTAGACGCAATCGGGGTAGGCACCCGACTCGTGCCACATGGAACCTCCAACCGGAGCGCTCCACGCTCACGCAGCTCTTCCAGGGAGCTGCTGACACCAGGGCATGCACCACGCGCTTCGTGGCCACCCTCGTTGCCAGTTGTAGTGTCGGCGGAGGTACGACGCAGACACTTGGTGAGGTTCAAGATACCTTTATTACTTGCGACTTACTTCGCCACTTGCCTACTGCTAACTGCCCTCCTTTCCCAGGCACTTCCCTGACCCCTCCCTGGTCCCGCCCCGTCCACGCCTCCCTGTCCGAGGCGGTCCTATCGCTCTCTTACTCAGCGCCACATTACAATTACCATAATTCCATAAACATTGCTTGTAGCAGACACACATGCATGCAGTCTCCCATACCTTGCAAAACACTTATTCAGTGTACCTTTACAAGTTGAAAACGGTCTTGATTTGCACATGCGGGGCTTTTGTTTAGCTATCTAATTTGCTAATGCGAGCACTTTTGTTGTGGTACCAGAGCTAGACCCTGCAGGCCCCTGGTCAGTACCTCTACATCACATGCCTCAGGAATATACTCCTCTTCCACAGTTTTAAGCCCGCGTGAATCCCACGCCATCAAGTTCGCAGATCACAGAAAGTGAGAGAAAAAATGTTTGTGGAGTGCAGCGTTTGCCAGGCCCCTGGCTTCTATAACTTCCTTCAGGGGCGTGCAACAGGTCAGACGAGGCGCTTTTTAGGTCTCGCGAGCCAAAGGCTCGAAGAGACATTTTATATCTGGGCTTTGAAAGTGCTGCCGTGGCCTAAAGCTACAGTGCATGTGCGCGGGCGCGCGCGCCGCGCTTACTTTCACTTTCGCGGCCGCTTTGATCGCGATCGCGATCACTTTCAATTTCGCGCAGACCCAGCCTCCTCTGCCGGCACACCCACAACTGGCAACATTACTAGCGCTTGTTTTGTAATGTCACGCTTCCAGTAAAATGCATCAGTCCGATGAAGGATTTGTTAAACAGGGCGTCTGCAATAGAGCTCTTCAATTGAAGACGTGAAAAACTCCAAGCTCCCACCTACCATAACACATACAGGCACTGTGAGTGCAGCTCGGCCCCGATTCTAGGGCTTAATGACCACCACTGTTTGCCCGCGCCACAGACGAGGTGTATACTGGAGTCTGGGAGCGGACACTGCAGGCCTGCGCCAAGCTTCGCCTTCTGACATCTCTTGTGTGTGAGCTTGTCGTTCCCAACTCGGACTCCGCTTTCAAGCTGCGGATCTTGATGTGCTTGGCTGCTGGTAGAAGCGGGTCTGCTCAGGAGGGTGACAGCATGATGTATAATGTACACCGTAGTTGCAGCAGCACATGCTGCTTCAGCCGAGAACTGTTCCTTTAGATGGATGCCTCGGTGTTTGTGGAGATGTTGTTGATTGCTCCGTGTGAAGATGCGCAGCAGTCGGGACAGCTCCTCGGGGTCTAGTGCGTTGTTCACAGCCAGTCCATCTTGCATCAAGCCGTGCTCTTACACGAATATTTCTTAATGTAGACTTTAGGGTACCACGAGAGGTAAGCCTGTAGTCAAAGGTAAGCCTGTAGTTAAATGTTGGACTGAAACAAAATATTCGGCCGGGCACCAAAATGAAAGTGGCCCCCATTTGCAAATCAGGCCACTTTTGAACTTGTAAAAATACACGCTGTATGGGTATTTTGTACGGTGTGGGAGACTCCGTGTTTGCTGCAAGCATGTTTGTAGTAACAGGTAAATCGGCATTACAAACCCAGCCCACTTGACCATAAAATAGGCACACAACTAGCTAAAAAAATAAATTCGGCCCACGTCCGGATCTGTCGGCGCAGCCCTTCAGGGGCTGCGTGCTTGCCCTTTAGGCCAGTCCGTTCATGATGTAGGGTGCTGCTGTAGAGTGGAGCTAAAACTTACACTTGAGCCTTGAATCTTTGGTAAAAAGTCTTTGGTTTGAGACATAGTGTATCACTTTTTAGAGAACAGCCTCTTGCTAGCCCTGGACTTACTGTGGCACTAGATTCAAGTGAGCCTGGCTGATGAGGGGTGAAATCCCGAAACCGGTCCAAAGATGCTCGTTTCTGGTCCAGGGAGGACCTGGCTTGGCAGTTCGGGCTAGACTGTACCCATGAGGAGCAGGGTCATGACTGATTTGCATATGACTGGATCTAAACTGGGGTGTCATGGTGATCAAAAGAATGATGAATTTAACCCAGATCTCTTGACCAGGGGTGAATGTTTGATTTGTTCTCCATTCCGTCCATTTGTGTGTCTTTGGCTTTCTTGCTAGCAGCAACCCCATATGCGGGCACCAAGACGGTTGCCACAGCTACTTGAAAGTACAATCCGACTGAGTATTAGTCTTGCCGGGAGTTAGTCATTCCTGTCGTTCCTACTGTAGGCCTTTTACCCTAGCTAACGGTGAGAAGCGGGGTGGGGCCAGGCCCCCATTGCCAGTGAGTGCATGTTCCCCTTCACCTAACCTGCTACGTACGGTACCTTATAGTTGCCCGATTTGACCATGTTCTACTGTGCAGTGAACTGTGTGGTAGATTGGTCAGCTTGCATTGAGCAGTCTCCAGATAGAGCTGTGCTGTCTGTAAACATAGGGCTTGCTGGCCAAGTAATGAAGTGTCATTGTTTCACAAGTAAAACCAATTTCATCAGCTTTCTCAGCTGAGCACTGCTTTTTTTTCTTCCTTCTGCAAGTAACTTGTAGGCTCTGTCTAAGGTGTCTTGCTAGGTGACAGTTGACCATGATCTCCACTGCGTCTTCTGGGTCGGATCATGTTTATTTGAGCAGGTTTTGAGCAGTTTTACTTCACATTTGTGTACAAAAGTTGTGGTCCTACCATGTGGTGTTTTGTAGATACCAGTAATAACATACTTACGTCCGCATTTACGTTTCGATTATCTGTGTGGGGTGTCGAGCACGATGCTTTGGAAATATAATTTGCATCAACGCAATTTAAATCTGCGCCCTTTGGCTACTTCCTTAGTCGAAAGGTAGACGTTAGGGTGATAATAAATGGTTCCTTGAGTTGGAGTCTTATCCTTCAAGTCCTGCTGTCCATATGAAATGGCCAAATGTGGATGTTCTCTAAAAAAAAAAAAAAATAAATTAAGGCCCTTTTGCCTTAGGGTGTCTTCAGATCTACTGATTAATGAGAATGATTTGTGTATCAAGTTCCTTATTGTTGCAGCATTTTACTTTTGGTCGGCCTGTTTCCCCAATCCGTAATGACTTGGATAGGCTTTATGAACTTGTATCTAGATATGTCAAAAAATGTTTTGCTGTCTGTGTGCTGTAGTTGGTGAGATCTTTTATTTAAGTGGCAAGGTGGGTAGAAGGAGAAAATACTTTTTTTCAAGATGACACTGAAGTCTTCCTCTTACACATCCACTTACGGACGAGACGAATAGTTTGAGACATTTTCCGCATCACCAAGCAGCTCCTATTCCAAAATGTTTTATGTAGGGAAGGCTTCTTGTGCAGGAAGTGGCATAAGAAAAGAATCCTTCGTGTATGTAAGGAGCAGCTAAGCACGTATACGCTGCATCATCTTTGGCAGGGACTCCTGCTGGCCCGCTCCTCCGTCCCAGAATCTCTGACCTATATCCTTTGGGCAGCTTTCTGCTCTTCAGTGCCTCTTCAGTTGCCACCTGCTGACTTCAGAGTCCGGCTCTGCAGGTGCTGGCCACGGTTGTAGCCCAGCGCTAACCCTTTGCTGGACCTTCCAGGCTAGCATTCACGTTATTAATACGCCTATTTATTCCAGACCGAAGACTCCATGTGTAGCAGTAAAGCACCACTAGTAAGGGCAATGCAAGAAAAGTGACCCATCTTGAATTCTGGCATTCCTTTACAACACTACCTGATGGCATTCAAACCAGGCCCCAGACTAGCATAGCAACCCTTTGCAGTCTGAAGAGCAGTATACTGTCTGTAGTGTTTGTAGTTTGTATTTCTTAAAGGATAAGGATTTTGTAGATTAAAAAGCAGGACATTTTACTTCAAATTGAGTTTTTTTAAAAACCTTTTTTTTTTTAGATTTTACATGATGTTTTGAAAAGTTTTTTTTAAAGGATAATTCACTACGGAAAGCCCTTACTGATGTGGTAATTGAAGCCAACCATGGTTTCTCTAAAGGGGCAGCACCTTCCAACCAAGCCTTCTGGTGTCTGGGCACCCAGTAAAATCTATGTGCAGGCAGGCTCTGACGAAACGATTTCAATCGTAAAGGGTAGGTTCTGTACTAATGATGCTATCTGTATGCACTGCCTTTTCCAGGGAAGCTTTCTTCCCTAAGAAGTATTATGGAACTCTCAACGCCAATGAGAGACTTCAAACCCATTACAGCTAGCAGCATAGAGCATCATTGAGTCTTAAAGCAAGATATGGTTGGGCAGGAGTGGCATAAAGTAAGAAGCTATATTGCAGGTCTCTAAAATCTGTGATCCTCACTCTAGTACACAGTGTTGTGCGTTAACCTAAAAATATTAAACTCTAAGTATCAATATGTGCAAAATGAAATCAGTATAAGCACGATTTGGGAATGTCATGGTTTAATTTGTGAACATTACAATTTCTGTAGGATTTCATGCTACTCTACATGGAGCTGGTGAGCCCAAGTCATCCTTTGCACCCTTCTATATACAAAGCTTGTCCATAATGCTTCTCCACACGCCAGATGTTGCACATTTTTCAGTCATCCATCCCAAACACACCCTCTTCACGGTACCTAGTGCCTTTAGATTTTTGTGCAAAGCTATGCCGCTGCCCATTGTTAAGCAAGACTGCAAAGCTGGCTTAACCACTCCACTACAGTGGGCAGATACCTATGGAGTCTACATTAGACCACTTCTGCATGTGTTGCCAAGTAATGCTTTGCGCTGCATGCATCAAGAAGCACTCTGACTCCATGGATGCTGCATACTAATGAACGCAGGCTTTTTTGCCATCCTTTATCGGGGGATGCAAATTAAACCATACGTCTCATCTAATACCTACTAGTGTAGCAGTTTTATTTGTACTTTGTGCTGACAGTCAATCAAAGTTAATTTTTGGAGGCATAGAGACACATGGCTGGATTTTTAGGTCTCGCCTGGCGATAGCAGCGCATGCGCTGCCCTCGCCATGCGAGTACCTTTTTGCAATCAATTCTCCCAAAGGCATACATGCGTCGGCATGGACAAAGATGGCTGCTCTCGCCATTTGTCCAAAGCAAATCGCATGCGCGTGTCTGTATGGACTGTGGACAGTCCGTCGCCATCTTGTTGTCATAACGAAAATGCCGCTTCGCGTATGCAGCTTGCTGTGGACAGTTCGCCACCATCTTGCAAAGCTTTCATTGTTATGGCAACAAAAATGCCGCTTCCTGTATGCAGTATGTGCAACATAGTGCCGACAACTTGCCAACTGACCACTCTTTACCCACTTGGTCACAAGATTAGCAGTTTACCTCTTTAAAGCAAAACAAGAGCCAACCACTCTAGAGACTTTTACCACGATATGTGGGCACTCGGTAAGAATACCCAAACACAGTCTCTCTTCCCCCTTTGCTTGCAGTTTAAGATTAGTCCAAACCATGTTTCCACATGTGATTCTTCGTAGAATGAGACCTGGATTGTGGGGGCATTGAGTTAATCGCCACTTAGTGGAATGTGAAGATTAAAATGGTGTATTTTCCCCTTCCAATGAGGAGGGACGTTGTCTGCGGAGCTGGGTGGGACAGGCTCCTGCCCAGCTGCGGGCCTTTGTTTACAGCAGGAGGGTGCACAGGCCTCCGGAGGGCCCTGGCACACACCTGAGCTGGTTAATGTGTAACCCGCCCACTCGAGGTGCACACTGCTCACCCAGGCGTAGACCTATCACGAGGATGGCCCTGTTCCAGCTAGCTGTGACGCCAAGGTCCAGTGCGTCATGTGCCAGCGCTTCAACCAGTTTCATCATGTTGCTTTCAGTGCATTCTGGTTATTGTAGTTTAGCTTTTTCCTCTATGTGAACGCAGGATATTTAGAATAAAGAGCCCGAGGAACTACTGGGGGATGTTATGGTGCGAGGCCTCAGATGTCTGATCTGTAGGCCAGCAGTGTAATCCCAGCATGCCCATGCGGTGGAGAATGAATCCTATGTCGATCAGCTATAGACTTGGACCGGCCCAGCGTATTTACAAGCCTTAGAAAGCATTGGAGTACAGAGGACGAGCCAGAGGGTCTGACCGGCCTGGCTCCCATGAGAGGTCCCTTTCTCTGTAAACAGTATGGCGGTGGCGCAACAAGGGTACCAACTCTCCTAGCCTAAAATGGGACCTATAACATCCTGGTTGGGCAGGAAAAAACTTTCTTGATTGATTGCAGTGAGGTCTCGCATCCCTAGGCACCAGTGCTGCTGCACCTGCTGCATTGGTGATAGCTGTGTCCCTAGAGTTTAGAGTGGACTGAGACACATCAACTGTGCCTTTATGCGACTGACTCTTTCTCAGCCCTACCGTCCTACAGATTTCCAGAAAGGCCTTATCTTAATAACATCAGTGCTTGGGGTGAACTTAAACATATAAGAGGCGGTTTGAATGCATTGGCATTGCCAATAGGTGTAGCCTTTGGGACCTTTATAAGTGTTTAGCCATGCAACAGTTGATGTTGCACCAAGGATATTGTGCTGGATAACCAAACACTTATAAGGTCCTAATGGCGAGACCTATTGGCCATGCCAATGCTTGTTTTTGATCTGCTCGAACAGGCCCGGTTCCAGGAATCTTCATCTGGATATGCCAAGTGTACGTTCAGGTGGACCAATATGGGCTCAATTTTTGTCAGTTCTTGAGGTAGTCTACAAGCCCAAGATTTAAATCAAGTCTTCATCCAAACAGGCATACAGTGTGTCCAGAAAGTTATTTGAGAGTAAGAGCGGATGTCTATACTCAGCAGCCCAACCCTCATAATATCCAGCAGGCCAGGCTTCAACAGAGGCACCGGGATTCAGTGCTTAATTTGAGTCAGTGGTTTCCAGAGCTCAGCACCGGCACTAATATGGTTTCTGGTGCTCGGCACAGGCACTTAATTGTCAACACTACACTTATGACACTCTGCCATATGGCCTGGCAGTTCGGGCTGGACTGTTCCCATGAGGCACAGGGTCAAGACTGATTTGCATATGGCCATGTCTGAACTGGGGTGGTGTAGTGGGCAAAAGAACGATGGATTTAACCCAGATCTCTTGACTGGGGGAGAATGTCTGCATTGTCAGCATTCCGTCCATCATTTGTTTGTTGTAACGCTTTTCGCCCTAAGTGGGATGGGTATTCCCAGACGTGGGACCCGTGCTCACTACGCCACTGGAGTCAAGCTATCCTGGCTGATGACGGCTGATAGCCAGAAACCGGTCCTAGAATGCTTGATTCCGGTCCAGGGAAGACATGGCTTGGCAGTTCGGGCTGGACTGTTCCCATTAGGCACAGGGTCAAGACTGATTTGCATATGGCCATGTCTGAACTGGGGTGGTGTAGTGGGCAAAAGAACGATGGATTTAACCCAGATCTCTTGACTGGGGGAGAATGTCTGCATTGTCAGCATTCCGTCCATCATTTGTTTGTTGTAACGCTTTTCGCCCTAAGTGGGATGGGTATTCCCAGACGTGGGACCCGTGCTCACTACGCCACTGGAGTCAAGCTATCCTGGCTGATGACGGCTGATAGCCAGAAACCGGCCCTAGGATGCTTGATTCCGGTCCAGGGAAGACATGGCTTGGCAGTTCGGGCTAAACTGTTCCCATGTGGCACAGGGTCAAGACTGATTTGCATATGGCCATGTCTGAACTGGGGTGGTGTAGTGGGCAAAAGAACGATGGATTTAACCCAGATCTCTTGACTGGGGGAGAATGTCTGCATTGTCAGCATTCCGTCCATCATTTGTTTGTTGTAACGCTTTTCGCCCTAAGTGGGATGGGTATTCCCAGACGTGGGACCCGTGCTCACTACGCCACTGGAGTCAAGCTATCCTGGCTGATGACGGCTGATAGCCAGAAACCGGTCCTAGGATGCTTGATTCCGGTCCAGGGAAGACATGGCTTGGCAGTTCGGGCTGGACTGTTCCCATGAGGCACAGGGTCAAGACTGATTTGCATATGGCCATGTCTGAACTGGGGTGGTGTAGTGGGCAAAAGAACGATGGATTTAACCCAGATCTCTTGACTGGGGGAGAATGTCTGCCTTGTCAGCATTCCGTCCATCATTTGTTTGTTGTAACGCTTTTCGCCTTAAGTGGGATGGGTATTCCCAGACGTGGGACCCGTGCTCACTACGCCACTGGAGTCAAGCTATCCTGGCTGATGACGGCTGATAGCCAGAAACCGGTCCTAGGATGCTTGATTCCGGTCCAGGGAAGACATGGCTTGGCAGTTCGGGCTGGACTGTTCCCATGAGGCACAGGGTCAAGACTGATTTGCATATGGCCATGTCTGAACTGGGGTGGTGTAGTGGGCAAAAAAACGATGGATTTAACCCAGATCTCTTGACTGGGGGAGAATGTCTGCATTGTCAGCATTCCGTCCATCATTTGTTTGTTGTAACGCTTTTCGCCCTAAGTGGGATGGGTATTCCCAGACGTGGGACCCGTGCTCACTACGCCACTGGAGTCAACCTATCCTGGCTGATGACGGCTGATAGCCAGAAACCGGTCCTAGGATGCTTGATTCCGGTCCAGGGAAGACATGGCTTGGCAGTTCGGGCTGGACTGTTCCCATGAGGCACAGGGTCAAGACTGATTTGCATATGGCCATGTCTGAACTGGGGTGGTGTAGTGGGCAAAAGAACGATGGATTTAACCCAGATCTCTTGACTGGGGGAGAATGTCTGCATTGTCAGCATTCCGTCCATCATTTGTTTGTTGTAACGCTTTTCGCCCTAAGTGGGATGGGTATTCCCAGACGTGGGACCCGTGCTCACTACGCCACTGGAGTCAAGCTATCCTGGCTGATGACGGCTGATAGCCAGAAACCGGTCCTAGGATGCTTGATTCCGGTCCAGGGAAGACATGGCTTGGCAGTTCGGGCTGGACTGTTCCCATGAGGCACAGGGTCAAGACTGATTTGCATATGGCCATGTCTGAACTGGGGTGGTGTAGTGGGCAAAAGAACGATGGATTTAACCCAGATCTCATGACTGGGGGAGAATGTCTGCATTGTCAGCATTCCGTCCATCATTTGTTTGTTGTAACGCTTTTCGCCCTAAGTGGGATGGGTATTCCCAGACGTGGGACCCGTGCTCACTACGCCACTGGAGTCAAACTATCCTGGCTGATGACGGCTGATAGCCAGAAACCGGTCCTAGGATGCTTGATTCCGGTCCAGGGAAGACATGGCTTGGCAGTTCGGGCTGGACTGTTCCCATGAGGCACAGGGTCAAGACTGATTTGCATATGGCCATGTCTGAACTGGGGTGGTGTAGTGGGCAAAAGAACAATGGATTTAACCCAGATCTCTTGACTGGGGGAGAATGTCTGCATTGTCAGCATTCCGTCCATCATTTGTTTGTTGTAACGCTTTTCGCCCTAAGTGGGATGGGTATTCCCAGACGTGGGACCCGTGCTCACTACGCCACTGGAGTCAAGCTATCCTGGCTGATGACGGCTGATAGCCAGAAACCGGTCCTAGGATGCTTGATTCCGGTCCAGGGAAGACATGGCTTGGCAGTTCGGGCTGGACTGTTCCCATGAGGCACAGGGTCAAGACTGATTTGCATATGGCCATGTCTGAACTGGGGTGGTGTAGTGGGCAAAAGAACGATGGATTTAACCCAGATCTCTTGACTGGGGGAGAATGTCTGCATTGTCAGCATTCCGTCCATCATTTGTTTGTTGTAACGCTTTTCGCCCTAAGTGGGATGGGTATTCCCAGACGTGGGACCCGTGCTCACTACGCCACTGGAGTCAAGCTATCCTGGCTGATGACGGCTGATAGCCAGAAACCGGTCCTAGGATGCTTGATTCCGGTCCAGGGAAGACATGGCTTGGCAGTTCGGGCTGGACTGTTCCCATGAGGCACAGGGTCAAGACTGATTTGCATATGGCCATGTCTGAACTGGGGTGGTGTAGTGGGCAAAAGAACGATGGATTTAACCCAGATCTCTTGACTGGGGGAGAATGTCTGCATTGTCAGCATTCCGTCCATCATTTGTTTGTTGTAACGCTTTTCGCCCTAAGTGGGATGGGTATTCCCAGACGTGGGACCCGTGCTCACTACGCCACTGGAGTCAAGCTATCCTGGCTGATGACGGCTGATAGCCAGAAACCGGTCCTAGGATGCTTGATTCCGGTCCAGGGAAGACATGGCTTGGCAGTTCTGGCTGGACTGTTCCCATGAGGCACAGGGTCAAGACTGATTTGCATATGGCCATGTCTGAACTGGGGTGGTGTAGTGGGCAAAAGAACGATGGATTTAACCCAGATCTCTTGACTGGGGGAGAATGTCTGCATTGTCAGCATTCCGTCCATCATTTGTTTGTTGTAACGCTTTTCGCCCTAAGTGGGATGGGTATTCCCAGACGTGGGACCCGTGCTCACTACGCCACTGGAGTCAAGCTATCCTGGCTGATGACGGCTGATAGCCAGAAACCGGTCCTAGGATGCTTGATTCCGGTCCAGGGAAGACATGGCTTGGCAGTTCGGGCTGGACTGTTCCCATGAGGCACAGGGTCAAGACTGATTTGCATATGGCCATGTCTGAACTGGGGTGGTGTAGTGGGCAAAAGAACGATGGATTTAACCCAGATCTCTTGACTGGGGGAGAATGTCTGCATTGTCAGCATTCCGTCCATCAGTTGTTTGTTGTAACGCTTTTCGCCCTAAGTGGGATGGGTATTCCCAGACGTGGGACCCGTGCTCACTACGCCACTGGAGTCAAGCTATCCTGGCTGATGACGGCTGATAGCCAGAAACCGGTCCTAGGATGCTTGATTCCGGGCCAGGGAAGACATGGCTTGGCAGTTCGGGCTGGACTGTTCCCATGAGGCACAGGGTCAAGACTGATTTGCATATGGCCATGTCTGAACTGGGGTGGTGTAGTGGGCAAAAGAACGATGGATTTAACCCAGATCTCTTGACTGGGGGAGAATGTCTGCATTGTCAGCATTCCGTCCATCATTTGTTTGTTGTAACGCTTTTCGCCCTAAGTGGGATGGGTATTCCCAGACGTGGGACCCGTGCTCACTACGCCACTGGAGTCAAGCTATCCTGGCTGATGACGGCTGATAGCCAGAAACCGGTCCTAGGATGCTTGATTCCGGTCCAGGGAAGACATGGCTTGGCAGTTCGGGCTGGACTGTTCCCATGAGGCACAGGGTCAAGACTGATTTGCATATGGCCATGTCTGAACTGGGGTGGTGTAGTGGGCAAAAGAACGATGGATGTAACCCAGATCTCTTGACTGGGGGAGAATGTCTGCATTGTCAGCATTCCGTCCATCATTTGTTTGTTGTAACGCTTTTCGCCCTAAGTGGGATGGGTATTCCCAGACGTGGGACCCGTGCTCACTACGCCACTGGAGTCAAGCTATCCTGGCTGATGACGGCTGATAGCCAGAAACCGGTCCTAGGATGCTTGATTCCGGTCCAGGGAAGACATGGCTTGGCAGTTCGGGCTGGACTGTTCCCATGAGGCACAGGGTCAAGACTGATTTGCATATGGCCATGTCTGAACTGGGGTGGTGTAGTGGGCAAAAGAACGATGGATTTAACCCAGATCTCTTGACTGGGGAGAATGTCTGCATTGTCAGCATTCCGTCCATCATTTGTTTGTTGTAACGCTTTTCGCCCTAAGTGGGATGGGTATTCCCAGACGTGGGACCCGTGCTCACTACGCCACTGGAGTCAAGCTATCCTGGCTGATGACGGCTGATAGCCAGAAACCGGTCCTAGGATGCTTGATTCCGGTCCAGGGAAGACATGGCTTGGCAGTTCGGGCTGGACTGTTCCCATGAGGCACAGGGTCAAGACTGATTTGCATATGGCCATGTCTGAACTGGGGTGGTGTAGTGGGCAAAAGAACGATGGATTTAACCCAGATCTCTTGACTGGGGGAGAATGTCTGCATTGTCAGCATTCCGTCCATCATTTGTTTGTTGTAACGCTTTTCGCCCTAAGTGGGATGGGTATTCCCAGACGTGGGACCCGTGCTCACTACGCCACTGGAGTCAGACTATCCTGGCTGATGACGGCTGATAGCCAGAAACCGGTCCTAGGATGCTTGATTCCGGTCCAGGGAAGACATGGCTTGGCAGTTCGGGCTGGACTGTTCCCATGAGGCACAGGGTCAAGACTGATTTGCATATGGCCATGTCTGAACTGGGGTGGTGTAGTGGGCAAAAGAACGATGGATTTAACCCAGATCTCTTGACTGGGGGAGAATGTCTGCATTGTCAGCATTCCGTCCATCATTTGTTTGTTGTAACGCTTTTCGCCCTAAGTGGGATGGGTATTCCCAGACGTGGGACCCGTGCTCACTACGCCACTGGAGTCAAGCTATCCTGGCTGATGACGGCTGATAGCCAGAAACCGGTCCTAGGATGCTTGATTCCGGTCCAGGGAAGACATGGCTTGGCAGTTCGGGCTGGACTGTTCCCATGAGGCACAGGGTCAAGACTGATTTGCATATGGCCATGTCTGAACTGGGGTGGTGTAGTGGGCAAAAGAACGATGGATTTAACCCAGATCTCTTGACTGGGGAGAATGTCTGCATTGTCAGCATTCCGTCCATCATTTGTTTGTTGTAACGCTTTTCGCCCTAAGTGGGATGGGTATTCCCAGACGTGGGACCCGTGCTCACTACGCCACTGGAGTCAAGCTATCCTGGCTGATGACGGCTGATAGCCAGAAACCGGTCCTAGGATGCTTGATTCCGGTCCAGGGAAGACATGGCTTGGCAGTTCGGGCTGGACTGTTCCCATGAGGCACAGGGTCAAGACTGATTTGCATATGGCCATGTCTGAACTGGGGTGGTGTAGTGGGCAAAAGAACGATGGATTTAACCCAGATCTCTTGACTGGGGGAGAATGTCTGCATTGTCAGCATTCCGTCCATCATTTGTTTGTTGTAACGCTTTTCGCCCTAAGTGGGATGGGTATTCCCAGACGTGGGACCCGTGCTCACTACGCCACTGGAGTCAAACTATCCTGGCTGATGACGGCTGATAGCCAGAAACCGGTCCTAGGATGCTTGATTCCGGTCCAGGGAAGACATGGCTTGGCAGTTCGGGCTGGACTGTTCCCATGAGGCACAGGGTCAAGACTGATTTGCATATGGCCATGTCTGAACTGGGGTGGTGTAGTGGGCAAAAGAACGATGGATTTAACCCAGATCTCTTGACTGGGGGAGAATGTCTGCATTGTCAGCATTCCGTCCATCATTTGTTTGTTGTAACGCTTTTCGCCCTAAGTGGGATGGGTATTCCCAGACGTGGGACCCGTGCTCACTATGCCACTGGAGTCAAGCTATCCTGGCTGATGACGGCTGATAGCCAGAAACCGGTCCTAGGATGCTTGATTCCGGTCCAGGGAAGACATGGCTTGGCAGTTCGGGCTGGACTGTTCCCATGAGGCACAGGGTCAAGACTGATTTGCATATGGCCATGTCTGAACTGGGGTGGTGTAGTGGGCAAAAGAACGATGGATTTAACCCAGATCTCTTGACTGGGGGAGAATGTCTGCATTGTCAGCATTCCGTCCATCATTTGTTTGTTGTAACGCTTTTCGCCCTAAGTGGGATGGGTATTCCCAGACGTGGGACCCGTGCTCACTACGCCACTGGAGTCAAGCTATCCTGGCTGATGACGGCTGATAGCCAGAAACCGGTCCTAGGATGCTTGATTCCGGTCCAGGGAAGACATGGCTTGGCAGTTCGGGCTGGACTGTTCCCATGAGGCACAGGGTCAAGACTGATTTGCATATGGCCATGTCTGAACTGGGGTGGTGTAGTGGGCAAAAGAACGATGGATTTAACCCAGATCTCTTGACTGGGGGAGAATGTCTGCATTGTCAGCATTCCGTCCATCATTTGTTTGTTGTAACGCTTTTCGCCCTAAGTGGGATGGGTATTCCCAGACGTGGGACCTGTGCTCACTACGCCACTGGAGTCAAGCTATCCTGGCTGATGACGGCTGATAGCCAGAAACCGGTCCTAGGATGCTTGATTCCGGTCCAGGGAAGACATGGCTTGGCAGTTCGGGCTGGACTGTTCCCATGAGGCACAGGGTCAAGACTGATTTGCATATGGCCATGTCTGAACTGGGGTGGTGTAGTGGGCAAAAGAACGATGGATTTAACCCAGATCTTTTGACTGGGGGAGAATGTCTGCATTGTCAGCATTCCGTCCATCATTTGTTTGTTGTAACGCTTTTCGCCCTAAGTGGGATGGGTATTCCCAGACGTGGGACCCGTGCTCACTACGCCACTGGAGTCAAGCTATCCTGGCTGATGACGGCTGATAGCCAGAAACCGGTCCTAGGATGCTTGATTCCGGTCCAGGGAAGACATGGCTTGGCAGTTCGGGCTGGACTGTTCCCATGAGGCACAGGGTCAAGACTGATTTGCATATGGCCATGTCTGAACTGGGGTGGTGTAGTGGGCAAAAGAACGATGGATTTAACCCAGATCTCTTGACTGGGGGAGAATGTCTGCATTGTCAGCATTCCGTCCATCATTTGTTTGTTGTAACACTCTGCCATATGTTGGCGCTGCTAATCTAATATAAAGAGAAGCAGAACAACATTGTTTATGATATACATAACAAATTCCTAATGTCTGCCTTCCCAGCCATTCCTTTAGCTTTGGGGACCTGGAATAATTTGAACTTTTGCACTTGCAGGTGGGAGAGATGGTTAGTAGTTGTTTTGGCGACGATGACGGGGCAATGATTGGTGCAAGCTGCAGTGACCTCATGATCAGAGCCCTTGCACTTATTATTTCACAAATTAAGCACTGCCTGGATTCTAAGTAGATTGTAATAGTAATTTAAGGTTAAAGAGGTCCCTGTTACCACACCTAAGGCATGACATTTCTCACTAGAAAGACTGGCTACGAACTCCTTTGCAATTTGCTCGACACCTATTAATTTGCATACTGTGAACGTTCAAACTGTTTATTTTCATGTCATTCTTTTGCGGTGTACATTCATTGTTATAAAACAAGTTTGGAAAAAACAAATAAACACTCTCAGAATTCCCACACAGACCATAATTGAGGTGCAAAATGCTGTTCACAGGCTTGGGTAGTGGTATCACTGTACCTGCTGCTGGTGCACACTCCAAGTAGAGATGGAGGACCCACCGAAAGCTTGATCCGGGCTTGAGCCTGAAGCCTGGCTCTGGCTCAGCTTGAGGTTCTGTTGGAACTTCAAGCCCATAACGAGCCAAGCTTCCATGAATCTCAACCTACACAGTATTTGGTGTTATGGCACAAGCTTCCAAATTTCGAACTGACCAAGGTAGGTTCGAGTCTCTGAGTTGGCTCAACATCCTGTAATTCTGGACAAATCTCCAAAGCCTAAAAGAAATGACTGTGAGCTTGTGTAATGTAACTGGTGTTCATGTAAAGCGCTTCAATACGTCCAGGTTGAGTTTGCACTGTAAAAACAAAGTATTAACATAAAAGGGAGAGACACATAGATAGCCATTGAGTGGCTGATTTGTACAAAGTGAAAACATAAAACCTGGAGAAATTGTAGCTTCCCCACTTAAATTGTGTGGTCTTGGGCAAATATTTTTGTTCACCAGATCTTGTTTTCTTCATATTTGTGCGTGAAAGCACATTGTGATACATGAATCAGAAAACCAACTATACAAAAACCTATTATTGTATTTGATATAAGAGACTAATGTTGCTCTTTAATAATCTGGGCCACATACAGTGTCCAGGTGACAACTGTCTTGCCTGTTGTTTCACTAACGGTACTGTCATCAGTGTGAGGATGGGGGCAGGAATTACTCCAAAATCATGTTTTAAAACTATAAGTGCTTCTCAGTGCAGCACTTATTGTGACATGTTAATGTCAAAGCTTCCATGTGGTAAAGAAATCATTTTTTTGAATTTTGAAGAGACTTTAACATATTGCATGTGATGTTTGTTGTATGTTTTACATAGCATACATTTTCGGTGCAGGGCTCATGGATGGGAAAGAGTCAAGCCAGACCCGTAGTTTGGCTTTGGCTCGGCTCTCTCTGTTATTTTGTTGGCTCACCCACCACTACCCCCAACACACAATTAATTACAGTTTTAAAGACCGTGAAAAAAACATTACAACTTAACAGTTGCCTTGTCCGTGGCCTCGTCTGCTTTGTTTGGGTGGGCCTGGCCCACCAGGCCCCCCTGCTAGAACCGGGCCTGTGATCGAAGTACCGTTCTTGAACTAGGAGGTACTACAAGACAAGCTGGAAATGCTTTGACGAGCTGCGTGCGACGTCACACAACTGAGCACGAGCAAGCGCAGCGGACAGCCCTGGGGTCCGCCCGCAGAGCCAGTGCGCTTGTGTTTCGTGGGCGGGGGACTTCTTACAAGTCTGTGCCACCGGTGATGCCTCAGGAACACACTGAGTTCATGATATATTTCTTTGTCGCCGGTTCTTCCCTCTGTCTCGCACGCGCAGAATACCAGCCCACGGCTTTTCTGATTAAATACAGGCGTTTCCCACCCAGTTCAAATAAATAAACGCAATTAGTTATAAAACAAGCATTGAAAATGCAATAGGTCTCGCCTTTGATTAAGTTAAAGCCACTGGCTTTGCTAATGGTATTGTACAGTAAAATTAACTATACAACAAAAAGTAGTAGTCACAGCAAAAACACAACACAAGAGTAGTTGTCAAGTAAAGACTGAAATAATGGCTTCAATTATTGGGGGGGGGGCACATAAAATCACATTCTAGCGTTATTTCCATGAGGCCATAGAATAAAACAACTTCTGCCATACATTAGCTGGACTAATCAACTAACCTTATTTCGCTAGTTGCAAGTGGAGCCCGCAGACAAAGAAATATCAGTGTAAATCACTGCCTGACCAAACTTCAGAACATGCATGTGGGGTCCACAAGGGATGAATTGGTGGATTAAATAACTTAAAGGCATTTCTGTGGGGCCCACATATCATTGACTAACCGCATGTCAGGTTATGTCTGTGGGACCCAAAAACTGACACATCAGAGGGGATCAGACCTACCTTAAAGATATATCTTACGGACCCACAGGTAATACTTCACAGAGAAAATCACTGAATAGCTGACATCAGGAGCACATTTAGGGGGACAACAAGCAATACATCAGAGGGGATTGAACCTAATTTAAAGGCACATCTGTGGCGCCCACAGGCAATTCATATGAGGAGATGGAGTTCATTTAACAAAGTAGGTTGTGGTCACTGAATAAACTAATGCCATGGCCTATCTTGGGGAAGGAGTGCCCAGAAGCAAAATAGCAAAGAGGATGACTGACTAACCTAATGTCAGGATATGTGGGGACCACAGAAGATACATCCGAAGAGGGCTGCTGAATAACTAAACTTCAGGACCTTTCTGGTGGGCAAAACAACGAGAATTAGAGGGTATTGTTGAACAGCCCAATTTCAGGACATTCGGCGGACCCCGAGGCTATACATCAGAGAAGATTACTGAACAAACTAAATACAGGACCTTTGTGGGGGGCTCACAGGCGCCATGTTACAAGGGACAGTCAAATAACTTCAGGACATGTTTGTGGGGCCCACAGCAATACTTCAGGGAAAATCACTGAATTACCCAATTTCAGGACCAGTTTGAGGGTTCCGCAGGAACAGGTTTATTCGTCTTTAAGTCTGCAGGGACAGTGGAAAGGTCAAATTCCAAACAAACATCTGTGTGATGTTGATTAGTACAACTACAGGGTCACGCTGGTTTATACAGCAACCCAACTAAGCACATATTGTTTAGTGTCTGTGAAATATCACAACTCCTACAGTAGGTCAATAGAGATCCTGCGTGTACATACATATCCAGTCTACAGTGTCAGACTGTTAATTAGACTTAATTAGACTTCAAAGTCACTGTTTGATGTAACAACTGTCAACCACTTGACGAAAAATGCAAGTGAAGTCAGGCATTTAAGGGGTAATCCCATTAAGGTGAATGCCAAATTAAACGTTTCTTTGGAGGGTAATATTGATTTGAAAAGCAGGTGAACCTATTACACTCTAAGGTTTGTGAGGCGGGTGAACCGAAGTAAAAAGAAGGTGACACCTGCCAAATATGGGTGAGTTGACAACTACCTGTTGGTCTTCAGTCACTTTTCTCACTAATAGAGGGACATAGATGTCCCATCGTCCTCATTTCTCCAGGCGCTTGTATGTATGTCCCTCTTCAAAGACGCCTGTCTCTACAGAACCTTCTTTCAAAACAGCTTCCTGGCAAAGGGCATTTTATTCTGTACAGTGTCAAACAAACTTCAAGCTGTTGTCATCGAGGGCTACCAGCTCCACTCCCTTGAGACCACTATCCTCCTTTTAAAATATCTGCCTTCTTATGTGACCTACCCCAGTGCAACTATCTACCCCTTTATCCCAATTCCGTACCTGTTCACCTCCCCACACCCAAGTTCATTACTGTGCCTTTGCTTTGATCGGACTTCTTTCCAGTCCTACTCTTTCACCCATTGCTGCCAAGTGAATAAACTTTGTGACACTTTGAGGACGTCCTGTTTTTCAGTTTGCACATTTATTTTTCTAAGCTTCTGCTCATACTAGTGAAAACGAAACTACAGTTTCCAGAACGTGCAACACTTGTTGAAAATACCAGCAAGGGCAATGACAACCACTTGGTTGAATGATGCTCATGTTAAGTCCTTCAATTCATTCGGGTTGAGTTGCACTATATAAAACTGCAAAAATAATGACCCACTGTCCACCGCTGCCCCCTGCTTTCTCACACCCCCGTCTGTCCCTTCCCTGTACCCCTGCTTTCCCATATTTCACGCCCCTTGCATCTACCAACGACTAACCAGTCTGGTATCTTAGCCAAGAGCAAAATGCATTCTGGGACTTGTAGTTTTGTCACCGCAAGCTGCAGTATCTCTCCCAGCACTCGGAGTTCTGCTGGCTTACACATAGGAGTAGCTAAGGCTGTCACTTCTGCTGGCTTACACATAGGAGTAGCTAAGGATGTCACAAAGAGGGGAGAAGGGGTCCCTGGGCGGCTGAGCCTCGCACCCCTTCTGCCTCCACCGCCCGGCCTCTCCTCTTCCTGCCAGAGGCCTGCGCTCTCCCTCGCCACTTCACCTCCTTCTCCCCTAGAGACGGTCCTCACCCCAGGGGCTCTCTCCCTCACCTCCTGGCGGCCCTTCCCCACCGGGTCACTCACCGGGAAGTCTCTGAAGCCGTGGCCTCGCGTTGCTCTCAGCCCGGCTCCGCACGCTTCTCGTGAGTCTCTCGCGCTACTTAAGCCCCTTTCCGGGCCTGCTTGGGGCGCGCTTTGGGGTGTATTTGGTATGGTGCAGGTTCTGGGATGGCGGCGGCTTTCGGTCCTCCCTTGGACCAGGTGGCTCACGGCACTACAGTGCGCCTCAGCTGCCACTATGTTCCCGAGCAGTACAGTTGCTGCTGGTCTATGGTTGGGTAAACACGGGCATGGAATGGTAAATCAGCTGGAGCCAGGGTGGACGTACGCTGAAAAGGCACACACAAGCCTGCATAAACTATTGCAATCTGCTTTTGCTTGTCACAGCAACATGTAACAAGCGCTCCCATGACGTTTTCGTTTCGCTTTTTTTCTGCCGTCCCACTTGGACGGCCTCGCTTTTTGCGACGAACGCAAAGCAGGCGAGGCCGTCCAAATGGGACGGCTCAAAAAGCAAAGCAAATACGTCACAGACGCCTCTTTTCCAATGGCTGGCCACAGTTTAGCATAAACGGTGACGCCAGCCAATGGAAAAGAGGGGCGGGGCTTAATGCCCCTTACAGAAAAATACCTGTTAACACTAAATCTCGCCAGCGAGACTGCGCATGTCTGCGCAGCCTACGCCAGCCGAGACCTAAAAAAACAGAAAAGAAATGTTAAATATGGAGCAAACTGAACCTGCCAGGAACACAGACAGAGCCTGCCAGGAATACAGCCTGCGCCTGCCAGGGACACACACACGGTGAGCCTGGCAGGGTGAGCCTCCAGCATGGCTCTGTGCGTGAGTGAGTGTGTGAGGGTAGGGCGGGCGTCCCTCGGGAATGCCGCTGCCCGCGTCCCAAGCAGTGGGACATCAGCAGGGCAGCACTCTAGTGGCCGCCCGTCGGAGCCTTCCCCCCTTGCTGCCTCGCGCGCGAGGCTACGCCCACTAGGGTCATGACCCCCAATAGTGTGGAGCTGGAGGCGGGTCGTTGGGGGCGGGGGGCGCGGCTTGCCCCTCTACTTAGGAGGCCCTCTCGCCCAGTTCCTCCTCTGTTCCCTGCGCGCCGCTCCAGCCTGGACACGCGGTATTTCCGGCCGTCTCACACCGCGGTTCCTGATCGAGGCCCCTCCAGCGACGTCGTGTCTTCCGTGATATCCTCTACGTCCGGTGAGTCTTGCTGACCTCTCCCACCCCGGCCCTGTCCCTGGGCATGACCAGGTGTACAGGGCCCTGTGGCCCGGATGGCCATGGGTGTGGGGGGCGCAAGCAGTGGCCCGCGCCCCTGCGGGGCAATGCGGGTGTTGTTGGGGGGCGGGTCACGGGTCGTGGGGCGATTGCGGGGGGCAGGGCGAAGAAGGCCCTGCACCGGACTAGCGGCCCGGCGCGCTCACGTCCGATTGGAAGCGGCAGCACGCGCGGCCATTGTTTCCGTGGGTCCATCGCGGCAGAAGTTAGAAGGCCCTAGAGTGTAGGCGTGTCACGGCGCGAGTCGGGCCGATTACTTAAGTTTGGGGCCCATCGGGAGAGCAGAGGCCCGTGAAGTGACATCCATAGTAAAGATGTACAACAGCCCGCAGGCAGGAGAGTGCCGGGGGCCCGGTGTAGCAGTATGTGCCTTTTGCCGACTGTTATGGCTCCTAAACGCCGCGCAGCAAAATCGGGAGCATCCCCCCCCCCCCTCTTGTCCCACGTGGACACTGGGTTTGCCGACATATTTGGCGCGTTTATGGGCCGCGTGTACGGTGAGGCTGCTTGACGTTGTGTCCCACCCTGACTCGCAGTTAAGGCATCGCACTATCAAGGTTGGCTCCTGGTGGGGCGGAACCTACAAAAGCCAGCGTCCATCGTAGCGCAGGGACTCTCCGTGGAACAGGGGGTAAGAGTTAGTTCGCGCGTTGCGTGCGCATGGAGGGATGGCTAGTTAGTGCCCTTCGCCTAACGTGTAATGCAGGTACGGTGGGGGGCAGAAAGCGCGCCAATCTCGGCTGAGCTGGCACACACGGTATAGGCAGCGACGCAGATGCAGTAGTAATACTCGTTCTTCCACGTTTGGCTTCATGGGGCAACCAGCCATGTGCCGTGTTGAAAGGGACATGGGGGATGTGTTGTCTGTTGTTTTGCGCGTCGCGTTCACACCCGGTGTATTGTGATCCCTTCCCGTAGTTGATGTGCGCATCGTGATAGGTCGTAGCGGTGTGTGCGTAATGTAATAGGTTTGTCGGGTTCGGCGCATGAATGTTTGGCGTGTTGGCCGCACGTGTTGCATTCGGAGACCACAATAGCAGGGAGTCGCCATTTTCGTTGGGAGCCACACGGCCGATCGTGGTTGTGTGTTGGTCGGGGTCGGCGCGGCTATACCGTATGTTAGGGGACATGACGCGCGCGCTCTCAGGAATTAAATGTGTGTCGGTGAGACTGATCTTGCGCAGAGCACCATGACCGGCGGTTTGGGTCCACGTGATGACGTTAACACACTATACAATAGTAAGAGTACCACCCTTCCACGCGACAGTTGCGCGGGCCAGCATGGCTTGGGCGCGTACACTTTAGACCGACCTAGCGGGGGTTGTGCGTTGGTCAAGGACGGCGCGGTTATGCCTTATGTACGGGACTCGACGCGCACGTTCCATGTGATAAAAAGTGTGCCAGTGATACGGTGATCTCGTTCAGCGCGCCTTGACCGGTGGGTTGGGTCCACGCGGTGAATATAGCTCAAGAGACAACACTAAGAGTACCCCCCCCTTCCACGCGACAGTTGCGCGGGCCGTTATGCCTTTAACCGCGTGTTGTGCGATTGTTGGGACGTCGAGCCACCCCCTCGTGGTGCGGGTCAGATGCGAACCACCCCAGTGCCTGAGTGTGTAATGTAAATGCGGTCGTGTGCAGCGCGCGTAGACTTAGCGGGCGGGGCCACGCGGCTATTACTACGCAACTGCAATAGGAAGTCGCCTTCTGCTGGGATCGGGGCATGGGCCAGCAACGCTGTGGCGCGTGATAAGACCACAGATGGGTGTGGGGCTGGTGAGACGTCGCTTCCTTATCCCGTGCCTGCGGCACTCACTGGAGGGCGCTTCAGCGGCTTGCAATCACTATAGGCGTGATGGGAGACGGGCACGCTGCGTCGTTGTGCGCGAGTCCTTTCAGGATGCGGAGGTTAGGTACGGGGTTCGGGTCTAGGTTTTTCAAGCCCCGCGGCCGGCGGCGCGCTACAGACCAATAGGCATTTGACTGCGGAGGCGCGCTTTCCCTGCTGTAATCTACCGAGGGCGCCGAACGATGTGGGCTTGAACCGCCATGCTCGGGCATGCAAGGAATGAGGTATCCAGGGTGGGGGGGCCGCTGGGGGGGGTGCAATTACTGTCTTTACCCCAGGGGTGCGGCCGACAACCATGGTCGGACTAAGACCAAGCTGCCCACAAGGTGTTCACGGATGCGGTCAGCCCCGTACCATGAGAGGGTAGTTTTGCGACGCAGTTGGCCATAAGGCACGCCGCACGCATGTGCGTATCGGGTTACTAGCGATGGGGTCATGGGATATCTAGTGCATCACTTCTCTATTGTACTAACTCCGCTCCTTTCCCCAATTTCAGATCCGGTGAGGGACAGCCCGCGAGCGTAGGGCTAGGATCCGAGGCGAAGGCGCAAAGGGGACGCACATAGCTGTACTTTCGGAGTAGCGCACCTGCCATGGAGAATATCGGGACACCGGGTCCACTGTTCTCCCAAGAAACGTCGGTCGAGGAGACGCAGTCGAGCGCACCACAGGAAGGGGTTTGGGCGGACTTTATGGCGTTCGCCCGTGAGAAAGGCACGGCGTGGGCCCAAGGTTTTCTGGAGGGCCGCAGGGTGGAGGATTCGGGCGTGGTCGTAACCCCCCCCCCATCCGAGGGCGCCCCAGGCCTTTCGGGGTCAGAGCCCTGGAGGTCCACCAGGGTGCGTAAGCCCACGTCAAAAGACATGCCAGAGGCCCAGCCGGCCAGGAAACGGCAGGCGACCGAAACACGTACCGGCCTCCCAGCAGTCGCAACAACACCGGTGCACGACTCTGCCACAGGACTCACTGACTTGGCCCAGATGGGCAAAGCCATGGACCAGATGCTTGGCCTCATGTCTGTTTTCCAGAGCCGCCTCGACGCGCTGGCCGCACCGCCACAGGTACCCCCAGCCCCGGCCCCCGCACCTGCTCAGGCGCCCGTCCTACAAGTCTGGGCTGGGCAGAGTACAACCGTTGAACGACGCAATGGTGAGCTGGGGGGAGCGTTGGGGTTGTCAACACCAGGGGATGCTGGCCCCTCCACAAGTATGGCGGCAAGCACCCCCCCGGCCGGCGCACTGGCGCCCCCTCCACCCGCACAGGCGATTGCCACACCCTCCATCCCTGCTGCTGCTGAGTCTGCGCCCGCCATAGCAACAGTTGTGGCGGCGTCTGGAGGGGAGGGTGTAACTCAGGTCCCGAAGCCCCTCGTTACCCAAGCACCGCTGGCATCGGGCCGCTGCTCCCTGGCGTGGTTGGTGCCGCAGGCCGCAAAAGAAGGGATCTGGAGGAGGGAGTATATAGACATCCTGACATTACTTATGCATGGGTCTGCTGGGGTGGACACGAGAAAGATGGGGCGCAAGGAAGAGGAGAGGGTCAGGTACCAGCGATGGCCGGATAAGACGATCGAAAATTGGACATCTGCATTTAATATATTGGCAGCTGTCATAGTGCAGAAATTTCCCGACCAGAGTGAGGCTCTAATGCAGTATGCCAGCACTATACAAGAGGAGGCGAGGCTCTCTGGGGGTTTAGGGTGGTTCTACTATGACCAGGATTTCAGAAAAAGAATGGCCATATGCCCGGACCTGGGGTGGGACCAGAAGGAAATTCAGCTCTGGGTGGAACACATGTGCCGCCCCACCAGGGAGAAGAAGGACCAGGCATATAAAGGGCAGGGTGAGGCATCTGATAAAAGGAAAGACCAATTTCCCAAGCGCCCATTTAAGCAGCCTTTTCGGGGTGGCAGGGGGCGGGGGCAGCGGCAGGGCAAGCGATTCAATTCTGGGACGTGCCGCCTTTACAATGGGGGCAACTGCACCTGGGGGAGGTCATGTAAGTTCGCACATAGCTGCAGCAAGTGCGGCGCGCAGCACCCTGCCACTTCCTGCTCCTCCAGCCAGAGCGCACCGCAGCCCACAGCATCGACCAGGACTGATGCCCGACTCTGAGACCACACATGGGCCCCCCCCCTCGTCAGCAACCCTCCCTCCCACACCAGTCACGCCCCCCGCATTTCAGGGTGTACCACAGAGCGCCATGGCCCCCGTCAAAGGTCCTTCACCCATCATCCTGGGAAATATCCTTCCACTCATTAGGCGGTATCCACTGGGAACAGAGGCCGGGCAGGGCTGAGGGGCATCAGTAGAGCTGTGTGGGTCTGAACGTCATCAGGGACTAATGTAGGCATGGTTGAGTTACACTGACAGTGACCGTTTCCCATCCGTGAAAAACGCAGCGAATGATGGATGGAGGTGAATTGGGGGAGCTGTGTTTGTAGATCCGAGTACAGGAATAGTAGGGAATGCCTCAGTAAGCCTGAAATGAGGCGGCAGACCTGGGCATTTATAACCATGAACTTCAGCAACCGGGTGTTTCTGCCTCAAGGGAGGTAGGTGCATTGATAAAACTGTGTGTGCGTTTTAGTACTGGAATCAGGGGCGTAGGAGACACTAAAATTCTGGGGGGGACAGGGACAACCTTGTGCACTTTCCAGTGACCCTATACAAATCACCGCCCGTTAAACAAATACAATCGCATACTTTCGAAGTGAAATATTGAGAAAGGCAGGCATGTAGTCACAGTTTGCATGTATGCTTTATTGTTATTTACATTCATATAGTAATGAGACCAAATGTTTAAAAAAAACATATATATGAATCTTGCATCTTAATGCACAAAGCAAACAAAGGCCGCTGACTTAGGGTGGGGGTGTTGTGTTTGCAAGTGCATTAGGGTTTGAAAAGTACCTGCTGCTGCATTCCTGGTCTCCAGCAATTTTCAGGCAACAATAAAAATGTGAAGATAACTTTGGTGATTAATGTTCTTTTTTTGAGAGAGATCGAAGGCTTGTCTAGTTAAAGTTTTGATTCAATAGGTCAGTGAGTTACTGCTTTTGTCTGAGATATTCTTTTGGTATTTGAAGTTTATAAGTTAAAATCCTAACATTGAACAGTGAGCTATTAACCGTCATCAAAGAGCTGCATAAAAACTTCAATGTATAGATTAGAACGTTATGATTTTTCCCCAGTCTTTACCTATCCTAATGTTGGAAAATGGGTTCATTAGGTTAGAAATCAATTCTGATTATTGAAGAGAACCCCCCATCCATGGTGTTATGTTTTACATTCTGAGTTTGTCTTTCTCTAGTGTTGCAAAGCCGCCCTGGGCACTCCCCAGCTTTTTGCTGACTGGTACTGGTGGTACCTGACTGACTGACCCTGGCCTCTGCCTAAACAGCCAGTGCTATTCTGAAAGAGGCACTTAAAAATACAGTGAAAACACCTACATACACTAGGGTGCACTATGGGTTAGGGTACCTCTATGATTGGCATGACCTCTCCTATAAGGCCCTAGTACATAAAAGGGCAGGGGGATTGGAACTACATTTAAGTCCCTAGAATATAATAAGGCATGGCAGTTTAGAGGCCAGCAGCCCTTTCTGCGCTTGCATGTGTGCACTGCTGAAGCCTGAGGTCAGTTTAAAAGTAGCCCTGTGTTATAGGGCTGCTTTTAAAATGCAAATTGTGCCCAAACTCGACTTTTGGGTTTGGGGAACTTACAAATTGATCAACTACAATGTTGGGGCAAAATTAAGTGGAAAAATGTTTTCCACTTAACTATGGCTGTATCATATTTGCCACATAATACATCATCTGCTGCATAATCTAACGATTTCCTCCAAAACAATTTTGTAGCTCAAACGGATCACAAATTACTAAAAGAAATGTGACTTGTGTTGCTGTGAAGTTTAGGGCCCTTTGCAAAGGTTAGTAAAGAAAATGATTCCTAAGAAAACAATTGGTCCCAGACACTCCTAATGACACTCAAATTAATACCTGTAGGAGAGTGTAGTATGCAATCAATTCATACAACCAAAAATGCATGATGTAAAGGCACATTCAACAGGGAAATCTCATAGATAAGAGGCCAACCAAAGTCAATTAAATTGCAAACATCAATTTATTTCCCGCTGAATCATATTCATAAAATGCAAACTTAGGGGCTGACTACGATGGCAGGCGGACTTCAGTACCACCGCCATCGAATCGGGGAATGGGACCGCTGGCCTTCAAGGTGGAGGCCCCACGATAGGTATTACAATGCGACTGCCACTACGGTGTTCGCAGTACCTATCTTTTACATTGCAGCAGGTGCTGCTGGCTGCATCATCCGCCGCAAAGTAAAAAAAAAAAAGGAACATGTTAAATATATCGGTGCCTGCCACATGGTGCAGTGATATATTGTGGGGCATCATTGATGCCCCCCAGGACCCATGTCTGACTGCCAGGGGTAAAGGGGCCTGCTACGGGCCCCCAATGTCCCTTTCGCCAGCATTTCCATGGCAGGTGAACCGCCATTGATAAGCTGGCGGGTAAGGGACATCGTAATCCCTGCTGCGGTGCATGGTAGGCACCACTAGCATTATAGGAACCACGAGCCCCTCCACCACACCGGCGGGCTCAAGAAGCCCGTCGGGTGCGTGGTGGTTGGTCTTTCCGACCGCTAGGTAACCACCCGCCATTGTAATATGGCGGGCTGTGATGCAGTCACCAATGGCGGTGGGACCGCCACCGACGGGGTGACGTGGCGGTCCCACTGCCATTATAATCACCCCCAAGTTTGGTGTGCATGCACATCCTACATTGCCAACCCCTGGCAATTTGCACTGCTAGTGCTGGAAAAAGGCCAATGGAGGTACCAATGGGTGAGGTGGACTGGCCTCAAGGGTCTTGTGACCTCAGTGACAGATTCACTGTCGATCTAGGATGTGCTTCTTCATATGCCTGCCCATTACAAGACTGGAAGTGAACTGCAGTATGGATCGTGGTGGACAGGTCCACCTGCGGGTGCTAAGACACCTGGGCTTCTAAGGTCTATCTGGCCTTCTAAAGTGTAGTGTCAGAATAAGCTCTGTCAGGAGTGTGGTATGGTGAACTTGTCATGAAGGTCTGAACATGGTTCTCCAGTTCCAAATTCAGCAGCTCTGGCCAGAGTGCCACATCCTCTCCCACACTGAACACCATACTGCCCCACTGAGAGAAACTCGCACTGCCTTCAGCACAACTCAATTGTGCTGCGACTAAATTCAAATTATGCACTTGACAACAGTAAAATGCTGCCTGAAAAAAAATGAATAACACCCTGGAAAAAGCAAACACTCATAGGGAATGCAAGAATAAACAAAGCATTTGAACTGTAATCAGAAAAAAACATGGCTACCTTAACGGTTTTAAACTCATTATTCAGAAATCAGTAAGGGATTTTGCCTGAAAAGTTCAAGACATGGCTACAGGACCAGGAAGGGACCCCTTTCAATGTCCATTGCTTATATCCTTTCAAAATGTATGCAGTTTGGTTTAAAAAAGACCACATCCCCAAACACAGAGCCGCATTTTATAAGCTAAAATAATTAAAAAGTTGAAAACGATCATATTAAACGTTTCCACTCTACCCATCAACCAGGTATTGCAGTCCCTTTAGGAATGGCGCACTTACCCACCCTGGGAAAACAATGTTGTTCAAAGAAAGAAGATAAAAAGAAAGTAGCGCTTTCACTGGCAAACTCTGTAAAGTGGCGCTAATGAGTGTGGGTGTAAATAACAGTCTGGCCTGTCTGCTGTCCACTCTGTATTGCTTTATTTAGGTATTTAACTATTTTTTCTCTCCATTCCGAGGTTTTTCTTTACAATAGAAAACGGTCAGAAAATGAGGACATTTACAGCCAAAGTGTTCAGCCTTTTTTGGATCAATTTCACAGGGGAACAAATAAAGAAAAGGAGAGGCAAGAGAGAGTCCCTTAAGAGCTGCCTCTTGAAATCAGCACGTAAGCAGGAGCGAGACAGAGACAGAAAGAGATGGAGGAATAAAGAGAGGAGGGCAGCCGCCAGAGGCAGGTCAGGAGGAGTGGACACGGTCCTTGCCATGAAGGAGAAGAGACAGCGTTTATTTTTTCTCCGTTCTCTGCCCTTCCCAGAACGGCCGAGCCTTCCTGCAGCAGAACAAAAGGCAGAGGGCGGGTGGCCTCTGACTCCAGGCAGGTCAAGTGCAGGGCCATTAGGTAGCGCTTTCGCGTGCTAATGGCCCTGCGAATAACAGAAGGGAGAGGGGAAATTCCTTTGTCCCCTCGTCCCCCCCCCCCCCTTGTCCCCCGTGTCCCCCCCACTCCAAAATCTGGGGGGGATATATCCCCCGCGTCCCCCACACTTCCTACGCCCATGACTGGAATGTAAGGCAAGCCTGGTTTGGTAATGGTAAGGCTGCACAGGGTTGAGGTAAATTAGCAGAGTCGAGTGCGAGCCCAATTGACTTTTCCCCGGTCGTGCATGTTGGGAGTGAGGTGTCTCGTGAGAGCTGTGAGTAAAACTCTCCCTGAGAACACGCAGTCGTCACTCCCTACGTGGATTCTCGATGGCGCGGCTGGGCTGGCAGGGGTGGGGGAGGAGTGGTTGGGGACGGCTCTGCATGTTAAAACCTTTTATATAAAAACAAACAAACAACGCCACTGAGGTGGAATCGAGAAGGGAGAATTTAGACTTCCTCCGGGTGCCTACTCTTACCCATCCCGTTCTCTCACACCTCGACACCCCCCAGGGTGGGGAGGCGCCCTGCGACAGCTGCCAGGGAGGCTCTGCCCTCAGTGCGGGCGTGTTTGCATGGGTGCAATCTATAAACCGGCAGAGATAGGTTTATGGCAGCATCTGGGAGGCGCAGGGAGGGCAGAAGCGACAGGAGCAGGGCAAACAGAGGCACACCAGCCGAGTCCAATCCGAGTAGTCGTAAACAGTCATGCTGCACTGCAAGCTAGGCCCCAGCGGCCATTCTGCTGTCAACGAAGTTTCACGACCCGCTCTAGGCATGCGCAGTTGCACAGATCACCCAGGTGGCAAGACGGCCCCATAGCCTGGTGAAAATTCCAGTTGACCAGTTACAAATGTTTCATACCCAACCTGATGGGACACAATCTCCCCCGTTTGCTTTTTCACCTGACCAACCAGTTATGTTCTTAATTTTGCACCATGAAGGACAAAAAGGGCAAACACAGCGCATTACAGAACTCCAGAATAATTAAATACATACCTTCCAGCGATGGGGGTAGGATTTTTAGCTTTTGTACATTGCAATGTATAAAAACAAGGACAATTCTACTGATAAAATAGAAAGGAACCAATAAACAACAACCATTGGTAGAGTCAATAGGTCTCACGTATGCAAGAGACCTATTGGCTTTGCCAATGTGTTTTATCCATGTTGTACACCAGTGTGGCTGCTGTTCAGAAGGGCTAAAAGTTAGTAGAGTAGAGAAGAGTGCCATGGAGTGGCATAGGGTGTCGTTTATCGGAGTGGCATAGAGTGTTGTATTGGAGTGGCAAAGAGCGAAGTCGCATAGCATGGTATACAGTGGAGTGGTGCAGAATAGAGTGAATTGGTATAGAGTGCATTGCATAGACTGTTGCAGAGTAAAGTGGTGTAGAGTGCAGTGACATAGAGTGCAGTGGTATAGAATTCAGTGGTGTACATTACAGCATCGTAGAATGTAGTGGCATAGATTAGAGTATTGCATAGTACAGTGCAGTGGTGTGGAGTGCAGTGGTACAGAGTAGAGTGATGTAGAGTACAGTGATGTAGAATGTAGTCGTGCAGAGTAGTGTGGCTTAGACTGCATTGGTGTAGAGTGGTGCAGAGTAAAGTGGTGCACAGTGGTGCAGGGTAGAGTATGGTGCCATAGAGTGCAGTGGCTCACAGCGCAATGGCGTAGAGTGGAGTACTGCAGAGTTAAATGGCAAAGAGTACATTTGGGCAGAATGGAGTGGTGCAGAGTAGAGTGGCGTAGAGTGCACTGGTGCAGAGTGGAGTTGTGCAGGGTAGAGTTGCTTGGAGTGCAGTGGCGTAGAGTTGTGCAGAGTAGTGACACAGAGTGCAGTGGGTCAGAGTGGTGCAGAGTAGAGTACTGTGGTATGGGGTAGAGTGGTGTAGAGTGCATAGAGTGGAGTGCTACAGAGTGCAGTGGTATAGAGTACAGGAGTGCAGAGTAGAGTGGTGCAGAGGTCAGTGGCAGAGAGTTCAGTGTTGCAGAGTAGAGTGTCATACAGTGCAGTGGTGTAGAGTGGAGTAGAATGCAGTGATGTCGAGCGCAGTGGCATAGAGTAGAGATGTGTAGAGTAAAGTGGCATAGAGGGGAGTGGCAAAGGAGTAGATTATTTCAGGGTAGAGTGAAGTGGCATAGAGTGGAGTGGTGCATGGTAGTGTTAGGAGGCGCAGAGTGCAGTGGTGCAGGGTACAGTACAGTGTCGTAGAGTGGCATAGCGTAATGGCGTAAAGAGGTGTATCGTTCAGTGGCATACGGTGCAGTCGTGCAGAGTAGATTAGAGTGGCGTACAGTGGATTGGCATAGAGTGCAGGGCTGTAGACTGGAGTGGCACAGAGTAGAGTGCATTAACATAGAATGTAGTGGCACAGAGTGCAGTGGCATAGAACAAAGTGTTGCAGAGAGGCGTAGAGTGGAGTGACAGAGTGGGGTTGTGCAGAGTAAAGTGGAGTGGCCTAGACTGGAGTAGTGTAGAGTGCAGAGGCAAAAATCTTAGTAACGAAGAGTGCGGTAGTGTAGAGTAGAGAGGCATAGAGTGCGTTGGCATAGAGTAGAGTGGTGCAGAGTAGAGTAGAGAGGTGTAGAGTGAAGTGGCATAGAGTACAGTGGCGTAGAATGGAGGGGTGCAGAGTAGAGTGGAATAGAGAGGAATATGCATGGTGTGGTAGCACATTTCCATTGCAGACAACACATCCTCAATTGAAATCACCCTTACATTTGCGCAGACATACAGCTTCACTGATAACATTGAAGAACAGACTTAAATAATTACAGGCCAATCTCTAATATCCCAACTCTGGCTAAACTCCTGGAAAAATGTGTACACATCCAACTTGGCAATCACATCGAACAATTCAACCTGCCAAACCAATACCAATCCGGTTTTCGCGCCGGGCACAGTACTGAGTCGTCTCTGACCCACATAGTGGATGATGCACTAAAAATCCTAGACCAAAACGAAGCTTGTCTTTTAATCTTGCTCGACCTATCTTCGGCATATGACACTGATGTAGTGTCCTGAGGAGTGGACACTAAGACCTGGGAGAGGGCGAGGGGCAGCACAGGTCATCGGACACCAGTTCCAGTCAGGGGGTGGCCGAGGGGCAGAGCGCAGGAAGCGATGGTCGTGGGCAGACGCGCAGCATGCTAGCTGCCGATAATAAGAAATAAAGAACACGTACTCACACTGTGTGGTGGTGGTCATTGCAGGGCAAGCGACGCGACAACTGGCGACGAGGCGGGATCGAAATCCACGCGTCGCGGTGACTGTCGGAGCCCACCCGGTCGCGGAAATCATCTCGGAGCCAGGAGCCCACCCTGGTCCGAAGTGCCCAGCAGAAAAAGAACATCGTTGCGGTAGCCCACCCCGGCGCTGCCAACACAAGTAAGAGCAGCGCGAAACTGAAATTGACGAAGCAGCCGAGAAAGGAAATCAAGACGCTCCCGAGCGTGAGTTTTCAACAAACTCTCGTGTGAGGAAGCGGCCATTTTGGAGCCAGGCAAATTGGGCCAATGAGCATCCAAGATAGACGGCAGCCATTTTAAAGAGTCAGGCAAAGTCCCAGACAGCGCGAAATCACGTGAGAGTGTGGCGGCCATCTTGGAGTCAGGCAAATTGTGTCAATAACAGCACAGGAAGGCCGGGAGGCCATTTTAAAGTCAGGCATAAGGAAATAAAGCATTAAAAAGGTCGGAAAAAGGAGGAATAAAAGAAAAAAAAAGGTGCTAAAGAAAGAAAATAGCAAGAGAGGAAGAAGAAAGAAGAGTAAAAGAAAAAAAAATAATAATAATAAAATAAAACAAAGGATGGGTGACGAAGACACAAGGAGCACACAAGCTGTGTTCCGCAGGCCACTGCCATTTAACATATCGGAACCGCAAGCAGGCATCAGATGGGAGAGATGGCTACGACAACTCGAACGCTACATGCGCGCAACGGACGTCGCAGAGAGCAAACAACTAGATCTGCTGATTAACCTTGCGGGGGACGAGATAGAAGACCTAATGATGACATTCTCGAGTGAAAAAACGGCGGATTACAAAGGCGCGAAAGCGTGCCTCACGGAGAAATTCGACCCCCAACGCAACATCGACTTTGAAAGGTACACGTTCCATACAGCATGCCAACAACCGGAAAAGAGCATGGATGACTTTGCGACAAGATTGCGGAAGTTGGTGACATATTGCGAATTCGAAAAATTCAACAATGTAGAAGCGATTCGAACGCGTCTCATTGTAGGGTGTCTGTCAGTAGAGTTCAGGACACGCATTCTAAAAGAACCAACAACACTTGAGAAAATACTGACGATGGCCCGCACAGAAGCACGGGCCACGGAACATGCCAAACAAATACAAAACAGGCAAAGAAAAAGGAATAGCTATGGCGCATCGGATGACGGAAAATTTTAAAAGGAATGATAACAGGGAGCAACAACATCCCAGGAAACAAGCCGGCACATGCTACAGGTGCGGCCTTGAATTCCCACACATTGGCACCTGCCCAGCAATGGGCCAGAAATGCAGAAAATGCAATAGGGACAACCACTTCGCAAGCACCTTCATGAGCCGGCAATTCAGGAATGAGAGGGGACTAACAGCAAGACCAAGGATGACGGGCACAAGACACGCCCGACACATGCAGACGGCGGAGAGAGGCTCGTCCGAAGAGTCGGACGAAATGACGGCGGCCGGGAGGGAAGCACGGCTATACCTCATGTCCGACACATTAAAGGAAGGAAGACAGCAGGAACAAGTCCAGCTGGTGGAGAAGCAGCAAATAAAAAAGACGGCCACAGTAGACATCGACGTCGGGCGCCACAGAACAAAATTCGTGCTAGACAGTGGCGCAACATGCAACATAATGTGCTTGTCAGAGTACATGAAGATGAGAGTAAAGCCAACATTATCCCCATCAACAGTAGACGTGTTCACATGGGGATCAAAGACACCCGTCGAAAACATGGGCAAATTCACCGAAACTCTGACATATCAGGACATGACATGCCAAGAAGAGATACATGTGTTGAAAGGGGACATCCCAGCACCCTGCCTGCTGAGCAACGTCACGGCACAAGTCATGGGGCTGTTGGCCATGACATATCTCATGACAGAAAAAGACAACATACTGCAAGAATATCAAGAAATACTGAAAGGGCTGGGGAAACTAAAAGACAAACAGATCACCCTACACATAAATGAAGCTGTGAGGCCAGTGGCACGGCATCACAGGAGAGTGCCTATTCATCTACAACCGCAAGAAGAAATAAACAATTTACTACAGCAAGACATTATTGAGTCTGCAGACGGCCCGACACCGTGGGTGTCACCGATTGTGGCAGTCCCGAAGAAGAACGCGTCCCAAATACGGATCTGTGTAGACATGAGAATACCGAATACCGCAATATCGAGGGAACGTCATCCGGGACCTCATCTGAACGACATGATCAGCCGGCTGACAGGGGCGTGCCGATTCTCAAAGCTAGATCTGTGCAAAGGATATCACCAACTAGAACTGGACTCCCAGTCAAGGTACATAACGACGTTCTCCACACACCTAGGACTATTCAGATACAAAAGGCTCAGTTTTGGCATCTCGTCAGCAGCTGAAATATTTCAGGAAACAATAAGACAGGTGATCCGACCAGTGCACAACAGTTTCAACTACAGTGAGGACATCCTAGTGTTTGGGAAGTCGGACGAAGAACACGATGGCGCCCTACGGCAAGTGTGCAAACAGCTGAAGCAGGCCGGGCTAACACTGAATGGAGAAAAGTGCGAGCTAGGGAGAACAGAACTGATATTCTTCGGGCACATATTCCCGGAAAAGGGGATGAGGCCTGATCCCAGCAAAGTGGAGACGCTGAAGAACACAAGGCCACCGTCAGATGTGGCAAAAATAAGATCATTCCTAGGCCTGGCAAGCTACTGTGCCAGATACATACAAGACTTTGCTACGGTGAGCACGCCGCTGAGAGAACTAACAAAACAAGGCCAGAAATGTGTCTGGTCTCAACAATGCAATGAAGCGTTCGAAGAAATACGGAAGGCCGTGATGACTGTGGAGCACCTCGCATACTTCGACCCTCTGCTCTGCACCGAGCTGACGGTCAATGCCAGCCCAGTGGGGCTAGGAGCGATACTAGCACAACACTTGCCAGGAAAGGAGTCACCAAGGAAGATTGTTTCATACGCCAGCAAAAGCCTGACAAACATTGAGAAGGCATACTCACAGCCGGAGAAAGAAAGCTTAGCGGTGGTATGGGCATGCGACCATTACCACATGTTTGTGTACGGGAAGCCGTTCACCATCATCACAGACCACCAAGCACTAGTAACAATTTACGGCAACCCAGCGGCAAAGATGCCGCCCTGCATCGAGCGCTGGGGCATCAGATTGATGCACTACGATGTCAAAATTGTCCACAAACCAGGGAAAGAACATAATCCAGCAGACTACATGTCACGGCATCCACTACCGCATGCAGAGACAAAGGCCTCAATGGCAGAAGAATACTTAAACTTCGTGTTAAAGCAAAGCAAGCCTGCACCAGTAACTCTAACAGAAATCGAGAGAGAAACTGAAAAAGATGACACTCTCCGAGCGGCCAGAGAAATGATGAGGCAACAAAGGTGGAGACATGTCAACAACAACTGCACATGGAAGGGAGGAGTAAACAAGGAGGAGATGCTGGCTTTGCAGAAAATAAGCGCGGAGCTATCAGAGGCAAAAAGTGGAATAGTAATGCGGGGCACCAGGATAGTCATTCCAAGCTCACTACAGCGCCAAGTGGTCAGCATTGCATACGAGTCACACAGGGGCATTGTGGCGACAAAGAAGTTGCTGAGAGAAAAAGTGTGGTTCCCCGGTTTAGACCGTCTAGTCGAAGATACGATCGCGGCCTGTCACCTATGTCAAACAACAGGTCCGCCAGCAAGACAAGAACCTTTGCACATGTCGGAACTGCCAAGGGCTGTATGGACAACAATGGCTGCCGACTTCTTTGGACCTCTAGAAGCGGGAACTTACCTACTGGTCATAACAGCTGAATACTCCAGATTCCCCATTGTGAGACAAGTCTCCTCAACGTCAGCAGCAGCAACGCTACCTGTTCTGGACGACATATTTGCAGCATGGGGCTCGCCAGAAACACTGAAAACTGATAATGGTCCTCCGTTCTCAGGAGAGGAATTCCGAAGGTTCATGGCCTACCTCGGAATACAGCACAGGAAGATAACACCACTATGGCCGCAAGCAAATGGCATGGTCGAAAGATTCATGGGAAACATCAAGAAGGCAGTTCAGAGGGCGAAGCTGTCACAGATTTCCCTGGGCCAAGCACTATGCCAAATACTGAGAGACTACAGAAACACGCCCCATGGGTCCACAGGGAAATGCCCGGCCGAGCTGGTACTAGGGAGGACAAGCCGAACGAGGCTGCCGCAGGTAGAAGGACTGACGGCGCCAGGACACGAGAGCGTGGCAGCCAAAGATGAGGCGGCTAAGAGAAAAATGAAAGAATACGCCGACAGCAGACGACATGCCACCAGATCACATTTCCATGAAGGAGACACTGTAGTAGTCCGCCAGAGACAACAACGAAAGTCGGACAGTTTGTTCGCCCAAGACCCGTTGACAATAACACAAGTAAAAGGAACAATGATAACAGCAGAATCAGACCGCCAACGAATAACAAGAAACAGCTCACATTTCAAAGGCCTAAAGGAAGAAAAGGACGAAGAGCAAATTACAGGCAACGAAGAGACCACAAAAAGGGAGTGCAATGGAGCAGGTGCAGCAGAAGCAACTAGGCCAAAGGAGGGCCAAGGACTTGTGAAGAGGCCGAGAAGAGACATTGTGAGACCAAAGAGACTGATAGAAGAAATATGAGATGCCGCTCTGGGTAGCATCTCACGGGTCACATCCATCGATACCATCACATCTTGCAACGGACTCTACCTCACCAACTGTCCCATTTCTGATTACGAACTAATGTTACTGTCGTCACGTCTTTGTGACAAAGGGGGGAGATGTAGTGTCCTGAGGAGTGGACACTAGGACCTGGGAGAGGGCGAGGGGCAGCACAGATCACCGGACACCAGTTCCGGTCAGGGGGTGGCCGAGGGGCAGAGCGCAGGAAGCGATGGTCGAGGGCAGACGCGCAGCATGCTAGCTGCCGATAATAAGAAATAAAGAACAAGTACTCACACTGCGTGGTGGTGGTCATTGCAGGGCAAGCGACGCGACAACTGTCAATCATGACAATCTTCTAGACCTCCTGAAACATAGAATGGGCCTATCAGGATCAGTACTAAACTGGTTCACCTCTTTCCTTCAAAATAGATCACAAAGATTCAAGGTCAACCAATCTTTATCTTACTTGACAAAAGGCACAACTACGGCTGACCACTGGTTCAGCACCTCAATCCTTGTTGTATAAGAGTCCTGTGCACAATTCTTCCCGAGTCCACCGCAGAGGGACTCCACTGTGATCCAGATGAAAACTTTTTATAACAGAAAAAAGGAAGTTGCACCAGTAAGAAGTCCAAACTTGACAGGAAGTCCTTTAAATTTCTTTTATTCTTATAGATTATTTAAAAAAAAAAAAAAAAGAGAGATCAGCCAACACGTTTCGTTCTTAACACAAGAACTTCGTCAGGGCAAGGAAATAAATGAACCTAGTAATAAACGGATGTTAACGTATAGTTAATCCCAATAGACGATTCTCAAAAAAATCTATAACTGTAGATAGTACACAATGTATATTAGCGATGCAAGTCACAGGAGAAGTGAAGGTCATCAATGAATATGTATTTCAAAAATATCCGTGTGATTTAAATTTGGAGATTCCATAATACGAGTCCACAAAAATAACACACATAAGTTCCAAAGCGGTCGTCAAGGATCCTGCCCCGCTCCTGAACCTACTTGGTACAAATCCCCGGGCTTGCGTCGCTAATATAGATTGTGTACTATCTACAGTTATAGATTTTTTTGAGAATCGTCTATTGGGATTAATTATACGTTAACTTCCGTTGATTACTAGGATCATTTATTTCCTTGCCGTGAAGAAGTTCTTGTGTTAAGAACGAAACGCGTTGGCTGATCTCTCTTTTTTAAAAATAATCTGTAAGAATAAAAGAAACTTAAAGGACTTCCTGTCAAGTTTGGACTTCTTACTGGTGCACCTTCCTTTTTTCTGTTATAAACAATCTTTATCTTAGTCCACCCCAGTCACATTAGGAGTTCCACAGGGCTCCTCCCTCTCACCCACTCTCTTGAATCTATTGATGGAACCTCTTACCGAAATTCTTAGCTCCTCCAACATCCCCTTTCACATGTACGCAGACGATACACAACTGTACCTAAAGGTCTCTTCTCTGGAGCGCATCAGATCTCTTAATTTAACTCTACAAAAAACACAGATTAGGCTTGCTGAAAACCACCTGAAACTATACACACTCAAGAATGAATTCCTCCTAATCGCTCCCCCCAACCAAACAACCATCATAGAGGAATGGCTCAAAAAACTTACAGGGCTCAACTGTCAGACTCAAGTTATCGACTCAGCGAGATCGCTGGGAATAACACTTGACAGGAATCTAAACATGCAGAAACATATCAGTGCCACAACAAAAGGAGCAAACTTATAGATGAACATTATGAGAAAATTAAAACCCTTTCTTCCCGCTAATGACTTTAAATGGGCAGTACAAGCTCTATTAATCCCCAGACTAGATTATGGGAGTGCAACTTCCTGCGGACTTCCCAGGTCTACAACGGCCCCCCTAAGAGTCTCCCTCAATTCAGCTGCCAGGCTCATCATGGGAACTAAAAGAAACTGACACATATCCCACGACCTTAGAGCTCAATTGGCTCCCATCGAAGCAAGAATTCAACAACAACAAAAAAATATTTGCTTCCACTAAACTTCAGAATTACCAAAAAATGTGCTTCATCTAGGCTTTACTAACTCTAAAATATCTGTACTGGTAATTTACAGCCATTTAAATTTTGTTATGTGCTAGAAAATAAATAACTGTACAGCCTTCCTCAAGCACTCCCCGAAGACAGCACGATTGTCACATAAAGCCTGTAATTTTGGAATCAGAGAATAAATTAACACCAAGCTCCCTGGAAGAGAGAGCCTGACATTTAACCTCTATCTTTGAACGCACAGCAAATATGACAAGGTAAGAACAAGATTTAAAGGCCTGTTTACAGAAATCAGGCACTGGTGAATGAGTACAATAAATAGGGTTTGGGCAATGGATGAGACATACTCACACTGGACAGCCTAAAACAAATAGAGCCAGCAAATAGATAGCAAGCAAATGTGAATTACAAACCACAAAGCCAATGGTATGCAACTGGCAGAATGCATTCCTAGGAAAGCTCTCTGAATGTCTCCAATATGCCGTTAGCAAAGCTGTCTGATAGGCATAGACCTATGAATCATCAAGAACAGCAGAAGCCATTTAAAACTGCAAATGGAATTTTCTCTGTATTGGCTAAATAAACAGTCAAACCGTATCCCAGCAACTGGATTCGGTAGACACCTCTTAGAACTGGAGATTACACAAGTAAGATATATCAGCTCAGTCTAGCCTGCCCATATACCAGTCGACTGTAGGACCGTAGTTTTCTGCTGTCACACATTAGGACTCCAGCTATGAATCAACACCACCCCAGGTCTTTTGTAATTCTGTTGCTGATTTTGCCTGGACCACTTCTGTTGGAGGCCAGGCCTTTGCATGCCATGATCAGGCTTCATGTGAAGAACTTGGCAGACTGAGTGCTCCGTGCAAACATAGCAGAGTATCCTGCCCACCAAACCCTCGGCCTGCCCACGTCATTTCGAGACAGGCAATCTGTAAGAATTCTGTCAACAGAGCCCCCATTGGGTCTGTCAACAAAATAATGCCTCTGACAACCTGAATGAGAAGGCGCTGTCAGAGGAAGGCATTACATGTTAATAATGTAATTTCTTTTTTTGTACCTCAGCTTTAGGAAAACCTGGCGATGAGGGACAGGAAAAAAACACAAATGAACCTCACAGCCCACAGAATGTGGGGGCCATTAGTGTTTTGTTTTTCAAAAACATACTCCCACTTTGAGAACTTGCTTTGGAAAAACAAAAAAACATTTGGAAAGTTTGATGGCTGGCTTTCATAGCTGATGGTACCGTCCTTCAAACGTTTCCTAAATTGACAGGAGCCACCATGACTGTGGTTCCTGTGAATGTAGAGAGATGTGTGTGGGTGCCGGCAGACATCTCTTCATTTGGCAGAAAGGAAGATTGTCAGGGTGACTGAGTAATGCCCTTTGTCAGTTTGATGGCTGTTACTCTGTCAGCAAAATTCTACATCAGGCCTTTAGACCCTACTCAAGCCATCATCATGCTTAGGTAATGAATGGCATCAAAGCCACAGAAGGGGGAACATATTGTGATACATATTAATTACCCAAAGCAGAGAAAGGGGCAACAATAAACGTTTGCAGAATGACACAAACAGCACTGCCCTTTGGCACATGCTTCTATACACATAATGCACCACAGATCCATAATCGAATCTAGCTGGTCAGTATCCAATATTTTCCTTCACTGAATAATATATTACTTTAGTCCAACCTTTCGAACCACTATGCTGTATAATCAAGGCCAGTGTTTTCTCCATAGTTATGGATTTGCTGCATTTGCCACAGAATCATTCATTTGCTGCATAATTTGCAGTTTTAACAAAAAAATTGTTTCTAACTCAAACGGATAAAAAGTTACTGAAAATACAGCACTACACATTGCCTTGCAGTGGATGGCAATTAGTATAGGTTGACTGGCCATCTTTTAGCCCCTTATTTCTGATTGTGTGTGTTAAACTGGTACTAACAAGGTGAAAAGTTTGCCTAGGCAATGTTAATATGTGTAAATATTGATTTAATACTGTCACAAAATGTGCCACATTAGGCAGCATAATTTGCCTTCTCCACTGTGTGCTAAATATTTATTATTTCTCTGTGTAACCTGTTACCTGTAATATGTAATCTTGTAAATACGTAACTCTCACTCTGAGTAACTAGTGGCCATAAGTTTGATCTCCTAGTACCTTGTTACTCTAAACCTTCTCATGTAACATTCCTCGCTCTAATGTAAAGCGGTCTGACACCTCTGGCAATGTATGCGCTATATGAAAGCGCATAAGTAAATGATACATAAATAAATAAAATACCTATACACAGGCAGTGTATGCAGATAGCATCTCCTGCTGAGAATCACGATACACAATTGTTTTTAGAATTGGGTGCATTTAAAAAATACTACATAGAATCCATATATTTAAAAAGAAAACTGCAAAAAACGTTTTTTGGTGCATATATTGAAGAATTTTAATCTGGTCAGAATTTAACATTGCATGCACTAGATTATATGAATGTCATTGATGCACTCTGATTTGAAAAGAGGTCAGACACTGGCATAGTACATACTTTGAGTAACTGCATTACTGTGATCACATAGTGACCGTGGACTAGCAATAGCAGAACATGGCAGGAGAGGTGAGTCCCTCCCGCCGGTAGCATAACACAAAATGATGAGACCCCATGCAGAATGAGATGAAGGGAATCTGATATCTCACAAATATTCATTGGTGTTGGGCTGAATGGTGCCCACTGAAGGGTTGGGGGGGGCTGAAGTGTTGGGGGCCCCCTGCACCACAGAGGCTGCAGGGGCTTGATTTACACCTCTGCCTCCCTCTGATATCTCATACATGAAGAACTGTTGATTAGGACCGATTGTTCCGATTGCCTGGCGGAGTGGTCAGCATATGTAAAATGGTGGTGGTGCCTAGCAGGCACCATCTGCCAAATTACAATGCTGGTCGCAGCCAGCCTTTCCGTGGCGGGTAAACTGCCATTTAAAGGCTGACAGGGATTGGTTTTGGGGGCCTGTTGCGGGTCCCTATTGTGTTGGAGGGACGTGGTGGTGCACCGGGGGGGGGGGGTATCCATGGTACACCCCTATACCCCCTACATATTCCTGCACTAATTGGCAGGTACCGCAGGGAAACGCACTAAATGCATTTTTCACATTGCGGCAGGTGCTGCAGCCAGCAGCACCCGCCGCAATGGTAAAGATGCAAGATGTGACCGCCACGGTGGCGGTCGCATCATGATTCTACGTGCGAGACTGCCGCTATACACGCAGGCGGTCCGAAGCACCACCACGATGGCAGGCGGACTTAAGTCCGCCGCCATCGTTATGACCCCCTAAATATTTACAGACTAGAGGCAAGAAATCAAACCTAGAATAAGAATTTTTCCCAGCCCCTCGGGTTACACATATGTAGTTTACAATGAGGGGCAGACAACTCTCATAGAATACAGATCACAGTTGAATATGACCCTACACTCTACATGCAAGAGGTTTTATAGTACACTTTAAATGTACCGCAAACTCCTAACATCTTACTTATACAAGTTTATAGGAGCATGTTCTACACCAACACCTCTGCACAGCCTGCGGTTGGAATCAAACCAAAATACTTCACGGCTTGTGCTGCAGTGCAGTGAGTTTTTTTTAGGATAGCTAATTTAAAGAACTACTCACACAGACTAACGTTTTACATAACTCCACTGCACAGCTTGCAGAAATACATGCCATGTTAATTGAGCTGCAAAATGCTGATCTGTCAGTTCACACACTAAGAGTGTTGGGTTCGAACTTTTCTGTTTGAGGCTACAATGTAAATTAGCCACAATTGTGCTTAAACAGATTCAGAGATTCATAATCGAAGTCATTTACAAATAAGCAGCTTAGGGGGAAAGGTGGCTATCCTCCAGGATAAGCTTCCTTTAATCTGTATTCAACACACCATGGCCTATAAAAGTGAAGGGATTCATGCTAAAGGATACTATGGAGTGGATGTGGGTGCAAGAATGGCATTACAGACCTCATAGATAACTGCTGTAACCTAATCTAAAACCAAGATCTACACAGATATTTTGCCAGGGATTTAATCAACATTAAACGGGGAGAAGCTTCCTGATAGTTTTCTCTCTAAATACTCTTGCACTCACACCCCAGAAAATGTTTCAATGATTTTTGTACCTGCAGTAGGAGATAGATATGTTCCTAATGAGTGAGCTAGGCTAGGAGGGGCGTGGCTTGCGAGAGCAAAATGGTGGAAGTGCCATAACATCGCACCGCAAGCTGCCCATCTAATCCGCATTTTCGAGGACCCGTGACCTGCCGCACGTGACCTGGGGAACGCCTGTTGAGGGCCGAGGGCTCCCGGGACCAAACTGGGGACTGGTTGGAGGAGCGCACACTGGGGGAGGATTGTGGTGCCTTCAGGCCTGGTCCGATGTAGGAGGTGAGCAGAGGTCTAGACTGTCGGCTCTCCGGCAGCCGTGCACAAGCCAGGGGATCGAGGCTTGGAGTGGTGAGGCCGAGCTGTCCGCGGGCGACCCGCGACTGGTGGACGGCTGCATAGAGGAAGCTGCTGGGGGCGGTGAGCTGGCTTGTGGCGCGCGGCGTGCCCCGTTAACTGTGATGTCATCAAGGTGGAGAAAGAAGTGGAGTGGAGGTGTCACAGCTCGATACGGGGCTGCTGTTCCTGGTCGCTGGCTGCGGGCTGTGGCGGAGCTCAGGGATATAATCTGGCTGTATCGCGTTGTCAGGAGTGAGGGGTGTCATGCCCCGTGACTCGGATCAATAGACGATCCAGTATATAAGGATACTGGGCGCGTACGAACGCGCTTAGCGTTCTAGCTTGGAGTCCTGGTTTTGTCCGTGTTCCGTGTGCCTGACTTCCGGAGAGAGAGATTTCCTGTTTCCGGAGTTGTGTAACTTGGAGTTTGAACCTTCGCGGGTTCTGCCCGAGTATTTGGTGTGTTTGCAAAGACGCCAAGTAATTGTAGCAGCGAGCCCTTCTACACCTTTGCGGCTCGCTTTTGCTTTGCGTGTATTTGACTTCCGTCACGTGTGGCGGCATTTCGTGTGAGTGCAAGTCCTTTCCCTATCCTTGTGCTGCTCCTTTGTAGTGGCGCTCACTCCTGGGTGGCGGTGTTATGTATGTCTGCCTTCTTGTTATTTCTCTCAATCGCCGTGTCCTCCCCACTCCGTTCATTCCTCAAGTCCCCGCTCAGTGATTGAGGGTTTAGGAATTCACGGGGCCACTCGTCACATCACCCGATAGCCTACATTACTGTTTCCTTTCACTACTGGATCATCGCGTCCCGACAGCACCTGGCTTGCTGCTGGGGCCGCACACCATTTACTCCCGCATCTTCCCAGTCCAGCTCTATCCCTACTCCTTTTGCCGTGGTGTTAGTCTCCTCTGAGACAGAAGACTTTAGTAACTCAAAGGGGACGCTAGCGTGGACCACGATTCAAGGTCCGGTGTACGACTGAAACACGGTAACAGCGCTGTGCGCTCCTCCTTTCTTGTGTGCTTATGGTCGCTTTATATAGTGAGTGGAAGTAATAGTTATCGCTCTGTTTTTTCCCACCAGGTCTTGACCTACATCTGAATATATTCGCCTTGTAATCTGTCATTGGAAAATTCAAGGAAGGGATGTATGTTACCATTAGTGAGTGATAGATCTATAAGAAAGCATATGGTGAAATTGATGTTACAGTTAAAGAATACCCTCTGAATTGTTTCCTTCATGTGGTATAGGGACTCTTGGCCTGCTTATTCTACGCCTGCCCTCTCCTGAGTCCCTGTCCTTCCCAATAGAGGTGCCCCACCATCATACAAGAAGACAGGACCCCAGCGGTAGGTGGGCTTGGTAATGTGTATGGTTTGCAGTGCATGAGGAGATAAGGAACAGTGATTAGGCCTTTTCTATTGCAGCGTCCAGAGAAGAGCTACCTCCTTGGTTCCACCACAGCCCTACCACTGAAGTCACACCCTCCTTCCCTTGTTTTGTTACCCTGTTTTCCCCTGGCATGTCATCCGGTTCTCTAGGGTTTGATAGAGACGGAAGGCCGTAGGGGAAGACGGAGACTTACTCTTCAGATTCCTGACGCTCCTGCAGAAGATTCTGAGAACCCTTACAAGGGGCTCCGCTGCCCTGGATTCGGGTGTGGCCGGTGCGGACACCGGATGGTCCCCTCCCCGCAGCGCTGCCTGGGGGAATGTGCATTCAGAGCTGGAACTTTATAGGCTGAGGGCCTCCAGAGTGTAGCTGACATTGTGAGAAGGACCGTCAGGACCGCTCCTGTGGATTGTGGAGGCCCTACTCTACATGGGTCAGGCCCGTGGCTGCACACAGCTGCCGCTGTAATACCTGGGAAGGGACTGGAACTGCTATCCTTGTGACACTGGACACCTCTCTCACCTGCCATAGCTGATTGCCGGTAGGTCTGTGGGGGCTGGTGATTAGAGCAGTGAGGTCGGCCTGGATTGGTTACTGCTGCCCAAGTAAAAATGTTGGACATGGGAGTGCACCTCGTGGCGCGAGCGAGGTGTGTGCCATGGAAGACGTTTTTTAAGTTACACTGGGGGGAGGAGCTTCCTCTTTCTCCCCGCTCTCGCTTCTCTTGTTCTTCTCCCCTACTGCCTTCTTTTTCTCCCCCCTTGCATAGGTGTGAGACTCTGGGGGGGGGGGGTGCTAATAGTAAGACCACACAGGGATGGGAATTCCACACTTGTAGGAATTGCTACCCCAGTGATCTTTTTTGTGCTGCCACGAGGAGATATGTAGACCCAGCACGCGGCTGAGTGGACGTGATTAATGGCTGGAAGTATCAGAGATGGGACGCACGAGGGGCACGGCCATGAGGGCTCCTCGCGTGCATCCTCAGTGACAGAGACGGATGGGGTGAGTCACCAAATCCAAAAACTTTAACACCAGAGGACAGATTTGAGGCTTCTCCAAGCCATTGAACGCTCCAGAGTTTCTATGGAGGCAAAAATTGATAATGTAGCCACTGAGTTAACGCTCCTGCATGACGACCATCGAAAACTGTCTGAGTGAGTCACCACTGTCGAACATACACTGGCCACGACTCAACACGTCACGACCAACTTGGTGCAGCAAATGAAGGACTATGAAGTACGGCTTCACCACCTGGAAGGTAGGTTGGAAGATGCGGAGGGTCGCTCCAGCTGAAATAATGTCTGCCTGATTGGTCTCCCGGAGGGATAAGAGGGCCAGAATACTGTGGAGTTCACTGAACAATGGCTGAGGGGCTTGCTGCCAGAGACATCGCTCTCTCTTCGCTTCTCGATTGAGAGGGCACACCTGGTCCGCTTCCGGAAGCCGGCTCCAGGTGCGAACCCTCGCCTGTTCTTTTTTAAGTTACTCCATTATCGGGATAGAGACACTATCTTAAAGGAAACGCGAACACTAAAAGAAGTCCAATTTAATAATACAAAGGTGATGTTTTTCCTAGACTACACCATTGGGGTGCAGAGACAGTGGAGCTCTTTTTTGGCAGTGAAGCGCCAGCTTCGACAACTGAACATTCAATATTCGCTGCTCTTTCCCGCAAAGTTACATGTGCTGGCCGATGGTAAAGCCCGCTTCTTTGAAACGCAACAGGATACCTGGGGCTGGCTGGAGTCGACCGGGAAATTCTCTGGCCCCAGACCGGATGGGCGGGGAGAAGCATGACGTAACGTAACACACATGGCCGAGAGAGGTAAACAGCGGAGACTAAACTGCGCTCCTAAACTACGTGCTGTTCCAAATCTAGAACAAATAATCAGAAAGAGGAAACAGGCTGTCTGGGAAGCAGAAAAGATTTCAGACCTGGCCAAGGAGTCTGAGTCAGAGAAACTAACAGCACGATCATCGGAGGATGAAGGCTCACTGGGATTTTGCATGTCCGAGGCTGCATCATCATCTCCACCCGTGGTCACCCCGCAGACGGCGGATGACATTACCTAACAAATGGGAAGTCTGGCAGGTCTCAATCTGGAGCCTTCTGTATGGAAATGTTTGCCGGTGTGGGCTGGGGGTGCCGGGGGTTGGGGCAGGTTGGGGGGACGGGGCCCACACTGTCAGCCATGGAGGGGTTCTTGGTCCAGCTGGTTGGTGACCTAACTGTCAGGCGGATGGAGGGGTCACGGGGCAGTGGAGTTATCTTGGATAATTTATGGGTGAGCTGCACTGGACCGTTACAATAGGCCACATTCCCTCACACCTTTACACTCTAGGGGGTTGTTTTAGTTATGTGCACTATAGCACTGGGTTTGGGCAGTTCCTCATTGTTGTTAGGACTGCTCCTTTGGTATTAAATGCTAAAAAAAAAGTGATTTTTTTTTCAGTTAAGAATAGTTGAATTGGACGACTTTGTGCTGGGCTGCCACTGCCTCCCGAAGATACATTACAAAGTAACCCACCTCATGACAAACACTCTGTCCCGATTATAATTTGGAATACATTTAAAACATGACAGCACAGCGCATCATCACATGGAATTCGCTGGGCCTGCACACTCCCTCTCAGAGATAGGCTGTATATGCTTATCTTAAATGACATAATGTGCAACTAGCACTTCTACAGGAGTCTCACTTAACACATGTAAAGTCCACCAGACTGCAGCGCAGATGGCGGGGGCAAATCTACTAGACAAATTACTCTGCATTCGCTCGAGGAGTGTTGATATGGGTTGGCCCGGGAACCCTCTCCAAGTGGAAGAGCTAGTAATGGATACTGAGGGGAGATACATTTTCTTTAAAGCTAGGCTAGATGCAGATACCTTTTATTAGGCAATATTTATGCACCAAACACAGATCAGGGGCCCTTCTGGAGTAAATTATCTACACTACACTCCAAATGGTGTAACTTGCCCTGGGTAATTGGAGGATAATAACCGGTCATTCCCGCCACTCGGGGTACGGCGGCATACACAGGAGCTTCACTGTTTCATAGCTGGACACACGGGTGGATGTTAGTGTTCACTTGGAGGCATCGCAATTTTACCTCTCGAGAATATTCTCTCTACTCTGCAGTTCATGGTCTCCATTTCCACCTTGATAGAGTTTTGTGCACAACTAACATGCTACCATACATGACTCAGACAGACTATCATGGACACACGCATTCTGATCATAACCCGCATTAAGTAACAATAAAATGGGACACACAGCCCACACCGATCCCAACATGGCGATTATAGCCCACTATACTGGAAGACCCGCCCTTTCGGGAATCCCTGCACACAGCCATAACATACTACTTTGAACATAACACTAACACCGCATCGTCCACACTGTTGGAATGAGATGCATCTAAGGAAGTGCTCAGGGGGGAATGCTTGGGAAGGGGGAGTGGAATGCGTAGACAGGTGGAACATGAGCTCCAAGAATTGGAGCGTCAATTAATGTCCTTGGAAAAGGGCGCAAACTCTGATCCTTCTGGCTCCGCACAGCACATGGCCGCAAGGACAATACATGCAGCGTTAATAGTAGGATTGAGGTGCCTCAATTATGAGGCACACTCTGCCAGGACACATGCAATGCTGGATTGCTCGGGACCTCTACTGGCATGGTTGATTCGACAGGAGCAACCACCTATCCCTATCACGTCCCTGTGCTCACTGTATGGCTTGATTAAATACACCCAACATAAAATACACAGGGAACTGGCCATTCATTTCTCTATGTTGTACCAGTCATCCCTAGAGGCAACAACCACGGAAACGAACGAGTTTCTGGATGGCCTCCCTTTACATAGGCTTGACCCTTCCCAGCGTGCAGAGCTAGATGGCCCAATAACATTAACTGAAGTACAGGGGGCGATCCGCTTTCTGGCATCCGGCAAGGTGCCGGGTCCGGATGGCCGCCTTGTGGAGTTGTACAAGACATACTCGGATCTCCTAGCACCAAGGTTGCAAAAATTAAATGACGAGGCACTGCGGCTACAAAATTTGCCGCCCTCTATGTGTGCAGGGACCTGGGAATCGAATTAGTACAACAAACAATGGTCCTGACTCAATACTTCACAATTCAGTAATGTGTCAACTCATTACATTTGGAGCTGAATTTCATTTATCATAGCTCAAGAAACTAAATTTGAAGCGATACAACATCCTCCATTTGATTAAGCGATATTTATTTATTTACAACAATTCGTATAAAAGTTTGGCGCATGGTTGCTCCAGAGGGAACGTGCATAGAGTAAGGGTGCTGAGAAGTGAGTGTGTGAAGAGAAATTTCTCAGAGAGCAATAGAAGAATTAAGATAAGAAACAAATTAAACGGTTTACAATTCACCGTACAAGGTGTCCTGGTCACGTATGAATAAATAAGGTCACAGTTTTCAATACAGAATCCAATTCATATTTTGGCACGTTGGGTAAGGGACGTGTACCAGGCTCATTCGTAAGGGGGTGTCGACGTTTCGACCCGTCTTAGGGTACTGCGGTAATTTTAAGCCTTGACCATGCGGGTCTTCTTCAGGACAACAAGGAAGGAGGGGCAACCTGACGGAGTCCTCAACTTGACTTGGGGGTCTAAAAAAGGGGGGGAGGTGTAAGTTAGATGATCAGGATGTTGTATAGCTAATTTGATTAACACCTGCCAGAGTGGGTGTATGCTTACCTAGCGTGAATCCAGGAAAGGTTCAACCATGAATCAATAGTGGCAATAATTCAAAAACCATGTGTGTGGTCCACAGACACTGGAACTGAAATTGAACAGAAGTGGACAGTGTCAGGGCCAAGTCGGCGATCTATTCGCTCAGATTGCGCATGTGAGGGCATAGAATTGATTAAAATTCACAATACCTGCAACGCGGACTCAATCCGTTCGGCAGTGTAACACAGGGAACCAATTTGGGCATCACATATCCCGGACAAGGGCCGTTCTGTAACGCGGACTCAATCCGTTCGGCAACTTGTTCCAGGGGACCGGAATTCAATTACGGCAGGCGTTCTAAGGGGAAACCAAGGTGAATGATATAGGTACCAGTGGGCCAGCGTCGTGAGTTAAGAACTAAAAGGTCTCCTAGCGTTCTTACCTGCATCTAATGCAGAGCGTGTTCCCGTGGCGTCTCAACCGGAGGAACCGGGGGTGCATGCGCTCTAATTATATGAAGCGCACCGGGTAACCGTGCACGTCGTGACGGTGCGTCGTTAAGAGAGTCAGAGTAGAAAGACTCACCGGGGCACTACCTCTGTAGTTCCAATGGGGCTTGTGATGTCTATGTGTACCGGGGGTTGGACACAATTGGAATAGTGATTTAAAAAACAAAAGTAGTACTCCGAGTTCAATAGATTAATCGGCACACAGTCTTACCGAATACTGTCATGCAACAATGGATCCGATATAATGATTATACAGATCATGAAGTAACAACATTTCTAAACTTACAATGAATGAATATAACCTGACAGACAATAGAACAATAGTTCCAACATATATATAATATAAACATACGTACAGTTAAACATAACATAGGCAGTCAATGTAAGGGCCAAAATGTACAGTGTTGACCGGTTGTAATTAAGGGCAGTAGATTAGCAGAACAGGCCACATTTCACAGTATACATGAAGCAGTGGATTAGCAGAGCAGGCCACATGTCACAATGTACATCCGTTGTCATCATGAATAATATACCAGTGGTGAGAGATTAATGCCAAAGATATACTACCCAGTACTCATAATGGAAATCTGTCTATTAATCTCCTCCAACTCGTTCAATCCTCTATGGATAGTGTCCAAGGAGTCTATCCATCTGCATTCCCTTCTATTAAGTGTGATACTGAAGTCCCCTCCCCTGGGATTAGGTTTGATCTTTTCAAGAACCCACCATTTTAAACTGTCAGCTGCATGGCCAAACTTCGTAAAATGGTCAACCAAGGGTGCTCCCACTGTTTTACAGCGTATACGACTGCAGTGCTGAAGGATGCGACACTTAACTTTTTGAGTCGTCTGTCCCACATACATGAAGTCACAGGGGCAAACAATTGCGTATATGACCCCCGATGAGTTGCAATTACTGAAACCCTTAAGTGTGTGTACCTTTTCATGGTATGTAAACGCATTCATTTCTTTGGTCAAAGGGCAAGCTTTGCAGGAACCACATTTATGGTGTCCCGTGGCAGACGGAACCTCCCATAAAGTGGTCTGACCGATATTAGGGGGCATCGGTAGTAACGATTTGACCAATTGATCTCGTATGTTTTTCCCTTTCTTGAATGCATGTAAGGGGATTGGTGTGTTACCCAATTCGTCGGATACTAGGTGCCAATGCTTATTGACTATCTTTTTGATCTCATTGCTCTTTGTACAAAATGTCGTGACACATACCAAGCGATCCTCCTTAAGGATCTATCAGACCATGTGCTCACTCCTAATGAACAGGAAATTCTCTCCAAAGGTCTCTCATTTGTCCCCACATGTATGCCCAATGATTTCAACTTAAAACTAGAATTACATCAATTCTTTAGGAAAATCCGGCTGAAACAGTTTTTCCTCAAAACTCCTTATAAACCTGTCTTCTCTGGCAGTGGCCTCCGACCTCCATCCAAGTTTAATCCCCCAACACACACTGTACCACATAAAATACTGGCTTATGAACAAGTGGTGATGAGGGATGTGGGTATTGCCCTCTCTAAACGACAATATGTTAGTTATAACATAACCAAAGAAGAACGGAATGCTTTAGAATCCTTGAGGACAAATGGCAATATTGTAATCAAACCCGCTGATAAGGGGGGTGCCATTGTCCTGCAGAATACAGAGGACTATAAGAAGGAGATCCAGTCACAATTAACTGTGGAAGGCAACTACTCTAGACTTAGAAAAGATCCTACACAGGACATAGGGAAGTTGATAAGTAAAGTCACTAAAGATGGCCTGGACGGAGGTTTTTTGAGTAAACTAGACTACGAGTATTTAAATAATAAACATCCCAGATTACCCACCATCTACACTCTCCCCAAAATACACAAGCGGATAAAAGACCCTCCGGGAAGACCAATAGTTTCCGGTTGCGGATCTATTCTGGAGCCCCTATGCAAATATATCAATGTCTTCTTGAAACCCCTAGCCGAGAACACTGCCACTTATTTAAGGGACTCCATGCAGACCATTCAATTAGTGGATGATTACCCTTTTGACTCCAACGCCCAAATACTTGCGACCATGGACATATCTGCCTTATATACCAACATCCCCCAAGCCCAGGCATTGATATGTATGGAACAGGCCCTTGACACGAGACTGGCACCACACCCTGTCCCCACAGAATTCATTATCAAACTCCTTGAGATTGCAATGACCAGGAATTATTTTAACTTTCAGGGACAGTTTTTCAATCAAACAAAGGGCGTAGCAATGGGGGCTAGCTTTGCGCCGAATCTGGCCATTGTTTATATGAGTAACTATGAACAACTTTATGTCTTTAGCGATCTCAACCCTTATAGGGCGAAGATTGAACTCTGGCGACGTTATATTGATGACGTGCTCATCATTTGGCGTGGGGATGTGGAGGACCTTCAAAGATTCCATCAGTGGCTTAATACATGTTCGACCGATATACAATTCACCATGGAATACAGTAGAGAAAAGATCAATTTCCTCGACATCCTTATAATATCTGAGCAGGACAAACTCCACACGAATCTCTACAGAAAAAGCAGTGAAAGGAACACTCTACTTCGTTACTCGAGCCACCATCCTCGTAACCTCAGAGACAACTTACCCTTTGGACAGTTCCTGAGGTTACGTAGGAATTGCTCAAAGAAAGAAGACTTTTTTGATGAGTCTGCCGGACTTCTAGCACGGCTGGTGGAACGTGGCTACCCTATCAGGCTCCTTAAAAAAGCCCGAAAAAGGGCATGGCACAACCATAGGGAATTTCTTTTGATCCCTAAGTCTAGGAGATCCTTAAGGAGGATCGCTTGGTATGTGTCACGACATTTTGTACAAAGAGCAATGAGATCAAAAAGATAGTCAATAAGCATTGGCACCTAGTATCCGACGAATTGGGTAACACACCAATCCCCTTACATGCATTCAAGAAAGGGAAAAACATACGAGATCAATTGGTCAAATCGTTACTACCGATGCCCCCTAATATCGGTCAGACCACTTTATGGGAGGTTCCGTCTGCCACGGGACACCATAAATGTGGTTCCTGCAAAGCTTGCCCTTTGACTAAAGAAATGAATGCGTTTACATACCATGAAAAGGTACACACACTTAAGGGTTTCAGTAATTGCAACTCATCGGGGGTCATATACGCAATTGTTTGCCCCTGTGACTTCATGTATGTGGGACAGACGACTCAAAAAGTTAAGTGTCGCATCCTTCAGCACTGCAGTCGTATACGCTGTAAAACAGTGGGAGCACCCTTGGTTGACCATTTTACGAAGTTTGGCCATGCAGCTGACAGTTTAAAATGGTGGGTTCTTGAAAAGATCAAACCTAATCCCAGGGGAGGGGACTTCAGTATCACACTTAATAGAAGGGAATGCAGATGGATAGACTCCTTGGACACTATCCATAGAGGATTGAACGAGTTGGAGGAGATTAATAGACAGATTTCCATTATGAGTACTGGGTAGTATATCTTTGGCATTAATCTCTCACCACTGGTATATTATTCATGATGACAACGGATGTACATTGTGACATGTGGCCTGCTCTACTAATCCACTGCTTCATGTATACTGTGAAATGTGGCCTGTTCTGCTAATCTACTGCCCTTAATTACAACCGGTCAACACTGTACATTTTGGCCCTTACATTGACTGCCTATGTTATGTTTAAGTGTACGTATGTTTATATTATATATATGTTGGAACTATTGTTTTATTGTCTGTCAGGTTATATTCATTCATTGTAAGTTTAGAAATGTTGTTACTTCATGATCTGTATAATCATTATATCGGATCCATTGTTGCATGACAGTATTCGGTAAGACTGTGTGCCGATTAATCTATTGAACTCGGAGTACTACTTTTGTTTTTTAAATCACTATTCCAATTGTGTCCAACCCCCGGTACACATAGACATCACAAGCCCCATTGGAACTACAGAGGTAGTGCCCCGGTGAGTCTTTCTACTCTGACTCTCTTAACGACGCACCGTCACGACGTGCACGGTTACCCGGTGCGCTTCATATAATTAGAGCGCATGCGCCCCCGGTTCCTCCGGTTGAGACGCCACGGGAACACGCTCTGCATTAGATGCAGGTAAGAACGCTAGGAGACCTTTTAGTTCTTAACTCACGACGCTGGCCCACTGGTACCTATATCATTCACCTTGGTTTCCCCTTAGAACGGCTGCCGTAATTGAATTCCGGTCCCCTGGAACAAGTTGCCGAACGGATTGAGTCCGCGTTACAGAACGGCCCTTGTCCGGGATATGTGATGCCCAAATTGGTTCCCTGTGTTACACTGCCGAACGGATTGAGTCCGCGTTGCAGGTATTGTGAATTTTAATCAATTCTATGCCCTCACATGCGCAATCTGAGCGAATAGATCGCCGACTTGGCCCTGACACTGTCCACTTCTGTTCAATTTCAGTTCCAGTGTCTGTGGACCACACACATGGTTTTTGAATTATTGCCACTATTGATTCATGGTTGAACCTTTCCTGGATTCACGAGTGGTATAGGCAGGTAGATAGATTTGTGAAATTGTCAAAAGTGCTGTGGGTTGACCTGAATAGTCTGTTTGATATAATTGTTCCAGCAGACTTGTGGACTGAGTGTAAAATAGTTGTGAGTTGGCCTACTGAGGAATATCCAAGAGATTCAAGAACAGGGGCACCAGATCCAGAAGTAATGAGGAAATATGATCAGGTGATGGTATACCTGAAGAGTAAAGTTCCTCCAAAAGAGACAGACTGGGTTAAGATAGATCGAACACAACAGGAAGCAAAAGAATCAGTTCATGCTTTTTACGAGAGGCTGATACTGGCTTTTAAACAATTCAGTGGAGATGAACACCTGGGTGACAAAAATTTGAGTCATTTTGTATACAGATTTGTATATGGTCTAAGACCTGAAATTGGTGAGAGAATTCGTGAACACACAGTGGATTGGCAGAGTAAAAAAGTAGATGAGATTCTGAGACATGCAAAATACTTTAGTGATGAAATTGAAGCAAAACAAAGAAAGCTGAAAGAGAAAGCAATGTGGGCACAAGTGAAAGTTGCAGAAAGACAGGAAGCACAGTTAGTGGAACAGGCGAATAATCCAGGAAATAATGCAGGAAATAGACCCAGATATGCAGGAAAGGGGAAAGGAAGTCTTGAGGAAGCAAAGAAAAAGTTCCCTTGTCACAACTGTGGCCAGCTGGGACATTGGAGATCTGAATGTCCTAATCCACCATTAGTGAGTAATGAGAGTAAACCTTTAAATCAACAGGTGCAGAACCAGAATGAAGGGAATAATCAACAGCAACAACAGAAAGTTGTGAGACAGCAGAGTCAAGAGCCAAAACCGCCCTTGCCGCAGAATAGAGGGGTACAAAAGTATAATCAGGATTCAGGATTCTACAATGATGAGCAGGTAAACAAACCAAGACGTTCTAACAAAGTACAGCAGTACTTGTTAAAGAGTGAAGGGAGTGAGTCTGAGGGTGATTATTGACGGTGCCGAAGAGAGGAGGAAGAGTGCATACTTGGTGCAACTCTAGAAATAGACCAGGCAGGACCATTTGTGGATGGGAAAATAAATGAGGAGAGTGTTACTTTTTTGGTAGACACAGGTGCGACAAGATCAACTGTCAGGTCAACAGATGTTAGAAATCTTCCTCTCTCGGATGAAGCAATCCAAGTAGTTGGTGTAGCCAATACACAAATCAGAACACGTCTTACTAAACCAGTAAAAGTACAGATAGGGAAATTTTCAGACATGCACAGATTTATTGTCTGTGACACGAGTCCAGTGAACTTGTTAGGTAGGGACTTATTGTGTAAGATGAACTGCACAATCTTTTGTACACCAGATGGAATAGCTTTTGAGACACCAGATGATGATGTGTTCTACCGAATGACTCTAGAAAATAGAGAAAGTGAGTTAATTGGTGCATTTGCTGTGTTTAATCCGGAGGATTTGCCTCAAGAGCTGAGAGACACAGTGAAAAGAGCAGTTTGGGATTTTACAGGAGAGGATGTGGGATTGATGAATAATGTAGATCCAGTGAAAATTGCAGTGAAAGAGGGAATTACATATCCTAACATTCCTCAGTACAAAATGACACCAGAAATAATTGAAGGGATAACTCCTATAATTGAGAAAATGATTCAGCAGGGAGTTCTAAGAGAACTACTGAGTAGTCCGTGTAATTCACCGATAATGGGACTGAAAAAGCCCAATGGCAAATTTAGGATCGTACAGGATCTGAGAAAAGTTAATCAAATTGTGGTGGCATGTTGTCCTATTGTGCCAAATCCTTCAGTGATTCTGTATCAAATTCCACATGATGCTGAGTGGTATACAGTGATTGATTTGTGTCATGCGTTCTTTTCAATTCCATTGCATCATGACAGCCAGCCGATTTTTGCATTTAGGTTTGGCCAGCGTATTTTAGCATGGTGTCGTATCCCACAGGGGTATACGGAGAGTCCTTCGATATTCAATCAGTTATTGAAAAGATCGTTGGAAAGTCTGATCATGCCTGAGAGTTCAGTGCTAGTACAATATATTGATGACCTATTGGTGGCATCAAAGACACGTGAAGCTTGTGAAGTGGATACCATAGCTTTATTGAATCATCTGGCAGATGGAGGGTTAAAGGTATCTCCAGCCAAATTGCAATTTTGCAAGAAAGAGGTTCATTATCTTGGACACAATATTGAAAAAGGTCTGAGAAAAGTGACTACTGACAGGATCAGAATAATCAGAGAAATGAAAGCTCCAAAAACCCAGAGAGAAGTGAGAATGTTCCTGGGTATGGTGGGTTATTGTCGTCAGTGGATAATTAATTTTTCTCTGATAGCAAAGCCACTGATTAAGCTGACAAAAAGTGAAATGACAGATCCATTAGATCTGGATGCAGAACAATTGGCAGCATTTGAAGAGCTCAAAAGTAAAATGTGTGAGGCTCCAGCTTTGGGTATGCCTGACTATGAGAAAGAATTCGAGCTGTACTGCAGTGAGAGAAATGGATGTGCACTTTCAGTGTTAATCCAGAAACATGGACAATTGAGAAGGCCTATTGCGTACTTCTCATCAACACTTGACCCTGTAGCTGTGGGTTTACCAGGTTGTCTGAAATCTGTGGCTGCAACATGCAGGAGCCTGGAACAGAGTGAGGGAATCATAATGGGATATCCTGTAAGGGTATTCGTACCTCACAATGTGGCAATTCTTTTGACAAGAAGTAGAACTCAGTACATGTCACATAGTCGATTGACTAAGTACGAAAAAGTGATTCTGGGTGCATCAAATGTGACTCTTGAGAGATGTGTGAATGTGAATCCAGCGACACTCTTGCCGGATATTGAAAATGTGCGTATAAAGATGGAAGATGATCATGATTGTTTGGATGTGCTTGAGTACTGTACGAAACCGAGACCAGACATAAGGGATATTCCCTTACCTGAAAATGACCATGTGTTGTTTGTGGATGGATCATGCTTGAGGAATGATGATGGTGTGCTATGTGCAGCATATGCGGTATGCAAAGTTTCAGAGGTCATGGAAGCATCACCATTGAAAGGAGTGAAATCTGCGCAAGTTGCTGAATTAATAGCATTGACAAAAGCTTGTGAGATTGGGAAAGATTTGAGGACGACTGTGTTGACTGATAGTCAGTATGGATTTGGAGTGGTGCATGATTTTGGCCAACTTTGGCTACAAAGAGGTTTCTTGACATCGAGTGGAACTCCAATAAAGAATGCTGAAATGATTGGTAAATTGCTTGAGGCAATACAGCTGCCTAAGGAGTTAGCAGTTGTAAAGTGTGCTGCCCATGGTCAGGGGGAGGATTTTATAACGATTGGAAACAGGTACGCCAATGATGTTGCGCAGTACTGTGCCAAGACAAATCAGTCCATTAACAGGGACAGAGAAAGGGAAATGTCTTTTCTTTCTGTGATGTTTACTAATGTCCTAGAGACCTGGGATGAAGTGAAACAGTTACAAGATGAGGCAGGAGATGAAGAGAAACAAGATTGGATTAAGGCAGGATGTGCTCCAAGAGAAACAGACCATGTTTGGGTCTACAGAGATGGCAGACCAGTGATGCCTAACTCTATCTTGTCGTCAATGGCAAGGATGTATCATGGCCAGGGACATTTGGGGAGAGACGCGATGGTTAGGTCGTTTAAACAGACCTGGTACAATGCAAAGTTCAGGACAATTGCAGAGAGCATCTGTCAGAGGTGTTTAGTTTGTCAGCAATTTAACACTGGAAAAAAGACAGTGGTGAGTCTGGGAACAATAGGCAGAGAAGGAGGTCCTTTTACAAGAATGCAGATTGATTTCATTGAAATGCCCCAAGTGAATAGACTGAGGTATGTTCTAGTGGTAGTCTGTTTGTTTTCAAGGTGGGTGGAAGCTTACCCGACTAGAAGAAATGATGGATTAACAGTGGCAAAGTTACTGTTGAGGGAGTTGATTCCTAGGTACGGGTTTCCAGTTACAGTTGAGTCTGATAGAGGTAGACACTTTCAGAATGAGCTCATGGGTTTGATTTGTGAAGCATTGAAAATACAGCAGAAGCTACATTGTGCATACCGACCAGAGGCTTCTGGTGTGGTTGAGCAGATTAATGGCACAATCAAGAATAGGATTGGAAAGATGTGCTTAGCCACTGGCATGAAATGGCCAGATGTTTTGCCTTTAGTTCTGATGACAATGAGATCTACTCCAGATAGAACTACTGGTTTGAGTCCGCACGAGATAATCATGGGACGTGCTATGCGCCATGCATTCGTGCCTGTCAATAAGTTGGTGACAATAACTGATGACATGATTTTGGATTACTGTAAAGGCCTGGCTGACGCAGTTCATTCTGTGTTTCACCAGGTTGGAGAAGAAGCTACCACACTTGAGAAGAAGCAAGCCCATGATCTGAGTCCAGGAGACTGGGTGAGGATTAAGGTGCACAGAAGAAGAAATTGCTTGATTCCAAGGTGGGGAAGGCCGAGACAAGTCATTCTGACTACGACGACTGCAGTAAAGTGTGCTGGAGTAAAGCACTGGGTACATGCAAGTCATACTCTGAGAGTTCCAAATCCAAAAGAAGGGACTGCTAAAGAGTATTTTGAAGAGTCAGATTCCAGTGATGATGAAGATACTGATGATACGGAATCAGTGAGAAAAGAAGCAGAGAGAGCTTCAAGAGAATCACTGCGAGTATCAGAGAGAAGATCAAATTCTGTAAGAGAGCCTGAAGTTTCAAACAGCAGTGAAGGGAAAAGAAAAGAAAAAAGAAATCACACAGAGACTACTCTTGAATCAGAAGAGGAGGAGATTGAAGAACCACTTGAGATTATACTTGAAGAAGAAGGGTCAGAAGAAGATAGAGAGGGACAGATTGCGGAAGACCCCCGAGGAGGTGTAGGGAACATTCTTGAGGAGCTAGGTGAAGGGACAAGTAGACAGCAAGAAGATTGCGTGTCGGAGACCCGAGGAGGGACAGGAGTAGGGAAGTCTCAAACAGTGGTGGAAAAATCTGTGGAGAAGAAGAAAACTGCTGGGAAACGGAGACAAGAGGCACTTGAAACAGATGATGAGGATGAACAAACAGAGGGTCGAGTTCTGAGAAAGAGAACTTGGATTGGAGAAAGGAGTAATAAAGAAATAAAGCCGAAAAAGGTGTTAAGAGAAGATCGTTGGCCTAACAACAGAGTTAAGAGGCTGAGATACAGAGTAATAAGAGCAAATTCATCGAAAGCTGAACAAGTGAATGAAGTTTCGAGTCAAAGTTCAAAAGCTGAAGGAGAAGAATCAAAGGAGTCAAACGAACCAGTGGAAATAAAAAGAGTAAGAAGACCCAACCAAAAGTACAGATCACTGGAATGGTCTTATGTGGCACTGTCTGAAGGAGGAGAAAAAGAAACAGTGACTCGAGATAATCCGGAAGTGGTCTTGAGAGAAGTGGTTGAGGAAGATACTGGTGAAATTCTGAAAGTACTCTTGACTGACATTGGAGAAGAGTCGAGTACTGAGGATCTTGATGTTGGAGATCTGATACAATTTGATGTTGAAGAAATTGAAGTAAAGAATGACAAATATCCAAACTGAGTGAAAGAAGGATTCACTTGGATCAAGTGAATGAAGAGATTATTTGGATAAACTGAAAGCTGAAGAATTGCTGAAGAATTGAAGAAGTTCAAACAGTAGTGGAGTAGTACAAGCTAAACTAAAATGACTAACATAGAGGATAATAGAGATAGATGTGCCTTCTTTAAAAGGTGGTGTAGAATGTGCTGCTGTTGTACTGGATTATTAATGCTTCTATGGGGTGTTTTAGTTTTATTAATTACTTTTAGAGTAGAATTTGGAATGAATATAGAGAATGTGACAAATGTAGAGAAGGATTCACAAAAAGTAGTTCCAATTAGAAGTAGTAGTTACATACACAAAGATAGGTCAATTAATAATTTTTCTAGTAATGTTTTTTCGAAACTGTTATATGAATATGTGAAGACAATGGAAGTAAGGGATTGCTACGTCTGTATGCAATTACCTGCATCCGTCTCAGAGGGTGTTACTTATCACCATTTACCAGCTACATATGGTATTTCCTGTAGTATTTTAAGTAGTGTTTTTTATTTGTTAGGGAAGGTAGATTATAAGATGTCTAACAGAGATAGTATTTTTGGGCACTTGCCAATGAACAAAGAGCTGAATCCAGCTAAAGAAGCTAACACTTTTGGTGAGATTTTTATTGAAGAAAAAGGATTAACATTAGATTACATGTTTAAGAATAATTTAACTTGCAATTTGAAAGAAGAGGAGAGAGCTTTCCTGGATATGGTGGAAGAAAGGAGAGTGAACATGCATGAGAAAGGGGGAAAATATGAAGTGAGTGAGACAATTTGGGACATTGAGATGGGAAAAGAGTTGAGAAATGGGGCAAGTCCAACTTTAGCTCTAGATGCGCCACAGAAGGGTAAACTTTGCATTACTAGAAGGAAATCCCAATATGATACATATTTTGTCGGGACTAGTGAGTGCCATGATACATACTTCATTGCGACAGGTTGGGGTTTCAGAGGTGGAGAAGATACAATTTTTCCAGGAGTGTACTATGTTTGTGGGAACAAGGCTTATTACAAGTTGCCTGATCATTGGTATGGCACGTGTTATGTGGGCCTGGTTTTCCCTAAGATTTTTCATACAGATAAAATAAGAGATGTAGAAGATATTAATTTATTAACACGTTTTAAGAGAGAAACTTGGTCTGAAATTGTGGGTGATATTTTTGGGGTTTTGATTCCAGCAGTGGGAATTTCTTTAAATGCTTATGGAATTCGGAAACTGTCCACAGTGGTTGATCGCTTATCGACAAATACCGCAGGAGGGTTTCTTTTGGTGAATACGGAATTAAGTGCCGTACGTGCCATGTCTATGCAAAATCGACTTGCCCTTGATATTCTATTGGCCAAGGAGGGTGGAGTTTGTGGAATATTGAAAGTTCAACATTGTTGCACTTACATTCCTGACGAAAGTAAAGACTTAAAGGTCTATATCAGAAATATTACTGATTTGCATGAAGAATTAGTACCACTTGAAGCTGGGAGTTTGTGGACTAAAATAGCTAATAAAATGATAGCTGTTAAAGATTTTATTGCAAAAATAGGTAGTACAATTATAGGTAGAATATTGTTTCCTTTGTCTTGTATAATTGTGGCTTTATTAATAATAAGATTGGTGTGTGTGTGTTGTAAAAACAGGGGAGGGAAAAAGAAATTAAATAAGGAAAAGAAAAATAAGAAGTTGAAAAGAGAACCTCAAGAAATTGAACTAGAAGAATTGAGGGAGAGTGTTTATTTAGAGACAAAGAGAGATGATGAAAGAGTGACTGGTGTTTAATGTTGTGTAAGGGGAAAAGACATTTCTGATTTCTCCTAAAATGGGACTAAATTTTCACTAATTTTTTTTTTGGGGTTTATTTGGTGATAAAATCACCAAAGGGGGGATTGCTGGAGCAGAGTTTTCATTTAGAAAATTCAGGGGCTTTTGAAGCTCTAGTATGTCTATGCGTTTTATTAATTATTAATAAATAACAAATTAATTATTTGTCTTGTGCAAGTGTGTTTTTATTAATCAATCCGTTTGTCTTAACATAAGAGAAAGATACACGAGGGTTAGCATGTGTGTGCTGTTTTTGTTTTCTAAAAAATAATGTGCAAGTTTTCATGTTTAAACGTTGCTGTGTGCTGTTTATTTTGAGCACAAAACGCTGTTCGAATTAATGCTTTTTTATGTCGCAAAAGCTAGATAAATGCATACACATAAGGGTATTAGTGGGGTTAACACTGTTTAATCATTATGCTGTAGTAACGTTTATTTTGTCTCTTTAATTAAAGATGGTCTATTGTGGCCTATGGAGGCTGTATTAAGATGGCTGAATTTTGAAGCCTGGCCTCGAGTGAATATGTGAAAGACGTGACGAGGGAGACCCCTGCTGGAAATGGTCTTGAAGTTGACTGACCATGGTCCTTCTATAAAACTTTCCATGAGGACAGCAGCAGTTTTTGGGAGTTTTCCAAGAGAAGTGAAAGTGTCCTTGGCAATCTCGAAAGACAAAGGAGCCTTAGAGGGAAACCCTGAACTGTGGCTCGATGGCCGAGGAGAAGCCGGATTAAATGTGATACATGTTTTATTTTCTTGGTTCCTGTTCCGTAGTCTTCGCTATGTGTATTTTTCCTGAGCGGAGGTTCACAAATGTTGCAATGTTGCATCCTTTCCTTCTCGCTCTGCTCAGTGATTCAGTGTATTTTGCAAACTTAATGTGTGTTTCCATTGTAATTTTTACTATAAAAACTGTTAGCTTAGAGAGGGTTCTTGCCACCCTTTTGCCACTTGCCATTTTACCTTTGCTGCGTGAGGTTGCGTTGCTGAGGATCGATGCTGAGGACTTCGTCTTGAAAGACTTTACCGAGAGACTTGTCCTGACCCGTTCTGACACTTAGTTAGAATAGGTAACTATGAGAAATGATTTATTCTGATTGATTTTACTTTGACTAATTTTAGATAAAGCAATATAATTTTAAACATGGTGTTGAATTTTCTTTCTTGTCAATTATTGGGTTTATATTTTTGATCATTATTGTATATGTTGTGTAGATTATGTTATTGATTAGGACAGTCACTAAACCAGATCTGATCGACCTGATATTGATGCAGGGTGTTTAGGTGTTTTTCTTTCCACAGGTTTATTGCTGGTAGAGTATTTGAGCGTATGTTAGTGAAATGGGCCCTAGCGTATGATGAATGTATGTGCGTGCAACTGTGTGATTACTCTATCCGTGGTAGTGGGCATATTTTAGATACCCTGATCTCTATCACTAGGTAAGCATACACCCGCTCTGGCAGGTGTTAATCAAATTAGCTATACAACATCCTGATCATCTAACTTACACCTCCCCCCCTTTTTTAGACCCCCAAGTCAAGTTGAGGACTCCGTCAGGTTGCCCCTCCTTCCTTGTTGTCCTGAAGAAGACCCGCATGGTCAAGGCTTCAAATTACCGCAGTACCCTAAGACGGGTCGAAACGTCGACACCCCCTTACGAATGAGCCTGGTACACGTCCCTTACCCAACGTGCCAAAATATGAATTGGATTCTGTATTGAAAATTGTGACCTTATTTATTCATACGTGACCAGGACACCTTGTACGGTGAATTGTAAACGGTTTAATTTGTTTCTTATCTTAATTCTTCTATTGCTCTCTGAGAAATTTCTCTTCACACACTCACTTCTCAGCACCCTTACTCTATGCACGTTCCCTCTGGAGCAACCATGCGCCGAACTTTTATACGAATTGTTGTAAATAAATAAATATCGCTTAATCAAATGGAGGATGTTGTATCGCTTCAAATTTAGTTTCTTGAGCTATGATAAATGAAATTCAGCTCCAAATGTAATGAGTTGACACATTACTGAATTGTGAAGTATTGAGTCAGGACCATTGTTTGTTGTACTAATTCGATTCCCAGGTCCCTGCCTTTTGGGAAAACCCCATTTTTTGCAATGGCTACTCTATGTGTTAAGCCACACTAGTTACACTGCCGAAACTGGATAGAGACCACACACAATCTGGCTCCTACCGGCCGTTGGCCTTATTGAACATAGAATACAAAGTCATGGCTAGCACACTGGCAAGACGACTAGCACCGTTAATACCTTGCCTTATACATGACGATCAAACGGATTTGTCCCAAATCGCTCTACAATTCTTAACTTACCCTGACTGTTCCGAGTTATGCACTATGCCCCGTGGATCTGGTCCAACTCTGGCTGTATGGTGTTCGACCTGGAGAAGGCATTCAACACTGTTGAATGACCCTTTATCTTCAACGTTCTGATCAGAAATTGACTGGGCTCCAACTTTATCAATCTGGTAAGGCTAATTTAAGTTGGCCCGGTTGTGAGGGTCAAGACGGAACGCATGGTATCCCAACCTATAATGGTGAGAAGGGGCCCCAGACAAGGTTACTACTTCTCTCCCCTTCTCTTTTTATTGGCCATAGAGCTGTTAGCATTGGCAATGCGGGCATCTGCAGCCCCCTGGGGAGTCCCTTTGGGTTACAAAACATATGTGTTCTCCTTGTATGCAGATGACCTACTCTTATATATAGGGATATGGGAATGGTGCCAGAGGCTATCACACATATATTTAATATATTTGCGCGCATATCAGGACTGCGAATTAACTGGGACAAGACTTGTCTGTTCCCATTTGATCCTACTACGCCAAACCCAGAGTTCACTATTAATGCGACCCCGATCACCTGGCAAGTAACCATGTTTAAATACCTGGGAATTAGAATATATCATGCTGATCAGGACCTATTAAATGGTAATCTAATTAGGGCGATTACTTCCGTATCTGCGCAGATGTCTTTTTTAAAAACTCTAGCCCTTTCGGTAGTGGGAACGGTGTCACTTATTAAAATGATGTTACTTCCTCAGCTCCTCTACTATTTCACAAATGTGCCGCTGTATTTATCGCCATCATTTTTTCGACCGATTGAACTCATGTTTCGGGAGCTCATCTGGAACACTTCCAGAAGTAGAGTGACGCTCACAAAATTGTATCTGCCATTGGATCGGGGAGGCCATGCAGTGCCTAACCCAGACCACTACTATCTGGCATTTCACCTTCAATGAGTGGCACGCTGGGTGGCGAGTTGGCATCTAAATGACACAGCAGGCACTGATATAGAATATACTGTACAGAAGATCTTAGCGCTGTTTTACCCATGCAACAAGACTAATACTCCTCACCCTTTATTGCTACAAGTTGCTTATAAGTGTTACCGATGCTCCTAAAATCTTACTAGAAACGTCAAACCTTATACACCAGCAATACCACTTCTGAGGATGTCGTGGGGTAGTAGATTAACCACACCGGTGGATCTCGCTGCCTGGCACACGGAGGGGCTACACACGCTGAATGACTTATATTTAGATTGCACACTCATACCATACGCGGATATTGCAGCAGAGACTGGAATATCCCTAGGACACTTTCTCATGCATGCCTCATGGTTGAGCTTACTACAGCGTAGCTGTGGGGATATGATGCAGGAACTACTAATAAACTTAGTGCTCCAATATATACATGTCATGGGCAACGGTAAGCATCTCACTAGCTGGTTTTCAGACACATTCTGCATACACACAGCAATAGACCTTGCCCAGCTGCGTGCGAAGTGGGAACATAACATAGGCCGTCAATGTACAGATGCAGAGTGGAAGGTAATTCTGGAAAGTCCTACCTTGGTCTCTCGCAATGCTACATTTAAATTAATCCAGTAATACATAGTGCATCGTGCATATCTAACTCTGGAGAAAATTAACCGCTATTTTAATACAAATGATGCGCAATGTCCCAGATGCTCTTGTCCTGCTGCAGACATTGTCCAAATGCTGTGGGCTTGTGTCGGCCTAAGGCAGTATTGGGAGGGCGTAACACAACACCTATCTGAATGCACGGACAGATACCATGCGAACACATGGGAAACATGTATACTAGGATTGTTCCCACGAGGCAAGCAACACAGAGCAACTAGCCGTTTCTTAGACCTGGGGCTGGTAGTAGCTAAGAGACTCCTAACGAAAAGATGAAAATCCAAATACCCGCCGCAGCTCATAGCCTGGACCTGCTTTGTCCTTATTTGGGCAAGGGCAGAGGCAGTGTCTCTCCGGAGGGAAGACACCTTGGGGCTGCGCAAATTACCCATTACAGATAATTGGAACTCTATTATGGTGACTCTGCAAATGTGCATATCTCCTGACCCGGTAGAGGAGCACTCTCAGACAGAAAGTTAGGAGATTAGCTGAGAGGATAGGGCAAAGGCCGAACCGGGTGCACTAACACAAAGATGCACTGCTTAGTGGGGGTGCAAATATATATGTATGTGTAATCACACTTAATGACAAAGTCATGATGTTGGTGATGATGATTTTATTGTAATCTCGAAAACGGAGGTGATTGTTTTATGGGTGGGGGTGGTGGCGCTACACATGGGGTTGCCCGAAGGTTGAGCATGTTCTTCATGTTGGTGTGTTATAATTTGAGTATTTTTTCATAATAATTCTGATACTGGTAGAAACAACATTTGTAAATGTTTATACTATGTACATTCCACATTGAGGGGTATAAGCATGGGGCTTGGTTCAACACTCTTAGAGTACGCATCTGTATAATTGGTCTTATTGTGACAATCGTAGTTGTGGTCCTTACAGAGATGATATCGATTTACGCAGATGGACTTTTACGTATGAACAGCTACAAATGCATAACTGTGGGTAATGTCAGAGCTGTGTGGAACTGCTATGGAAGCCCCTGGAGTGATATGGAGAACCATGTAACACTTATATACGTGATATGCAAGTGTATTGTATCCTTGTTTCTCTTTATTGTCAAAATTAATAAACAGATTAAACAAAAAATGAGTGGGATAGGCTAGGTTTCATTAAAGCAGCTCATACAGAGTTAGTGTCTGCTCATGATGGCATAGGTGCCACTGTATGTACCAGTGCTACATCAACAATATTAGTTGTCATACTTACCAAAACGCACTAACAAAATGAGCAGCAAAGCAATATTTTCAGCACATAAAACAATCTACTGTTTCAAGATCAGCGCAGACTCCCCTTAGCTATTGCGGATTGCCCTTTCAGGCTATATAATGGTTGCAGACGATTCATGGTCCATGGTTCCTCTCAGTCAGGCCACAAACAAATGCCAATGCTCGAGCAGGCATAAAAGCTGTGCAATGCGAAGTAGCTTTAAGAGCAGTTTTACCTTTCATTCAGACCGTGGCACTGTGTTCATTGCTAAGGCATTTATGGATGCTATGTATGCTCTTGGAGTACAACTGCTATGTTCGCACCCTTTCTACCTAGAAAGTAACCGGGTTATGCTTAAACAAGCTATGACCACTAAGGTATTAAGTACAGGACTGAGCTGACTAAATAATATGTATGGAGTCCAGAAAGCATTAAATAACCTGCCTAGAAGAGCATTAGGTGGTCGCACTATATATGAAACACTCTTTGGAGTATCAGTGCACGTGCATGACTTTGATGTCCCTGGACATATGGCAGAGTTTAAATTGTCTGACCCCAAGATTCATTTGAATCTGTAAAAAAATGTTCAAGAAATCAGTTCTAAATTATCTAGATTGAAGCTTTATGACTCAGCCATTGGCGAAGATATGATTCCTAATGCTGGTGACTCCCCAAAGCGGGTTGAAGAAAATGTCCCTGATAAGCAAGCTTTTAGGCCATCTTACATCCATTCCAGTGCTTGAGGTAGAAGGCACACGGACAATGCTTTTACCACCACTATCTGGTTCAAAGAAAAACAGGTAGGTCTCAATCGATCACATCAAAGGCATAATGTGACCAACTATGTTCAGCAGACCGCCATTGACTCCAAGGTGCCGACGGAATAGATCCTCTCCCTACTCCGTCAGATCGATGCCTAGAAGAGTACATCTTTGCTGAACTACTTACCCCCATTTTGGGGATAGAGGAACCTGATGTGTCTCCAGCTTTCTCTCCAGCATCACAGTCAGCTAGTTAAGGAAAAGGTACCCTATCAATTTATGAGTCAGAGAGAATTAATGCAAATACTCTATGTTTTAAAGAGTCTTTTGAACATGTTATTATTCCTGGTCATTTTTCAGATTCATGGGACATATACACTTTTGAACAGCTAGTTGTTGATTTGTCCTCCACTCTATATTAGACAATGAGGATGCATATTTGAAAGTTGAAAACTATCAAGAACCATTTTGTTTCCACCATTATGGTCATCATTACATACATAGAACTAGAGGACCCCAATAAACGTATAACTATACACAGTAAGAGCATTGTCGGGCTCTGCCCATAAATACCCTATTTCAACAGTGATGATAGGTCAGACCCCTCTGCTTTTTATTATTCCCAGAGACCTGAGAAACTCCAGAAACATTGATCGGCCATCATAGTTTTATATATTCTGCACAGTTTAGTGAATCACTTTCTTTCCAAGTTATCAATATTGAAATGAAAATATAAATATGAAAAATATTTGGGGTACCATAGTTTGGCAAATGAAAGGTACAGAGGCTTTATTTACGGCATGCTTGCTAAATAGAGAAATTATGATTAGAATAAAAACATCCAGCAGACTACTTGCCTAGGAATTGCTTTCATTAGAAATGTAAAACCACCATCTATTCCAAATGTTAATTCAACACAATTTCCATTTTGGGATTGAGAAGATAACATTACAGAAAACAAGCTGAATTAACTGATTCAGAATAGTACCTACAACTTGACTGAATTAGATTCCAATGGAATTGCCATATGGCAATACTTAGGGGCCCATTAGGAGGTAGGGCGGATTGCCACCACCCGCATGGCGGTGGCGATCCCCCCCTACATCCTTCCCCACCTGCCACCCATTTCCCCCCGCCATATTAGTATGGCGGGGGGAACCGCGGTGGATGGGAAGACTGTCCGCCGCTTTTTCGCCCGGTCGACGAGTCGACCAGGCGGAAAAGGGTTTAATATGGTGGCGGTGTCTACTAGACACCGCCATCCATATCAGGATGCAGGCGGGGGCCAGCCTTTCCGTGGCGGCGTTGCGGGCCCCCAGGATGTTGAGAGGGTGGGAGGGCACATAGGTACCCCCCTGCATGTGTATGCACATCATGGCAGGCACCGCGCGGTGCCTGCCACGTTGTGCATGCAAATGCTCAACATGCAATTCTGACATTGCGGAGGGTGCTACTGAAAGCACCGCCCACCGCAATGTCAGGAATGCGGGATGCGCCCGCCAGTATGGCGGGGGCATCCTAATGCCCAATGCGGGACCGCCGCATGCATAGCGGGTGGTCCCATTTCCCGGGCCTATGGCGGACGGACTATACTAATGAGTCCATTAATTTGTAAAGCAATAAGCGCTGGGGCTCAAAGTTTTATCTCAGAATCTCGTTACCAGTGCTGCCGAATGCGGGGTTAACATTTGATTCATCTACCAACAGACACTTCCTGCCCCTTTATCTCACTTTTTCAAGTTCATTTCCCTCCTACTTTTTTCCCTTTATCTCTATTTTCTAGTTGTTGACTTGTTGCACCTTTATCCGTTTGTTTCTTTTCAGCTCATTCAGGTCCAGTCGCTAAAAAGGAGAGCTGCTGGCCACCACCTGCAAGCAGCAGCTCAAATTCAGTACTGGAAATGTGTGTCCTGATGATCCTGTGGGCCTAGACTTTGGCTTTCCATGCCTCGCTTCATTTTTAAAAGTAATCAGTCCTCGATATAGCTGTAGTCTGCAATTATGAAATGAAAACACACACATATTTGTTATCGGAGCGAAGTTGACATTAATTAGTTACTAGACGCCAGGCACACAGGCAAGCGTAAAGTCCGCACTTTCATTTGCTTTCCACGTGAACAGTTCCTTCACTTCTAAGAATGCCCTGGGCCTGCTGTTTCCAAGCTTGTCTCGCCCCAGCTGAGCCATGAATAGGTCCCCAGCTATAATTATCAAATGAGAGGAAAGTGAAAACAGCTCGGAAGATGATTTGGAAAAAATACAGCTACCTTAGCACCTCTCTTACCAGCATAGGGTGTTGGAGCAATTTACATCACACTCACAAACACAGACAATTAATCATACGTGTGTAAATCAGTGTATAGAAAATGATACATAAGACAAAGGGGACTGAAATGTGTAGGATTCACATGTCATTCATACTGGTAGGCATTTTTTAAGAGTGCTTGGATTGGGGAAGTGTAAACTCAGAATTCGAAATGTAAGACAGTGGTTAGGGTTGACTTTATTAATAACAATTTATTTCTACCCTAACAAACCCTTTTTAGTAAATTAGGACAGGCAAAGACTGGGGAAAACATAGCTTTATAACCTGTACCATATTGTCTGCATGCAGCGCTTTGATGGCAGCTACAGAAAAGACTACAACGCATCCAGAACGCCTCCGCCCGACTCATCCTGAACATCCCTCGACGCAGCCACATCTCCGGCCACCTGAGGAACCTGCACTGGCTCCCCGTCAACAAGAGGATCACGTTAAGGCTCCTCACCCACGCACACAAGTCTCTCCACAACCTGGGCCCCAAGTACCTCAACGACCGCCTGACCTTCCACACGCCCACCCGCCAGCTACGGTCCGCTAGCCTCGCCCTCGCCGCCGTACCACGCATCCGAAGAACCACCACCGGAGGCAGATCCTTCTCCTACCTGGCGGCCAAGACATGGAACTCCCTCCCCATCCACCTTCGGCTGACCCAGGACCACCTCGCATTCAGGAGACAACTCAAGACCTGGCTGTTCGAGCAGTAGCGGCCCCCTTCCCCCAGGCGCCTTGAGACCCTTCCGGGTGAGTAGCGCGCTATACAAGTGTTATGGTCGATTGATTGATTGATTGAGTTCATGAATCACTGTGCTAGATTATTGTTGTAACTTATGAACTGCACAGTAACAAAAGGATCTCAGTGACAAAAGCAGCATCGTACTGAGCATTGCACATGAAATACTTTCTGTAATCAGCATAGTACATGTTCATTGCAGCAGGCATTTTAACCCTCTGCGCTACCTTAGTTGAGTCAAAACTGTCACTAGACAAAACTCCGATCTCACTTCAGCAGGTACATTAATGACCAGAGATATCTTGAAACATTTGTTTTTGCCTAAAAACTGTTGGATATGCAAGGAACTCTGCAGTGCTTTTAACTGCTGCACTGCTCCAAAAGCGGTCCCCCACCCTTCCAGCATCCCGGTATGGCTTGTCCGGCCTTGATGTAGATGTGGTGTTCGTTTCTGCAGCATGAACCTCTTTTACTAAGGTAATTCTTCACATTGAGGGAATGTGATGGAACCACACTTGTAACACAAATATAACCTCAGAAACACTTATGCAGAATTTAAACATTACCCGAAAAGGAAGATCTAAAGGGTGGTTGCCAGCTTAGCTTCCATCCGGACATCATTGCGACTAGTGCCACCCTCTTAGGTGAAGAAAGAGAGTTGACCAACACCCAGAATATTTACCTGAATACGCGCTCTCTGGCAAAGCACTTAGAGGAAATCTTTAATCTCCTGGAGTCTGAATTGCCAGATTTGTTGCTATTAACGGAGACCTGGCTCACCGAGGAGTCATCCCCTGATACACTGTCTGCAGTCCCTAGCGAGTACTATATATTGGCAGTTAACAGAGAAACATAGAAGAAAGGTGAGGGGGGCATTGCAGCTATAATTAAAAAATCCCTCCGGTTTACTAAGCTGTCCTCACTTGATCTATCAGCAGTGGAAACGTTAGTGATCCATTTGAAATCCTTGACTGAGGCCCTTGTGTGCGTCCTGGTATATAGGCTCCCTTATTACATGCAGGAGTTTGCTCAGGCCTTTGCTTAGGCCTTAGCCCCTCTAGTGGTAGACCATGCTAAGGTTCTCTTGATTGGGGACCTAAACTACTAGGCTAATGATGAAAAAGGGGAGCTTCAAGCCTCTGCCCTTACAGACACCTTAAGTGATATTAATTTGGAACAATTAGTGAATCTCCCGACCCACAATAAAGGCCATATACTGGATCAAATTTGGACTTCAAAATTCCCAGTGCGGAACTTGAGTATAGTCCCGTGCGATGGTCAGACCATCATCTGATCACCTTCTTCTCTGTGTTAGGCCTAAGGAGATACGATCTCTGAGCTGTCCTGCGACTGCTTCGAGAAAATGGGCCCGGGTCAATCTCACGGACTTCGGTGGGGACCTGGGGAAATCCTTGCCGGTTCCTGTGGAGGACATTGATGGCCATGAGCAAAATATATCTAATTGGCTGAAGTGGGCTAGTGACACCCACGCCCACAGTCACAGATCCAGAAAAGTAAGAAGCCATGAGGCCAATAAATGGTTCTCGGAAGACCTGAAAATGGCGAAGCTCAACCTCCGGCGCGCAGAAAGGGAATGGCAGTCGGAATACTCTCCAGATCTTAGAACCATATATCTCCAACAGCTCAAAGTATATAGGTCACTCATAAGGCATACCAAAGTAAGCTACTTTACGAGTAAAATCTTGAAGGCCTCTAGTAAATCCAAGGAGATATTTAGGATCGTTAATGAACTATCAAAATCAACAAAAGAGTATGCCTTGCAAACTAAAAAATGTAGAGCATGACAGGAAGATCCGAATTGGATCTTAAAAAAGCCCTCACTCACCAACCTGGTTGGTGACATGCTTCATCATAGGGCCCCACCGGGAGAGGCCGACTGCCACCCCGGTGTGCTGTGACGCCAGAATTACTGCGGAGCTGGTTTTTCGTGTGTGGTGAAGAAGTGAATCTTAAAAGTATCACGATTGTGTCAAAAATAAATTTAATAATAGCCAATCGGACACATTAAAAACAAGTGGAGGACGGGATGCTGAGTAGATTGTTCAGCAGAGTCCATTATAAGAAGTGGTCAACATGTTTCTGCCTATGTGTTTGTGATTTAAACAGGCTTTCTTCAGGACCAAGGAAGGTGTTGACCCCGGCGGTATGGGCGCGCTAAGGCCCACCCTGACCAGAGGGGCTAAGTGTGAAAAAGATATAAAAAGAAGATAAAAAACGTGTAAAATACTATGTACACGTATCGTCTGGTATCCCTCTTGTGTGGGAGGAACCGAGTTTATTCTGTTTTGGACAAGACAAACAAAGACACAAATAGAGAGGAGAAAAATATAATTGTTAACCATGATCCAGTCCGTAACATTGCAGATGAAAAACGAATGTTAATGCTCAACGCAGTGCACATAAGCAGTAATACTTAACAATACGTGCTGCTTATGAAGAATAAAGTGCACTATAGATGATCAACAAATATCGATTCCGTGTTGGAAAAGAATCCAAAGGATATGCCCATCGTGAGGTTTATCGATAAGCAGAAACTTATGTGAGAGTAACTAAGCGTAAAGCTCCAAAAATGTAGCATATTTGGGCACTTAATAACGGCAAAGTAACAAGAAAAGGAAAAAGTATATATATCTCACATAAGATGTAGTCACTAACTACATCATGAGCCTCGGGAGGGGGGTGGTAGCAACAAGTGGCACACCCTAAGATTCAAAGAGAAGAGGAGAAAAGAGCGCGATTAAGCAAGAGCCAGAACGCCGTATTACTTATCTGGTCGGGCGGGCGAGGAGAACTCACGCCTTCAGTGCTAGACACCCGCTTCGTGCCTGCAAAACCCTCTAGAACCGGACCCCGATGACGGGGCACCTAGAGGAGCGGATTCTATTTGAAGCTGAATTCTATGGCAGTCCACGGAGGCTCCGATTATGCTTCTCTTTGCTTTACTGCAAAACACAGCAGCCAATAAAAACAACTTTAAACTCCAGCATACCCCGGAAGTACAACCCCCTCCATAGTATGCCCCAATCACTGTCAGTACTTTAGTATATAAAGTCCGAATCAAGACATCACTTCCTCTTTCTTTGCTGCTGCAGCAGCAGATAAGTGCTTTTCCTTACATTTCTTGTTGTGGTAGAATTGTGGGGAAGTTTCTTGTGGTACAGATGTTATTGCTGGTTTAGCCATTTATTCAGGCTTGTTGTATTGCTCTACGAGGTTACGGCGCTGCCGGTGTCAACATTTTTGAAGTGTTTGTGTTCGCGTCTCCGGCTCCCTCTGGGGCCGTCGCGTGAGGCAGCGCGCGCGCGTCGTTGGCTGTTACGGGCGGTAGGGGGCGGTGGAGAAGGAGGAGGCAGACACGACACGCTCGTGCCCAGAGAGCGGTCCCGTCGTTGCCCCGGACACTGTGTCTGTGCGCGAGAACCCGTTTTTCGTCTATTACGAGTTAACGGCTCCTCGCGCACAGAGTGAAAGACTGCACACATCTCTGGCCTCATTTCTGAACGCCGACCGGAGCGTTTTACCGCCATAGAGCTTTGCTCTAGGGGAGTTAAATAGGGGTTTCTCCTTCCACCTTGATAATTTCAGAACCTGTAGGTTTTCAGTTCTTTGGTGTAAGATTTTAGGGACAGGTTTCTGACTAACCCCTGGGCTGCTCCCCCCCTTGAATCTCCTCCAGTCCTCTCAGCTTGAAGCTATGGCGTACTACGCCGAAGAGGAAGATCAGTGGGTAGAGTGCGATGCTTATGAGGAATATGAGGAACCAGAACAATTGGAGGAGAATTTGGTTGAGGCCCTGGATACCCACGTTCAGGGTTCAGTTAATAAAGCTTTAATAAAAGCCCTAAAACCTTTTACTAAGCCTCTCCTCAAATATGGCAAGAGGAAGATGAAGACTCACCATAGTGACGCGGGGACTTCGCAGTCCTCTGCCAAGGTTTTGGCGCGCATGGCCAAAAACGTAATGAAAGACCATGGCTCCATGGCGGCTTATACCACGGATGACTCGTTTCCGTCTACTACAAATACTTCTGACTCGGAAGTTGAGTCGGTGAAGCCTAAAAAGAGATCAAAAAAGGCGACACATACTGCTTATAAGGCAGATGATAGTCAGGCTCCCAAAAATCTTTTATTTGACCCTCAGAGTCTTATATACCCTCGTTCCTCAGAGTGGGTTCCTTGTCCTGAGGTGGCCCATTATGTGGGGGTAAACCTACGACAGGGTTTTGGAAAAGAGGTGCGCGCCACCTTAAGGTCGGAATGCCCGAGACCCTCACTGAATGGAAAAGTGGCGGACACGGCAGAGTTGGACCCGAATATGGCTACTTTTATACGCAAATTCGCGAAGGACCCGAAGAAGGGTTTGGATAGAGCCTGGCGGGGGTGCCAGGATAAACTGTTGGATGTTTCGGGCCCCCTTACCAAGATATTGGACGCGGCGGTCAACGCCAATGTAGGAGAGTAGGGTCTGCTATCCTATGGTCACCCCAAATTTTTGCTTTTTGCTTCACTGGTTTTTGACATATTGAGGCTGTGGGCCTGCCAATCAGACCCCCAGCCTGCTGTTCTCTCTACTAAATTTACACTATGCACCCTAGGTGCACAACCAATTGGAAGTGGATCACCCTGTGAGCCCCTGTACCAGTGTACACTAGGTACCCAGGGCATTGGTGTATCTAAGGCCTACCAGGGGCTGAAGCATGTATTGTGCCACCCCTGGCCTGGCCTAACAAATTTGACACAACTGGCTGATCACTCAGCTGGGGTAAGTTGGTGTAACCACCTCTTACTTAGGTGTAGTATACCTATACCTAACCTTAAATGGGACACATGTTAACCTATAAGTCACTCCTATGGCAGGCCTTAACAATCCTGAAGGCAGAGTGCTTGGTTCCATGTAAGATGGTGCTCTGGCATGAGCTGAGCCTGTATGCAGTAGTCGGAACCACTTCCTTCTACTGTTTCCAGATATCGTCATACCATATACTCTTAAGTGCATTATGAACCTCGCGGTTAAATGCTATCTTTGGTTTGGCTTTATCAAAACATGTCGAGTAAGGTGTCATACGAATTGGAATACTAACCCCTCGCCAATTCTGGCGACGGGGTTAGCATTCCACCCTTCTAGAGGGACACGACATGTACAGTACCTGAAACCCGGGTAAAATCAGACATAGCCTCAGCTCCACAAAATGGATGCTGCCACCACAGACACAAGTCTGCCCTCCTGCTGCTGGGAGTCCTTCCAGCTTGGGAGGTGTGGACAAAGGGTTTCCTGCCAGGGGAGGTGTGTGCACCACCCCAGACAGGATTTTGTGTATTGGTCAGGTAGGGCTTGAAAGAAACCAGACATGCCTGAGGCTCACAAGGAGCCTCGGTGCATATGCCAGTTCAAACCGGTCCTGGGGCACACCAGCCCTGGACCTGGGGTGAGCTGGACGAAGGATTGGGGGTGTAACCACCCCCCTTCCTGGTCCCACCCTTAGGGAGGGACCTAGCAGGTAGTCCGGCCCCTAGAATCCGCTTAAAGGTAGGAGCTGTGTCCTAAGACTTCAGACATCCTGGAATCAACTTAACTACAAGAAGAAGACGGGAACTTCAACGCTCTGCCGCACAGAGGACTGAAGCCAATCTCCCCTGTGGTCAGGGAGTGACCACCTTGCTAACGCAAGCACCATCCAGCGAATCAATGTCTGCTTTGCTGCCGCCTCCCGCCGGAGCCCGAGCCCAGAGACTGACAAGACCTGGACCTCCAGACCTCTCACCACCCGATCCACAGTCCCTGAAAAGAAGGAACCCGTGGAGGCACCGAGACACGTGGAGCCAGCCATCTTGAAAAGACCACGACAAGCTGCAAGCGCAACAACCGAGGCTCCCTCCAAGTTGTGCTTTGGGTCCTGAGAAGCCCAACCCCCGAGCAGCATCTGCACCAAAGGTGAGCCCTCCAGCATCTCCACGATCTGCGTGGGGCCCCTCTGCATTTTGCCACTCGACGCGCCTAACCGGTTGCTGGCCCGTTGCCTAGTGGCCATCTTGGCGACGAACTTCAAGAACTACACTGCTGGTCTGGTTGCTCCAGACTGGCCCTTGCTCCCCTCCAAAGGAGCAGTCCCTCTGACCTTGCTGGTCAGAACCATCAGCTTATTTTGTTCTCCACAACAATTGCTTTTGCCAAGGCTTGTTTGCTTCGACCAAGTCGCCGACACCGCCGACAGCGAGAGCCTGCGTGGAACAGCTCGTGAACCGACTCCTGGATGTCGTCGACCTTCAGGGACCACGTGGCTGCAGAGACAAGCTGCACCTCTCCTCCTGTTTGCACCCGACATCGCCTGGTACCCACCTGGTGCCACGCTGGTCACTGGCTAGTGACTGTGAACACTGTCCCCTCTGCTTACAGATCTTCTACAACTCCGATCCACCCTTGGATCCACCGCATCCCTTCCGGACCGACCGCCTGCAGCATCTTTGTCTTCAGGCTCCATTGAACATATAGAAGAAACCCGACGCACGTCGAGACCTATGCACCCGCTTCCTGTGGGTGAGGTAAAGCTGGCACTCCGGTGCCCAAGTGTAGAGTATCATCTCTAGTGTCTGTGTTTCCAATCTTGAGTTCATAGTCCATCCGGAAGATCCTTTTTGCAGTAACTTTGTAACTTTTACGCACCCATTGAAAACCTATGGGAGCCCGCGTGTGACTATTTGCTCTGCACACGCAACCCGTGGATCTCCTGGTCACTAACTAAGGTTAGCTCCTTGTAGGCCCAGCGATTCTAGAGGCCCTAGGCCTTTTCTCTTTTCTGTTCGTGGTACTTATACCACTATTTTAGTATATGGTTCGAGTGGCCACCAGGGCCTATCCATATAAAGTGCAACTTCTGTGTATTCTAACGTATTCTTGTTTAACGATTTGTGCTCCTGTGCTCATAAAGAGTCTAGGGGATACTTTGAGAAATAAATACATATATATTTTCAATATATATCTGTGTGGTGTCCTTTCATTGGTATCAAGGGGGGTTACATTTGGTAAAACAGCCTGCTTAACACGTTTCACGAGTTTAGCCTCAAAGACTGCTTAGCCTACGCTACCACTAGGGCAGCTGGTCCGAAAAGTTTGACTTACAACCACACCATAAGGGTTGCTTGGCATGGTACAAGGTGGTCACTTTAACTAGTGAACATCACATACCAGGCCAACTTCTCACATTGGTGAGCAGCGGTTGGATTTGAGCTTGCTGTGTTTTACCTCTGTAATCTCTTTGTTACCAATTGAAAGATCATACAGGTACCTTTAGGTACATATAAAACAAGAATAGATATACTTAAGTTCTACTGAACTTAGTTGTTGTAGAGCAAAGGGAGTAGCACACCCTGACTACAACTACTAGATAGGTTTAGTAGGAAAACCCAAGTGTAGGTAGATTGCAACACATCCACCCACACTTAAGAGCAATGGCTGGGGCAGAGGGGTCCAATGTACCCATCTCTGTTGAGAGTGACCCCCAGAGGGCACCATCCATCTTTGCTACCCTAAATCAAAATGAGCTCAGGCAGTTGGCAAATATCAGGGGCCTTAAACAGCCCAAGAATCCTACTTCTGCTGAACTCAGAGAGCTTTTACAGGCTGATGAAGAACAGAAAGCTCTCAGGAAAGCCTCCCAGTTAGGCCCCTTAGGGACTGGAACAGGAGGCCCCCCTTCTGAAAATGCTACTGAGGTACCCCTTTCCAATAGTCACCCCTTAGATGAGATTCATACTACAGAGGATGAAAGTGAGAAGGGTACTGATACAGAAGGTAGTGAGGATGAAGGGAGAAATAGCCCAGTGCCAAGTATTATACGTGGCCCAGCTAACTTAAGGCTACTGGGGACTGACAATGGTATCACCCCATTGGATCTCCCTAGTGGACTTAACCAGGGGCTTGGGAGGCAAAGGAATCACTCAGGTGAATCTAATGCTTCTCATGCCTCTAGAGGCTCTCAAGGTCACTCCAGGAGAAGGATGACCACCCCTCAGAGGAGGGAACATGAGGCCAGAATGCAGGAAGCTCAGCTGAGAATCAGGAAACAGGAGCTAGAAGTAGCTCTGATGGAAGAGAAACTGAGTAAGGCTAGGCGACCTAAAGAGAGTGGGTCTATACCCACTGGTGGCAGCATTGTCCCTAAGGACAAAGATAGGGTCTTTGATAATAGGAACCTGTCTAAGGTTGTGCCCCCCTACAAAAGTGGGGATGACATCCACAAATGGATGACTGCTCTTGAGAGAGCCTGCAAAGTGCAGCAGGTTCCTGAAGACCAGTGGGCAGCAATCCTCTGGCTCTCCTTTGAAGGAAGAGGCAGAGACAGACTCCTCACTGTTAGGGAGGAGGATGTCAGAAACTACAGAGTCCTGAAGAGTGTCCTAGTTGATGGGTTAGGCTTAACCACTGAACAGTACAGGTTAATGTTCAGAGACACCCAGAAGACACAGACTCAGGACTGGTCTGAATACATTGAATGTGCCACTAAGGCTTTGGAGGGTTGGTTGCTGGGAAGTAAGGTATCTGATTATACAGGATTGTACAATTTGATGATGAGAGAACAGATTTTAAATAACTGTCAAAACCAGCAACTGCATCAACACTTGGTTGACTCTGATCTGACCTCTCCCCAAGAATTGGGAAAGAAGGCAGACAAATGGGTCAGAACCAGGGTTAAGCAAAAGAACCAGAACCAGGGCCAAGGGGGTGATCAGAAGAAAACAGACCGAAAGGGTGGAGATCAGAAATCTAAAGACCAGAAGTCTTCAACAGGGCCCCAAACTAGTACTAAAGAGGGTGGGTCCCAGCCTAAAGGGAAGAAGAAAGAAGGTCAAAAGAAACCCTGGTGCAATTCTTGCAAGAATACAACTCACTGGACTAGTGATTGTAAAAAGGGTGGAGCCCCCAACACTGTTGCCCCTAAGGCACCTGCTCCCAGTACTACTGTTAGCAGTGTTGGTCCCCAGACAAAGGGTGTAGTGAGAATCACTATGGGAACTGAAGGAGATTCTGACTTAGACAGAACCCTGACCCAGGCAGTCCTGATCTGTGATGGGGACATAGATTTGTCGCTGACTGTGAGCCCCAGTAACCTGGGCAAGTACAGACAGACTCCTTTAATTAATGAAAAAGTGGCTCAATCCTACAGGGACACATGTGCCAGTGTCACTATGGTGACACCAGGCTTTGTGGACCCTGGACAGTACATACCAGGTGAGAATTACCTGGTGACCAATGCCAGCAATGCCACTACTTCACATAGTGTGGCAGTTGTTAACTTCTCATGGGGAGGGGTAACTGGCCTCAAAAGGGTTGTGGTTAGTGCAGACCTCCCAGTAGAATGTTTGTTGGGCAATGACCTAGAGAGTTCTCTATGGTCTGAAGTGGAGTACAGGACATACGCAGAGATGTTAGGTATATCACCACATGTCCTTGCTGTGACCAGGTCACAGGCTAAAAAGTGCCTTACTGAACCTCAGGTCTTGGATCCTGGAACAATGGACCAAGCACCTACCAAGAAGAAGAACAGGAGGGTCAAGGCTGTGCCTTCCCCCCTGCCTCAGAGTGATGATCAACCTTCCCAGGAAGCTGATCTAGAGAACCCTGAAGGAACTGTCCCTGAAGAGCTTGAACCTGATCAGGTTGAGTTTCTGGGGACAGGGGGACATTCAAGGGCTGACTTGAGGCAGGCTCAGTTATCCTGTCCCTCTCTTGAACCCCTCAGACAGCTGGCTGCTGCTGAGGCTGCTGGGAATGCTCAAGGTACCCATAAAGTGTATTGGGATGAAGGGCTCCTTTATTCAGAGGCTAGAGACCCCAAGCCTGGTGCAACCAGGAGGTTGGTTATACCTCTGCAATTTAGGGGCTTCCTTCTTACCTTGGCCCATGATATTCCTTTAGCAGGACACTTAGGCCAGAACAAGACTTGGGACAGGCTTGTCCCTCACTTCCACTGGCCTCACATGAATGAAGATACCAAGGAGTTTTGTCGCTCCTGTGTGACCTGCCAAGCCAGTGGCAAATCAGGTGGCACAACAAAGGCCCCCCTAATACCACTACCTGTGGTGGGGGTCCCCTTTGAAAGAGTGGGAATAGATATAGTGGGTCCCATGGATCCTCCCACTGCATCTGGGCACAGATTTATACTGGTGGTAGTGGATCATGCCACCAGGTATCCAGAGGCAATTCCCCTTAGGACCACTACAGCACCTGTTGTGGCCAGGGCCCTGCTGGGAGTATTCTCCAGAGTGGGGTTTCCTAAGGAGGTGGTTTCTGACAGAGGTACCAACTTCATGTCAGGATACTTGACAGCTATGTGGAAGGAATGTGGTGTCAACTACAAGTTCACCACCCCTTATCACCCACAATGCAATGGGCTTGTTGAGAGATTCAACAAGACCCTAAAGGGTATGATCAAAGGATTACCTGAAAAGCTCAGGCGAAGATGGGACATCCTTCTACCCTGCCTTCTGTTTGCTTACAGAGAGGTCCCACAAAAGGGGGTTGGCTACAGCCCCTTTGAATTGTTGTTTGGGCACCCTGTAAGAGGCCCACTGTGTTTGGTGAAGGAAGGATGGGAGTTACCTCTCAAAAAGCCTAAGCAAGACATAGTGGACTATGTACTTGGTCTCCGCTCCAGGATGGCTGAGTATATGGAGAAGGCATCCAAAAACCTTGAGGCAAGCCAGGCCTTACAGAAAGCTTGGCATGACCAAAAGGCTGTCTTGGTTGAGTTTCAGCCAGGACAGAAGGTATGGGTGTTGGAGCCAGTGGCCCCAGCAGCACTCCAAGACAAATGGTCTGGACCCCATACAATCCTGGAAAAGAAGGGAGAGGTTACCTACTTGGTGGACCTAGGAACTCCCAGGAGTCCCCACAGGGTACTCCATGTTAACAGGTTAAAAGCATATGTTGACAGGGCAGACATGGGCTTGCTCATGGCTACAGATGAGGGACAGGAGGAAGAGAGTGACCCTCTCCCAGACCTGTTGTCTCAGAACCCTGAGGATGGTTCAGTTGAAGGAGTGACCCTTGGAGGCAACCTCACTGATCATCAGCAGACTGAATGTACAATCATTTCAACACATGTTTTCCTTGATACCTAGCCAAACTGACTGGTGTACCCATGTGGTGGACACTGGTAAGAGTCTGCCTGTAAAGAACAAGCTTTACAGACAACCTGACCACGTCAGGGACTGTATAAAGGCTGAGGTACACAAAATGCTGGAATTGGGTGTCATTGAACCCTCAGAGAGCCCCTGGGCTAGCCCAGTGGTTCTGGTCCCCAAACCTCACACCAAAGATGTCAAGAGAGAGATGAGGTTCTGTGTGGATTACAGAGGACTCAATGCTGTCACTAGGACAGATGCACATCCTATTCCAAGGGCAGATGAGCTCATAGATAAACTGGCTTCTGCTAAGTTTTTGAGCACATTTGACTTGACAGCTGGCTATTGGCAAATCAGATTAGCTGAGGAGTCTAAGGCCAAAACAGCATTCTCAACCCCAGGTGGGCACTACCAATTTGTGGTGATGCCCTTTGGTCTGAAGAATGCACCTGCCACCTTCCAAAGGTTGGTGAATCAAGTCCTTACTGGGTTGGATGACTTTTGTGCAGCATATCTTGATGACATTGCTGTCTTTAGCTCCACCTGGGAGGATCACCTGATCCACCTGAAGAAGGCTCTTGAGGCTCTGCAAAGGGCAGGCCTCACTATCAAGGCCACTAAGTGCCAGATAGGGCAGAGTAAGGTTGTGTATTTGGGCCACCTTGTAGGTGGAGGCCAAGTTCAACCACTGGAGAGTAAGATACAATCCATCAAGGACTGATCTCCTCCAACCACCCAGACTCAAGTTCGAGCTTTCTTGGGCTTGACTGGGTACTACAGGAAGTTTGTTAAGAACTATGGGTCCATTGTGACTCCTCTTAATGATCTGACAAGCAAGAAGATGCCCAAAAAGGTTCAGTGGACATTAAGCTGTCAAAAGGCATTTGATGACCTGAAGGAGGCCATGTGCTCTGCACCTATCCTGAAAAGTCCTGACTACTCCAAAGAGTTTATTGTCCAAACAGATGCTTCTGAGTTGGGTGTGGGAGCTGTGCTGTCACAACTTAATGTAGATGGTCAAGACCAACCCATTGCTTTTATTAGCAGAAGGTTGACCCCCAGAGAGAAGAATTGGTCAGCTATTGAGAGGGAGGCCTTTGATGTGGTGTGGGCCCTGAAGAAGCTGAGGCCATACTTGTTTGGCACTCACTTCAAGATTCAGACCGACCATAAGCCCCTCTTGTGGCTAAATCAGATGAAGGGTGAAAACCCCAAACTGCTTAGGTGGTCCATTTCCCTACAGGGGATGGACTTTACAGTGGAGCACCGGCCAGGTACTGACCATGGGAATGCAGATGGTCTCTCCAGGTACTTCCACTTAGGACATGAAGACGAGACTGGTCAAGGCTAGTTTAATGTCCCTGCGTGTGGGGGGGTGGGGTTGTGTAGGAGAGTAGGGTCTGCTATCCTATGGTCACCCCAAATTTTAGCTTTTTGCTTCACTGGTTTTTGACATATTGAGGCTGTGGGCCTGCCAATCAGACCCCCAGCCTGCTGTTCTCTCTACTAAATTTACACTATGCACCCTAGGTGCACAACCAATTGGAAGTGGATCACCCTGTGAGCCCCTGTACCAGTGTACACTAGGTACCCAGGGCATTGGTGTATCTAAGGCCTACCAGGGGCTGAAGCATGTATTGTGCCACCCCTGGCCTGGCCTAACAAATTTGACACAACTGGCTGATCACTCAGCTGGGGTAAGTTGGTGTAACCACCTCTTACTTAGGTGTAGTATACCTATACCTAACCTTAAATGGGACACATGTTAACCTATAAGTCACTCCTATGGCAGGCCTTAACAATCCTGAAGGCAGAGTGCTTGGTTCCATGTGAGATGGTGCTCTGGCATGAGCTGAGCCTGTCTGCAGTGGTCGGAACCACTTCCTTCTACTGTTTCCAGATATCGTCATACCATATACTCTTAAGTGCATTATGAACCTCGCGGTTAAATGCTATCTTTGGTTTGGCTTTATCAAAACATGTCGAGTAAGGTGTCATACGAATTGGAATACTAACCCCTCGCCAATTCTGGCGACGGGGTTAGCATTCCACCCTTCTAGAGGGACACGACATGTACAGTACCTGAAACCCGGGTAAAATCAGACATAGCCTCAGCTCCACAAAATGGATGCTGCCACCACAGACACAAGTCTGCCCTCCTGCTGCTGGGAGTCCTTCCAGCTTGGGAGGTGTGGACAAAGGGTTTCCTGCCAGGGGAGGTGCGTGCACCACCCCAGACAGGATTTTGTGTATTGGTCAGGTAGGGCTTGAAAGAAACCAGACATGCCTGAGGCTCACAAGGAGCCTCGGTGCATATGCCAGTTCAAACCGGTCCTGGGGCACACCAGCCCTGGACCTGGGGCGAGCTGGACGAAGGATTGGGGTTGTAACCACCCCCCTTCCTGGTCCCACCCTTAGGTAGGGACCTAGCAGGTAGTCCGGCCCCTAGAATCCGCTTAAAGGTAGGAGCTGTGTCCTAAGACTTCAGACATCCTGGAATCAACTTAACTACAAGAAGAAGACGTGAACTTCGACGCTCTGCCGCACAGAGGACTGAAGCCAATCTCCCCTGTGGTCAGGGAGTGACCACCTTGCTAACGCAAGCACCATCCAGCGAATCAATGTCTGCTTTGCCGCCACCTCCCGCCGGAGCCCGAGCCCAGAGACTGACAAGACCTGGACCTCCAGACCTCTCACCGCCCGATCCACAGTCCCTGAAAAGAAGGAACCCGTGGAGGCACCGAGACACGTGGAGCCAGCCATCTTGAAAAGACCACGACAAGCTGCAAGCGCGACAACCGAGGCTCCCTCCAAGTTGTGCTTTGGTTCCTGAGAAGCCCAACACCCGAGCAGCATCTGCACCAAAGGTGAGCCCTCCAGCATCTCCACGATCTGCGTGGGGCCCCTCTGCATTTTGCCACTCGACGCGCCTAACCGGTTGCTGGCCCGTTGGCTAGTGGCTATCTTGGCGACGAACTTCAAGAACTACACCGCTGGTCTGGTTGCTCCAGACTGGCCCTTGCTCCCCTCCAAAGGAGCAGTCCCTCTGACCTTGCTGGTGAGAACCATTAGCTTATTTTGTTCTCCACAACAATTGCTTTTGCCAAGGCTTGTTTGCTTCGACCAAGTGGCCGACACCGCCGACAGCGAGAGCCTGCGTGGGACAGCTCGTGAACCGACTCCTGGACGTCGTCGACCTTCAGGGACCACGTGGCTGCAGAGACAAGCTGCACCTCTCCTCCTGTTTGCACCCGACATCGCCTGGTACCCACCTGGTGCCACGCTGGTCACTGGCTAGTGACTGTGATCACTGTCCCCTCTGCTTACAGGTCTTCTACAACTCCGATCCACCCTTGGATCCACCGCATCCCTTCCGGACCGACCGCCTGCAGCATCTTTGTCTTCAGGCTCCATTGAACATATAGAAGAAACCCGACGCACTTCGAGACCTATGCACCCGCTTCCTGTGGGTGAGGTAAAGCTGGCACTCCGGTGCCCAAGTGTAGAGTATCATCTCTAGTGTCTGTTTTTCCAATCTTGAGTTCATTGTCCATCCGGAAGATCCTTTTTGCAGTAACTTTGTAACTTTTACGCACCCATTGAAAACCTATGGGAGCCCGCGTGTGACTATTTGCTCTGCACACGCAACCTGTGGATCTCCTGGTCACTAACTAAAGTTAGCTCCTTGTAGGCCCAGCGATTCTAGAGGCCCTAGGCCTTTTCCCTTTTCTGTTCGTGGTACTTATACCACTATTTTAGTATATGGTTCGAGTGGCCACCAGGGCCTATCCATATAAAGTGCAACTTCTGTGTATTCTAACGTATTCTTGTTTAACGATTTGTGCTCCTGTGCTCATAAAGAGTCTAGGGGATACTTTGAGAAATAAATACATATATATTTTCAATATATATCTGTGTGGTGTCCTTTCATTGGTATCAAGGGGGGTTACATTTGGTAAAACAGCCTGCTTAACACGTTTCACGAGTTTAGCCTCAAAGACTGCTTAGCCTACGCTACCACTAGGGCAGCTGGTCCGAAAAGGTTGACTTACAACCACACCATAAGGGTTGCTTGGCATGGTACAAGGTGGTCACTTTAACTAGTGAACATCACATACCAGGCCAACTTCTCACAGCCAAGAATCAAAACGTTCCATTGGACACTTCGGAGGTTATGGAGTGGGCCCAACGGGCTCTGTGTTTTTTGGGCAATGCCAATGTGGTGCTGTCAACTGAAAGGAGGCGCTCCTTCTTGATGCGCATAGACTCTCAACTAGCGGAGATGGCCACGACGGAACCGGGTTCCCTGGCCAATCGCATGTTGTTTGGCGATAAATTTGTCAAAGAGATGGGCAAATATGTCGCCACGTTTTCAGCACTTGATAAGGCGCAGGCTAACATCAAGAAGGTGTTCCACACTGGTGTTTTTGATAGGGCCGGACGCGCCAGAGGTCGAGGGTCCGGCCGAGGTTATAACCAGACCTCCCGCGGTGCTGAACAAAGAGGCAGAGGTGGTCAGAAGTCGCAGTTTTACCCCTCCCGCAATAGGGGTGGACGAGGCCGAGGCCACAGAGGCACCTACAGAGGACAACAAAATTCCGGAGATAGTTCCTATTCAGGTAAAGATTTTGAATACCACAGAGTGCATGGTGGGAGGTCGCATTGTGTTGTTCCTTCACAGGTGGCAAGAGATTACGGTCGATCCCTGGGTTTTACAAACAGTGCAGGGCTTCCACATAGAGTTCTACGCCATGCCGACTCAGAGTCAGGTGCCCGGCTCCCTGCATTTTTCCCTACAAGAACGGAGTTTCATCGACAGGGAAGTGGCAGCGCTACTCCAAAAAGGCGCGATAGTGAGGTCTATTCCCCATCCTCGGGGTTTTGTAAGCACGATTTTCTTGGTTCCGAAGAAGGACAAAGGGTTTCGCTTAGTGTTGAATCTCAGGGAGTTCAACGCTTGGGTGGTGTATCGCCACTTCAAAATGGAGGGCATCCATTTACTGAGGGACATCCTTCTAGAACAGGATTGGCTAGTTCGCTTAGATCTGAAGGACGCCTATCTGGCGGTTCCTATTTTCCCGCCACACAGAAAGTTTCTCCAGTTTCTCTGGCGCGACCAGTGGTTCGAGTTTTCCGCGATGCCCTTTGGTCTGTCTTCCGCCCCTTGGTGTTTCACCAAACTCATGAGACCGGTAGTGCAATGGTTGAGAGAACGAGGGGTACGTCTGATAATTTATCTCGACGACATTCTAATTATGGCACAGTCGAGAGAACTCTTGATGAGTCACCTGTCTTGGACGCTCCGACTGTTGCAGGAACTGGGTTTCCTTTTGAATCTAGAGAAGTCGGTTCTGACCCCATCGCAATCGATGGATTTTTTGGGCTTTCAGATCAACTCTCTCACGTGCCAGTTACTGCTTCCCTTGAGGAAGAGAGTGGCAATCAGGAAGGAATTGAGGAGAGCGCTTGCCACTCCGACAATCTCATTACGGACGCTGGCTCGCCTTGTAGGCCTGTTGGCTGCGTCCATTCAGGCGATATTTCCGGGTCCCTTGCATTACAGGGCCCTTCAGAGATTGAAAATTTTGCATCTACGCAAGGGTCTCTCGTATGCACAACAGATAGCCCTCTCAGCAGAGGCTCGTACGGAGATCAATTGGTGGTTAGACCATATGGATGCCTGGAACGGCAGAGCCATTTTCTCCTCCAGCCCGGATGTAGTGATAGAATCCGATGCGAGTCGGTGGGGCTGGGGAGCGCGTTGCGGGACCATGGAGAAGGGGGGTCGTTGGTCTCAGGAGGAGCTGAAATTGCATATAAACTGCTTGGAACTTCTGGCGGGAGCATTTGCGATTCGAACTCTGGCCCCGCAGAAGGTTTCTTGTTGCATTCTGCTCCGCATGGACAATGTGTCCGCGGTGAGATACATAAATCGGCTCGGAGGGACCCGATCTCGCCTCTTGGCGGAGATAGCCAAGGACTTCTGGCATTATTGCCTGGACCACCGTCTGGTGGTGACGGCGGAATATATTCCCGGGTCATCCAATGAGATTGCCGATTGGAATTCACGACATTTGCGGGACAGCAGCGATTGGAAGCTGCATCCCAGCAGTTTCGAAGCGTTGAATCTCAAATGGGGACCCTGTGTGTTGGACCTGTTTGCGTCCAGACTCAACAGTCAGCTTCCACGGTTCTACAGTTGGCGGCCGGACCCTCTAGCGGTCGGCTCGGACGCCTTTCTTCACTCGTGGACGACGGGCATTCTATATGCCTTTCCACCATTTGCCATGATCCCGAGAGTGTTGGCACAAACTCGCAGACAGAAAGCGGAACTAGTCCTGGTTACTCCTTGTTGGAAAGCGCAAGCATGGTTTCCAACTGCCTTGACCTTGGTCTGTGCGCCTCCGGTTCGACTTCGCTCGTTTCCGGACATTCTCACGGATCCTCAGGGGCTTCGCCACCCGTTAGTGTTGCAGAACCAGTTGGTTCTCATGGCCTGGAGACTTTCAGGCGTCGCTGGCAGGTGCCGGGAGTTTCGCAAGACACTCTCTTTTTCTTATCCCAGGCTTGGGCACCCTCCACACACAAGCGATACGAATCTGCTTGGAAACGATGGGTTAGTTGGTGTGGTGAGCGACAGAGTGATCCCGTGGGATCCGACATTCATCTAATTGTGAATTTTTTGTCGGAATTAGCCAAATCCGGTTTGGCATACCGGACGGTGAATAACTTTAGATCGGCAATTTCGGCGGGCCATCCGCATGTGGAGGGCAGACCGGTGGGGGAACACCCTTTGGTTTGCAAGGTGGTGCGAGGGATTCGGTTAGTGAACCCTCCTCAACCTAAGTACACCGTACTTTGGGATGTTTCGGTGGTTTTGCGTTTTTTGAGGAACTGGCCGAATAATGAAGCCCTGTCTAGGAAACAATTATCGGCAAAATTGACAGTCCTACTGTGTCTAATCTCATGTAGACGAGTGTCGGATGTGCGGGCATTGGATTTGGCAGGTAGAGTATTTACTCCTTCGGGAGTTTCCTTTACGATTTCCAGACGTACCAAAACGCATTCTTTGTGTATTACATACCCTGCCTTTCCTCATCACAGCAAATTGTGTGTGGTCAAGTGTTTGAAGGTTTATGAGGATTGTACTAGGGAATTTAGATCTGATGTATCAGGACAATTGTTAATTGCTCTTCAGAGACCTTTTCGCCCGGTCACATCTGCAACCCTGGCCAGGTGGGTCACTTGGTTACTGGGTCTTGCGGGGGTGGATGTTTCCATTTTTGGAGCTCATTCCGTTAGGGGAGCTATGGCCTCTAAGTCTTTTGGAGCGGGTTCCCGGTTGCAAGATATCATGGCTGTGGCGGACTGGTCGGCTGATTCCACATTCAAAACGTTTTATCATAAACCTATTGTGGATGTAGCTTCGGTGGTGGTGAATCAACTTTAAACTAGCATAATCGGAGCCTCCGTGGACTGCCATAGAATGAAAAATTGTCTAGCAAGCGCGACAAAGAATTTTCAATTCTATTAAGGACACGGAGGTGAGGATTATCCCACCCAAGCATTTGGAATGATGGCATTGTTGTGTATTTGCTATAATGTTGTACCCACCCGGTAATCCTATACATTGCCTTCAACGTCTTTTTGTATGGACGTTACGATGTCAGTTTCCATTTCAGGAGAACAGACCAAGCAACCTTGAGGTTCTGGAGTTTTGGCATCGGCGAGGATGATACGGCTCATCAGGGAGACAACTCATCTTGGCAGTGGACAGATGACAGCGTTTCCGGAGAGGAAGTTCGAAGTTCAAGTTTGGACGCATGTCGATGGGGAAATCGGTGGTCCAGTGTTCAACGGTCAAGTTTGTGGACTGTGTTAAGAGTTTTCATGCAAAGAAAGAGGAAGTGATGTCGTGATTCGGACTTTATATACTAAAGTACTGACAGTGATTGGGGCATACTATGGAGGGGGTTGTACTTCCGGGGTATGCTGGAGTTTAAAGTTGTTTTTATTGGCTGCTGTGTTTTGCAGTAAAGCAAAGAGAAGCATAATCCTCGCCTCCGTGTCCTTAATAGAATTGAAAATTCTTTGTCGCGCTTGCTAGACAATTTTTCATTGCCGGAGGCTGCCAGGTGGGCGTGGTCACGTCACACATGGTGTGATCACATGGGTACCAGAAGGTTGGTAAGCCAATCCCGGATCGGGTTGCTACCAGCAGCGGCTCTAGGTCAATCAGAGGGCTTGTGGCAAATCAGGGTTGTCAAGGAGACGGCGCGCTCAGAGCAAGCGCCGTTCTGACAATGCGAACGGATAAGGTGGAATAAAATACAACTTTATTAAGTCATGAAAGAGGACAAGAATACTAATAGGTATCTCGTGGTTCATCTAACAGAAGGTATTGGGGATGCGAAATGAAACGCTATAACCAAGGAGCAGAGAAAACAGTTATGGAGTAAATGAGATTGCAGTGGATCTAGTTTCCAACAGAAAAGAGGAGGGGGGGGGAGGAGGGAGGGTGAGTGACACAAGAAGCCAGAGGCGACTGAGTTCAATCATGACAGGGGTGTGAACATGTGTCAGGACCACCGGACCTGTTGCGATGGATTATCCCAAACAAAACCATAAAAAAACACTGGTAGGGTGTAGAGCCAGCGTAAATAACAAGATTTGGATAAATGAACCCCAAGCAATAAAAATAGGGTAAAGAAAGGGGGTAAAGGAGGGAGGTGCATGGCCTCATTCAATGATTATTCAATCTCTTGTTCAGTTAATATGGACTAGGGTATTGCTAGACTGATCCCATTGAGAGGAGATAGATCCTCATTCTGACTGTCACTGGGGTGGATGTCTCACTTAGATATGGATCTGAGCCTATGTTCTGGCTGTCATTTCAATGATACTGTCTAGTGTTTCAAAACCGAGGCCCAGGGAATATTATCATTCAATCCTTTATTGTGGGTGCCCAGCCGGTACACCCACCTTTTTTCCTTCTCGAAGAGGATTTTTTGAAGGTTCCGTTCTGCTTGCACGTGTTCGATAACTGTCCATCTAAGGTCATTGGCATTGTGTTTACACTGTAAGAAATGTTCACTTAATTTAGTGGTAATTCTCCCACAGCGGATGTTGCTACGATATTCTCCAATCCGTAGTTTCACCTATCTCGTCGTCATGCCCACATAACGTAAATCGCACGGGCATGTTATCAAATAGACCACGTTGGTGGAGTTACAGTTAGTGTTGGCTGGTTGCGTCCAGATTTTGCCACGTTCCAAACTAAGCACCTTAGTGTGTTTAATCAAATGGCAAATACTGCAATTTGTGCATGGGAAATAGCCCATGATTTTGGGTAGGCCCCATGCCTCAGTAATTGTCAGATCTCTTGTGGGGTTTTCCCTAGGGCGTGTATGAACTAGGCTATCTTTTAGACTGCGTCCTTTTTTAAAAGAAAATAGCGGTTTTTCCCAATTGTGGTTGTTGCTGGTGAGAATACCCCAGTGTTTATTGATAGCTTTTTTGACATAGTTAGATGCACTGCTGTAGGTAGTTACGCATGTCAGCGGAACTTCTTTGTTTTCTTTAGGGTTATCTTCAAGAAGCGCTTCTCTTGGTTGATTCCGCGCTCTTTTAAGGCCTTTGTTAAGGATTTTGTCTGGGTAACCCCTATGTTTCAACTTAGTGGTAAGATCTGAGGACTGTTTTTTAAAGTCTTCCAAACTGCTGCAATTCCTCCTAATCCTCAAATATTGACCATAAGGTAAATTTTCCCGAAGAGGTCTGGGGTGGAAACTGGAGAAATCAAGGAGGTTGTTCTTGGCTGTGGGTTTGTGATGGGTTTTGGTTGTGAGACACCCATTTGATTTGGAAATTACAAAGTCCAGGAACACAACTGATTGTGAGCTGTAGGTGTAAGTGAATCTTAGATTAGGGTCCAACGTGTTCAACCATTGGAAACAAGCCAGAAGGTCACTATCTGAACCTTTCCAAACGAGGAGGATGTCATCTATGTATCTTTTCCAAAATACCATGGAAGAGAAGTAAGGGTTGGTAGCACTTTGTATGTATCTACGTTCAAAATCATGAACATAGAGACCCGCTACACTAGGGGCAAAGGTGCTGCCCATTGAAGTCCCGGTTGACTGCAGATAGATGTCCCCCTTGTATTCAAAGAAATTTCTTTTCGGGGCTAATGTAGCACATTCCAAAATAAACTCCTTGGGTGTATGGTAGTCCCAGTTGGTATCATCGAGTTCCTCACCCAGGACTCTGATGGTTGCGTCCTGGGGAATACTCGTGTACAGACTTTCGATATCTAAAGTCACTAGTGTGGTGGATTCTGTGTCAATAGGTAAATCTTGGAGAAGGTTTAAAAGATTCTTGGTGTCCTTGAGATAGGTCGGAGTTGTTTGAATGAGAGGTTTGAGGAAAAAGTCGCAAAAGCGGGACAAAGGCTCCATGAGAGACAATAGGGCGGCCTGGGGGAGGCAGTCGTTTTTTGTGTATCTTTGGGAGGGTATAGAAATAGGGCATTACACTATCTCCTGTAGTCAGGAAATCTGCCTCATGTTTAGTAATGTGACCATTTGCCTCGGCCTCTCTCACAAGGTTGATGATATGCGCCTTGAGTTCTGCGGAAGGGTTGGTTATGAGTGGTTGGTAGTTGGTCCTGTCGCTTAACAATCGTATGCACTCGTTGTCATAATCTGTTGTGTCTTGTATCACAATACCGCCGCCTTTATCGGCTGGTTTTATTGTGATCGCTGAATTTGCTTTCAGACTGTCAAGTACCTTGTATTCTATTGCACTCAAATTTTTGAATGGTCTGGGCTCTTGAAGAGTTTCGATGTCTAAGAAAACAGCCAGCTCAAAAGCAGTGATTTCTGCTGGTATTGTATATGGGGGTGGCACAAAGGTAGATTTGTTTCTCAAGCCAGTGTCACCTCTCGTGTTATCCACAGTTTCTCCCTCTTTTCCTTTGAAAAATGCTTTCAGTTTCAGTTTCCTAAAGAAGTTGGCGAGTTCACAATGAAGACTGAACTTGTCGAGTCGGGCTGTCGGCACAAAACCTAGGCCCTTCTCAAGGACCTGCGCCTCTAGGGGGGAAAGGGGTACACTTGGGAGGTTGACAATTAGACTCCCTGGGCACTCGTGCTTGCCTGTTGGGATTTGCTGCGAGTGTTGTTGCCCACTGGGTCGTCCTGTTCCCATCGGACTTGATTGTGTCCTCTCCTTTTGCCCCTTCCTCTCCGACCTCTGTCTAAAAAAAGGGGGACGGTAGGTATTTTGTTGAAAATGTGGTGCCTGCAAATAGCCCGGGTTCCATCCCATCAGTGGGACATAATGAACTATCCAACTTAGACAGGGTGACGCTTCCGGTCACATCCTCGCGGAGTTTCTGTCATACCCTCAACGCCTTTTTTGTAAATAAAATCGATGCCATAAAAAAAGAGTATCCCTTTGAGCTCTTCCACTATTAACCCATCTGCAGCCACAATCTCTCGCATTTCCCTAATGTCTCTCAAGACAATCCTACGGAGCTGTTGGTGAAAGTCAAGTCTTGATCACCCAATGACATTTGCCCCCCAAAGGTCCTAAGAGTGGGCGCTTCCTCCTGTGGAGACAGTGTGCTACAATTTCTCAACCACTCAACTGAGTCAGGGTTGGTTCCCAAATCTTTAAAAAAAAGCAGTGATTGTACCCCTGCTTAAGAAAGTGGGGGCAGACCCCTCTGACATGAAGAACTATCGTCCTGTGTCCCTTCTTCCGTACTTAGCTAAAATCATGGAGGCCCATGTGGCCCTTCACCTCTGTGCTTTTATAGAGAAGTCAGATTTTTTAGACCCTTGTCAGGCGGGGTTTCGGCCCGCCCATTCCACGGAAGCAGTGGTCACGTCAGTGATGGAGGACATGCAGATGGAGGCAGACAAGGGGAACACACAAGCTCTGGTGCAACTAGACTTGTCGGCGACCTTTGACACAGTCGACCACTCTCTGTTGGCTGACTGGGTCAGGGCCACTGGGCTACCGGGTGTAGCATTGAACTGGATGATCTCTTTTTTGAAGGATAGATCTCAATCGGTCAGGCTATCTCCTTATACCTCTACGGAGGTTAAGGTGAGCTGTGCAGTGCCCCAGGGGTCCTCTCTTTCCCTTCATCTGTTCAATATTTGTATTTAACCTCTGGTCAGCTCCCTCAAGAAGATGGGAGTGAACATCTTCAATTACGCGGATGATGTGCAACTGCTGTTTGCAATCAATGATAGCGCCCTAGCCAGGCAGCACTTTCAAAACACCATGCTGTTCATCCGGGGCTGGATGAATGAGAACCAGCTGAAAGTAAACTCGGATAAAACCAAGATAGTCCTCACTAAGAACAGTACTACCTGCTGGAACCCTAGGTGGTGGCCAAGTGAGATGGGCAACCCCCCTACTCCTAAAAAGGCAGTAAAAATCTTGGGGGTGATTATTGATGAGGATCTCTCATTCAAACAGCAGGTTAGTGCAGTGACTTTAGCCTGTTTCCTGCAACTGTGTCGAATAAAAAAAATCTGAAAGTTCCTTACGAGGGAGGTCCTGGTCCAGGTTATCATGGCCTTCGATATGGCAAGAATTGATTACACAAACTCTCTTTGTCTGGACCTTCCGAAATCCCTCTTGCGTAAGCTTCAGTTGACTCAAAACCAGGCTGCCAGGCTGATAGTTCACCTTCCCAGAGGGGGCTTCATTTTGCGGGTGACTAAGGACCTTCACTGGCTGCCTATTGCACAAAGATCTAGGTTCAAGGCATGCTGCATGGTATTCAAGGCATTACATATGAGCTGCCCGGGATTCGTGAAAGCGTGGATTGTAAAATATCGCCCGGCAAGAGAACTAAGATCCAGCTCCCTTCATTACCTGGTCACCCCCACCTATAAGAAACAGAGGATGGGAGGTAGCAGGTTCTGGGTCACGGTCCCTCGAGCATGGAACACTCTCCCCTTGGAAATTAGGCAGTCCTCCCACTACACTAAATTTAGGAAACTCCTGAAGACTTGGCTATTTACACAGGCTTATCAGTAACAAGGGTTTTTATAACATGTCGGTACCTAGCGCCAAGAGACCTCCTCGGTGAACATGCGCTCTAGAAATAGCCAGTAACATAACATAATAAACATTCTGTGCCTTCGCTACAATTCTGTTTTTCTGAACTTTGCACACAAAATGTCTTTTTCATGGGCCTATTTAGGACAATCATATTTAAAGATGACGCCTCAGTCTTTATCAGAAAACTGCATCAGCACTTAATGGATGCAACAATCTCTACCTGTCGCGATGGAAAGTTTGGGAATAAAATGTACCTTTTTGTTCTATGCCTGTCCCTTGATAGGTGTGAACGGTAAGTGAAGTTTGCAGAATCAAGCCACCTGTCTGGCTGAGGCAACCCCGGGTCCCCAAATACAGCAGCCTCCTACCCCCACCGCACAGAGGATAGAACAAGACATGTGATTGTGACATTGCAAGTGCATCTCGTCTAGTTTCACTCTCACCTGTGGCCTGCAGAGCGCTGGAAAATTATGGTCCCACCGGCCACCGCATGTGCAGTTTATACTGTGCAAGTGCATATGACACAATACAGTCAGTACTCACACTGCCACACCCTGAAGACCACGCAGCAGTGCGCAGCATGCATGCACCATGTGTAATGTCGTGAACGTGCGGACGAGCGTAACTGTCAATCAATAAATCAATCATGGCATTTGTAAAGCGAACTACATACCTGCGAGGGTCTCAAGGCGCTGGGGGCGGGAAGCTGCTACTGTTCGAAGAGCCAGGTCTTGAGGAGTCTACTGAAGGTCAGAAGGTCTTCGGTTTGCCGCAGGCGAATGGGGAGGGTGTTCCATGTCTTGGCGGCGAGGTGGGAGAATGATCTGCCACCGGCAGTCACTCTTCGGATGCGGGGGACGGTAGCGAGGGTGCGGTCTGCGGAGCGGAGCTGGCGGGTGGGGGTGTAGACGCTCAGTCGGCTGTTGATGTACGTTGGTCCGGTGTTGTGGAGTGCCTTGTGTGCATGGGTGAGGAGTTTGAAGGTTATCCTCTTGTTGACAGGGAGCCAGTGCAGGTTTCTCAGGTGGGGTGTGATGTGGCTGCGGCGAGGGAAGTCGAGGATCAGGCGTGCGGAGGCGTTCTGGATGCGTTTAAGCCGTTTCAGGAGTTTGGCCGGGGCTCCTGCGTAGAGTGCGTTTCCGTAGTCCAGTCTACTGCTGACGAGGGCCTGGGTGACTGTCCTTCTTGTTTTGGTGGGGATCCACTTGAAGATCCTGCGAAGCATGCGGAGGGTGTTGAAGCAGGAGGAGGAGACGGTGTTGACCTGCTTCGTCATGCAGAAGGGTGGAGTCGAGGATGACCCCTAGGTTGCGTGCGTGGTCGGTGGGTGTTGGGGGTGTTCCTAGTGCAGTCGGCCACCAGGAGTCGTCCCAGGCCGAGGGGGCGGATCCAAGGATGAGGACCTCCGTCTTTTCCGAGTTCAGCTTCAGTCGGCTGTTCCTCATCCAGTCGGCGACGGCCTTCATTCCTTCGTGGAGATTGGTTTTGGCAGTGTGGGGGTTCTTGGTGAGGGACAGGATCAGCTGGGTGTCGTTGGCGTAGGAGATGATGTTGAGGTCGTGCTGTCGTGCGATGTGGGCGAGTGGTGCTATGTAGACGTTGAACAACGTTGGGCTGAGGGATGAGCCTTGGGGTCCGCCGCAGATGATCTCGGTGGCTTCGGAGCGGAAGGGGGGAGGCGGACGCTCTGTGTTCTGCTGGAGAGGAAGGAGGAGGTCCATTCCAGGGCCTTCACTTGGATTCCCGCGTCATAGAGGCGTGTTCGTAGTGAGCGGTGGCAGACCGTGTCGAAAGCTGCTGACAGGTCTAGAAGGATGTGGGCCGCGGTTTCTCCGTTGTCTAGCAGGGTCTTGATGTCATCGGTGGCGGCGATGAGGGCAGTTTCGGTGCTGTGGTTGCAGCGGAACCCGGACTGGGACGGGTCCAGGATGCTGTTCTCCTCAAGGAAGATGGTCAGTTGTTTGTTGACGGCCTTTTCGATGATCTTCGCCGGGAACAGGAGTAGGGAGATGGGTCGGAAGTTCTTGAGGTCCTTGAGGTCCGCCATGGGTTTCTTGAGTAAGGCGTTGATCTCTGCATGCTTCCAGCTCTCCGGGAAGGTCGTTGTCTTGAAGGAGATGTTGATGGTTTTCCAGAGATGGGGTGTGATGATGCTGCTGGCTTTGTTGAAGATGTGGTGTGGGCAGCGGTCTTCCGGGGATCCGGAGTGGACGATGTTCATGATCTTGATGGTGTCGTCGTCGTTGATGTTGGTCCAGGCGATCAGTCGGTTGGTGCAGGTGGTGGTCGTGGGAGCGGGGGTCTTAGTGGTTGCCGGGGTGGTGACAGCGTTGAAGCTGTCGTGGATGTCTGCGATCTTGCGATGGAAGAAGGTGGCCAGCGAGTCGCACAGGTCTTGTGAAGGGGGGATGTCGTTGGTGTTGGAGCTGGTGTTGGAGAGTTCCTTCACGATGTTGAAGAGCTCTTTGCTGTTGTGTGCGTTGTTGTCTAGGCGGTCTTTGAAGGAGGTCCTTTTGGCAGATCTGATGAGGTGGTGGTGTCTGCGGGTGGCGTTCTTGTGGGCTGTGTAGCTTTCCGGTGTTCGTTCACGGATCCAGTTTTTTTCGAGTTTTCGGCAGGTTCGCTTGGAGGCATGGAGGTCTTCGGTGAACCAGCTGGCTTTCTTGCTAGTGTGGGTGTTGGAGGGCTTCTTGAGCAGGGCGAGGGTGTTGGGGCAGTCGTCGATCCACTGTTTGAGGTTGCGAGCGGCGGTGTCGGGGTCAGTCGGATCTGAGGGTGGGCTCTGGGCGAGGGTGGTGGAGAGCTGGTCTTCGGTGACTTAGCTCCAGCAGCGGCGTGGCATCTGTTGGGTGCGGTGGTGCGTGGTGGGTTTCCGGAAGTGTGAGAAGTTGGCCTGGCATATGCTGGTCACTAGTTATAGTGGCCACCTTGCACCAGTCCAATTCGACTCTTGGTAGATAGGTTTAAAGACAACCTTTTAAAGAAAGCTATCCTAGTGGTAGCTGTGGAGAGCAGCCTTCAGGCTAAGTCTCTGAGGAATGTAAAGCAGCTTGTTTTACCTTATAATCTCTTGAATTACCAAATGAAAAGACACCTCACAGGTATATATATCAAATATATATGTATTTATTTCTAAATATACTCTACTAATCTCTTTATGAGATTAGAGCCAGGTAAACATTCAAAAGATCAACAGTTCTCAATAAATTAAGCACAAATATGGCTGTAGCCCTAGGGGCGTACCAGACCATATACTAAAATAATGGGTTAACAAACTCGACTTGCAAAATGAAGAGGCCTAGGGCCTTGGGAATCGCTGGGGCTTCACTACTGCAGTGTTAGCAGGTAAGTAATCAGCCCACAGGAGACGCGTGCAGTGTCTAAACACACACACGCGTTTTCAATGCGTTTCAATGGCAAATGTCGCGGTTTGTATTTTACAGTTCTAGGGCACTTCGCAAAAGTCAACAGGCAAGCAACTTACAGGGTAAGTATTTCGAGAGCCAACACACGCTTGGGCACTGGAGTGCACGAGTTACCTCACCCAGGGAAGCCGGGTGCATAGGTGTCCTTTGGTGTCGGGTCGCGATGCTGTTTCCAATGGAGATCACTGGATACTTGCTGCTTGTGACGACTGGAGAAGTGTCCGTTCGAATCCGACGATGGATTGGAGTTGCAGAAGACCTAGAAATTGAGGGGACAGAGTTCAGAGTCACTTGGCAGTAACCGGTGGCCAGCAAGATGGATGACCACAGCTGTCGCGTCTCTTCAGGTCGGTGATGGTGTTTTGTCTCCTCGCTTACGAGGTCCAGGAAGGCTCGACGATGACCAGCAGCTGGATTCGGGAGGTCCCACAACGTCTGCAGCTGTCGACGGTGTTGGCACCCGGATTGGAGCCAACAAGCCTTGGCAGCCGCAAGTCTCGTGTGGAGTGAAGATTGGCAATGGTGCAGACCAGCAAGGTCTGATGGACTTACCCAGCAAGGGTAAGTGAGGACAGGCCCAGAACAACCAGGCGAGCCCTTGGAATCGATGTGGAAGTCTTCAGGTGAGTCACTAGCCAACGGGCAAGCAACCGCGAAGACGCCTTGCAGGAAAAGTTTAACAACAGCCCACGGTCACTTGGGATGGGGTAGGCCGCTGAAATTCGGTACTGGACCTGCTAGGGACTTGGACAACAAGTGGTCCAAAGCACCACTTCGTTGGACGTAGTTTAGGGCTTGCACTCGAAATCAGTGCATGGTTCCCTGGTATTGCCTTTCCTCGTCACTCGTGGGGTCCAGATGCCACAGCTTCACTGGGGACTCAAAATGGCCGTCGAGAGGTCAGGAAATCCACTTCAGGGGATGCAGGGACTTCGGGCTCCGGCGGGAGCTGTAAAGTTTGCAACCGTTGTAGAGAGTTTTGGTGCCTGCCAAGCAGGGGAGTCACTCCTTGACTCCAAGGGAGATTCTTCAGTCTTCCAGAGATAGTGGAACGTCGAAGGGCCAGGATTCTTCTTAGTTGAGCGTCGTCCAGGTGTAATCTAAATTACATTGGCAATATGTGGTATCTTATAGTGAAAAGATGGGAGGGACTAGCTCTATGACCACTCCTCTAGGAGGGTCAGGGTAGTGGGTGGTTACACCCACTTCCCTTTGTCCAGTTTCATGCCAGAGCAGGGGCAGGTAGCCCCTGAACCGGTTTGAGCTGGCATATGCACAGAGGAGCCTACTGCTCCCCCAGTGCAGGACTTCAAAGCACTCTAAGAGTGCACCCACCCAGCTCCAATACACTAAATCCTGTCTGGGAGGTGGTGACACCTCCCTGTGACAGGAAACCCTTTGTTGGGCTCCCTCCACTGCGAGTTTCGGTCAGCAGCAGGAGGGCAGCCCGGTGTCTGTGCTGGTGGAATCCATTTTGTGATGCCAGGGCTCTGAAAGATTTCTACCATGTAGTACAGTGGGTACATGTCGTCCCCTCTAGAAGGGTGGGATCCTACTCCCACACCAGTTACTGGTGTGGGGGTAGGATTCCAAGTTGTTTGACACCAAACACAACATGTTTTGATGCAGTCATTCCAAAGTTAGCATTTACCGCGAGTTATAATGCACTTAAGAGTATATGGTTTAACCGCATCCACAAACAGCAGCAGAGAATAGGCTCTGCCAGCTGCAGAGGGGTCCTGCTCAGGCAGAAGCACCCCCTCACATAGTAAACCAAGCACCCTGCCGTTGGGATTGATAGGGTCTGCTAGAGGGGTGACTGATAGGTTTATATGTGTGTGTATGGTGAGATATAGGAACCTATACCTCAATGAGGAGTGCTAACACTACCTCACACAGGCTGCAGTAGCAGGCCTGTGGTGTCAGATTGTGAATGCTTCCCAGGGGTGGCATAATACATGCTGCAGCCCCTGGTAGGCCTGTGAAGTACCAATGCCCTAGGTACCTAAAGTACCATATACTAGGGGCTCATAAGGCACCACAGTATCCAATCACTAGTGCATCTAATATGCACACCAATCATTTAAGGGAGTAAGCAGATAGGCTGGGGTCCTGGATAGCAGGATCCCAGCCAGACTAGTCAAAAACCATTCAAACACCAGGAAAAAAGTGGGGGCAACCATATAGTCAGATTCCACCTTCCTACATAACCCCCCCCCCCCAAACGAAAGCAGATAAGGCTAACCTTGCCCAGTTAAGCCTTTATTTCCTGAGTGGCCATATAAGGAAGAACCTGCACTAGCATGGTTGCTCCCTGTCTCATGGTCCACTTGGGAAATCCTACCCCAAGGGGTTTTGGAGTTTCTCCAAAGTCTAGGGAAATTACCTGTATTGTTTTCTGGTACAGAAGTAGGCTGGTGGGGTGTCTGAGTGTGGAAGTGAGGCCCTATTTGGGGTGGTCTCAACTTCCTCAGCACACTGGTCACCATGGAAGCCTTTCTGTCCATGACTGTGTCATATCTAGCCCTAAGGGTCAACCTCTGGCTGCCTACAGCTGGGGGTTGGGTCCCTCTGGTTGGAGTAGTGGAGGGCATTGGAATGTTTGGGGCAACTATGCCCCAGGTTTCCCTGTGCCCAACAAAGTCCATCTAGGGGGTACCTGTACCTAGGGGTAAGGGGGATCCCTCAGTTTGTAGAGGAATATTCACCTGGCTAGAACTACTCTGCTGGGTGTCCCTTCGCTGCTGATGAGGGGGTTCCTCTGGACAGGGGCCCATTAAGGGTCCACTGACCTCCCTGACCTCTGCAGCCCTGGGCTGACTGAGGCAGGGTAGAGAGGGGCAGGATACCTGCTCCAGACTGGGTGCCACCTTGGAAGGATCTCCTGCCATCAGAGTTGTGGCCAGGACAGGCCTGACCACTTCTGGGGCAGTTACTTCACAAGGGGCAGGATCAGTTCCCTTAGAAACTTGACCCTTACCTTTAGTCTGGTGGGGGGAGGACTGTCCCTCACCCCCTATGCTCTCTGTTTGTGTGGAGTGATCCATAGTTTCAGGCTTCACTCCCCTTATTTTCTCCTGGGGTGGAGGTGAGGCCCTCAGGGTCTCTTCCACTCTCTCAGGGATGCCTAACATTCCTAAATGGGCATTGTGATCTACCTCAGCCCAGGCTGAGATTTCCAGATCATTCCCCAGTAGACAATCCACAGGCAAGGTTGGGGACACTGCCACTCTCTTTGGGCCAGTGACCCCTCCCAAGCTGAGATTTACCACTGCCATGGGATGGTCTGTCCAAATTCCATCAATATTGGTCACCTGGTAGCTAAACTCAGGTAAAAGCTGTTCTAGGGGCATTCGTCTCTTTGTCACCATGGTGACACTAGCCCCTGTGTCCCTGTAGGCCACAGCCTTCTGACCATTGATCATGGGCTCTTGTCTGTACCTGCCCAAGATATTGGGACTCATGGTAAAGTTGGCAAACCCCATGCCACCATCACAGACTAGAGTTGCTTGTGTAGGGGACCTGGTTAGGCCAGAGTCCACCTGAGTTCCCCAAGAAAGCCCAACTAATTTTTTGGGTGCACTCCCACCACCTGGGGGATTACTACTGGTAGTAACAGGAGGTGTTGGAGCTGCAGAGGGAGGAACATTTTCTTTATTGCCATTCTTTGGACAGCTGGAGTCAGTTTTCCAGTGTCCAGGTTGCTTGCACACATGGCAATATGGTTTCTTATTGGAAGAGGAAGGATTTTGGGACCCACCCCCAGAACTGGGTTTTTGGGGCCCTTCAGAGGACTTTTCTGTTTTATCATCCCCACCTTTCTCTTTGGGCTTAGTGGAATCTTTCTTCTGGTCACCACCTTGGTTCTTGGGCCTAAACCTGGTTCTGACCCATTTGTCTGCCTTCTTTCCCAATTCTTGAGGAGAGGTCAGGTACTGGTGTAAGAGTTGGTTTTGACAATTATTAAGGATCTGCTCTCTCATAATCAAATTATACAATCCTTTAAAGTCAGTGACTCTACTGCCAACTATCCAACCCTCCAGAGCCTTGGTAGCACAATCTACAAAGTCCACCCAATCCTGAGTCTGTGCTTTCTGGGTGTCTCTGAACTTGAACCTGTACTGTTCAGTGGTTAAGCCAAACCCATCTATTACTGCACTCTTCAGGGATTCATAATTGTTGGACCCGGCCTCGTGGCGTGGTCTTAACCCTCTTGGTTTGTGCTCGTCCCCCCCGCACCGGCCTACACGGGCCGCCCTTTCAGGCCACCAGGGACCTCTCCTCCCTTCGAGGTCCCCCTTGGATTGTATCCATTTGCCTACACCCGCCTCAGCGGCCCCCTTTTCCAGGCCGCACAGGAACCCCTCATCTCTTCGGGGTTCCCCCCATGCTTGCTCCACGCACCAGCCCACGCAACCCGGCTCCCCCCGGCCTCGGCCCCAGCGAAGCCCCGACATCGAGGCACCAAGATCTGGCCAGGGGGCACCACGTGGCCACTTCAACTCTCCCGGAGGAGGAGAGTTTTGATGGGACCCCCACCGTCCTCCCCACACCTAGGTGCGACCGTCTTCCGGCCTCCCCAGGCCTGGCGCCTCCCCCGCTGGGCGTCTGGCCTCTCCCAGCCCGGCCTCTCCGCCCCCTCCAGGCGCGAGGGTCCGGACATCAAAGAGCTCCAGACCTATATCTGGGGCAACCCCACAAGGGAACGGCAGTTGTATCCCGGAGTCAAGAGCCCTGCTGATGGAATCGCGGCTGACCCTACGGAGAAGAACTCTTGCTTGACCCTATACCACGAGCCCAGCTGACTGCGTCGCGGCTCCACCTTATTGAGACAAGGAACCTCACGGAACATCGGGGCCCTGCTGACGCCGTCGCGGCCCAACTTCGCTGAAGCCTCCCCCAGAGCCCTGCTGACGTCGTCGCGGCTCGAGCTGAACTGAACCACCTGAAGAGCCCTGCTGACCTAGTCGCGGCTCAAGCTCCACGAACTGATCACCAGAGCCCTGCTAACGCCGTCGCGGCTCGACCACTCCGGGACGCGGAGTCCCTCCAGCTTGAGGAACAAGAACTGGGCCTAAGGTACCCTCGTACCCCGCTACTACCAAAGACTGTCCCGCTACCCTGTCCCTACCAAAGACTTTGAGACTCTTGCGGATCCCTCGATCCCCCCCTTGTATATATCGATAACCGTGACCTCCTAAATGCTGATAAAGAATTGCTCCTCGTGATAAACAGCCTCGAGTCCTGTGTGGTGGTGTTACTGTGCTGGTACGGTATAGGAGAAGGACCTCTCCTAGGAGGCTTCTCAGCAGCGCTCGGCTACTTCGTACAGTGTGGGGGCCCCCCTGGGTGGTCTCTCCGACTCCCCCGGGGTCCGCCTTCCAACATTTGGTGGCCAGCGACGGGATCCGAGCCGAACGCAGAGCGTACAAGCAAGTAACCCACTCGCTATCCATCCAGACGAACAGAGACAATGGAGTTCCAACCAGAACGATTGGAAGAGTACACACACAAAGAGTTAAAACAGTTCTGCAAGGACAAGGGCATTGCGACCACCGGCCTAGGTACCAAGGAAGAGATGCAGGAAGCCCTGAGAACCTGGATAGAGTCCGAGGCGGGTCCCTCCCAGAGCGAAGGTCCCCTGCCCCTGAATGCAGCCACGCCACCAGCCCCGACCCCCGCGAACGGGGGGAGAAACAGCCTGGAAACCGGCCTCTCCGCGGAAGAAATACAAGAGCGGGAGAAGGTCCGGACCCATGAGCTAGAGCTCGCACGACTTCGGCTGGACGGCGAACTCTTGCTGGCCGAAAAGAAATTGGCCATAGAACAGCTACGGCTACAAGAGGAGATAGAGGAGAAGAAGCGGCATCGAGAGCTGGAGGAGAAAAGGCTGACCCTCGAACACGAGCGGGGCCTCAAAGAACTCGAGCTCAAGGCCCAGAAGGGGGAGACCGGCACCCCCAGCAATAGAGACGCTCTGCCGCCCACCGAGGCCAAGGTCCATATTCCCAAAGATGTCGTCAAGGAGTACTATAAAAACAACGACATCCAGCAGTGGTTTAAGGCGTACGAGGTGGCCATGACCTCCCATCGGGTACCCCGGAAGTATTGGGGTGCCGGCCTATGGGGCCGGTTCCTTAGCGAGGGCCGAGGCACCCTACTCCAGCTCCCGGAAGAAGTGATGACCTCGTACGACCATATAAAGGAGGCCCTGCTCACCCGCTATGGACTAACCGCGGAAATGTACCGCCAGCGGTTCAGAGACTGCAAGAAAATCCCCGGTACCACGTGGGTAGAGTATGTTGACCTTTTCAGCAGGGCCCTAGAAGGTTGGATCAAGGGGAGCAAGGTCGCCACCTACGGGCAGCTGGTCGACCTCATTATTTGGGAACACCTCTCCAACAACTGCTTCGTGGAGCTAAGACAACACCTCCTCGACAGCAAGCTGACCGAGCCGCGGAAGCTTGCCGCCGAGGCCGATCGATGGGTCAACACCCGAGTCCCCCAGAGCTCGATGGGGGAGTACCAACGAAACCCCACCGGACCCCCCCGCCAGCGCGGCGGGGGAGGAGGGTCGAACAGGAGTCGGGACATCCCAGCCGGGCCGCCCCGGAGCCCGCCGCAAGGGCCGCCTCAGCAACACACCTCACCGAGCCTAGCCCGAAGAGGGACGGCGCCAGCCAAAGCCGGACCCCGGCCCACGATAACCTGCTACGGCTGCCAACAAACAGGACAATATGCCAGCGACCCTGCCTGCCCCATGAACCGACGAAGTGGGACCAGCGGGCCCCCGCCCCGACAACTAGTGGCTGCCGCCCTGGGAGAAGGGGAGGAAGAGGAAGAACCCCTCAGCGGGGGGGTCCACTGAGTGGGAGCCGGCGGCTATGTCCCTGGTCTGCCTGGGCAGCCGAGAAATGGTGCCCCGAACCCCCATCCCGAGCAACACCCAGAAGTACCAACAGTGGGTCACTATCAATGGACGACGGGCCGAAGCCCTCCGTGACACCGGAGCCAGTGTCACCGCTGTCCGCTGCCACCTGGTGGCCCCCGAACAGATCCTGCCAAATGTGCTATGCCCCGTCCGGACGGCCGACAACAGCGAGGGCATGTGCCAGATGGCACAGATTCCCTTCGAATGAGGAGGGGTGACGGGCATACCGAAGGTGACTGTCCGTGACGACGCTCCGGTGGACTGCCTCCTGGGGAACGACCTCGAGAGTTCCCCCTGGGCTCAAGTGGAGCGGCGAGAGCATCTCCGAATGCTAGGACTACCCGAATGGGCCTGCGCCACCACCCGGTCCATGGCCGCCCAGGATCCCCGTTCGTCCATGGCCGCCGACACCGTCGAGCCCGAGGGGCCCGTGCCACCGCCTGCCTCCAGCGAGGAAGAAGCGGACACCGATGCCAGATCCACGGTGCCCCCCCCGGACGAGATCGCCTCTCTCGGCACACTCCCGGAACTTGCCCAATGGCGCCACGACGGGGGCCCCACCAGAGAACAGTTCTTGCAGGAACAGAAGACCTGCCCCTCCCTTGAAGGAGTCCGGCAACAAGCGGCCTCACAGGCCAACGGTGACCAGACCGCCCTGGGTCACCGCTTCATCCTGGTCCTTGTAGACCACGCAACCAGGTACCCTGAGGCCATCCCGCTTCGAACTGTGACCGCCCCCGTAGTGGGTCGGGCCTTAATGGGGATCTTCTCGAGAGTGGGGTTCCCCCGAGAAGTGGTGAGCGACCGAGGTAAGAACTTCATCTCTAAGTACATGCGGTCCCTGTGGCAGCAGTGCGGGGTCACGTACAAGTTCACCACCCCATACCACCCTCAGGGGAACAGACTGGTCGAGCGGTTCAACAGAACCTTAAAAGGCATGATCAAGGGCCTGGAAGAGCCCCTACGGCGGAGATGGGATGTCCTGCTGCCGTGCCTCCTGTTTGCCTATCGGGAGGTCCCGCAGAAGTCCCTGGGGTTCAGCCCTTTCGAATTGTTGTACGGGCATCCCGTCCGAGGACCCCTCAGCCTGGTCAAGTAAGGCTGGGAGACGAAGCCCCGAGATGCCCCTCCCGATGTCTACAGATACCTCCTGACCCTCCGCAACCAGACACGAAGGTTCCGAGCCCTGGCCGAAGCCAACCTCGAGGCCAGCCAAGAGGACATGAAAAGATGGTACGATCAAAACGCCTCTACCATCGAGTTTGAGCCGGGCCAGCAGGTCTGGGTCATGTCACCGGTTGACCCCTGCGCCCTCCAGGACAAATGGACCGGGCCCTTCAAGGTGGTGGAAAAGAAGAGCCCTGTCACCTACCTGATCGACATGGAGTCTCCCCGGAACCCCCTCCGGGTTCTGCACGCTAACCGGCTCAAACCCCACTTTGCCCGGACTGAACTAAGCCTACTGCTAGCGACCAACGACGGGGACGAAGGCGACTCCGAGCCCCTACCCGACCTCCTGCGGACCAGCGACCACGACGGGACCATCGAAGGTGTCCAACTCGCCCCCTCCCTGACCCCGGAACAGCACCACGACTGTCAGCAACTGTTGCAGCCCTTTGCGGCCCTCTTCTCCCTCACTCCGGGGGTGACTCCATGGTGTGTCCACGACGTCAACACTGGGGACAGTCCCCCCGTGCGACACAGAGCCTACAGAGTACCCGACTGGGTGCGGGCCTGCATCCAGGCTGAGGTGGCGAAGATGCTGGCCCTCGGGGTCATCGAGCCCTCCGACAGCCCGTGGGCCAGTCCCGTCGTCCTGGTGCCCAAAGCCGCCGCACCAGGCACCCCCCCCGGAGCTACGATTTTGTGTGGACTACCGGGCCCTGAACACCGTTACCAAGACCGATGCCCATCCTCTTCCCCAGGCCGACGAGCACATCGACCGCTTAGGGGCAGCCCGCTACCTGAGCACTTTTGACCTCACCGCCGGGTACTGGCAGATCCAGCTCACCCCCGGTGCCCAAGAAAGATCCGCTTTCTCCACCCCTGACGGGCACTACCACTTTCGGGTGATGCCCTTCGGCATGAAGAACGCCCCGGCCACCTTCCAGAGACTAGTGAACAAGGTCCTGGCCGGGCTAGAGGCCTTCAGCGCGGCTTATTTGGATGACATTGCCGTATACAGCAGCCACTGGGCTGAGCACCTGGGACACCTCAAAGCAGTCCTGACCGCCCTCCAAAGGACCGGGCTCACGATCAAGGCCAGCAAATGCCAGATAGGCCAAGGATCGGTGACCTATCTGGGCCATCAAGTAGGGAACGGCCAGGTGGCTCCCCTCCAACCGAAAGTTGATGCCATCCAGGCGTGGGAACCCCCCCACCACCCAGACAGCTGTCCGGGACTTTTTGGGCCTCACCGGGTACTACCGGCGATTCATCAGAGACTATGGGAGCATTGTCGGCCCCCTCACAGAGCTCACGTCAAAAAAGCAGCCCAAGAAGGTACACTGGACCCCCCGCTGCCAGGCGGCCTTCGAGGCCCTCAAAACGGCAATGTGCACGGCCCCCGTGCTACAGGCCCCGGACTACAGCAAGGAGTTCGTGGTTCAGACGGACGCCTCCGAATATGGAATTGGGGCCGTCCTGTCCCAGGTAGATTTGGAGGGACTCGACAGACCCGTGGCCTTCATCAGCCGACGGCTGCTGCCCCGGGAGCAGCGGTGGAGCACCATCGAGCGGGAGGCCTTCGCTGTAGTGTGGGCCCTCAAAAAGCTCCGGCCCTATCTCTTCGGCACCCACTTCCGGGTCCAGACCGACCACCGGCCCTTGCGGTGGTTAATGCAAATGAGGGGCGAGAACCCCAAGCTGCTGCGATGGTCCATCTCGCTGCAAGGGATGGACTTCTCTGTTGAACACCGGCCCGGCAGTGACCACGCCAACACCGACGGCCTGTCCCGCTTCTTCCGCCTCGACGAGGAGAACCCCCAAGGAAATGGGTGACTCTCCCTGCCTTCGGCTGGGGGGGACGCCTGTTGGACCCGGCCTCGTGGCGTGGTCTTAACCCTCTTGGTTTGAGCTCGTCCCCCCCGCACCGGCCTACACGGGCCGCCCTTTCAGGCCACCAGGGACCTCTCCTCCCTTCGAGGTCCCCCTTGGATTGTATCCATTTGCCTACACCCGCCTCAGCGGCCCCCTTTTCCAGGCCGCACAGGAACCCCTCATCTCTTCGGGGTTCCCCCCATGCTTGCTCCACGCAACCCGGCTCCCCCCGGCCTCGGCCCCAGCGAAGCCCCGACATCGAGGCACCAAGATCTGGCCAGGGGGCACCACGTGGCCACTTCAACTCTCCCGGAGGAGGAGAGTTTCGATGGGACCCCCACCGTCCCCCCCCACACCTAGGTGCGACCGTCCTCCGGCCTCCCCGGGCCTGGCGCCTCCCCCGCTGGGCATCTGGCCTCTCCCAGCTCGGCCTCTCCGCCCCCCCCAGGCGCGAGGGTCCGGACATCAAAGAGCTCCAGACCTATATCTGGGGCAACCCCACAAGGGAACGGCAGTTGTATCCCGGAGTCAAGAGCCCTGCTGATGGAATCGCGGCTGACCCTACGGAGAAGAACTCTTGCTTGACCCTATACCACGAGCCCAGCTGACTGCGTCGCGGCTCCACCTTCTTGAGACAAGGAACCTCACGGAACATCGGGGCCCTGCTGACGCCGTCGCAGCCCAACCTCGCTGAAGCCTCCCCCAGAGCCCTGCTGACGTCGTCGCGGCTCGAGCTGAACTGAACCACCTGAAGAGCCCTGCTGACCTAGTCGCGGCTCAAGCTCCACGAACTGATCACCAGAGCCCTGCTGACGCCGTCGCGGCTCGACCACTCCGGGACGCGGAGTCCCTCCAGCTTGAGGAACAAGAACTGGGCCTAAGGTACCCTCGTACCCCGCTACTACCAAAGACTGTCCCGCTACCCCGTCCCTACCAAAGACCTTGAGACTCTTGCGGATCCCTCGATCCCCCCCTTGTATATATCAATAACCGTAACCTCCTAAATGCAGATAAAGAATTGCTCCTCGTGATAAACAGCCTCGAGTCCTGTGTGGTGGTGTTACTGTGCTGGTACGGTATAGGAGAAGGACCTCTCCTAGGAGGCTTCTCAGCAGCGCTCGGCTACTTCGTACAGTGTGGGGGCCCCCCTGGGTGGTCTCTCCGACTCCCCCGGGGTCCGCCTTCCAACAATAATCATTAGCATCCTCTTCTCTAACAGTGAGGAGCTTGTCTCTACCTTTATCTGAAAAGGAGAGCCACAAGATTGCTGCCCACTGTTTCTGGGGGACCTGTTGAATTATTTACAGGCCTTCTCCATAGCAGTTATCCATTTGTGGATATCATCCCCACTCTGGTAGGGAGGAACAACCATGGACAGGTTCCTATGATCTGGCATGTAATCTCTGCCTCTAGGGACACTGTTGCTGCCACCAGGGGTATCTAACCCCTCCTTCTTAGAAGCTCTTTGGAGCTCGAAGGCTTCCCTATCTAAGGCCAATTGCTTGGTTCCGAGGGCAAGCCTAGCTTCCTCATACTGGAGTATCTTGAACCTTCTTTCAGAGGAGGTCTCCCTGGGAAAGTTGGAGTTCCTCTGTGGAATAGATTCTCTTCCAGAGTGATATGACCTGTCAGAGTCCCTTGAGAGGGACCTAGGCCTGTCTCCCACTCTGTCAGCTCTCTTAGGGAGATTTCCTCTATTCTCTTCAGACCCTTCTGGGTCTGGCCCTTCAACCAAAGACTCCTGGTCATCTTGATTTTCATCATCAGACCTAGAGACTATGTTTGAACCACCCCCTGATGCAGACCCACTTGCTCCTAGAGCTTGTCTCAGGTCATCTGCTACTAACAGATCTATCAGGTGTTGTGATGAGGGACTCAGATTTATTTCAAAGCATAAGGCCTTCCGTTCAGTGTAGGCTATATCTGTGTACTGAGATGGGGTGGACCCACTGGCTCCACCATGGTGAGACATACTAGTGTTGTGCAGTGTTGTACTACCTACACTACTTGAGGCCTACTGGACCTAGTTTGAGCTGTAGCAAGGGTGTGCTTGTCCCTTCACAAACAGCTCTAAGTTCAGTAGAACTTATTGATACTAGCTTGACTTTATATGTACCTTGAGTACCTTAAGTGGTTTTCAGTTAGTAATTCAAATATAGATTTTCTGGTAAAACAATGGCAAGCTGGAATCCCACACGCTGCCCACCAATGTGAGAAGTTGGCCTGGCATATGCTGGTCACTAGTTATAGTGGCCACCTTGCACCAGTCCAATTCGACTCTTGGTAGATAGGTTTAAAGACAACCTTTTAAAGAAAGTTATCCTAGTGGTAGCTGTGGAGAGCAGCCTTCAGGCTAAGTCTCTGAGGAATGTAAAGCAGCTTGTTTTACCTTATAATCTCTTGAATTACCAAATGAAAATACACCACTCAGGTATATATATCAAATATATATGTATTTATTTCTAAATATACTCTACTAATCTCTTTATGAGATTAGAGCCAGGTAAACATTCAAAAGATCAACAGTTCTCAATAAATTAAGCACAAATATGGCTGTAGCCCTAGGGGCGTACCAGACCATATACTAAAATAATGGGTTAACAAACTCGACTTGCAAAATGAAGAGGCCTAGGGCCTTGGGAATCGCTGGGGCTTCACTACTGCAGTGTTAGCAGGTAAGTAATCAGCCCACAGGAGACGCGTGCAGTGTCTAAACACACACGCGGGTTTTCAATGCGTTTCAATGGCAAATGTCGCGGTTTGTATTTTACAGTTCTAGGGCACTTCGCAAAAGTCAACAGGCAAGCAACTTACATGGTAAGTATTTCGAGAGCCAACACACACTTGGGCACCGGAGTGCACGAGTTACCTCACCCAGGGAAGCCGGGCGCATAGGTGTCCTTTGGTGTCGGGTCGCGATGCTGTTTCCAATGGAGATCACTGGAAACTTGCTGCTTGTGACGACTGGAGAGGTGTCCGTTCGAATCCGACGATGGATTGGAGTTGCAGAAGACCTAGAAATTGAGGGGACAGAGTTCAGAGTCACTTGCCAGTGACCGGTGGCCAGCAAGATGGATGACCACAGCTGTCGTGTCTCTTCAGGTCGGTAATGGTGTTTTGTCTCTTCGCTCACGAGGTCCAAGAAGGCTCGACGATGACCAGCAGCTGGATTCGGGAGGTCCCACAACGTCTGCAGCTGCCGATGGTGTCGGCATCCGGATTGGAGCCAACAAGCCTTGGCAGCCGCAAGTCTCGTATAGAGTGAAGATTGGCAATGGTGCAGACCAGCAAGGTCTGATGGACTTACCCAGCAAGGGTAAGTGAGGGCAGGCCCAGAGCAACCAGGCGAGACCTTGGAATTGATGTGGAAGTCTTCAGGTGAGTCACTAGCCAACGGGCAAGCAACCGCAAAGATGCCTTTGCAGGAAAAGTTTAACAACAGCCCACGGTCACTCGGGACGGGGTAGGTTGCTGAAATTCGGTACTAGACCTGCTAGGGACTTGGACAATAAGTAGTCCAAAGCACAACTTTGTTGGACGTAGTTTAGGGCTTGCACTCGAAATCAGTGCACGGTTCCCTGGTATTGCTGTTCCTCGTCACTCGTGGGGTCCAGATGCCACAGCTTCGCTGGGGACTCAAAATGGCCGTCGAGAGGTCAGGAAATCTGCTTCAGGGGACGCAGGGACTTCGGGCTCCGGCGGGAGCGGTAAAGTTTGCAACCGTTGTGGAGAGTTTTGGTGCCTGCCAAGCAGGGGAGTCACTCCTTGACTCCAAGGGAGATTCTTCAGTCTTCCAGAGATAGTGGAACGTCGAAGGGCCAGGATTCTTCTTAGTTGAGCGTCGTCCAGGTGTAATCTAAATTACATTGGCAATATGTGGTATCTTATAGTGAAAAGATGGGAGGGACTAGCTCTATGACCACTCCTCTAGGAGGGTCAGGGTAGTGGGTGGTTACACCCACTTCCCTTTGTCCAGTTTCATGCCAGAGCAGGGGCAGGTAGCCCCTGAACCGGTTTGAGCTGGCATATGCACAGAGGAGCCTACTGCTCCCCCAGTGCAGGACTTCAAAGCACTCTAAGAGTGCACCCACCCAGCTCCAATACACTAAATCCTGTCTGGGAGGTGGTGACACCTCCCTGTGACAGGAAACCCTTTGTTGGGCTCCCTCCACTGCGAGTTTCGGTCAGCAGCAGGAGGGCAGCCCGGTGTCTGTGCTGGTGGCATCCATTTTGTGATGCCAGGGCTCTGAAAGATTTCTACCGTGTAGTACAGTGGGTACATGTCGTCCCCTCTAGAAGGGTGGGATCCTACTCCCACACCAGTTACTGGTGTGGGGGTAGGATTCCAAGTTGTTTGACACCAAACACGACATGTTTTGATGCAGTCATTCCAAAGTTAGCATTTACCGCGAGGTTATAATGCACTTAAGAGTATATGGTTTAACCACATCCACAAACAGCAGCAGAGAATAGACTCTGCCAGCTGCAGAGGGGTCCTGCTCAGGCAGAAGCACCCCCTCACATAGTAAACCAAGCACCCTGCCCTTGGGATTGATAGGGCCTGCTAGAGGGGTGACTGATAGGTTTATATGTGTGTGTATGGTGAGATATAGGAACCTATACCTCAGTGAGGAGTGCTAACACTACCTCACACAGGCTGCAGTAGCAGGCCTGTGGTGTCAGATTGTGAATGCTTCCCAGGGGTGGCATAATACATGCTGCAGCCCCTGGTAGGCCTGTGAAGTACCAATGCCCTAGGTACCTAAGGTACCATATACTAGGGGCTCATAAGGCACCACAGTATCCAATCACTAGTGCATCTAATATGCACACCAATCATTTAAGGGAGTAAGCAGATAGGCTGGGGTCCTGGATAGCAGGATCCCAGCCAGACTAGTCAAAAAACATTCAAACACCAGGAAAAAAGTGGGGGCAACCATATAGTCAGATTCCACCTTCCTACAGGAAGGTGAAGTGGATGCAGCGGTGATCGGTCCAGTGGAGCTCGGTGGTGTGGTTGAAGGAGACGTGGGAGCTTGCGGAGAAGATGGGGTCAAGCGTGTGGCCAGCGGAGTGGGTGGGTGTAGTGACGAGTTGTCTGAGTCAGAGGTTGGCGAGGATGTCGATCAGGGTGGAGGAGTTGGTGTCGTTGTTGTTCTCGAGGTGGAAGTTCAGGTCCCCGAGGAGGATATAGTCCGTGGAGGCGAGGGCGTGTGTGCTGACGAGGTCGGTGATGGAGTCTCTGAACTGTGCTCGTGGTCCGGGGGATCTGTAGATGAGGGTTCCTCTGAGGGTGGTGTTGGGATCGGTGTGGATCTGGAAGTGCAGGTGTTCGGCGGTGCTGAGGGTGTCGTCGGTGTTGGTTGAGACTTCGAGAGAGTTCCTGTGGACGATGGCGATTCCTCCTCCTACCCCATTGGTGCGGTCCCTGCGGGTGATCTTATAGCCTTCCGGGATGGCTATGGTGATGTCGGGTGCCGAGGAGGGTTTCGGCCAGGTCTCCGTCAGGAAGGCGACGTCTAGGGTGTTGGAGTCCAGTAGGTCCCAGAGTTCCACGGTGTGTTTGCGTGTGGAGCGGGTGTTGAGAAGGATGCATCTGAGGTGGTTGGGTTCTTTGGTAGGTGGGTTGGCGGGCGCATGCTGGTGAAGATGCAGTTCCGGCAGGAGAAGGGTCCTTGGGTGCGCTTCGGGGCGGCCAGGCAGCAGGTGCGTGATCGTCCGGCGTTGAGTGCGTGGAGGGTGCTGGAGTCGTAGCAGAGGCGGGCGTCGTGGCATTCGCGGGGGCCAGGGGTCCTGGCGCTGGGCGCGGTCCAGGTGCGGACGGGCGCAGACAGGCTTGCCTTAGGCGCGACTTTGACATGCCAGCAGCGCGGTCGCGCAGCGGACGCCATATATGGGGAGGTGGGAGGGAGGAGCAGCTGGGAGGTGGGAGGTAGGGGCAGCGAATGGACAGTCAGGGGGCGGGGACACAGTGGCGGGAACGGGAGCGGTGAACGGCACGGAGGGCAAGGGCACAGAATCACGGGGGTCACAGAAGGGAAAAAGGGCACGGATTATGGTGGTCACAGAAGGGGAAAACGGGCACAGATCACGGGGGTCACAGAAGGAGAAAACGGGCACAGATCACGGTGGCACAGAAGTGAAAAGGGCACGGATTATGGGGGTCACAGAAGGAGAAAACAGGCACAGATCACGGGGGTCACAGAAGGAGAAAACGGGCACAGATCATGGGGGCACAGAAGGAGAAAACAGGCACAGATCACGGGGGCACAGAAGGAGAAAATGGGTACAGATCACGGGGGCACAGAAGGAGAAAACGGGCACAGATCACGGGGGTGACGATGGGAACAGAAGGAAAGAAGGGTACAGGAGAAAATACAGGCACAGGGGGAAGAAAGACGATAGCAGTCACAGACAGCAAAAGAGAAAAAGACAGCAAAAGAGAAAACGATACGGGCAGTATAAAGAACAATAGAACAGACCTCAACTTTCCTCAGCAGCGGCAGCTGGGGCAAAGGACAGGACGCACAGGCGGTGCTGTGCAGAGGGGGAGCGACCTACCTAACAAGATTGGTTCATTAGTGAGCCAGTGAGTGTCCTGAGCTAGGGGAACCTGGAGCTCAGCCCCCCGCGCACGGCAGGGGCTTATGTTATGCCAGTGTGCATGCATTCATCTTTGAACAAGCATTTGCAATGCAATAGGTCTCACATTTGCGAGAGTTTAAGCTATGGGCATTGTAAATGCCAAGGCCTTTTATTTATATGTTTTGATAATTAACTCATAAATAAAAGGCATTGCCATTTACAATGCCAATAGCTCAAACTCTTGTAAATGCGAGACCCACTACATTTCAAAGAAACGGCCGCCATTGACCCAGGCTGCTTGAAAATTGAAAGCGCGCATGGCTCGCTGAATGTTGCAAGGAAGCATGTCGTGCCTGCAGTAGGAGAAACTCATTAAAGAAATTAGTGCTTACAGACTAAATAAGACGTACTGTGTAACAAGCGAAGTAAAAGGACCAATCCTTATGGAAGGTTACAAATGAAGACAAAGCGATACTAAGGCAGGACTAACAAGCCTATTAACGAATCAGAAGCCAGCATTTACGAAGGACAATGACACAAGCCAGTGACAAATATAGGCGGAGAGTGGGCTGGGCTTTACGTCCATCCATACACGAATACAGCATGCCTCGCTGCCCTGGCTCGACCTAAAAATAAAAAATAAATGCCTCACTTGTTTTAAATTCTTTAAAGGGAACTCTAATTTGTTTTGATGTCAGATGGCTATCTGGAGATGCAAGGAAAAAAGCAAATCTGCCTTGTGTGATAAACAACACACAGTTTGCTGTTGTTTTTTCATCCAGCAATCCTGCTGCCTTCGGCTGTTTGGCTTTTTCACCGTGCCTGGAAGCTCTGAAGCGGCTGCCACTGTGCAGGGTCAGACGGGGACAGAAAATAAGCCCAGGCACCAAAATAAAAGTGATTTTCATTAGTGAATCAGATTAGTAAAAACCTGGGCCACACTTAAAATTCGGGGCAGTTTTTCACTTGAAAAGACACGCAGCATAGCTGTTTTGCAGGTAGGGTGGACTGCATGCATTTGCGCTTGCTGCTGTCAGAGTTTGTGGTAATAATATCAGGAAAATCAACAGTAAAAACCGCCTAGGCCTTAAAACAGGCCCACAAACAGCAAAACCAACAGCCGACACACTGACCTATCGGATCAGCTCTTCTGGCACTGCCAAGCTGCCTGATAGGCCAATTTTATCCAGACATCAGTGTCATGTTGGGTCTTTACAAAACACAAAAAATGTGTATGCGTACTCTCTACATAATTTCAAAATACCAGGCCTCTGTGACACCTGGAACTCGGACACCTCAAGGCTGCTCCTCTACAGCATCAGAACATCCTGCTCTGGGATCTTTGTGCCTACAGTGTGGTAAGTGCCTGCCAAAATTGACAGCAAAGTGTTACACACACTCCCTCTCCTATCAAAGCTCTTCCACCCTCTTGCTTTCCTTTCTCTTACTTTTGTTTGCACATTCCATCTCATCACTCCCTCTCCTAAAGCCCCCATTTCCTCTTGTGCCTATCACTGTCTTTCTTTCTGTGCTCTGGGATAAACTGGGAGGATGGCTCAGTGAGCTGAACGTTTGTTGCTGACAAAATGTCCCTGGTACCAGGAGCTTCAATCCCGGCAAGGCAGCCTTTCAACCTCCAGGAAAAATAGTAATTGAGTACCATGATTTGGGTAAACAAAGATAATGTTATCTGCAGCGTTTAGAAACTGCAGCTTTAAGGTGTGTGATGCTATTTAGAACACAACCGATTACTTTCGCTGGGTCATTGTTCAGATTTTCTTTTTTAAATTGGGCCTTTGTGAGCACCCACTGGAACTGGGGATGCAACACCCGAAGTTGGGTGGGATGAAGATGGGGAGAAGATCAGGTTTTGAGTAGGCATCACTTGAGCCTTCACAAGGCTCCAGGAAAGGTGGGGAAGAAGTAAGAAAAAAGAAGGAGAAAGAATGGAAAAACGAAAAACAACAGGGAGAAAAAGATGGGGAAAGTGAAAAAACAGCATAGGAATGCAAGTGTAGGAGAGAGGGTGAGATAAAGAGATGGCAAAGGAACAAAGAGCGAATACAAAGAAAAGAGAGAGGCAGGTGTGGGGAAGTGAAATACAGCAGCAAACTGAAAGAAAGACACCAAAGAAAGGGAGCAAAGAAAGGCAGAGAGTGGGAGATGGGGATGGAAGACCCGAGGTTTGGAAGGGGTGAAGGAGCAGAGAAGACCATCTGTGCAGGCATAACTTGAGGAAAGAAAGAAAGTACCATAGTCCAAAAAAAAAAGTTCATCAGGTGAGCTACCTCTGAAGATCTACAGTATCCTGCTGATGACAGGTCCGGACCACCCATATCCCAGGCTTTAATCCTTCTTAGGTCTACAAAGTGTGCATCAGTTCCTTCAGCAAAAGTAACACGTAATTCAAATGCCACAAGACAACTTATTTCATGATGCTCCCTATGTATATACTGACGTTATTGTCGATGAAAAAACTAATAAAATAGATTATAGTAACAACGCAATACAAAAGCAAGGAGGGTCTGCAAGTGTGTGCATATAAGATAAAGGAAAAAGAGGACAAGTCAGCCAAGGCGAGCTTCTATCTAAATACACTTCACCCAAGAAGGAAGAACTCCGATGCCACCCTCCGAAGGCTAAACAACTGCCCTGGCTCCTACTTGGATACACACTATCTGCCCTTGGCAGCGGGCCAGGCATATAGGTGCCAAATCTATTCCACGCTCCACAAGGTGTCTGCAATCCTTTACTTGCTCTGCACTTTCTTCTGCTGAACTTCACATGTTTTGTTGCATGTAATTTTCTTTATTTGATTTTTGTGATTTTCTGGTCACAAGATTGTGTAAATGTAAGGTATATTCTATAAGGTTGGAGCTCTGAGATGTGGTCTGGTGACCATGCCTTCATCCGTAGAACCGGGAGACTCAGGTCCCAAACGTGACCGAAGAGTGATGCGAGGCCACCGCTCTAACGCCATGTGCCTCGAAGACCCTATCTGCAGTGTGTAGAAAACAACGAGCCCGAATAGCAAGCACTTAATAAAAATAAATAACCAGAGCGCGGGGTCCCTGAAGCGGGCGCCGCGCTCAACTTCAAACTTTTAAAAATAAAATGTAAACTGAGCGCGGTGTCCCTAAAGCGGGCGCCACACTCAGCTTGCACACACAACAACAAGCCGTTCCTCTCCCAGCCACCACCAGGAGAAGGGGGGAGCCAGAGCCGCCAATCAAGCCAGGAGGGGCTTGTGTAGGCCAGAAGGGAGTGAAAGCAAGCATTGGCATAGCCAATAGGTCTCGCTTTTGGGACCTTATAAGTATTTAGTTATGCAGCACAATATCCTTGGTGCAACATCAACTGTTGCATGGCTAAACACTTATAAGGTCCCAAAAGCGAGACCTATTGGCTATGCCAATGCTTGTTTAAAAGGGTTATTGATTATGAAGGCAGAATGCTTCAGGGAAGGGGGAGTCGTGTGACATAGGGCTGCCTGGCAGTTATGTTACCCTTCTCAGAACTTATCTACTAAATGCGTTGAGCTATTTAGTCATAGCACTTTGTTTTCTGATAAGACGGCGATGCAATTAGGTTTAATCGAACATTGAATAAACTGCATTTACAGTTAACACCAGGCTCAAAAGTATCAATCTGTAAGGTGTGTTCTTTAATACGACAGCATGCAAATTCTACATTTAATATAAACCAATATTTTAGCCACCCATATATAGCAGGTACAGGTGGCTCCATGTCACCAGGACATCACTTTTCCATTGCTGGACTTTGCTTTCACATATCATTGTTACCGGGTGCGTTGGCTCAACTAGCTCAGGTAAAGTGAAACAAGACTACAACCCACAAAATACTGCAAAAAGGAAATGCAAAGTCCAGGAGTGGAAATCCTGGGCTCCAGTGTTGCATGGAGCCCTGTAGTCACCCTGTCGGAGGGACTGCAAATATGTAGCACAACGCAGTCACTGCCTCGACTACAAACATGCCTAGCAAATCTTGAGGCATGTTACTACATAGCTCTAAAATGGCCAACGATGGAAGATTTCTAGATTACAATGAGTGAAAGGCAATGAGAACAACCTTGTTGAATGCAGGGCATTACGTTTTCACACAAAAAGGCCACGTACCATAACTGGCACCGTGTCACAAAGTCATGAGAATGACTTTCAATCCCGTTTTTTTCAGCTAACAACAAAAAACATTCTTGGACCGGCAGGCAATGCTTATTGTGCCAAAGGTGAAACCACATCATTTATCCCAGGCTTTTCCAGCCAGTAGCTCATGAGCCAGTAGCTCTCCTGTGTGCAACCCAGCCTATTACATAAGACATTTGTGCCTAGTTGAAGTATTATATTTATGCCAAAATTGAAAAGCGTGTAATCTGCAAGAAGATGTGTCTATTTTTAGATCTCATTAACTGACTTTTGGAGAAAAGTGGTTGGATTTCCAGAATATTTTTAAAACTGTGATGAATCATGTGGCACCGGGTTGACTTATTACTAATAATATAATCTTGGTGCCAGGAGCATTGCAGCTATGGTTGGTATGTATTACACACAGAGGCATTGACAAAGCCTTTCGTACTTTACAGCACCTTGATACCCTCACGGGTGATTGGCTGCGCTCTACAAAGTCACATCACATGACTGCTGGCAACCTCACCTGATGCACTGAGATGATCATTGCTGCTAAGGTAAAGCCTGCATTTGGCCACTTATGCAATGTTTTCTAATGTGGTCGCAACACAACTCTAGTGGCTCAGGTTGATTTCCATTTAACATATGTAGCTCTTATTACAGAAGAGGCTGGAAGCCCATGACCCATCTACACCATTTACTACTAGTGGAAGAAAAATGGAACGTACCACGCAACAGGGAACCAGCTGACAGTGATGGAGCCGGGGTTTTACTTTAAAACCGAATACCTGTTTCACTTTTGCATGTTATAACTAAAAGTACTACTGATTAATTATTAAGTATTAAAAGTTTGTCGAATGTTGTCTAATCAACCTTATTAACAAGAGAATTACACGTGGGAATGCTATTGCATGGCTACAATAATAAGTGAACTAAGTTGGTGAGCAAACTGACAGAAATCGATGTTGCTTATGTGATGTTATTGTGTTTGCGCTTATAATTAATATGCATTAATGGCTTTTGATGTCGCAAATGGCTAGATAAATACACACACATAAGGGTATTAGCAGGGGAATAACACTGTATAATCATTTCCGTGCAGTAATTCTGTTTTATGCTTATTTTTGCTTAAGTTGTCCAATGTGGCCTACCCGAAAATGGCTACCATCTACAGCCTGCACTCGAGTAGATGGAAATTTACGAAAAGGCTTCGCTCAGCCTGTGACCTTGCACCTCCGATGAACTAAAAAGTCATGAGCATGATGACAAGTCCGGGAAATCTGCCAAGTGCCCCTGGAAGATGGAGATGTTGCAAAATATTAAACTACATGAACTTATTATGATCCCACCATTTGAAACAAATTTTACCCGGTAGAGACATCCGTAAATGTATCGAAATTAGTCATGAACATTCAATTTTCCTATTCATTATTTGGGACAATCTATGTGTGAGAAAATTTCGCACAATATCGAAAATGTACCAAGATGACATTATTTCCGCCATTCATCCGTTCTGAACAACGAATTGTTACTTTATAGAATGTAAATTTAGTATAAATATTAGCAGACTAGAGAGGTCTAGGGCCACTTCTTCCCGAGCTGATGATCCGAGGTCCCCATGCTGACGGAGAGGACGGTGACTCTACATGACTGCAGGAAACTCTGTTTCTCCTACTGAGGACCGGTTCTGACTTAGGATCTGACATTTAGACAGAATAGGTAAATATGAGAGAAATGAATTTGCATTTAATTGGCTTTTCTTGCAATTTTAGATAAATGAACAATCTGTTTGAATTTCTGTCTCGGGTGGTTATTTCTTGTCATGTTTACTGAATTTATTTGTATAATCTATGAAATGTCCACGCTAGATTTGCAAGCAACTAGCTGGTCGCATTGACCTCAAAGTACAGGCAGATTGGATAAGGTTCACGTGAAAAGTGTTTCTCCTTTACAGGGCATGGATAGGGTGATTTAGGATGAATGTTGGTGTAATGGGCCCCACCAGCGTGTGATGTGTGTATGCATGTGTGACTGTGAAATTAGTCCGTCTGTGGAAGTAGAGGAGATTCGGAAGCTCTGATCTGCACCAGTTTCTTGGTAGCAGAATGATGGTTAGCTATTGTCTTAATCTGGCGAAATTGCGTGTATATAGGCTTGTTGATTATTGATTGATATTTGTACTAACACTATATGTTGAAGTCGTGTTGAGTTTTATGTATTGTGAACGGCTTCTGGGACGTAGGGAGTCGGTGACAGTTCCGTAGTAGAGCAGAGGGAGTGTTGCTCTCGGAAAAGGTGGGATTGTTGGCCCTGTATGCAGACAGGGAAAAACGTGAGACAATTGAAGTTGCGCGTCGCATTGTCTGGGTTCGAAAAGGTAGCATCGCCGTGTGTTGCCATTAGAAACTTATTTTCTGTGTGAGAGAAGTGTGTATGATAGCGAAGGTTATCTGTGAAAGTCTGGTCTTAGGTCCCAGGGATCCGTAAGGTATTCTGTTAAAGCTTACCGCTGGAGAAGTAATAGGTATTCTCGGAGCTTGTTAGAAGGACAGGGCAGAGGTAAGCGCTGCTTTGTTAACGTGTGATATACTTCTGTAGTAGGACAGACTGTTCGCTGTTCTCGGGAAAGACAGAATTCTGTGTGAATGTACTACATTTTCCGGTATGAAAGTGCGTGAATGAGAAGGCATTTTTGGTTAATTGTGAGACTCTTAGGAACATTCCGGAGGGAAACAGTTAATTAATGCTTGTTAGAAGGGTAAAGTAGAGGGATGTGCTACTTTATCAATGGAAGTAACGATTCTGTAGTAGGGCAGAGGTAAGCGCTGCTCTCTGGAAAGGCAGAATTCTCGTGGGAAAGGTCTTTTGCTGTTCTGTGGCTAGCGAAGCAGACAATTGAGATGTTTGTATGTTGTAACTAACAGACTCGTAGAAGTTGAAACAAAGTCTACCAAGTAGTCTTGTAAAGGAGGGGTAGACGAGAGACAGGAGACAGGAGCAGAAGCGACTGCAGCGACTGCTGACGTCAGGGAGACCGCGCTGTGATTGGACAGTGGGTTGGAACAGTGGAAGCACGGTGATTGGTGTGCTAGTGTACGCCGCGCTAGGATTGGGAGACATACAGGGTGACGTAGACGCTCCAGGATTGGTGCGTTAGTGTGAGTCGCGCTGGGATTCGCGGACTGAGTAAGTGACGTAGACGCTCCAGGATTGGTGCGTTGGTGTGAGTCGTACTGCAATTGGACAAGAGATCGTACAGTTGTAGGAAGAGTAAACAGCTAGTGGAAAATAAGAAAGATGTATTACCACGCTGAGGAAAAGAAGAAAAAACCTTGTTCAGTAAAGTGAAGAATTGGTTTGACAAGGATAAAGACATAGTGACAAGGGAAGGACAGTTATTGCCCCCGATAAGAACCCTAGCATCCTTCATGGTTGCGAAGTATGGGTATCATACCTGTATTTGGTTAGATAACTGGGTGAAATATACAAAGGACGATGGAGTGTTAGCGTTCCCGGAACATGGTTCATTTAATCTGGCCATACTAAGGAACTTACGGGAGCAGATGATGAATCTAGAGCCTCGGCCTAGGCCAACGCAGTTTGAGGCGTTGACTGAATGGGAAGATGAAATGCATGAACGAGAAAAATAGAGAGGTGGAGGTAGCTATAGGTACATGTTTGGGCGGAAGTATGATCGCGAAACCCATCATGATCGGATGAGAAGGTGGCGTGATGCCAGTATGACCGAGGGATTATATCCTGTAAGAATGGCAGAGGAATCAGGAGGGAGAAAGTGTACCGAGAAAGTATATAATAATGAACCCAGGAGATATGGGGCAAATGAGTCTGATGATGATGTCTTAGAGGACATGCTCTATAAAAGACCACCCCCGTATAGACGAGAACCAGAGGTAGGGACAGCAGTGACCCCGATAAGAGACACCTTGTGGATAATTAAAACAGAGGGTACTACCCCTGGGTTGAAAAGCAGTTGTTCTCTGGCGGAAAGAGAAAGAGAGAGAGATAGAGAGAGAGAGAAAGATAGAGAGAGAGAAAGAGAGAGAGAAAGAGAGAGAGAGAGAGAAAGAGAGAGAGAGATAGAAAGAGAGAATGAACTTGAGGATGAAAAGACCAGAGAACTAGCAAGAACTACCTTTGAACTGACAGAAAAAATCAGAGAATTAACAAAAAATCTTGAGGCAGTTACAGTGCCTGTGACAATAGGCCCGGTTATGCCGATTTTTGACAAGCAGAGGACGGGTGAGAATGGATTGATGGTACCATATGTGGGCAATAGATTGATTTTTCCTCCGGAGCAGGCAGAAATGAGAGCAGGAGAAACCCAGTGGAGAGCAGGAGAAAATCAGTGGAGACATACCATATGTGGAGGAGAATTAAGTGTGCAGACTAACTCAAGTTTGAATTCTGTATGTATGGAAGGGAACAGAGGATCAATTTTAGAACCGCAAAGAGTGACAGAACCAGGGGGTACAGAAAAATCTGTGATAACTGCTGAGGATTTGAATGATTGGCTGAAAACTTTACAGAAAAAGGAGAAAGAGTCACAGGGAATTGATGTAGCCAGGCTACGTATGGAAATGGAAGAGATGATAGTAGGAACAATACCTACAGAAACGCTGAAGGATTATCAGGAAGGAGAGATCCTCTTCCTATGTAAGAGTATCACGTGGAGAGCAAAGAACATACATGACAGGTTGAAAGGAATAGCCAGTGAATTAGGAATTGACATGGATAAGGTGAAAGCTTTAGAGAAGCCTTACCGAGTGGATTTTTCAGACAAGGATATTGAAAATCTGAACAATGCAGGCCGAACAGGACAGATTAAGGAAATGATTGCCTTGCTGAAGAAATGGGGAGATGTAGAAAGATGGAAAGACAGATGGTACCGAAAGCGAGAGGATGGGACAGATAGAACTTACTCGGCATTTCCCCTGAAAGAAAAAGAGAAGGCAGTGACAGCTTACCCTATGAGAGAGATTCCAGGAGGTGGGTACGTACATGTCCCATGGACCAGACAGGATATTTTATCATTTACGAATGATTTCCCTCGACTAAGGGAAAAGCCAGTTGAGTGGTACAGACAGGTCGACAGATTTGTAAAGCTGTCAAAAGTACTATGGATTGACCTGAATAGTCTGTTTGATATAATTGTACCAGCAGACCTGTGGGCAGAATGTAAAATAGTCATAGACTGGCCCACTAAGGAATACCCGAGAGATCCAAAAACCGGAGCTCCAGACCCGGAGGTCATGAAGAAGTACGAGCAGGTTATGACCTTCCTGAAAAATAAAGTACCCCCCAAGGAGACAGACTGGGTTAAAATAGATCGAACACATCAAGAATTGAAAGAATCAGTCCATGCTTACTATGAAAGACTGATACTAGCTTTTAAGCAGTTCAGTGGAGATGAACACCTGGGTGACAAGGATCTGAGTCATTTTGTGTATAGGTTTGTGTACGGTTTGCGGCCTGAAATCAGTGAAATGATACGGCAGCACACCGTAGACTGGCAGAGTAAGAAGATTGATGAGATTCTGAGACATGCAAAATACTTCAGTGATGAGATTGAGGCAAAGCAGAGAAAACTAAAAGAAAAGGCAATGTGGGCACAGGTGAAAGTTGCAGAAAGACAGGAAGCTCAGCTGGTTGAACAGGCAAATAACCCAGGAAATAAGCCCAGGTTTGGTCCAGGAAAAGGAAAGGGGAATATCGAGGAAGCCAAGAAAAAGTTCCCATGCCACAACTGTGGAAAATTGGGGCACTGGAAATCCGAGTGTAAGAATCCACCGTCTGCTAATGACAATAATCCATCATTGAATTCGCAGGTGCAGAGTGAGGGGTGTGGTCAGCATCGGCAACAGCAGAAGGCTGATAAGCAGCAGAACCAGGTGCCAAAACCACCCTTGCCCCAGAGAAGAGGATCCCAGAAGTACAGCCAAGAGTCAGTATTCTACGATGAAGAGCAGGTAATCAAACCAAAACGCGCAGGCGCAGTTTCTCAGTACTGGCTGAAGAATGAGGGAAGTGACTCCGAGGGAGACTTCTGATGTTGCCGAAGGGAGGAAGAGGAGTGCGTACTTGGCGCAACTCTAGAAATAGACCAGGCAGGGCCTTTTGTAGATGGGAAAATTAATGGCGAAAGTGTCACTTTTCTAGTCGACACAGGGGCCACGAGATCAACTGTCAGGTCAGCAGATATAAAGAATCTTCCTCTCTCGGATGAAGCTATCCAAGTAGTTGGTGTGTCCAACACACAGATTAAAACTCTACTTACTGAACCAGTAAGGGTTAGAATAGGGAAATTTTCAGACATGCACCGATTCGTGGTGTGTGACACGAGTCCTGTGAACTTGTTAGGCAGGGATCTGCTGTGCAAGATGAATTGCACTATTTTCTGTACTCCAGATGGAATAACCTTTGAGACACCTGATGAGGATGTTCTATACAGAATGACCATGGATAACAGAGAATGTGAGGCTTTGGGAACATATGCAGTATTTAATCCAGATGCATTACCCTTAGAATTGAAACAGACAGTGAAAGCAGCAGTTTGGGATTTTACTGGAGAAGATGTGGGTCTGATGAGAAATGTAGATCCAGTAAAGATTACTGTAAAAGAGGGAGTGGTTTACCCAAACATGCCGCAATACAGATTGACACCTGAAATAATTGAAGGAATAACACCCTTAATTGAAAAAATGACCCAGCAAGGGGTGTTAAGAGAAATATTGAGCAGCCCATGTAATTCACCAATAATGGGACTGAAGAAACCTAATGGAAAGTTCAGAATAGTACAGGATTTGAGAAAGATTAACAAGATTGTTGTGCCATGTTGTCCTATTGTGCCAAATCCATCAGTGATTTTGTATCAGATTCCCCATGATGCAGAATGGTATACGGTAATTGATTTGTGTCATGCTTTCTTTTCAATCCCATTGCATCATGACAGCCAGCCAATATTTTCTTTTAGATTTGGAGAACGGATTTTGGCATGGTGCCGAATTCCACAGGGGTATACAGAGAGCCCTTCAATATTTAATCAGTTGTTAAAGAAATCTCTGGAAAGTCTGACAATGCCTGAAAATTCGGTCCTGGTCCAGTATATTGATGACCTACTTGTGGCATCAAAAACACGAGAAGCTTGTGAAGTAGACACCATTGCATTACTGAATCACTTGGCAGATGGGGGATTAAAAGTATCTCCAGCCAAATTACAGTTCTGTAAGAAAGAAGTCCAGTATCTGGGACATAATATTGAGAAAGGCCTGAGAAAAGTGACCATTAACAGGATCAAAATCATTAGAGGAATGAGAGCCCCAATGACACAAAGAGAGGTGAGAATGTTCCTGGGAATGGTGGGTTACTGTCGTCAGTGGATAAGTAATTTTTCCCTGACTGCCAAACCATTGATCAAATTGACTAAAAGTGATGTGAAAGACCCATTAGAACTAAACCCAGAAGAAATGGCTGCATTCAGAGAGTTAAAAGACAGACTTTGTGAAGCTCCTGCCCTAGGAATGCCTGATTATGAAAAGGAATTTGAGCTGTATTGTAGTGAGAGAAATGGATGTGCACTTTCAGTGTTAATCCAGAAACATGGCCAATTGCCTATTTCTCAGCAACTCTTGACTCAGTAGCTGTGGGTTTACCAGGTTGCCTGAAAGCAGTAGCTGCTACTTGCAAAAGTCTGGAACAAAGTGAAGGAATAATAATGGGATACCCTGTAAGGGTATTTGTACCTCATGATGTGGCAATCCTTTTAACAAGGAGCCGGACACAGTTCATGTCTCATAGTCGGCTGACTAAATATGAGAAAGTCATTCTTGGTGCAACCAATGTAAGCCTGGAGAGATGCGTAAATGTGAATCCAGCGACACTGTTGCCTGATGCTGAATGTGTGGGAGTGAGAAATTATGTTGATCATGATTGCCTGGATGTACTTGATTACTGTACAAAGCCAAGGCCAGACATAAGAGATCTACCACTGCCTGAAAGTGATCATGTGTTGTTTGTGGCTGGATCTTGTCTGAGTACAGAGGAAGGAGTGTTGAGTGCTGCATATGCTGTGTGCAAAGTCTCAGAAGTTGTGGAAGCATCACCCTTGAAAGGAGTTAAATCCGCTCAGGTGGCAGAATTGGTGGCACTGAAAAAAGCATGCAAGATTGGGAGAAGTGTGAGAGTGACTGTGATGACTGACAGACAGTATGGTTTCGGAGTTGTCCATGATTTTGGCCAGCTATGGCTACAAAGAGGTTTCCTGACCTCAAGTGAAACTCCCATAAAGAATGCTGAAGTGGTTGGAAAACTGCTAGAGGCGATACAGCTGCCTAAAGAACTAGCAGTTGTAAAATGTGCTGCTCATGGTCATGGTGATGATTTTGTAACAGTGGGTAACAAGTTTGCCAATGACATAGCACAATATTGTACAAGAAACAATCATTCAATTAACAGGAGTAAAGAGCGAGAAATGTCTTCTTGTTCCTTAATGTTTACTAATGAAGTGGTAACATGGGAGGAAGTAAAACAGCTGCAGGATGAGGCAGGAGATGAGGAAATGAGAGATTGGGTGAAAGCAGGTTGTGCACCTAGAGAAAAAGATCATGTGTGGGTCTATAGGGATGGAAGACCAGTCATGCCAAATAGTATGATATCAACAATGGCAAGGATGTATCATGGCCAAGGACATTTGGGGAGGGATGCTATGATAAGAGCCTTTAAGCAAACCTGGTACAGTCCAAAGTTCAGACTGATAGCAGAAAGTCTCTGCCAGAGATGTCTGATATGTCAGCAATTCAATCCTGGAAAGAAAACAGTGGTGAGCCTAGGATCAATAGGCAGGGAGGGAGGACCCTTCACAAGAATGCAGATAGACTTCATTGAAATGCCCCCAGTCAACAGATTGAGGTATGTCCTGGTGGTGGTTTGTTTGTTCTCCAGGTGGGTGGAGGCGTACCCAACAAGAAGAAATGATGGGATAACAGTGGCCAAATTACTGTTAAGAGAGTTCATCACAAGGTATGGGTTCCCTGTAACCATTGAATCAGACAGAGGAGGACATTTTTATAATGAAATCATGGGTCTAATTTGTGAAGCATTGAGTGTACAGCAGAAGATGCATTGTGCCTACCGACCAGAGGCTTCTGGAGTAGTTGAGCAAATGAATGGTACCATCAAAAACAGAATTGGCAAAATGTGCTTAGCCACAGGAATGAAATGGCCCGATGTCTTGCCTCTAGTCTTGATGACCATTAGGTCTACTCCAGACAGAACAACAGGTTTGAGTCAACATGAAATTATCATGGGACGTGCTATGAGGCATGCATATGTACCAGTGAACAAACTGATGACTATAACTGATGACATGATTTTGGATTACTGCAAAGGCCTGGCTGACGCAGTTCATTCTGTGTTTCACCAGGTTGGAGAAGACGCCACCACACTTGAAAAGAAACCAGCCCATGATCTGAGCCCAGGGGACTGGGTAAGGATAAAAGTCCACAGAAGAAGGAATTGTCTGGTTCCAAGGTGGGGATGGCCAAGACAAGTCATCTTGACCACAACGACTGCTGTGAAGTGTGCTGGTGTGAAAAATTGATACATGCAAGTCACACACTGAGAGTTCCAAATCCAAGAGATGGTACTGGAAAAGAATACTTCGAAGAATCAGATTCCAGTGATGATGCAAACAGTGAGACAGTAAGAAGGAGAAAGAATCCTGAAAGTGGGGAAAGTGTGTCCAGGGAAATTTTCATCCCACCAGAAGGGGTTCTGAAGAGAATAGTGCAAACTGCAGAAGCACGTTCAGACTCAGAAGAATTACCTGAGGTTCCAATTGACAGTGACCAACACAAAAAGAAAGAAAGAAAAGAAAAGAACATTCTAACAAAAGAGACACCTGAAACACATGAGGAAATTGGACAAGTTTCACCTGAGATAAATATTGAAGAAAAAGGGACAGACAAAGACAGAGAGGGACAGATTGCGGAAAACCCCCGAGGAGGTGTAGGGAACATCAACAACAAGCTAGGTGAAGGGACAAGTAGACAGCAAGAAGATTGCGTGTCGGAGACCCGAGGAGGGACAGAAGTAGGGAAATCTCAATTGGTGGAAAAAGAAACTGTTGAAGAAAAGGAAGTTGTTGGAGGAAAAAAAGCTGTTGATGAACAAGAGGCAACTGAGACAGAGTCTGATGAAAGTGACAATGAGATACATGGAGGACGAGTTCTGAGAAAGAGAACTTGGCTTGGAGAAAGAAACAATAAAGAAGTGAAACAAAAGAGAAATGCTAAAGGAGATCTTTGGCCAAATAAGATAAAGAGATTAAGGTACAGACTGACACGAGTTAACTCTTTGAAAGCTGAACAAGTGAACGAAGTGTCAAGTCAAAACCCAACCAAAGAAGAGGAAACAAAGATACCTGAGAGAACTAAAAGAATAAGGAAACCAAACCAGAGGTACAAGTCACCGGAATGGACGTATGTGGCACTGCCTGAACAAGGAGAAGAGGCGGACAGCCAAGGAAGTCCAGAGGAGGCTTTACTGAAGGAGGTTGCTGAAGAAGAAGCTGTGGGAATCCTGAGAGTTATCTTGTCCAACATTGGAGTAGAGACGGATGTTCAGGACCTGATACAGTTTGATGATGATGAAGAGACAGTGAAAAGTGATGAAAATCCAAATTGAGTAAATCCAAGGAAAATTCACTTGGAGAAGTGAAGAAGAAGAAAATACTAAAAATTAGTAGATTTTAATAATCTGTTGGGTACTTGCTGCCCTTAAAAGTTCAGTAGAGGAGTAGAAGAGGCTAAGTCAAAAGACACGGTCAAATTAACAAAATGGCTAACACTGAGAATAAAAGTAGATGTACCTTTCTGAAAAGATGGTGCAAAATGTGCTGCTGCTGTACAGGTTTATTAATGCTGCTTTGGAGTGTGCTTGCTCTACTGATTTCATTTAGAGTCACTATAGACACTTTAGAAGGTCATATTGAGAACAAAACTAAAATAGGGAAAAGTCCACAGAAAATAGTACCGATTAGAACTAGCAATATACATATACATAAGGATAGGTCAATTAACGATTTTTCTAGCAATTTTTTTTCTAAATTGTTGTATGAGTACGTAAAGACAATGGAAGTAAGGGATTGCTACGTCTGCATGCAATTACCTGCCTCTGTTTCGGAAGGAGTGACTTATCATCATCTTCCGGCTACGTATGGAATTTCCTGTAGTGTGTTGATTAGTATATTTTATCAGTTAGGGACTTTAGATTACAATATGCCTAATATAGATAATATTCTTGGGCAGTTGCCTATGAATAAAGCACTGAATCCTGCAAAGGATGCTAACACTTTAGGTGAGATTTTTCTAGAAATCAAAGAATTAACCTTAGAATATGTTTTTAGAAATAATTTAACTTGCAGTTTGAAGGGAGAAGAGAAGAATTCTCTAGACATGGTTGAGAGAAGAAGATTGAACATGCACAAGAAAGCAGAAGGGCATAAAATGAGTGACACAATGTGGGATATTGAGAAAGAAAAGGAGTTGAAAAAAGGAGCCAGTCCAACTATGGCTATAGAGGCCCCACAGAAAGGAAAACTGTGCATCACCAGGAAGAGATCCCAATATGATTATTATTTCATAGGGACTAGTGAGTGCCATGATACATACTTTGGTGCCAATTCCGATCCGGTAAAAAAATTCCCCGTCCGACTCGTATCCGGATTTTTTTCCGTCCGAATCGTCAAAGTAGCGTACAAACTGCCAAGTACGATTAGAACGGAAAAAAGTCCATACGAATCGCATTGGGAAGATTTGCCCACACGTCCTCGGGTCGGGAAAAGTCACCGACACGTCCCCGGTCGAAAAACCCACTGTGCGGAAAAATAAAGTCCGACAGCGCAAGTACGATCCCTCCCGTCCTCCCCATTTCACAACCGTACGCAAAAAACACCGTCCGAACCGAACTCCCATAGCAACCATGGAGACATGTGCCCGCATACGCGCCGAACACCCCACCACCCCCCGCCCGCGTATGTACGCACCGAACCCCCACCCCAGCAGTGCATGTACGCCCCGAACCCCCACCCGTGTATGTACGCCCCGAACCCCCACCCGTGTATGTACGCCCCGAACCCCCACCCGTGTATGTACGGACCGTACCCACACCCGTGGAAGTACGGCCCGTACCCCCACCCCAGCAGTGTATGTACGCCCCGAACCCCCACCCGAGCAGTGTATGTACGCCCCGAACCCCCACCCGTGTATGTACGCACCGAACCCCCCCAGCCGTGTATGTACGCACCGAACTCCCACCCCAGCAGTGTATGTACACACCGAACCACCACCCGTGTATGTACGCACCGAACCCCCACCCGTGTATATACGGACCGTACCCACACCCGTGGAAGTACGGCCCGTACCCCCACCCCAGCCGTGTATGTACGCCCGAACCCCCACCCCAGCAGTGAATGTACGCCCCGAACCCCCACCCGTGTATGTACGCACCGAACCCCCACCCGTGTATGTACGGACCGTACCCACACCCGTGGAAGTACGGCCCGTACCCCCACCCCAGCAGTGTATGTACGCCCCGAACCCCCACCCCAGCAGTGTATGTACGCCCCAAACCCCCACCCGTGTATGTACGCACCGAACCCCCACCCCAGCAGTGTATGTACGCCCCGAACCCCCACCCGTGTATGTACGCACCGAACCACCACCCGTGTATGTACGCCCCGAACCCCCACCCGTGTATGTACGCACCGAACCCCCACCCGTGTATGTACGGACCGTACCCACACCCGTGGAAGTACGGCCCGTACCCCCACCCCAGCAGTGTATGTACGCCCCGAACCCCCACCCCAGCAGTGTATGTACGCCCCGAACCCCCACCCCAGCAGTGTATGTACGCCCCGAACCCCCACCCGTGTATGTACGCACCGAACCCCCACCCGTGTATGTATGGACCGTACCCACACCCGTGGAAGTACGGCCCGTACCCCCACCCCAGCAGTGTATGTATGCCCCAGCAGTGTATGTACGCCCCGAACCCCCACCCGTGTATGTACGCACCGAACCCCCACCCGTGTATGTACGCACCGAACCCCCACCCCAGCAGTGTATGTACGCCCCGAACCCCCACCCGTGTATGTACGCACCGAACCCCCCCAGCCGTGTATGTACGCACCGACCCCCCCACCCCACCCGTGTATGTACGCACCGAACCCCCACCCGTGTATGTACGCACCGAACCCCCACACCAGCAGTGTATGTACACACCGAACCCCCACCCCACCCGTGTATGTACGCACCCAACCACCACCCGTGTATGTACCTGCCTCTGTTTCGGAAGGAGTGACTTATCATCATCTTCCGGCTACGTATGGAATTTCCTGTAGTGTGTTGATTAGTATATTTTATCAGTTAGGGACTTTAGATTACAATATGCCTAATATAGATAATATTCTTGGGCAGTTGCCTATGAATAAAGCACTGAATCCTGCAAAGGATGCTAACACTTTAGGTGAGATTTTTCTAGAAATCAAAGAATTAACCTTAGAATATGTTTTTAGAAATAATTTAACTTGCAGTTTGAAGGGAGAAGAGAAGAATTCTCTAGACATGGTTGAGAGAAGAAGATTGAACATGCACAAGAAAGCAGAAGGGCATAAAATGAGTGACACAATGTGGGATATTGAGAAAGAAAAGGAGTTGAAAAAAGGAGCCAGTCCAACTATGGCTATAGAGGCCCCACAGAAAGGAAAACTGTGCATCACCAGGAAGAGATCCCAATATGATTATTATTTCATAGGGACTAGTGAGTGCCATGATACATACTTTGGTGCCAATTCCGATCCGGTAAAAAAATTCCCCGTCCGACTCGTATCCGGATTTTTTTCCGTCCGAATCGTCAAAGTAGCGTACAAACTGCCAAGTACGATTAGAACGGAAAAAAGTCCATACGAATCGCATTGGGAAGATTTGCCCACACGTCCTCGGGTCGGGAAAAGTCACCGACACGTCCCCGGTCGAAAAACCCACTGTGCGGAAAAATAAAGTCCGACAGCGCAAGTACGATCCCTCCCGTCCTCCCCATTTCACAACCGTACGCAAAAAACACCGTCCGAACCGAACTCCCATAGCAACCATGGAGACATGTGCCCGCATACGCGCCGAACACCCCACCACCCCCCGCCCGCGTATGTACGCACCGAACCCCCACCCCAGCAGTGCATGTACGCCCCGAACCCCCACCCGTGTATGTACGCCCCGAACCCCCACCCGTGTATGTACGCCCCGAACCCCCACCCGTGTATGTACGGACCGTACCCACACCCGTGGAAGTACGGCCCGTACCCCCACCCCAGCAGTGTATGTACGCCCCGAACCCCCACCCGAGCAGTGTATGTACGCCCCGAACCCCCACCCGTGTATGTACGCACCGAACCCCCCCAGCCGTGTATGTACGCACCGAACCCCCACCCCAGCAGTGTATGTACACACCGAACCACCACCCGTGTATGTACGCACCGAACCCCCACCCGTGTATATACGGACCGTACCCACACCCGTGGAAGTACGGCCCGTACCCCCACCCCAGCCGTGTATGTACGCCCGAACCCCCACCCCAGCAGTGAATGTACGCCCCGAACCCCCACCCGTGTATGTACGCACCGAACCCCCACCCGTGTATGTACGGACCGTACCCACACCCGTGGAAGTACGGCCCGTACCCCCACCCCAGCAGTGTATGTACGCCCCGAACCCCCACCCCAGCAGTGTATGTATGCCCCGAACCCCCACCCCAGCAGTGTATGTATGCCCCGAACCCCCACCCGTGTATGTACGCACCGAACCCCCACCCGTGTATGTACGGACCGTACCCACACCCGTGGAAGTACGGCCCGTACCCCCACCCCAGCAGTGTATGTACGCCCCGAACCCCCACCCCAGCAGTGTATGTACGCCCCAAACCCCCACCCGTGTATGTACGCACCGAACCCCCACCCCAGCAGTGTATGTACGCCCCGAACCCCCACCCGTGTATGTACGCACCGAACCACCACCCGTGTATGTACGCCCCGAACCCCCACCCGTGTATGTACGCACCGAACCCCCACCCGTGTATGTACGGACCGTACCCACACCCGTGGAAGTACGGCCCGTACCCCCACCCCAGCAGTGTATGTACGCCCCGAACCCCCACCCCAGCAGTGTATGTACGCCCCGAACCCCCACCCCAGCAGTGTATGTACGCCCCGAACCCCCACCCGTGTATGTACGCACCGAACCCCCACCCGTGTATGTATGGACCGTACCCACACCCGTGGAAGTACGGCCCGTACCCCCACCCCAGCAGTGTATGTACGCCCCAGCAGTGTATGTACGCCCCGAACCCCCACCCGTGTATGTACGCACCGAACCCCCACCCGTGTATGTACGCACCGAACCCCCACCCCAGCAGTGTATGTACGCCCCGAACCCCCACCCGTGTATGTACGCACCGAACCCCCCCAGCCGTGTATGTACGCACCGACCCCCCCACCCCACCCGTGTATGTACGCACCGAACCCCCACCCGTGTATGTACGCACCGAACCCCCACACCAGCAGTGTATGTACACACCGAACCCCCACCCCACCCGTGTATGTACGCACCCAACCACCACCCGTGTATGTACGCACCGAACCCCCCCAGCCGTGTATGTACGCACCGAACCCCCACCCGTGTATGTACGCACCGAACCCCCCCCAGCCGTGTATGTACGCACTGAACCCCCACCCCACCCGTGTATGTACGCACCGAACCCCCACCCGTGTATGTACGCACCGAACCCCCACCCCAGCAGTGTATGTACGCACCGAACCCCCACCCCACCCGTGTATGTACGCACCCAACCACCACCCGTGTATGTACGCACCGAACCCCCACCCCACCCGTGTATGTACGCACCTAACCCCCAGCCGTGTATGTACGCACCTAACCCCCAGCCGTGTATGTACGCAACGAACCACCACCCGTGGAAGTACGGCCGTACCCACACCCCACCAGGGAATGTACGGACCGTACCCCCACCAGTGCATGTACGGACCGTACTGACGCCAAAAACACACGTACTGAACCAGGACAAACCATATTTACACAAGGAGAGTCAATTAGAGTTTCCCCACCCCACCAAACATGCCCAACAACCCCACAAACATCACATACACTGACCTGCAACTGCCAAACTGCCAAACAGAGGCCCAAAACTCAATCACTCCTCATAACACACCCACACAAATTTCAAACACAGCCACACCCACAAATGGACCAATAAAAATGGACCACACACACAAACCATGAGCCTTTGCAACAGACCCACTGCTGCCAGAGCCCACAGACGACCCACACCACCATACTTGAACCTCACACTTGCATACCTTCACACAACCACCTACACAAACACCCCCTCATCACATTCACACACACACCTCCACTACCACACCCACACACCCACAACCATCCACACCCACACCCCCACAACCATCCACACCCACACCCCACGCCATGTCCACCACCAAGAATCCAAAGTTCACAAAGGAGGAGCTGGAGATCCTTGTCAACGAAATCCTCAGAGTCGAGTCACAGCTCTTTGGGACATTGGTCAGACAGACCAGCATATCCGAAAAAACGGCCATGTGGCAGAGGATTGTTGATTCTGTGAATGCTGTTGGGACCACCAGAAGGACCAGGCACGAGTGCCAATCCAGGTGGTACGATCTGCGGAGGACGGTCAAGAGGAAGATGACTGACAATCACAACCAGGGGAACATCACTGGAGGAGGGCCGCCCCCCAGACCGGTACAATACCATCCCTGGGAGGAGAAGGTGATGTCCACGCTGGCGGTGGAGGGACTACACGGACTACCAGGACTCCCAGACCCTGGTGAGTACACAAACAACTCACCTCACATGGGGGGGATGCCATACACAATCAATCATGCATGCCACCCCCCCCAAGCCACCACCGGACACAACAACACTCCACAAACACACACATGCCACTAGCGCCTCCATGCCCCATGCATCAATCAGGGCCATGCCAAGTCACAGGCCACACAAAACACCAACATAACACAGGATGTGGCCGATGCTGGGAGTGGGGGCATCAAAACTAACATTGAGCAACTCACAAGCACACAACAATGCCCTCAGCCCATATGGCCCAGGGCACAGCCATACAAACTGTGTGTACCCACACAGTACTGTCTTGCCTGCAAATGGTGGCTGCCATGCAGGATGACATGGGTCTGAAGGCACAATTTGCACATAACAGCAGACAATGAAGATGCATCGCTCTGATAGAGTCTCAGCACACACCGCCACAGCAGCAGCCTACACTCAGACACACTGCCCAATGGGTGCCCGGAGAACAGGAACTAACTCACATGAACAAGCCAATGGCCATTCAAAGACCGGCTAACTGTGTGTGCCCAGGAAGCTGGCCTGAGGTGACAGAGGGTGACAAATAGAGGGAGGGAGAGGGGGAATGAGAGGGAAGGAGACAGAGGGGGACACAGGGAGACAGACAGAGGGAGGGAGTAGGGTGACAGAGGGAGACCGACAGAGGGAGGAGGGTGACAGAGGGAGGGAGGAAGGGAGACACAGGGAGACCAAATCACCCTTGGGTGGTGTGGCCATGTCCACTCGTCAGCCGGTGCATGCAGACAAGGTCTGGCAGTGCCTCAACCCCCCCCTACCGTAGATGAAGACCGGTCCATGTGTCAATCTGTGCACGAGTCCATCCGTGCTGCAGGCACAGACCTAACCACACACCCAGTATACCCACCCACTGTGTCGGTAATAACCCTGTCACAAATGCTTCAGTCACCTACCTGCAACATCAAATTGCCTTGGCAAAACACCATTTGGCCACGTACAGTGCAACACGTAAGGCGCCTCTGCATGGCTCGCTACGCCCGCACACCACACTGCTGACTGTGTACCCAAATAGATGCATCAACTAAGATTGTGTCACACATGCGTAAAGCCCTGACAGCTGTGGCCAAGGGACATACCCATGCACAAGTGCACTGTGAGAGGAATGCAAGACAGATCCAACTACCCAGAGGAAGAGTGCCAAATCAGAAATGCATGAAACATGGATGCCACATGTAACACTGTTAACATTGTCTCTCTCACACACAGGTCAACGTCGACGATCACCCCCCAACACTGGGGGGGAAGTCTCACAGGACCAGGCTCTGCGGGATGAGGACCCCACCGCCAGCGACGACTCTCACCACTCCGTGGATGACCCAGACCAACCTGGCCCCTCTGGTGTCCAACCACCTGCAGCACCTGCGTCAGGTACAACTGTGCCAACCACTACCCCCATTCCTGCCACATCCCAGGAGACGTCCAGGAGCCCTGCCCGCACACGACCACCCAGCCAGTCTGCCCAGGAGGGACATGGTCCTCCGGGCACCCAGGAGGAGGCAGGCGGCAACGCAGATGCCATCCCTCAGGGGTCCCGGAGACCCGATGCGCCCACAACGGCAGGCCAGGTGCACGTGGGCAGGGGTGGCGGGAGTGGAGGACGGCGGAGGCGCGAACCTGACCAGGGAGCTCAGGACCCGGTAGTGTCCCAGGTCAGCAACATCCTGGATACATACCGGCGTGACACCAGGGGCATGGACCAGATTGCGTCCACCCTCAATGACATCAAGGGGACCCTCCAGGAGATGAAGACCCTGCAGGCCCAGCAACATGCCTGTCAACTGCAACACCAAGGAAGGATGGAGGATAGACAGGCTGAGCTCGTGGCGGTGCAAACCCAAATGACCGGTGTACTCCGTCGGATTGCCGACAACATGGGCAACCCTCCCTGTGGCACCAGGCGAAGGCCATTACCAGACACAGGGAGGGATCAGGAGGAGGAGGATTCATCCGACGGAGCGTCACAGACATCGTCACGGCCTGCTTCCGAGGGTCCCCGCAGGAAGGTGGGTCGTCCACGAAAAAGACTGTGAGAGTCAGCAGAACATCACCATCTCCCAGGTCACCTGGCCTGGCACCTGGCCCTCTGGCCCAATAGCAGCACATGACATCCTCTGCCACATGGACTTGCTGGTCACTGTCTGACCTATGTTGACGAAGACTGTGGCATGGACTCTGACATTTTGCTACGGCAAGGATACCAACTCCCCCAGTGAACTTTGGATTATACACTCCCGCTGTGCACCTCTTGTCATCCCCACAAACCCGTACCCCACCACAAATAAATTAATCACACTTACAAGATGATGCCGTGATTCTGCATTATTACAATTCATGTGTGTGTCGTAAAGTCAAAGCATGCCTGATCTCAGAATTAACTCCAACCATCCAAACCGTGGGGTCTCAGTCTTGCCCAGGACACACATGGGTCCCAATGTATCATCTGATACAGACATGGAGTACCATACTCACCTGTGCTGGGCCCAACCAGCTGAGTGGTTACCGCACAACTGTGGCTACAGACACATTCAGGGGAGCAACAGTCATGCGCAGAGGTCAGGGATCATGTGGAGTGACCTGGCTTGCCGCTCCCAGGTATGTCTAGACATGTGTCCCTACCATGTCCTGCATGCTTGCGTCAGGCGGATGTTGAGAATGGTGGCTAGGCCAAGGTTGGATGCATGGAGATGCCAGAATGCAGTTTTGGATCACAGTGCCACATGGTTGTGTTGGGGTTGTGTGCTGCATCATGAGTGTGGGCGTGGATCGAGAAGGACATCCTGCAGCTGGCTGTGAATCATTCCCCCCATCCCGTTTGGACGTTGATGTGGCCTGGTTGCCCGATGCAGTAGCAGAGCTGTGCAGATGCACTCCGGATATGGACAAGTATCATGGGAGTCGTAAGGCACATGTCCGTAGACTGCAGGGTAGGATTCGACACGGATGTTGTAGTTGCCCTGGGGGATGGTCTCTCTTGCCTTGAGGTGGATGGAACTGTGCATCTTGTGCATAAGACAGTTTCCACTCCCTGACAAACCGCTAGCATCTTGTCACTCTACACATAGACACATATGCACCACCTCTGAAAACTATGCCAGACATGCCGCACGCACAGTGGCAACAGGCCACCATTGACAGGGAAGAGGCACCTTGGAGACAGAGGGACAAATTTATTAGTCATGTGTGTTGGAATGACAATGATACTCTGTCAACACATACACAGGTCATGTGGATGAACATGTGGGAGCAACACTGGCACCCCCCATTGCAACACAGATGCTGGTATTCCATTGAACTGGCACACAAGTGACGGATAACAGCTAAACACCCCCTGCTGCCACGGAGAGGCTGCTATACACCATTGAGGCCCTGATGGGGCAATCACACACCATGTCAACCCGGTGCAACCTGTATGTTTCCGAGGCCAGTGTTACACACATTGATGGCCTCATCACAATCCCCAATCCCCTGACACATGACAGTCACCAAGTCTGACCATGGCTCCAGGTGAAGCCTGCCCCATGTCATGTTCCCCATGTAGGATCCACATGTATGCAAATTGACCACACATGAACCGGAGAAGTGCACACAGACTACAAACAATTTACACACCCAAAACGCCGTGAGGCATCCCTTACCCTAAGGAGATTTCCAAACTTGCCCGTGCATGTGACGCAGAATCAGCACATGTTGCTGTGTTCATGAGGAGTAGCAGGAGCACAACAATGCCACCAGCAGACAGCATGCCCATGGACCTGTGGAAGAGAGACACACAAGGAGTCAGCCCAAAGGAGCACATCCGCAAGCATGTACTCAACACGTATCATGTTGTCAACATGACAGGTGACAATGATGACTCTCTGACAACATCCTTCCATTGCGCCATCATTCGAGTGACACTTCAATACACACCACTGACTCACTTGGCAGACATGCAGATGGACACACACAATGCAACACATGCCACACACGGCCCAATGCGTGCACACTCAGACACTGGAACTCACCACTAAGCAAAGAAGTTGCGTATGAGCCGACTCCGCATGTCCTCCACAACCTCCTCCTCCTCCACATCACTTGCCCCGTCACCAAGGCCTTCATCCTCCACGGGTGGATGGTCCTGGTCATCTTGATCCAGTATGAGTGGAACAGCTTCCTCCACTGCCATGTTGTGCAGCATGCAGCAGACGATGATGATCTTGCACACCTTCACCGGGGCATATGGGAGTGCTCCGCCGGTCTTGTGGAGGCACCGGAATCGGCTCTTCAGAAGTCCAAACGTCCTCTCAATGACTCTCCTGGTCCGCCCATGGGCGTTGTTGTAGCGGTGCTCGGCAGCCGTGCTGGGGTTGCGGACAGGCGTCATCAGCCATGGCATGTTGGGATAGCCAGCGTCCCCTACAAGGAAACATCATGGACAGAAGTGTGTCAGCACAGGCAGTGAGATTGGAAGATGACGCCAAACACTGAACTGCCAGAGTCTACCCACCAACAATACATGCTCGCTCGTTCCGCAGCTGCTGCATCATTTCAGGCAGCCTGCTACGCCTCATGATGAAGGCATCGTGTGCTGATCCTGGAAAGCGAACACAGACATGTGAAATCACCATGTTGGACAGACACACCACAAGGGCATTAATGGAGTGATAATGTTTGCGATTCCTATACACCACCTCCTGTGCCTGTGGTGGTACCAACGCAACATGTGTCCCATCTATGGACCCAATGACATGGGGCATCCCTCCCAGGGCATAGAACTCACGCTTGACATCTGTCAACTGCTCACGAATTGGGAATTTAATGTACTCATCCAGGTGAACCAACATGGCCTCTAAGAAATCATGCAGAACACGGCTGAACATCGTCTGGGACATGCCCCGACGTCAGCAATGGTATGTTGGAACGTACCCGTGGCAAGGAAATGTAGGGCTGCCATCACCTTCAACTTGGGTGTCAGTGCACTGGGATACCTGTGGCGCGGGAGGAGTTGTGCTTCCAGCCGGCCAGTCAACTCATCAATCAACCGTTGGCTGAATCTGTAGCGGCGTATACAGTCCCGTTCATGCAGGGCAGCCATGTCTGGCATACGTCGAGGGAGAGGCGGAGCCCTGCAGTGAAATGGAAGGAACACCGAAGAGTGAGCACTGTACAACGACATTGTCAATGCACTGAGCACATGTTACACAGCCAATACACAAATGCCACATTCTGAGTCAGGTCTGTGCCACATTTCCTGGACACGTACGCCAGTCAGGTGACACTCCTACCAAGGGACAGCCACTAACGGAGTGGGGCAAGCTCACGATGACATGGCATGAGACTAGCTGTGGGCCAGTGTAAGTGAACATGCACACGCATCACAGGATTCACAGACATCCACACATGTGCAGAAGTAGTATGCGTATGGTACAGACAGGTTGGTGGATGCGATATGCACTGGTCACATGTCATAGGAAAAGGACAGGCCACACACATTGCCTTGGAGGAGTACATGTCGAGACAGAACATACATAGAGAGCATGTGGATATGTACTTGTTTTGATACTCCGTGTAGTTGCATACATACACACCTCATGGCAGATCACATATGTGGGCTGGTGTGCGGAACAGTGTGCCATGGCCATCTACACACAGTCACATGTTGGCAGCAGCAACATTGGACCACACACCTACAGCAAAATCATGGAAACACATGCCACACACATGACATGGTTGCAGCGTGCAACGCAGCCATACACATGTCATGTGTAATATTCCGTGTACCTGGCATCAGGGGACAGGTGCGGGTGTCCGTGACTGGGACATGCAAGTGACTCATGGCTCCACTAGTGTGTACGACATGCACACATGTCAAAGGAGTGCAGGGGATGTGTGGTACAATGCGCACCATCACACACGACATGTGTACACAGCTCATCGTACATATGCTTTGCCCACACCTCAGGGGTAAAGTGCCACATCACATCCTGACACACCTGTGTCACACACATGTGGTATTGCACAGACAATGCATTGGTGTCCACCCTTGGCAAAATCTGACCGCTCCATTCCTGTCTGTGTGCCGCCTGTCACCACTGACAGGTGTGAAACGCACCGTACATACGCTCTGAGTGCGTGTATAGGGTCCCTGGGCCAATATGGGCGCTGGCGTATGCGTACGCCACAGTAGTACGGACTGTACACGCGCTTGTACGGTCCGGATCACAATATGGGCGCTGGCGTATGCGTACGCCACAGTAGTACGGACTGTACACGCGCTTGTACGGTCTGGATCACAATATGAGCGCTGGCGTATGCGTACGCCACAGTAGTACGGACTGTACACGCGCTTGTACGGTCCGTACTACTGTGGCGTACGCATACGCCAGCGCCCATATTGTGATCCGGACCGTACAAGCGCGTGTACAGTCCGTACTACTGTGGCGTACGCATACGCCAGCGCCCATATTGTGATCCGGACCGTACAAGCGCGTGTACAGTCCGTACTACTGTGGCGTACGCATACGCCAGCGCCCATATTGTGATCCGGACCGTACAAGCGCGTGTACAGTCCGTATCACTGCTTGTGGGGTGCCCTAGGGCGTGGAACGCACCGTACCTGTGTGTAAATGTATGAAAACACATAGGGGACACATGAGGGACAAGTATAAGGGCCTAAATGCATGATGGTTGCCATGGAGACTGAGTTAGATTTTTGAATTTGAGCACCAGGTGCCCAGCAGAAGTCAGTTTGAAAGAATCTACATTGTTGCAAAGTGGATGTTGACTTGACATCATCATCAAAACTGAAACCATGCTAAGCCACACACTGGGGTAGGTTTGAAGGGATTGGATGAAACGTAGGATGCAAATGTGACTGACCAATCAATCTGTACTCCTGTACATGAACAGGCCAGCCAGGCATATATAAGGCAGCCAGGTCCCATGAGAGAGCACTTGCCTGCACATCCATTCATCCATGACCACTGCTGCTGATAGTGATTCCTCTGGCACCATGTCCAGGACTGTGAAGAGGTCACAGCCATTCACCCAGGAGGAGAACCTTGCCCTGATAGATGTGATCCTCCCACAGTTCCAGAGCCTGTATGGTCGACCAGGGGTTCAGGTGAGTGCAGACTCCACTAGCTTAGACTGTGCCCCTTTTGTGTGACAGTGACTTCTGGCATTGTGTCCATGTGTGACAGACATGCACTGTTGTTTAGAGTGGGTCCCAGGGTGTGGAAGGCCTCATGTCACCCATGCAGAGCATGCTGTGTTTCCTGTGTGCACTCCTCACTTGCATAGTGCCTACTGTGACAATGAATGCATGGTGCATGCCACATTCTGCCTGCATACTCCTCCTGGGGATGTTGTTTCCACAGTCCTGATGTGATCCTGTGTTCCCCCCAGTGTGACAGGTGTCAGTACCCATGGATGTGTGTTTGTTCAGTGTACCTGTGCTGTGAGTGTCCAAAGGCCGTGTTCGTCCCCTGCACATTGGTGTGTGTGTAAGTCCCCTGTCATGTGGGTGAGTGCATATGGGGAGTGTTGCACACAAGCAGCATGAGGGATGGATATAGCCTGGCCATCCGATGTGAGCAGGGAGCAGTGCTGTGTGCATGCCGTGCTGAGCCAGCCCCACACCTGTGACACCCCCCGTCTACTGGCACATGGGCAGAGTGAGGTGTGTACCCGCAGTTGGCAATGCCATGTGATTGTCCTGTACCTGTGTGTGTCTGTATACTCTGCTGAGGTAGCATCAGTGTGCTGGGGCAGGTGACTGCTGTGAGGTGCTGTACATAATCCTGGTGTAGCCTGTGAGGCACAGTGTGATCCCTGGTCAGTGAGTGTGTGGTACCCCTCATGCCACCCGTGTACTTTCAATGGCACGTAGTGCATTTGGCCTTCCACAGTGGATTATGTCCCTATGACAAAGGTGCAATTTGTTGCATGCATACCATGGCCTGTTCATAAAGAGGATTGTTCTATATGTGTGTCTCTGTGTCTTTGCTCATGTGGATTAATGTATTCTCACTTTTGCATCCTCACAGGTAGGCGCCATTGCCAAGGGGGAGATCTGGAGGGAAGCCGTCAGTGCCGTGAGGGGTACAGAGGGTCGGAGGCGGAGCCTGTCTCAGGTGAGGAAACGCTGGCAGGACATCCGGCTGGACGAGGAGGATTGCACGGCTCCTGCTGGGGGACTCACCTGAGAGCCGTAAGAACCGTGGGTGCCGTCGTCTGACCCACATCCAGAAGCGTGTGCTGGCGGTGGTCTTCCCCGATATGGACAGGCGCCTACAGGAGAAGCAGCAGCAGGAAGGGGGTAGGTACATGTGTGTCAGTTGTGTGTCCCCAGCCAATGTAAGTGCGCAGTTGCATGGATACACTGCCAGGGTTTGATTGTGCAGTGCGTCAACTTGACCCCAAAGTAGCCCGGTGCTGTTCTCACTCCCTCCCTTCCCCTCCTTGCCATGTGTTCCCTGGTCTGTGTGTAGCCACTCTTGCACAAGGTTATTTAGGCAGGCAGTTAATGCTGGTGCCCAATGCTAGCAGCATCATGTGTGGGGGTGATGTGTCACAGGTCTGGGGACCTTGCGTGTGCCATGGCCAATTTCAGTCATTGTGGGGTCCATGTCACTTGGCAATGTTTGTGAATCACGACATAGGGGTGTGTCTCCAAAGTGTACAGCCTTCCAGCATGCATGTCCAATTGTGTGCCCTCTGACATGATGTGCCTGAGTGGGAGGCCTGCTAAGTGCAGGGACGGTTGCTTAATTTGCAGTCATGTCCATCCTGGACCATGGAGGAGTGTGGGCACTACTGTGCCCTGGGGCACCTCTTCCTAGGTATCATGTGCGTCATCCAACAATATGGACATTCACTGTGTCTTCGCCAGGGGTTGGGTAGGGTGGCATTGTGCCCTGGGCTCAACTGTTATGACCTACAGGTTGCTACATGTGTCCACTGTACAGGGGGACCCATTTTGCTTGTGCATACTCACAGTGGGCATTACCTGTGTGTGTTGTTAAGACAATCTGATGATGTTTGCTTGTCAATGATGTGTGGACAGGCGCACCAGGGGCAGTGTGTGTACAGTCATGAATTAGTGGAGGCCATGTGTTTTCATCCCAGAGTAAGAGGTGTACATACTTTCTCCGTCTCAATGAGATTGTCTCAGGTGTGGGTGGTTTGTGCGTACAAGGCCTACATGTCAAAAGCTCCATCCTCCTTGCTGGGTTTGGCCTGTGTGTGATGTTTGACTGGACATACGCTCAAGGTGCAGTGACCCAGTCATGTTTGGCATGGTTTCATGTATTGCCTTTGCAGCATGTGCCAAGAGTAAATGGATATGATTCCTGCTCATCCCTTTTTGACGACGCAGTGTGGTGCAGATGCTGTGCACATTTGTCCCCAGAGGCTGGCTCCTCTGTAAAATTTGAAGTGAAGTGATTTGCTGTTGTGTCATGCTCACCATTGTTTCTCAGTGGCATGGTGGGTCGGCAAACTGTGTGTTCCATGGCCTACATGTGTACATAGTTTTGTAGGTGTAACTCCTGTTGCTTTTCAGGCTATGCAATGTGACCTATGTATATTTGACTCATGTGACATATGCGTACAGGTGTCTGATTATCTCCTGTCTCTTCACCTTGCCCACAGCATCGCCGGGGGACACGGAAGGAGACACTAGCACGGACCGGGAGGAGGGATTGAGCACCAGTGCCAGCAGTGCTGTCCTGTCTGGCACATGGAGTGGCACGGAGGCCGAGGGGAGTGAGGCAGAGGACCTGTTGACTGCCAACACAGACTATGACGCAGACGGGTCCGAGGCTGAGCTCCCAGAGGTGGCGGAGTCTGCCCACCCAGCTGAAGGCAGCCCTCCACATCCCCCCGCCACCTCAGTTTCCATCACCGGCCTCCCACGTGCTCGTGGCCCTTCCCTCCGTGCTCGGTCCCCACATGTCTCCTTCCTGCCAGGCACCGCACCCCCTGCCCCTGTCACCACTGCTGCGGTGAGTGCGGAGTCTGTGGACATCCTGAGGCAGTTGCAGGTTGGTCAGACTGCGATGCTAGATGTCCTCCATGCCCACACCCAGGTGCTGACCCAGATGGAGGCATACATGGAGGGCATGTCGGCTGCGCAGTCTGACCAACGGCAGTTGCTGAGGTCCATAGACTCCACACTGACTGCAGCACTGGATCTCCTGCAGCGCTGCCTACCCCCCCACCCCATCCACAATTCCCACTCCCGTGCCTGTCCCACGCACATCCAGACGTCAGCGTGCACGCACCCCAACAGACACAGGCACCACACCACCAGGGAAGTCGAAGCGCACACCTCCTGTCACGCACACACAGGGTGAGGAAGGCACACCCACTGGGTCGGGGGGGAAACGTACAACACGCAGCCACAGTGGGAGTCCGCAGTCCACACAACCCACTCCCTCCAAATCCACTCCCCTTAGCTCTCCTGGCCAACAGTCGGTGACAGCATCATCCACTGCAAGTGTGCCCCCCAGCCCCAGGATGACACCACCCCGCAAGCGGTGGAGGCGGGACCCGGCCAGGGGAGTTGAGTCCCCCACCCTGTTCACACCCTCCCCCAGTGGCGCTGCGACCCATCCCTCTGCACCCCCCCCTCCTTGGGGCCTGTGGTTCGATTGGGTGCGGGGGAGTCGCTGGGGGAACTTGCCGACGTGTGCAGCGCCATTCTGTCCTCCACCTTTGGCGCTGGCACCCCCCCTGTGGCAGAATCATCCCTCCCTGCACCCACAACACCTACCCTTGCCCCTCCTGTCCCTGCGGTGCCTGTTTCCACCCTCCCCCCTGATGCCCCCTCTTCTGTGGATGAAATGGACATGTGAACTGTGCAGGCATTCTAGGGGACACACGTCCCGATGTGTACCCCCCCCGGACTTTGCTGCTGGCCTGGCCCATGGCCCTTGTACATAGTGGACATTTTCTCAGAGATATTTTCCTGCTGAATAAAGCATTTTCTTTTGGTTTTGCACACTGATGCTTTCCTGGACTTGCTGTTGGTGCTGGTGCTCCCTGAGTTGGGGTGGTGATAATGTGTTAGGGGTCTGTGAAATGTTGGAGTGTGCTGCTCATGGGGTGTACCCTGCCATCTGCGTGCCATCACAAAGGTCTCTGCCAATGGTATTTGGTCATGTTTGCTCTCACTGTATGGTGACATTGTCCCAAGGTGTGTTCCATCCTCTGTGGAGCAGGCCATTTTCCCTGCAGGGTGTCTCCCAAATGCTGTGCTGTGCTGTGTCTACATTTCCTGGATGTGTGAGGGTTGCCTTTCAATATAGCCATGCTGGCTCAGCGATGGCTCCACCTGCATCTGGGGTATCACCCTTGTTGGTCACTGAACTTGTTGATGGGGTATATTGTCCTATGTCTGGGCACTGCTGGGAGGACTCTGCACCCACCCCTCCTGTCTCAGGGCACTGCTGGGAGTGTTAGGCACCCACCCCTCCTGTCTCTGGGCACTGCTGGGAGTGTTAGGCACCCACCCCTCCTGTCTCTGGGCACTGCTGGGAGGACTCTGCACCCACCCCTCCTGCGTCTGGCCACTGCTGGGAGGACTCTGCACCCACCCCTCCTGCGTCTGGCCACTGCTGGGAGGACTCTACACACACCCCTCCCGTGTCTGGGCACTGCTGGGAGGACTCTGCACCCACCCCTCCTGTGTCTGGGCACTGCTGGGAGGACTCTGCACCCACCCCTCCTATGTCTGGGCACTGCTGGGGGTGTTAGGCACACACCATTCTTATTGCAGGTTAGGTGCGTACATACACGGGTGGGGGTTCGGGGCGTACATACACTGCTGGGGTGGGGGTTCGGGGCGTACATACACGGGTGGTGGTTCGGTGCGTACATACACGGGTGGGGGTTCGGGGCGTACATACACTGCTGGGGTGGGGGTTCGGTGCGTACATACACAGGTGGGGGTTTGGGGCGTACATACACTGCTGGGGTGGGGGTTCAGGGCGTACATACACGGGTGGTGGTTCGGTGCGTACATACACAGCTGGGGGTTCGGGGCGTACATACACTGCTGGGGTGGGGGTTCGGTGCGTACATACACGGGTGGGGGTTCGGGGCGTACATACACTGCTGGGGTGGGGGTTCGGGGCGTACATACACGGGTGGTGGTTCGGTGCGTACATACACGGGTGGGGGTTCGGGGCGTACATACACTGCTGGGGTGGGGGTTCGGTGCGTACATACACGGGTGGGGGGTCGGGGCGTACATACACTGCTGGGGTGGGGGTTCGGTGCGTACATACACGGTGGGGGTTCGGGGCGTACATACACTGCTGGGGTGGGGGTTCGGTGCATACATACACGGGTGGGGGTTCGGGGCGTACATACACTGCTGGGGTGGGGGTTCGGTCGTACATACACGGGTGGGGGGTCGGGGCGTACATACACGGGTGGGGTGGGGGTTCGGGGCGTACATACATGGGTGGTGGTTCGGTGCGTACATACACGGGTGGGGGTTCGGGGCGTACATACACTGCTGGGGTGGGGGTTCGGTGCGTACATACACGGGTGGGGGGTCGGGGCGTACATACACTGCTGGGGTGGGGGTTCGGGGCGTACATACACGGGTGGTGGTTCGGTGCGTACATACACGGGTGGGGGTTCGGGGCGTACATACACTGCTGGGGTGGGGGTTCGGTGCGTACATACACGGGTGGGGGGTCGGGGCGTACATACACTGCTGGGGTGGGGGATCAGGGCGTACATACACGGGTGGGGGTACGGGCCGTACTTCCACGGGTGGGGGTACGGTCCGTACATACCCCTACCCACGCTCTGCGTGCCTGGGTACGGCTCGTACCCATGCCTTTGGTGGGTGGGTACGGTGCGTCCCCCCATTGTTGCGGTGCCGTGGGGTCCGCACCGTACACAGGCCTTGGGGGCGTGGCTACGGGTCGTACCACGCGTACCCCTACATGACCCCAGCAATGCTGGTACGAGCCGTACCAAGGCCTTTCTGACGTGGGTACGGGCCGTACCGTCATTGATGGAGTGACGTAGGGGGACGCGTGGTACGTTCCGTACCCACGCTCTTGCGGCCTGGGTAGGGTACGTACCGGTTCGTGTGACCATCCACTTCCGTTGTGGCGGACGCTTGCGTTGCTGGCCTCGCCCCCACCCCCTGGAAGTGACCAGGCCCTGATGGTCAGGTATGTCCAGGCCATGTGTGATTTGGTACCATGTGTTGGTGTTGTGTGTCCTGCCCCTGCCCCCCCCTTTGCCCCTGGTTGTTGTGCTGACCTTCTGCGGCGTCTGCGTCGGTTCCTGTACGCCAGGTGGACTGCTAGGAGGGCAGGGATGGCACGTAGGTTCGGGTCCATGTCTGTTCGTCGCGTCCAGCTGCTCCTTGCGTGTGTCGTCCTGATTTCCCGGCAGTTTTTGGCAGCCGGTAAATATTTTCCGTGCGGGATGACGTCGGTTCGAATCGTACTTCCTGGTTCGTGAAACGTAGGCTGGATGCGTACCGACGTCAGGTCGGCGCTTTTCAGGATCGGAATTGTGTTTCGATTCTGTTCGGTCGGTGTTTTGTTCGATTCGTACGGAAATGGTGTTTCCGTAGGAATCGTACTTGCATTTTCGGATGGATTTCGCACCGGGTACGAGTCGGACGGAGAAAAGGCTCCGTCCGACGGTTCGTACCGGGTTTTTACCGGATCGGAATTGGCACCTTTATTGCAACCGGATGGGGATTTAGAGGAGGAGAAGATCCAGTTTTTCCGGGAGTTTATTATATTTGTGGGAACAAGGCTTATTACCGTTTGCCTGACCATTGGTTTGGTACATGTTATGTTGGCCTGGTCTTTCCAAAGATTTTCCATATGGATAGAGTAGATGATGCTGAACATTCTAACACATTAACACGCTAGAGAAGAGAAACATGGACAGAAATTGTAGGAGATATTTTTGGAGCTTTAATTCCAGCAGTGGGAATTTCTTTAAATGCATTTGGCATTCGGAAGCTGTCAACAGTGGTGGATCGCTTGTCAACAAGCACCGCTGGAGGCTTTCTTTTGGTTAATACAGAAATGGTTGCTTTGCGTGCTATGGCGATGCAAAATCGACTTGCCCTTGACATTCTTTTGGCAAAAGAGGGTGGAGTCTGTGGAATGCTGAAAGTTCAACATTGTTGCACTTACATTCCTGACGAAAGTAAAGATCTAAAAGTCTATATCAAAAATATTACTGATTTGCATGAAGAATTAGTACCACTGGAAGCTGAAAGTATCTGGACTAAAATGGCTAATAAGATGATTGCTATCAAAAATTTTGTAGCTAAAATAGGTAGTACCATTTTTGGTAAAATATTATTTCCATTAACCTGTGTAATAGTTGCATTATTGATCCTTAGATTAGGATGTATGTGTTGTAGATATAGAAGAAATAAAAAGAAAATCACAAAAGAAAATGTTAAAAGGAGACAAAAGAAACCAGAAAGAGATTCACAAGAAATAGAATTAGAAGAGCTAAGAGAAAGCATGTATATAGAAACTAAAAAGGAAGATGAGATGGAAACAACGGTTTAGAAAAATGAACAAGAAGATATTTTGAATTCTTCTAAAAGGGGAAACTAAATAGATTTTTTGGGGTTTTGATTTTTGTGGTGATTATATATCACCAAAGGGGGGATTGATGGAGCAGGGTTTTTACTTTAAAACCGAATACCTGTTTCACTTTTGCATGTTATAACTAAAAGTACTACTGATTAATTATTAAGTATTAAAAGTTTGTCGAATGTTGTCTAATCAACCTTATTAACAAGAGAATTACACGTGGGAATGCTATTGCATGGCTACAATAATAAGTGAATTAAGTTGGTGAGCAAACTGACAGAAATCGATGTTGCTTATGTGATGTTATTGTGTTTGCGCTTATAATTAATATGCATTAATGGCTTTTGATGTCGCAAATGGCTAGATAAATAGACACACATAAGGGTATTAGCAGGGGAATAACACTGTATAATCATTTCCGTGCAGTAATTCTGTTTTATGTTTATTTTTGCTTAAGTTGTCCAATGTGGCCTACCCGAAAATGGCTACCATCTACAGCCTGCACTCGAGTAGATGGAAATTTACGAAAAGGCTTCGCTCAGCCTGTGACCTTGCACCTCCGATGAACTGAAAAGTCATGAGCATGATGACAAGTCCGGGAAATCTGCCAAGTGCCCCTGGAAGATGGAGATGTTGCAAAATATTAAACTACATGAACTTATTATGATCCCACCATTTGAAACAAATTTTACCCAGTAGAGACATCCGTAAATGTATCGAAATTAGTCATGAACATTCAATTTTCCTATTCATTATTTGGGACAATCTATGTGTGAGAAAATTTCGCACAATATCGAAAATGTACCAAGATGACATTATTTCCGCCATTCATCCGTTCTGAACAACAAATTGTTACTTTATAGAATGTAAATTTAGTATAAATATTAGCAGACTAGAGAGGTCTAGGACCACTTCTTCCCGAGCTGATGATCCGAGGTCCCCATGCTGACGGAGAGGACGGTGACTCTACATGACTGCAGGAAACTCTGTTTCTCCTACTGAGGACCGGTTCTGACTTAGGATCTGACATTTAGACAGAATAGGTAAATATGAGAGCAATGAATTTGCATTTAATTGGCTTTTCTTGCAATTTTAGATAAATGAAAAATCTGTTTGAATTTCTGTCTCGGGTGGTTATTTCTTGTCATGTTTACTGAATTTATTTGTATAATCTATGAAATGTCCACGCTAGATTTGCAAGCAACTAGCTGGTCGCATTGACCTCAAAGTACAGGCAGATTGGATAAGGTTCACGTGAAAGGTGTTTCTCCTTTACAGGGCACGGATAGGGTGATTTAGGATGAATGTTGGTGTAATGGGCCCCACCAGCGTGTGATGTGTGTATGCATGTGTGACTGTGGAATCATTCCGTCTGTGGAAGTAGAGGAGATTCGGAAGCTCTGATCTGCACCAACAGCTCTGGGGTGTGCTGCCCAGATGTAAGAAACGATGGCTACAAGTGAGCATTGTCGGACGTTTCTTTTAATATCTTGAAGAATGAAACGTCCTAAGATCGCAAGCAGTATTAAAACGTTGTTAATTAAATAAATGATTCTCGTGCAGCTGTGTTCATTCACAAATCCGGGGGCAGCAGTGAATCCGAATTCAAAGGGCAATTCTTTCAAAGTCTCCTTCCAGACTCAGAGAGAGATTTGTTTCCAGCTGCCCTATCAAAAGAACCTTTGAGTTAACGTGGAACTCGCTGCTTTTACCGTGGACGCGTCGGTTCACCAGCTCACGTGATTAGGAGACAGGAGTCAATCTTCCGCTGAACCAGATAGAATTTCTCCTTTGCACCCTTTTTCTTGATATTCAATATGTTGTCACGTATCACTACAATGACATCATTGTGTTTGGTTACAGCATCAAAGCAAACGCAGAAAAATATGGTGTCACTCGTATCAGATTACTCGGGGTTTTAAGGCAGGCCCCTGTGGTGCAGGAGGGATAGCACAAACACTTTAGGGTCCCGTGTGACCCACGTCCAATACATATTTATGCGCTGGGAGACTTTGGGGGCACTCAACACAATTTGGTCGCTGTGGGGGTAAACGTTCTGTGTAACGCCACTCTGCAGCATGTCTGGTTCTGGCTTTTTCTTTACATTCGTCTCCCTGTATTTTTAAGTTCCTCGTTTTAAATTTAGGACTACAAGTCCCAGAATGCGAAGGAAAAACTTGGGACATCTTTTCTTTTTTGCGATGCAGAGTGCACATAAACGCCACTTCCAAAGCACAACTAGGGCCAGTCTGGTTTTAAAATCATGATGTGTCGCTGCTTTCACGTGGGCACATAATGTACCAGAGCGGTAAGTTTGTGGTTTTGGAAGGACAGACGCACGGAGCGGCTCCCACCCACACACAGTGTAGCCCGTGGTTAAGTTTAAAGGTATTGGTCATGTTTTCCGAACTCAGCCTTATACGCAACGGCCTTTAAACTGCAACTGACTGCGGGATGTGGCCAGCTGCATGGAAGAATTTATCCTTAAAGCTATGAAGTCGCAAGCGTGACTATAAATAAATAAATATCTCCGCAACAGACAAAAAAATGATAGAAAAAAACATCTATTTCTTTACTTTTGCTATAATCGCGGCACCCGCGCTTTACGTGCCGCGATTATAGCAAAAGTAAATATACTTATAAGGTCCCAAAAGCGAGACCTATTGGCTATGCCAATGCTTGTTTTTACTCTGAACGATGACTTCGGTCCTGATGTAGCCGGAAACAATAAATTACGTATCGAAACGTCAACAACCCCCCACCTTGGCTGGTCTTTGTATTTAAATACAGGAGGGATAATGTATACGACAAGTTTCGAACCCCACTCAAAATGCTGGCAATCACATGACAAGTAGGGCGTTTTACACATTGTCCTGGTCAATGTTTTCATGGTTTAAATGCTTGTCACGTGAGCACAGCGTCACCAGCATAGCATTGTATTGTGCCTACTTCAGGCGGGCAACTAGAGCCAAATTTCTGAAAAAGATTTCGGCGGCGGGATAATTCTTCCAGCCATAGGCAGAGTGGCTGAAAGATGGGGTGAAAACACAACAAAAGCCTCATTAACGTGGTCTTTTAAAGACCTGTGAAGTACTCGGGTGCGGCTGCAATTAGACAGACGCCAGCCCGCGAAGCTGTCTCAGCCCGGGCTGACACACACGACGGACGGGGCTGAAACCCCTCGGTGAGCCCAATTTTTTATTTATTTTTATTTAGTGCATTTTTATAAAGCACGGACATTACCCAAAAGTGTCAGAGCGCTGTACAATAGAGCTAGTTACGTTACAAGAGAAAAGTGGTACAGAATATAACTACACAGAATAAAAATGAAGGGTACACAAACACAAAATCCAACACAGCACACAGGGGTGAGGAATGTACAGGAAAAAATACAAATTTACAACGAAGAGCGAACTTCCAAGAGAGGCCTGAGAATAAAGGGTACACAAACACAAAATCCAACACAGCACGCAGGGGTGAGGGATGCACAGGAAAAAATACAAATTTACAATGAAGAGCGAACTTCCAAGAGAGGCCGGAGTATGAAAGTATTAGTTCTGAAAGTGTCTTTGGAAGAGAAGAGTTTTGAGTTTAGCTTTGAAGATCTGGGTAGAGGAGGTGGCACGGAGCAATGGGGGAAGTGAGTTCCATATTCTCACCGCATTGCCTGAGAGGGATTGCGCCATCGATCTTTCCCTTTTGAGGATGGGGGGGCTAAAGCAGAAGCTTTTCCGCATTACGAGAGGGTCGAGAGCCTCCGGACAATTTCAATTTATTTGCCAGGTAACGAGGGGAGGACGTGTACAAGGCTTTGTGTGTGATGCAGGCAGTTTTGTAAATAGATCTTGCCTCAATCGGAAGCCATCAAAGAGAGGACAGGATAGGAGTGATGTGGTCGCTTCGTTCAGACCCTGAAATGAAGCGAGCTGCTGAATGGAGGATGGATTTGAGAGGGGAGTGGTGGGATTTGGGTAGGCACGTCAGAAGAGAATTGCAATAATCCAGTCTTGAGAGAACCAGCGATTGTACCAAGGTTTTAAGTCTTTCTCCGGGAAGAACTGACGGATCCCCCATAGAAGGCGCAACTGGTACCGTGCGTTCTTGGCAATAGAGTTGATGTGGGAGATTAAGTTGAGTCTTTTGTCAAGAATGACACCTAGAGATTTAGCGCTGTCGACAATGATGGGGTTGTTGTTGAGCAGGTTCAGCTGATCCATCCACGATTGAACAGGAGGAGGTGAGAGAGAGGTCGAAAGGAGGAGGAATTCAGTTTTGGCGGGATTTAGAATGAGTTGGTGAGCTAACATCCAGTTGTGGATGGAGTTGAGAGTAGAGTCGAGTAAAGAGAGATCGTGTGCGGAAGACACCTTGAGGTAGATTTGAGTGTCATCCGCATAAAGATGGTAATGGATCCCAGATTTGCTTAGGAGGTTCCCTAATGGTGCCAGGTAGAGATTAAACAGAGTGGGTGCCAGGATAGAGCCTTGAGGGACACCTTGACCTACAGCCAATGGAGATGAAAGACTGTTCGCTATCTTAATCATTTGGGATCTGTCTGAGAGGAAAGAGGCAAACCATTTAAGCACTGTGCCATCCAATCCCATTCTCTGTTGAGGAGTGTTGAGGAGGGTGCTATGAGTAACAGTGTCAAAGGCTGCAGAGAGGTCTAGAAGAATCAGAAGACACGATTCTCCGCAGTCGAGTATATGCAACGCATCATCAATCACTTGCAGCAGGGCTGTTTCAGTGCTGCAATTTTGGATGAAGCCAGATTGGAAAACATTGAGGAGATTATTGTCCATAATATGTTGGGAAAGTTGTTTCGCAAAACATTTTTCTGTGATTTTCGAAAGAAAAGGGAGGTTGGTGATAGGGCGGAAGTTGTTGAGGTTCGGTTGCATCAGCGGAGGTTTTTTTTTTTAGAAGAGGGGTAACCTGTCCTGATTTAAGGGCAACAGGGAGGGAGCCATGACTGAGGAAGAGATTAACTAGCCCGGTCCAGTAAGAGAGAGTATGGGTGTAGAAATCGATGGCGATGATGCTAGGGATGGGGTCAGAAGAGTGGTTGGATGGTTTGGTTTCAAGGATGCATTTGAGGAGGTCATCTTCCAAGATGACGTCCAAGTATTGCCAGGTGACTAAGGATTTCCGCTCCTCGAAGGGGGTGGGGTGGGCGACTTGATCCACCAGTGCTTTGACCTTTTCATCAAAGAAAATGGCAAAATCGGCTGCTTTCTTTGTGGAGTCCTTGGGCTTAGTAGTTACGGGAGAACAGTTTGGGTTTTTGATGAGGTCAAAGAGTTTTTTGGGTCTGTTTTTGGCTGAGTCAAGGTGGGATCTGAAATGGGATGCTTTTTCATGGAAGATGTGGTTGTGGTATTTGGATCTTTCTGAACGTAGCAGAGAGAGACTGAAGGTAGAAGGAGATTTTCTCCAATGTTTCTCCAGGATTCTAAGGTTTTTCCTTTCATTGTAGAGAGCTTTATTGAACCAAGGTGCTGAGGGGGTGTGTCTTTTCCTTTTCCTTTGGAGTGGAGCAACATTGTCGATTTCAACTGCTAGGACTGAGAGGCACTGAGTGGTGAGAGCGTTGACATCCACGTTAGGGTCAAGTCTAGGAAGTGACCGTATAGCAGAGTCACAAAAAGTGTCAAAATCAATGTTTTTAGTGTTGCGGAACCAGGTAGTAGCTCTCTTAGGTTGGCCAAGAGTTATAACGTGCGAAAGATGAAAACGGAAGGGAACGAGGAAGTGGTCAGACCAGTCTACATGGATGGGGGGAGCATGTCTGCTTTGGATATAACAAGATCCAGAATTGAGCCCTTGGAATGAGTGGTTTCAGAGCAATGTTGGAAGAGATCGTTGGCTGAGAGAAAGGTGGCAAGCTTGTTGGCAGCCGAGTCTTCCAAAGAGCCCCAATGGAGATTAAAGTCACCCAGGAAGATCTGTCTGTCACTTTGAGAAAATTAGTCACTGATGAAGTCAGTGAGTTCCTCCACAAAGGAAGAGCAGTTACTGGGCGGGTGGTAGATGGCATGGAATCTAAAGGGTGAGCCATGATGTATTTGAAGTTCTAGGGATAGGCATTCGAATGTACGGAAAAGGGTGGTAGGGAAGGCTTTCATTTGAAGAGAATTCCTGAAGATGATAGCGACACCGCCCCCAATTTGTGTTTGATTGCAGATCTGCAGTTGTGGAGCAAGCAGTTCAGCTCTGACACAACTGTTTTAGTGATGGGGGTGTTAGGGCTGTTAAGGGAGATAGGGATAAGATTCTTGAATGAGGGTGCCCGGTAAGAGGGAGGCTGGTAGGTTCTGACAGAGGAGATAGTCTGAATAGTGCACTGCGTAGAATTAATGGGAGATGAAGGTAGAGGGGGAGTGACGCTGGAGGTCTTGTAGCTGGCTAGTAAGTTGGAGATGTCTGTAGAGGACAGACTGTGGTTTGCTTTATTGGGGCGCGGGAGCACGGAACTCCTCGGGAGGGTATTAGGGAAGGGGGACATCTTGGCGCTTAAAAGTGAGATGGACGCTACAAGCTGGGAAATGGAAGAGATGAGAGAATCAAGTTTATTTTCTAGGGAGAGGAGAGCTGAGCACGGAGTGTTGGGTGGTTTGATGGATAAGGGTGGGAGTGTGGAGGGTGAGGGGGGACGGGTGGGGGAACGGGTTAAGGAAGGTGGAGCAGAGGGTGATTGAGGACGGGGAGATATGGATGAGCGGGAAATGGGAGGGAGTGAGGGAGGACGGGGCAAGGTGGGGGAGGGGGAAAAGGGAGGAAGTACAGAGGGAGAAGGAGGGAGGGGTGGGGGAATGGGTGGGGAGTTGGGGAGCAAGGGTAGAAGGTGGGGAAAAATGGTGGGCGATAGGAGAGGATGATAAAACAGAGGTGGGAAGAGAAATATTTTTACTGGTGTTGAACAGAGGGGAAGAGTAGAGATCATAAATAGGAGGATAAGGTTGAGGAGTCGGAAGGGGGTCAAATGAAGGCCAAAGGTAAGGGGAGAAGAGAGGAGAAGAGGCTGAACAGGGAGGGGAGGACAGGGGGTTAGATGAATGCCAAAGGTACATGGAGAAGAGAGGAGAGGGTGCTCTACAAGGAGGGGAGGGAGGGGGATCCAAGGAACGCCAGAAGTATGTTGAGAAAAGAGAGGAAGGTGCTGGACAAGTACTGTAAGTTATGAACAGTGATTGAAGGGGGACAGGCAACAGGTGGAGTGAGGGGGAGACGAGGAAGGAATTGTCGAGGATGGAGACATGGTTAGGAAGCACGGGAAGAGGGAGGGGAGGTTGAAGAGAGAAGGGAGGTGGAAGAGAAGAATTAAGGCGACGAAGGACGGGGAAGAGCGGAAAGGGATGAGGTGAAAGGGGGAGGGAAGGGGGAAGGTAAGGAAAGTTGATCGGTAGACCAGGTTGTAAGACAGGTGTAATAATAAGGGGGGAGGTTGGTTGGATTAGGGGGGAGGAGAAAGCGTTAGAGAATCGGACAGGTGCAGGGTGGGGAGGGGGAGTGGATGCCGGAAGCAAGGTAGAAGAGCTAGGGGGAGGAACCAATTGGGAAGGGGGAGGGGTGGGAGGGGAGGGAGCAAAGGTAGGGGGAACAAAGGGTAGGCCTGTGACTCCTGGGAACACGGCCTGATCGAGTATTGGGGAGTCAGGGGGGGAGAAAGGGAGAAAGGAGATGAGCTCAAAGGAGAATCTGGGGAAATCATAGTTGTATGGGTTGGACGAAGTGGAGTGGAAGAGATGATCAAAGAGGGAAAGACAGGAGTCTGTAGCTTGTATCATGACAGTACCATTATTGTAAAGTGTAATGGTAAGAGAGCCATTAAAGCTAGTGGAGGGGGACATTTTTAGCCGCTGTCCATGCGGGATAGATGAGGAGGAGGAGACGTTGAAGGAATTGAAGAAGCTGGTGGACCAGGAAGGGATATCGTGAGTGAAAAAAAGGCATTTTTGAGTTTCCCTCGGCACCCATTATGGAATTGATCAACAAAGAGGGAATCAGGGAATTGTTCAATGGTGTTGTGCTTGAACCGTTTTGCTGCTGCTTTGGTCAGATTGGGTGGGTAAATGACTTTGAAGCAGTTAACTCCCGACTTAATTCGAATGGAAGCCATGATAGGGATAGGAGGGGCCACCAGGGTAGCGATAGCGATAGCGCAAATGAGAAGAATAAGAAGAGGAGGGCGCATATTCCGGAAGTCAATTGAGGATTATCCAATGAGATTGTGGACAGGAGGCGACTAGAAATGCACGGTCAGGGACTCTGGTCTAACTCCCCTCTAAACCATCATACCGGTGGGATAGAAGGCTAGGTTGTGTCCAGTGGCGGAGAGGGAGTGGGATCATAACGGGGCCAAAACCTACCACCCAGGGAATAGGAACTCCAAGTATGGAGGTCAGCATGGAAGTGGGAGTCCCCTAGAGGATCACAGTGATAGGTAGAGACATTGTTCCTGACCTGGATTGAAACTCCGGACGAAGGCAGCTCTCCGGGCAGGTATATGGCAGGTATATGGCCACCGTAGTAGCAGGACCAGAGGGGAGGTCATCCTGATTAAGCAGAGACAGTGGGTGTTGCGCGCCTGGCCTACTTCACTAGGATCCTTGTAAAAAGTATAAAGGGAAAGTATAGAAGGGCTCACCAAGTGAAAAGTGCCGGGTACTGTTTATTTGTTTATAAGTATAGTCGTTATATGAACGACTGACCCTTTCTTTGCAAGAATATCTCAGTCATAGAAGAGGTTTGCAGATAAGAGAGTCCCACGGGACAATTATTTGCTTTAAGTACATTCACCCTGGTCGTTGTGGGCATACAGGGTTGTCCTTGTAATAGATAACATTAAAAAAAAAGAAAATCTGACTTTACTGTAATTCGGTGCTTACGTAAAGCGCTCTAATGGCTTCGGGTCAGGTTTGCGGCAGTTTGAGCTGCCCTAGTGCTGCACCGACGTGAGGATTGTAGTGTGATTTTATTTTAATAAATGATATTTAAACTGGGTACCTTTGAAATTAAAGTGTGCATACCCACAGCTCAGTCTCCTCGTGAGGTTCGGATAAAATCTCATTATAGAAGAATGCTTTGCAGTAGGTGTGTTTACACAGGAACGTTGTCTTTTCTATTAAAGTGAGCTCTGGAAATACTGGGATTTCAGAGTTTCAAGTTCGTAATATGATGAAATGCTGCCCCCATCTGGGGATACATAGAGAAGACAGCTTTCCTCATAACTATCAACGAAGAGAACAAGCATTGAAAGCGTGCGTCATCGTGATCGCTCTGAAAGCGATGATGCACGAGTTTTCAAAGTGCTGCTGAAGGCTAGCGGTAAGCGCATGCACGGTCGCGTGAACTCAAGTGCTAGGCCAGCCAGCAGCACTTTGAAAACTCACATACAAAATGTCTCTCCGAGCCAGCGCATGCGCTGGGCTCAGCGAGACCTAAAAACGCTACTCCGTGGGGTAATGTTCCGTTGTAATAATATTGGTATAGCACTGCCAAAAGTTTTAAGATGGTTGCTTATTCCTGCATCACTAAGTATTAGCACAAATCGCGGAATCCCCAGAGGGGGGTGTATTTGGATAGAACCCCCACGTACCTTTCAGATCCGACGGCATGGTCGCCCGCGCTGCTGCATGCTCTGCAGTTCCTGTGATTGTCTCGGCAAGATCTCGTCTTGTGCTCTCTGCCTCCCCCACCCCAGTCTCCATCGCACACGGAGTGGAATCTCAACCATGGGAGGGGGGCAGACACAGGCACTCACAACTTAAACAAGATTGGAGCACTTCCCCGCCCAGGAAAAATAATGTTTTTCAAAGAAACACAAGAAAACAAAAGTGGCGCTTCACTGGCAAACTCTGTAACGTGGCGCTAATGTTTTGGTGTGAATCAAACCAATCTGGCCACTTTGCGACCACTATGTCTTGTTTTATTTAGTTATTTATTTATTTCTCATATTTTGAACATTTTCCCGAGGCTGCACTTTGGAATAGAAAAATGTCAGAAAAGACGTCATTTTCAGCAAAAGTGTTTTTCTTTTTTGGATCCATTTCACAAGGGAACAAATACACGAAAGGAGAAAGGAAAGGGTGAGAACCCTGTTTGGTGAAGTCAAGGTTTTCACTAAGTGAGAAGGAGCTAGACAGAGAGGGAAGAAGAGGAACAAGAAAGTGAACGAATGGTGTGTGCTCACTGGGCAGCGGCAGCGAAGCCACGAAAGTGAAAGCATTTGTAACCTGACCCAAAACAGATGGCAGGCTGCACAAGCTGCTGAAGCTGCTCACTTTGGAGCTGGAGAACAGGGTTCGAGCCTCCGTGTGGGCTGCATTATTTAATTATTTAAAAATAAACAGCGATGTCAGAGTGGGGTGGAGAGAGACAAATTAAAAAAATAATACACATGGAGGGGGAGATAGGTACAATAAAAAAAAAAAACAGGTTGAGATGGAGAAATGTAGCATCTGAAACCAAGTATACTAAACGGCGAGGAGGTGGCTCAACAAATAAAGCTGCTGACTTTGGAGCAGGAAAACAGGGTTTGAGCCTTAGTGTGGGCTGCATCATTTAAGTGTGATTTAATTATGAATAAATGAAACGTAAATAAATAAATAGGGTCGGGTAAGTGCAGGAAGCTGCTAGATGTGGAAATGGGATCAGCAAAGAAAAAAAGTAGTCCCTAATTAAAAAGATAACAGCCAGCAGCGTAAGTTAACTGTAGTTGGTCCATGCTGCTTCCTTCAGAAAGGGAAGAAAAAGGAAGTGATGTATCAGACCACAAGCCAACAATGAGCAAGATAAGAACAGCAATGCCAGATTCCACCAAAGGCAAGGGACAAAACAAAGACAAATGCAATGGGTGGAGTTTCAGTAGTAATACTGATTACTTGATGCCTCGTAGAGGCACCGCATGCGCTGATCTATGCGAGACCTAAAAATGATCTGCACTGCGGCTGCCCACATGAGAAAAGCTGCAATACTGGCCCTGTAAAATAAGTGTTGGTGTTGAGCACCGGAAACAACCAGCACAAATTTCGCGCTGACTCACGGCCTATAGATGTTAATGTGTGTGAACAGGTTTCTTTCCAAAATGCCTGGTCCATTACCAATTGATCCCACCTCAGGATGGTGTATACTCTCCTCTGACAATAACCACATATAGTGTAGGCAAACTGTGCCAGCGATGGATAGCACAGTCCAGTTTAATTGCTCTGGGAGGAGCACCTTTCCAAAATGAATGACAAAAAAGATTTTACTGACTTTTTTATTGGCCCAGAGCCTGTGAAAACAAAATGCTCTATATCAATGTTAATATAGGCCATTATTAAAGAAAAACAGGCATATTCAAAAAGAGAAGCCGCTGAAAGAATCAAACAAGCAGATATCGAAATTATGCAAACTATATTTAAAGTGATTAAGAATGACTTCCAGACACTCTCAAAACATGTCTACACCATTAACACTCTACTGGTATTTGCCCTCCATCTTCTGAAAGAAGATTTGAACATTTTACAACAAGGACAGGCTCAAATGTGAGCTATCACACAATTAAATTGGGCATTACAAACTCTTAAATCTGGCAAGGTGCAGCAATAGCTTATAAATGAGAATGCGTTTGATCCTTATAATGTAACAGCCACCCAGAAAACTATGGCTAACAAAATCCTAGATTCTTTTAAATATTGAGGATTCCTGCATGGAATAAACTATTTCCCAGACCAAGAGCATGCTATGATTACTTACCGGTAATCCCCATTACTCTTAGTCCTACTCGTCCTCGACCCAGTCATCACTAATGAGGTATTCCACAAGACAGGAAACAAAACAGGAAACGCTTTTTAGGCTCCACCCACCCTCCCGTCAGGGGCTATAAGAACCCAGCCAACCAAAAGCACATCCTGACATACCAAGCAACAAAGGCCTGGACAGGGAGGGCGGGCGGGAAGTATGACTGGGTCGAGGACGAGTAGGACTAAGAGTAATGGGGATTACCGGTAAGTAATCATAGCATTACCTCTACGTCCCTCGTCCTCGACCCAGACATCACTAATGAGGCATACCAAAGCACCCCCAACAACAGGCCTTTGGCAAACCACACAGAAAACAGAGACCGAACACAAAGAGGCGTGCAGCAAAAAATAGTTTAATGAAAAAAAAACACAGAATCAGGGAGGCGGAACAACCTCCACAGCACGCAACACACCACAACCGAAATTGGGTCGGTCAGACAGAGCACAATTCAAGCGATAGTGCCTCACAAAAGTAGACTCAGAGGCCCACGTCCCAGCCCAACAGATTTCATCAAGGGAAACCCCATGAAAAGCAGCCCAGGAAGCAGAAACACCCCTAGTGGAACGGGCCTGAACACCAGAAGGGCAAGGCAAACCAGATCCCTGATAAGCCAAAGAAATAACAGACTTGATCCAGCGACCAAGAGTAAGCCGAGACGCAGCTTTACCCTGACCAGCCAAACCAAAAGTCACAAAAAGGGAGTCCGAGGAACGGAACCCCGCAGACCGTGCAACATAAAGGGATAAAGCACGCCGCACATCCAAAGAGTGAAGCAACAACTCAGCAGGGGAAGAAGGAGAAGGACAGAAAGAAGGAAGAATCAACTCCTGAGAGCAATGAAACTTAGAACGAATCTTGGGAACAAAACCAGGATCCAAAGAAAGGACCACCGCGTCATCCAAGAAACGCAAAAAGGGAGGAGAACAACGCAAAGCAGTGAGTTCACCCAACCGCCTGGCAGAAGTCACAGCAACCAAAAACGCCACTTTAAAAGAGAGAAACTTAAGGTCCACCGACTCCAATGGCTCAAAAGGAGCAGACTGCAGAGCACCCAAGACCAAAGAGAGATCCCAAGGAGGAACCAGAGAGCGTGAAGAAGGAGATGACAGAGAGAAACTCCGGAACAAACGGGAAACCAACAAACCATCCGCAGGAGGAAGAGAAGCCGGATCCCGGAAAGCCCGAAGAGCAGCCCACTGGCCCCTCAGAGTAGACAAGGCATATTTCTTCTGAAAACCATCCAAGAAAAACTGCAGAACGGAAGAGATAGGACAAGAGACAGGAGAGAGACCAAGCCCCGCACACCAAGAGGAGAAAGAAGCCCAATGTTTAGAGTAGGAGGACAAAGTGGAACCCCTACGAGACCCTTGCATCACAGTGATGAGGTGATCAGGCAAACCCCGGACCCCAAGCGACAGCCGTTCAACCGCCAAACCGCCAAGGTGAGAGGGACCAGGAGGGAAGGGGAGGGGGACCTCAGGGGAGACGGATAACGTGGCAGAATCCAAGGAGGGCCCACCGCCAGGCTCAACAACAAAGGGAACCAGGACCTCCGCGGCCAGTGAGGTAAAACCGCTACCACCTGGGCACCCAACCGCTGGACCTTCAGCAAGAAGGCAGGAATCAGGGGGAAGGGGGGGAAGGCGTACAGCAACCAAGGGGGCCACTGAAGAGACAACGCCTCCACCCCCCAAGCACCCAACTCCGGGGCCCGAGAACAAAACAGGGGGAGTTGAGCATTCGCCCGGGAGGCAAACAAGTCCAGCAGGGGAGTCCCGAACCTCCGACAGATCAACCGGAACACCCTGGGGGAGAGACACAGGGAGAGGGAAGATGGAAACCTGCGACTCAAGGCGTCCGCCACCACATTGTCCACCCCCCGGATATGCTGAGCCGAGAGAGCCAGAAGATGACGCTCCGCCCAACCTGCAATCGCACAAGCCACCAAATTCAAGGAAGGGCTGCGAGTACTGCCCTGGTGGTTGATGTAAGCCACAGTCACGGTGTTGTCCGACCTCACCAGGACATTGCACCCCAGCAGACGGGAATGGAAGAAACGAAGAGCCCTGGCCACAGCAGACAGTTCCCTCCAATTGGACGAGCGACGGGACTCCATCCGGAGCCAGCGAGCCTGAACAGACCACTGTCCCAACGTGGCCCCCCAACCGGCCGCACTGGCATCCGTCGTCAACACCAAAGGGGGCGGCAGGTGAATCCACATCCCCTTCGAGAGATTCGCGGAATCCAGCCACCACTGGAGATCCGACACCACCCCCAAGGACACAGGCACAGACAGAGCATAGTCCCGAACTGAAAACGGCACCCAACGCTGAACATGCCACAGCAGAGGCCGCAGATGAACCCTGGCCCAGGGCACCGTGAAGACAGTAGCGGCCATATGACCCTGAACCTCGAGCCACTGAAGAAGGGGTCCGCAGCCTGGGACAACAAGATCCACAACAGGGACTGAAGACGCTGAATCCGAGAATCCGGCAGGAACACCTTGCCCAGGACGGAGTCGAAGATGGCCCCAATGAAAGTCCGTCGAGTGGCAGGAAGAAGCTGGCACTTTGGAAAGTTCACCAGAAAACCATGACTTTCTAGCGTAAGGATGGTCAATGAAAGGTGCTGAGACATGACCTCTGGGGAGGGAGCCTGGAGCAGCCAATCGTCCAGGTAGGGGAACACAGACACCCCCCGGCTGTGAAGAAGGGCCACCAAAGGAGAAACCACCTTGGTGAACACTCGGGGAGCGGACCGGAGACCAAACGGAAGGACACAGAACTGCCAATGATGACCCTCCAGGCAGAAACGCAGGAACATCTGATCCTCCCGGGCCACCGGCACATGAAGGTAGGCGTCCTGGAGATCCAGAGTAGTAAACACCCATCCGGCCTGAATCAGCGGGACCACTCGCTGCAAGGTCTCCATTTTGAACGGGATCTTCTTCACAAATAGGTTCAGACTCCGGAGATTGATGACAAGCCGGAACCCCCCCGTGACCTTCGGCACCAGGAAAACAATCGAATAGGTCCCCAGACCCCACTCCCACCTGGGAACGGGAACAATAGCGTTCTTGAAAAACAGGGCCTGAACACCGTCCCTCAAGGACTGGCGACGGGAGTGGCACAAGGGAGTCGGAGTCCGCACTACACCCGAGGGAGGCGGAGGGGACAGAAACTCGATCCGATACCCCCGGTCCAGGACATCCAGCACCCACTGATCCGAGGTTGACAGACGCCAGGCTGGAAGGAACAACCTCAATCTCCCACCAACCACGGGCGTCACTCCAGTGGGATCCACAAACGGAGGGGCATAGTCAGGAACGCTGCGGCCCAGGACCAGCATCTCGAGGAGGCTTCTTCTGGAACTTCCGAGGGAAACCACGACCGGCTCCACGAGAACCTTTAAAGGAGGATTGCTGAAACCGGGAAGGTTGACGAAAAGACTTGGCCTGTGAAGAGGAAAGAGGTTGCCTCCGGAAGGAAAAGGAATGTTTACGTTCTTTAAACACTTTATGCAGTTTGTCTTCCAAGGCATCCCCAAAGAGACGAGGGCCAGTAAAAGGTAAACGTAAGGCCATGGACCTCTGGGCGGCATCAGTATTCCAACCCTTCAACAGCAGATTCCTACGGGCAGCGATAGAGGAACCACAAGACAGAGCAGAAGCACGCACAGAATCAAAAGCAATATCCGAAAGGAATTCAGTCTGACGCTCCATAGATTCCAGCAAATCAGGACAGCAGCCACCCTCCTGCATAGTTGAAAACAAAGTCTTAAAGTCAGTCAGGAGCGATTGAGCCACATAAGCACCGTATATACCGGAACGTATGGCAAGGTGAGAACCAGCATAGGATTTACGCAAAGCAGAGTCAATCTTCTTATCCACCCCATCGCGAAGAATGTTATCATCAGCCATGGAAGGACGGCCAACCAAACTAGCGACAATGGAGTCCACCTGCACAGACTCAGGAAAAGAATCCTCCATGCCCTGCAACGGGTAAAGCTTTGACATGAAGCGCGGCAACATAATATGATCAGGGTCCTTCCACTCATTCAAGAGCACATCCATCACAAATGGATGAATAGGAAGTGAAGTCGCAACAGGTTTCCGAAACTGCGGCAGAACAGCATCCGACGAAGTACTGGCCACAGCGTCCTCTGGAAACCCCATGTTCTCACGAACATGAGAAAGCAGGTCCGGCAACAACTCCCTGGAGACATACTTCCCCTTAAGATCCACCGCACTCAAAGAAGCATCATCAGAGGACCCAGAAGATGAAATGTCAGAATAAATGGCCACACCCCCACCAGAACGACCGGCAGCTGAGTGTTTGGAGGATTGAATGTCAGACAAAGTCTTCAGTATCAGAAGCTTCAACCGGTCCTCATCCAACCTGGGACGCTTCACCGCAGGCGCAGGATCCTCACTATCCGGAGGAGAAGAAGAAGAGGACACAGGAGACACATGCCTCCGCTTTCTATGATGTTTCCCCATTACAATCAGCAGCAAACCAGGAGCAGTAACCGAAGGCAAGACCAACACGGTAGTGTAGAAATTGAGAAAGGACTCCTTTTGAAGAAAACGACCAAGACAAACCTCGCCCCCCCCCAGCAGAATCAAAAGAGAGGTAAAGGGGGCGTGGCTAGCACAGGAGAACAGAAAACAACGCTGAGTTCGGCCGCCGAAGGCAGAACAAGCCAGCAACTCAACCGGAGCCCACCCGTCGTCACCAACATCGCCCAAGAAACGGGAATTCGGACCCAGGAATAGCGAGCGCCCGGACCCCAACCTGGGCGCTCCAATAAAAAATAAGACCGGAAGAACACCGAGCGCCCGGACCCCATCCCGGGCGCTCAAAACGAAAAAGGCGGGCCCAGAAAGCACGAGCGTCCGGACCCCATCCCGGGCGCTCGTAACAGAAAGCGGGCGCAAGAATAAACGAGCGCCCGGACCCCATTCCGGGCGCTCGCAACCAAAAGCAGGCAAAAGAGAACACGAGCGCCCGGAGCCAACCCGGGCGCCCAACAGAAGCCGGTTTAGGACCTACACGAGCGCCCGGATCCCAACCCGGGCGCCCGAGACTGAAAGCGGCCAGAGAGACACGAGCGCCCGGACCCCAACCCGGGCGCTCAAAACAGAAGGCGGGCCCAAGGCAACAAAGGACCCGCCCTGGACAACAAACCTGGAGTCAAATCCGGCGCAGCAGGAGCAGGAACCAGAGGAAGCCAACACAGCCCAGCAGGATCAGCAACCAGGAACCTGAAGAGTCCAGGAAGCCCAGCAGCCTGACTCAAGAAGTCCCACGGAGGTCCAGCAGCGCCCCCAAAGCCCAGCAGAGGAGGAGACCACAGGACAACAGCAACTTGTAGCAGGTAAGTGCCCGGCACCTACCCCAGCGTCCCCGTCAGGTCCACTGACAGGAAACAAAACAGGATGTGCTTTTGGTTGGCTGGGTTCTTATAGCCCCTGACGGGAGGGTGGGTGGAGCCTAAAAAGCGTTTCCTGTTTTGTTTCCTGTCTTGTGGAATACCTCATTAGTGATGACTGGGTCGAGGACGAGGGACGTAGAGGTAATGATACGTTTCTTCTGCACTGGATTCTGTTGATGTTGATGATGTCTTCCAATATCTACGTGCTCCGTCAACATCTTCAGCTACATCAACATCGTGATCAATGTTGCCCAGTTTGGTTGCTGACTCACAAGCCAATTCAGCTCCCATTCTTTTGTCAAGGGTTAATTTGCTTCCTACTTCTTCAATCCCTGTGCTTCATGGAAGATTCATGTCAACATCACCAGCTGAAAGAAAATCAAATGACAAGATCACATCATAGGGTGTGAGTACCTACTCCTGCTTTTTTTTAAAGTTTGCTTCTACCATATCTTTCCTTTTTGCACCCAGCTACAATAATTAGAATTGAAAAGTATTCATCTTGTCATTGTGCGCATGTTCTCATATATAATTCTGCATATGAATGTATTGAATGCATCAATCTTAATTATCATTCCGGGATGTAATCAACACTCTGCTTTCCTTATTTTTTCCCTCTGAGGAAATCTTATTTTTACATGAAATGTGTGCTAGCTAAATAATCAAAAAATGCATAACTGTGATCTAAGGAAATGCACACTCCTAACATGTAGTTTGAATCTTTAGTTGTTCCACTCAAATATGATAATCACGCGTATGCATATACCTTAATGTTATTTAATCATCGTTGATGAAGCATTGCATTGTTATTCATTCTAAACTAACAAAAGCTTCTTGATGATTAGTACTTGTTCATCGTGCATTGTTTCCCTGAAAGAACATTGTTTAGCAATTTGAAATAGCTGAAAAAGCATTTCTCTACTTTTATTGACTGTTCCTTCCAATAATTGTTACCATTCCTCTGACTGAGTGTCACAAAAGTGAGCACAGAGAGCTAGAGAGGAGGTCTCCATGGCGCCAGTTCTATCAAGAGAGGAAGACCACGACTTCAGCACCCACTTAATTGAAGGTTGGTGTATGGCGGAAAGTGGCCTTCACCAGCTACTCGAGCCGCTGTGCTCTGTTATCAGAGACACGCCGCTCTATGGCAGAACTAGCAGGCTTACTAGTCAATCTGAACATTAGGCCCTGTTATTGGGAATGAGGTGTGGAGTGGGCCCTACCTTTGAACCTCTGGATAGCCTAGGTATATCCTAATATGCCTGCACTAGTATAGTACCTCAAGGAAGCATACAAGGTGTTAGTGCTAAAAATACAATAACTATGTTAGACTATTTCCTGCTGTTTACAGCACTTGTTCATTTTCTCACTGCTGTACTGTTTATATTCTGGGTGGTTACAATTCATACAGCATTTACAAGTTTGGGCTTTTAAAATAAACATTTTAGAACGGACATTAGTTTTTTTTTACTGCTCCTAGAGTGTGTGATTCATTTAAAACAAGCATTGGCATAGCCAATAGGTCTCGCCTTTGGGACCATATAAGTGTTTAGCCATGCAACAGTTGCATAACTAAACACTTATAAGGTCCCAAAAGCGAAACCTATTGGCTATGCCAAGCGGCCGCAAAAGTGAAAGTGATCGCGATCAAAGCGGCTGTGCGGCCGCGAAAGTGAAAGTAATCGCGGTAAAAGTGGCGCGCGCCAAGCCAGGTAGCTCTAGGCTGGCCTGGTAGCACTTTTTGGAGCCATCTCAATAAGTCTCGCCAGACCAGTGCATGCGCTGGGTCAGGCGACACCTAAAAAGAGTATGTGCATTTCATCTTAGTGTCCCTGTCTCATTTCATGAGATTGTCCTTTCCCAGAAGCACATGTTACACCAATATTGCTCAGTGGTTGTGTATTGAGATGTCATCAGTGATGTCATCAGTGATGTCACTGACCATGTCATGAATGATGCAATATGTGACATCATCAGCAGTGCATTGCGGACGCGTGAGTTATAGTTAGCAGAACTAACTATAACAGAGGAATTTCAATGGTTTTGTATGAGTGAAATGGGCAGCTAACTATAACACCCCTGAAACCTATGTTTTTTTCTGTGAATTTGTAAGGTTTTTTAAATGCTAATTTCTAACTATAACGTCTCTGAAACCTATGTTTTTTTTCAGTGAATTTCAAAGGTTTTTTAAAGGCTAACTTTTAAGTGTGATAGTAGTTATATCTATTTTTTGTACTGATTTTCTACAGTTTTTTAACTGTTTATTTATAAATATTTTATTCATTAAATAACAATATATATTTTTCTGAAAATAGCAAAAAAAATTTTTTTTAATTAAAACTGAAATATTGATTAATTTTCTTGTTCATTTTTCATTTTAATATATTTATATTATTTTCAGCCAGGTCAGTAGAGCTGCTCTAGAGCCTAAGTACCAGGTCAACAGAGCTGCTCTAGAGCCAGAGAACCAGGTCTGCAGAGCTGCTCTAGCTGACACTGACTGACTGACACTGACTGACACTGACTGATTGACACTGACTGACACAGATTGACTGACACTGATTGACTGACACTGATTGACCGACACTGACTGACTGACACTGATTGACACTGATTGACTGACACTGACTGACACTGATTGACTGACTGACTGACACTGACTGACTGACAGTGACTGACACTGACTGACTACTCTCTACTACTCTACTACTGACTCTCTAATACTCTCTAATATCTATCTCTACTACTCACTCTCTACTACTCTCTACTACTCACTCTCTACTACTCTCTACTACTCACTCTCTACTACTCTACTACTCTCTACTACTCACTCTCTACTTCTCACTCTCAACTACTCACTCTCTACTACTCTACTACTCACTCTCTACTACTCACTCGCTACTACTCACTCTCTACTACTCACTCTCTACTACCCACGCTCTACTACTCTCTACTACTCACTGTCTACTACTACTCTCTCTACTACTCACTCTCTACTACTCTCTACTATTCACTCTCTACTACTCACTCTCTACTACTCACTCTACTACTTTCTACTACTCTGTACCACTCACTCTCTACTACTCTACTACTCACTCTCTACTACTCACTCGCTACTACTCTCTACTACTCACTCTCTACTACACTCTCTACTACTCTCTCTCTCTACTACTCTCTACTACTACTCTACTATTCACTCTCTACTACTCACTCGCTACTACTCTCTACTACTCACTCTCTACTACACTCTCTACTACTCTCTCTCTCTACTACTCTCTACTACTACTCTACTATTCACTCTCTACTACTCACTCTCTACTACTCTCTACTACTCACTCTACTACTCTCTGCTGCTCTCTACCACTCACTCTCTACTACTCCACTACTCTCTCTCTACTACTCACTCTCTACTACTCTCCCTCTACTACTCTCTTCTACTCACTCTCTACTACTCACTCTACTACTCTCCACTATTCACTCTCTACTATTCACTCTCTACTACTCGCTCTCTACTACTCGCTCTCTACTACTCACTCTCCACTATTCACTCTCAACTACTCGCTCTCTACTACTCTCTACTACTCACTCTCTACTACTCACTCTCTACTACTCTCTACTACTCTCTGCTACTCACTCTCTACTACTCACTCTCTACTACTCTACTACTCTCTACTACTCGCTCTACTACTCACTCTCTACTATTCTCTACTACTCACTCTCTACTACTCTACTACTCTCTACTACTCGCTCTACTACTCACTCTCTACTATTCTCTACTACTCACTCTACTACTCTCTGCTGCTCTCTACCACTCACTCTCTACTACTCACTCTCTACTACTCTCTCTCTACTACTCACTCTCTACTACTCACTCTCTACTACTCACTCTCTACTACTCACTCTCTACTACTCTCTACTGCTCACTCTCCACTACTCATTCTCTACTACTCGCTCTCAACTACTCTCTACTACTCACTCTACTACTCACTCTCTACTACTCTACTACTCTCTCTACATCTCACTCTCTACTACTCTCTCTCTACTAATCACTCTCTACTACTCTCTAATACTCACTCTCTACTACACACTCTCTACTACTTGCTCTCTGCTACTCGCTCTCTACTACTCTCTAGTACTCACTCTACTACTCACTCTCTACTACTCTCTACTACTCACTCTCTACTACTCCACTACTCTCTACTACTCACTCTCTACTACTCACTCTCTACTACTCTACTACTCTCTCTCTACTACTCTCTCTCTACTACTCACTCTCTACTACTCACTCTCTACTACTCTCTACTACTCACTCTCTACTGCTCTCTACTACTAACTCTCTGCTACTCCTCTCTACTACTCACTCTCTACTACTCTCTACTACTCACTCTCTACTACTCTCTCTCTACTACTCTCTCTCTACTACTCTCTCTGCTACTCACTCTCTACTACTCTCTACTACTCATTCTCTACTACTCACTCTCTACTACTCTCTACTACTCTCTACTACTATCTACTACTCACTCTACTACTCACTCTCTACTACTCTCTACTACTCACTCTCTAATACTCACTCTCTACTACTCACTCTCTACTACTCACTCTACTACTCTCTACTACTCACTCTCTGATACTTTCTCTACTACTCTCTACTACTCACTCTCTACTCTCTATTACTCGCTCTCTACTCTCTACCTCTCTACCTCTCTCTACCTCTCTCTCTACTACTCTCTACCTCTCTACCTGTACCTCTCTACCTCTGCACCAGTGGTTCCCAAACTGTGCGCCGCTGCACCCTGGTGCCCCACCAGAACTCGCCAGGGGGGCCGCACACTTCTTGAGAATATGGGAAAGGCTGCAGGTTCGATCAGTACGCCTCCGTTCTAAAACATGGTAGTTGCATATTTGAAATGTGCATTTGCGGGCCCCAGTAACAACATGTGCCAAGTAGGAATGTCTTGCGGGGAGTTTCTGAAACTGCACCTGTCGGCGTGTGACGTGTTTCAGGGCCATGCACAAACATTCAGGACAGTGATACCGAACGTTATTGTTGCCCGTGTCTGCAGTGACCGTAGCTATGCTTTTACCAGTAAAATCGGGCAATCATTATAAATATGAAATTGCTTGATTAAAAGTTCTTGTACATTTTCAGAACAACAAATAACTGCACGCCCCTTCACTCCCACAACGGTCCTTCATGTGTATCCGAAGACATGCAGTGAGTGAAGGTGACTCACATTTAAAGAGACTGTCGGATGCGAAGGAGAGAGAGGCCTTGGAAAAGGGGCGCAGCTCCTTATTCTAATGTAACTTTCCTCAGAATACACATCACAATAATATCCTAATCATGGATGCCGCTAATTTGCAGATCACTGAGTGAGCGCCGTGCGGTTCATTCAGGTTTATGACATGTAGTCAGTCCTTCCCTTGAAACCTAGCACTGGACCTGCCAATTTCAACCCTAAGAAAGAAACACACAATTAAATATTAATTCACTCCCTGCGCTAATAAGAGCAGGAGATTAACGCCCATTTAATATCAGCTGGTTTCAATAATCAGCTCAACAATAAAATAAACTAGAATGATGGTGGTGCTTAGCAAATGGGGGGAAGTACATCACGTGTGACTGTATATTATTTTTTATTTGCGCATGAAAAGCAAAATAATTCTCATTATTTTGAGATACCTGGGTAAAATTTCCAAGCCCTTGCATCTGCTTCTCTGTTGCACTTGGAAGCTAAGAGTGCTCCGAGAAGCCTTGAGCTGGTATGGCTGAGAAATGGGATGTTTTTCTAACAAACTTTGGGGTCATATCACATTCAGCTGGAGTGTTCGTGGAGGTTTGGGGTGTATTAATTGACTGGAGAACTATGTTGTGTGAGTTGCAATCTTTCCTGCCAATACAAACAAAATACTCCGCTGTCAGTTGGCTTAGCTTAAAAAATTAAGTCTTCAACCTGCTTACGCTCCCTCCCCATTCTTTCAAATATTCACCACTTTGTAAAAGTTGTGGAATCTGGTGGTATACGCGTATGCATAACCCCCCACTCATCTATAGTACAATTTGTTTACCTGTGACTCGTGAATCAGCAAGAGTCAGTTGAAGGTTAGTGCACAGCGCTGATGGTTTTACTGTTCAAGCTGGGAAAGTTCCTGAACAGGCACTCTCCTATGTCAGCTACAGGGCTCAGCAGGCAGCAGCACTGCATAATGGTGCTTACTTCAGCTAATACTAGTCACAGATCATTAACACTGCTCTACAATACATTTAAAAGTGATCTCAAGGTATATTTGCTGTATGAAGTACGTACAGATCATAAGTGCCATAAAATTACCAGCTTTGGGTGGTCTTGTTCATTTTTGGACCAGCTGGTACATCAAAATACCGGTGGTGCTGGTAGAAAACCGGTCAGGTGGCAACTCTAAATGGCTCATTTATTTATTTACTGTTTGGGTTTTTGTGTACCTGCCACTTTAGCACAGTCCGCCTGTGATGTGGAATGCCCCTGTGTTTTTTGAACATCCATTGGATGTCTTGGTAAGCAAGGAACCAATCACCGGACAAAAGAGAAGAAACATGGAAGTACTGCAGAGGCTGGGATTACATCCACCTCACCCGAAAAAAAGTAACAGGGGGAGGGGAGCCACAGACAACAGTCAATAGATAAAGGGAGCCACAGGTAGAAAAGGTTTGGGAACCACTGCTCTACACCTCTACCTATACACCTCTACCTCTCTGTACATGCACAGATATGCACATATATATATGCATATATATGCATATGCATTTATATATATGTATGTGTATATATATATAAACATATAAATATAATCTGCATATCTATATAAATATAAATGCATGCAAACATATACATATACATATATGCATACATATGCATGGTATGTACATGAAAGTTGGAAAAACTCTAATACAAGCAAAGCTAAAAAAGCCACCTAATTACAAACAGAATTGCTTTAACTTACAGTAGGGCGAGACCTATTGCATTTTCAATGCTTGTTTACTTTGATTCCATCAAGAAGGCATTCAGATGTGTCACACATTTTCCATAAATTCTGAATGGTAGCACTCTAGTTGCTCATTAGATCCCTGTAGTAAAGCTACTGCTCACCAAGGAAGTCTGCTGCTGGTATTCAAAGTGCATGTTTCAGTCTGCATGTCAGATTTTTTAATGAAATGGAAGAGGATTTGAGAAGTCAAAATGTGCCCTAATCTTTCTTTCTGCAGCACTAATCATAATTTCTATGGCAAAATGAACCCCCTCATTTGTTCCTTTGCAAATTAAATGTTTTAAGTGTTACCACTTTATTCCAATCAAGATGGCATCAGGTGTGCCATACTTTTGTCATAAGTAAGACTGTTAGCGGTCTAGTTGTTCTTTAAAACACTCTGGGACATTCTGTCATTGGGCTATTCTTGGGCTACATCTCGGTGATATTTGTGCTACATTTGGGCTCTTTTGTCTCTGGTGGCCATCTTGGGAGACTTATTTGTTTTGAAGTTTCCTAATTTCCTCATTTACAACAGTCTCCTCAGTAGGAAATACTTTCAGGTTATTTACTTTCATTCCATCAAGAAGGCATTCAGATGTGTCACACATTTGCCATATATTCGGAATGTTAGCACTCTAGTTGCTTATTAGATCACTGTAGTAAAGCTACTGCTCACCAGGGAAGTCTGCTGCTGGTATTGAAAGTGCATGTTTCAGTCTGCATGTCAGAATTTTTTAATGAAATAGAAGAGGATTTGAGAAGTCACTCAAAATGTGCCCTAATTTTTCTTTTTTCCGCACTAATCATAATTTCTATGGCAAAATGAACCTCCTCATTGTGTTCCTTTTAAATTGAACTACTCACTCTCTACTACTCACTCGCTACTACTTTCTACTACTCACTCTCTACTACTCTATACTACTCTCTACTACTCACTCTCTACTACTCTCTACTACTCACTCTACTGCTCTCTACTTCTCTCTACCACTCACTCTCTACTACTCTACTACTCACTCTCTACTACTCTCTCTCTACTACTCCCTCTCTACTACTCACTCTACTACTCACTCTCTACTACTCACTCTCTACTACTCACTCTCTACTACTCACTCTCTACTACTCTCTACTACTCACTCTACTACTCTCTACTACTCTCTACCACTCACTCTCTACTACTCTACTACTCACTCTCTACTACTCTCTCTCTACTACTCTCTCTCTACTACTCACTCTCTACTACTCACTCTACTACTCACTCTCCACTAGTCACTCTCTACTACTCGATCTCTACTACTCTCTACTACTCACTCTACTACTCACTCTCTACTACTCTACTACTCTCTACTACTCTCTCTGCTACTCACTCTCTACTACTCTCTACTACTCACTCTCTACTACTCACTCTCTACTACTCTACTACTCTCTACTACTCTCTCTACTACTCACTCTCTAGTACTCAGTCTCTACTACTCTCTACTGCTCTCTCTCTACTGCACACTCTCTACTACTTGCTCTCTACTACTCACTCTACTACTCACTCTGTACTACTCCCTACTACTCACTCTACTACTCACTCTCTACTACTCTCTACTACTCACTCTCTACTACTCCACTACTCTACTAATCACTCTCTACTACTCACTCTGTACTACTCTCTACTACTCACTCTCTACTACTCACTCTCTACTACTCTCTACTACTCACTCTCTACTACTCTCTACTACTCACACTCTACTACTCTCGCTCTACTAACTCTACTACTCACTCTCTACTACTCTCTACTACTCATTCTCTACTACTCTTTCTGCTACTCAGTCTCCACTACTCACTCTCTACTACTCTCTACTATACACTCTCTACTACTCACTCTCTACTACTCTCTACTTCTCACTCTCTACTACTCTCTACTACTCACTCTCTACTACTCACTCTACTACTCTCTCCTACTCACTCTCTGCTACCCTCTCTACTACTCTCTCTCTACTCTCTATTACTAATCCTCTACTCTCTACCTCTCTACCTCTCTCTACCTCTCTCTATACTACTCGCTACCTCTCTACCTCTACCTCTCTACCTCTACGTCTCTACCTCTACACCTCTACCTCTCTACCTCTCTCTACACGCACACATATGCACATATATGCATATGTATTTATATATATGTATGTGTATATTTATATATACATACATATATAAACATATATATAATCTGCATATCTATATAAATACAAATATAAATGCATGCATACATATACATATATGCATGTTATGTACATGAAATTTTGAAAATAACTAATAAAAGCAAAGCTAAAAAGCCACCTAATTACAAACAGAATTGCTTTAACTTAAACGAGGGCGAGACCTATTCCATTTTCAATGCTTGTTTACTTTGGTTCCATCAAGAAGGCATTCAGATGTGACACATTTGCCATAAATTCTGAATGGTAGCACTCTAGTTGCTTATTAGATCACTGTAGTAAAGCTACTGCTCACCAGGGAAGTCTGCTGCTGGTATTCAAAGTGCATGTTTCAGTCTGCATGTCAGAACTTTTTAATGAAATAGAAGAGGATTTGAGAAGTCACTCAAAATGTGCCCTAATTTTTCTTTCTGCAGCACTAATCATAATTTCGATGGCAAAATGAAACCCCTCATTTTGTTCCTTTGCAAATTAAATGTTTTAAGTGTTACCACTTTATTCCAATAAAGATGGCTTCAGGTGTGCCATACTTTTGTCATAAGTAAGACTGTTAGTGCTCTAGTTGTTCTTTAAAACACTCTGGGATTTCTGTCATTGGGCTATACTTGGGCTTCATCTCGGTGATAAGTGTGCTACATTTGGGCTCTTTTGTCTCTGGTGGCCATCTTGGGAGACTTGTTATGAAGTTTCCTAATTTCCTCATTTACTAGTCTCCTCAGTAGGCATACTGTCAGTTTTTTACTTTGATTCAATGAAGAAGGCATTCAGATGTGTTGCACATTTGCCATAAATTCAGAATGTTAGCACTCTAGTTGCTCATTAGATCACTGTAGTAAAGCTACTGCTCACCAGGGAAGTCTGCTGCTGGTATTCAAAGTGCATGTTTCAGTCTGCATGTCAGAATTCTTTAATGAAATAGAAGAGGATTTGAGAAGTCACTCAAAATGTGCCCTAATTTTTCTTTCTGCAGCACTAATCATACATTCTATGGCAAAATGAACCGCCTCATTTTGTTCCTTTTTAAATTAAATGTTTTAAGAGTTACCACTTTATTCCAATCAAGATGGCTCCAGGTGTGCCATACGTTTATCATAAGTAGGAGTGTTAGCCCTCTAGTTGTTCTTTGGAACACTCTGGGAAGCTGCAGTAGAACACAAAGGAATCAACTGACAGTCTCTGCCCTTATTGGATGTACATGTTTTACTGAGAATGTCAGACTTCATTCTCACATGACTAAGAAAGATAATGTGAATTTACAGAAAATATGCTCTCAGTTTAGCTTATAGATCACCATCCAAACCTCTGTGGGAAAATCATGTGAAAATAGTTTTCTCTCAAACATGATTCATGATATCCCAGCAGAAGGCTTTTTCACATGGTAAAATCCCCTTCGAACATACCACAATTCCTAAAATTAGTATGGTACCATCAACAAATGATTTATAATGTAACTAAAGTCTTAAAACCTTCTATTATCTGCAATGCTTTTTTATGAGGTGCTATCATGTATATTGGTCCCAAGATGGCTGCCAACACTTCTTGGATGAAGTGCTGACAGCCAAGCAGATCTCACGGTGAGATGTGTGGTTAGGCTCCGCCCAGATATATATGTGATTTTACTTTTGATCTTCTCAGGAACTACTGAACGGATTTACACCATTTAAGCAAAAGGCACGACTCTGAACCAAGGTCTACCTTTCTGCCAAATTTGGTGTAATTCCGTTCAGCAGTTCAGGCTGTAGCTGCGTCAACAGGTCCTATGGAAAACTGCATGGGAAAAACGCGTTTTGGGACCCCCCTTTTTTCTCAGCCCCCGCTTGACGAATCACCACGAAACTTTCAGGATAGGAGCGGACCGGAGCTGGCCAAAAGTTTGGAAAATTTCGCGAAGATTCGTCAACCGACGCCAGACTTATTGGGAATAGAATGTTGCGGATTTCCTATGGAAAATAGGTCCTAACTATAACTACCTACTGGCAACCGCCAGTAGTTTTTATATATATATATATATATATATATATATATATATATATATATATATATATATATATTCACTGAAAAAACCATAGGTTTCACACATGTTATAGTTAGCTGGACATTTTACTGATAAAAAACCAATGAAATTCCCCCGTTATAGTTACTGTAGGCAACTATAACTCACGCGACCGCAATCCTCTGCTGATGCTAATACTGTATTTAGACACTTATTTGCCCATATCTTCTTCCATTAAATTTTAGCTATACATATATTACAAATATTTTTTTTTCATAAAGACACATATGTCATCAGCAGAGGATTACGGTCGCGTGAGTTATAGTTGCCTACAGTAACTATAACGGGGGAATTTCATTGGTTTTTTATCAGTAAAATGTCCAGCTAACTATAACATGTGTGAAACCTATGGTTTTTTCAGTGAATTAGCAAGGTTTTTTAAATGCTATTTCCTAACTATAACGTGTGTGAAACCTATGGTTTTTTCAGTGAATTTGTACGGTTTTTTAAATGCTAAGTTACTTTACGCCATTTGTGGCGTGCGCGCCCACTTAACGCAGTTCGTTCCGTGCACGGTTTTTATCAACTTTAATAAGCCCTGTACATTTGGTGGCCTTCGGCCACCAAAAGCACAGGGGGTGAGGTCAATGTGGATAGTGTTTTTTTTATTTCGATTTTATAATTTCATGTTGCCAAAATTACGTTTTTTTTCTCTATTAATAAGCCCTGCACATTTGGTGGCCTGCGGCCACCAAAAGCACAGGGGGTGGGGTAAGTGTGGATAGTGTTTTTTTTATTTTTATTTTTTTACCGTAAGCGTACGGTAAGCTTACGGTAAGCGTACGGTAAGCGTACCCCGCGAAATTGCCGAAAAAAAAATAAAACCGTTTTTGCTCTTGGGGGATGTTTGGGGACTCCCTCAACATGACTATGTGGGAGGGAGTTGTCAAAACAGCCCCGTAACATGTTTTTGGCCATCATGTTTGATAAACAACACTCAGTGCGAGAGACAAAATGGCGGACGCCGCTTCCTGGTTTCGGCCGATTCGAATGTTTACTAAGATCTAAGAGCCAATCAGAATCGCGCTCGCGCACGCCACCGTAAGCTTACGGTAAGCGTACGGTAAGCGTACGGTAAGCGTACCGTAAGCGGGCTCAGATATATATATTGATTTAAAGGCTATTTTCTCAGAATCTACTGAACAGATTTACACCAAACCTACAAAAGGCACTTCCTTGACCTAGGGACTACCTCTCTGCCAAATTTCTAGTAATTCTGTTCAGCCGTTCGGGCTGTAGCTCGTTCTAAAGGTCCTATGGAAAAATGCATGGGAAAAACGCGTTTTGGGACCCCCCTTTTATCTCAGCCCCCGCTTGACGAATCCCCCCGAGACTTTCAGGGTAGGAGCGGAGCGTAGCGCCCCACCTATGTTGAGAAATTCGCGAGGATTCGTCGACCGGCGCCAAAGTTATTCAAAATAGAATGTTGAGGTTTTCCTATGGAAACGTGGTCCTAACTATAACTACCTACTGGCGACCGCCAGTAGGTAATATATATATATATATATATATATTCACTGAAAAAACCATAGGTTTCAGGGGTGTTATAGTTAGCTGGACTTTTCACTTGTACAAAACCATTGAAATTCCCCCGTTATAGTTAGTTCAGCTAACTGTAACTTGCGCGCCCGCAATGCACTGCTGATGACGTCACATATTACATCACTCATGACATGGTCAGTGACATCACTCATGACATCACTGATGACATCTCAAATTACATCACTGATGACATCACTGATGACATCATCCAGTGAATGTGTGTTTTTCTGAAAATTAAATATGTTTTATATATGTATATCTCAAGGTCGATGGAAGGATAAATGGGTATATAAGTGTCTAAATGGATGATTTGTTTTTGAAAAATTGATTGTGTAACTGACTGATTAAGTGTATCATAGTGAATACATGGCTTAGTGAGTAATGTTTAAATATGTAAATATCTGTATCAGTCTCTCACTTTGTGTATAAGTGGCTGCATGGGTTGGTGAGTAGCTACATGGGTGTCTATATAGGTTATTAGTTGTTTTTTTGAGTATCAGTCTGAGTGTCTGCATGGTTCGGTGGGGGGTATTACGTAGTGCATAGGTGCATGAATGAGTGACTCACTGTTTGTATGTGTTGAAGACAGCATGTGTGCAGGACTGTATGGGTGGATGAGTGTGTGTATGGGTGTGTTAGTGAGTGAATGACTGTCTCAATAGTGTCTGTATGAGTAACTACATATGTTTTAAACTAGTATATGTGACTATTGGTGTATATAAGTGAGTATATGTGAGAGTGAGAGATTGAAAGAGTTCCTGTATGAATAAGTATGTGTTTCTATAAGTGATTGTTTAAAAGACTAAGTATGTGTAAGTTTCCGTAGAAGTAAGTGTGGTGGTGTGTGTATAACTGCATTGTGCATTGTGTTAATTTCTGCATTAGTCTGTCAGTTGGTATCTAAGTGGCTGCATGGATGTGTGAATGAGTATGTGAGTGGCTGTATTGGTGAGTGATTGGTTGTATGAGTACCTGTATGGGAGGGAGGGTGCATGACTGCCTCTATGGATGAGTGAGTGAGTGGCTGTATGGGTTAGTGAGTGCATGTGTGAGGGGCTGTATGAGTGATTGTGTGTATGGCTGTATGGGTGAGTAAGTGGATGTGTCAGTGATACATGGGTGAGTAACTGGGTATGTGAAAGGTAGTATAGGTAAGTGATAGAAGATATGCATGACTGTATGGGTGAGTGAGTGCATGTGAGAATGGCTGTATGGGTGAGTGTGTGCTTGTGTCAGTGACTCTATAGGTAAGTAAGTATGTGTTAGTATCTTTATGAGTAAGTGAGTGTGTGGCTGTTGTTCTGCAACTGCCCTCTCTGCCACCCCCTAAACAGTTAGCTTGCTGCCCCATCCACCTCCTCCTTACCCTCTGTTGCCTAAGTCCATGCACCCACCCCTCCCTCCTGCCCTGCTGGTCTAATATGCTGCCACTGCCTTCCATTTAGCTCGATGTCCCTGCCCACTCCTCCTGCCCTCCATTCACCAATTCCATGCAGCATCTTTGTCTTCCTGCTTATTCTCTGTGCTTATCTTGCAGTCCCTACTCTCCTTTCCCCTGTCCTTCGATGTCTGTGTGCATGCACTTGATCCCTCCTTTCTGCCCACCGTATTTCATGGACCTGCCACCTTCCTGCCTACTCTGAATATTCTTTTGAGCTGCCTCTGCCCATCCCACCTGCCTAGCATGGTCAGATGGCTTCTGCCAGTCCCTGCCACCTCCACCGTGCCTGTCCAGGTTCCATGCCCATATCCCCTCCCATGCTGTGTTGTGCTTCAGTGCCCATCCCACCTGCCCTCCATTGTCAGCTTGCTGCTCCTGCCCTGCCCCCTTTCCCACTGCCCTCTGTTTTCCATGTGCAGACCCCTATCGCATCCCTCCTGCCTTGTTTGGTCCGCTTTTGTTCCCCTGACCCCTATCTCCTGCTCTCCATGGTCCGTTATGCTTCAACTGTCCTACCTGTCTGTCCACTATTGTCAGCTTGGTGCCCTGGCCTCTTTATCCTCTGGTTCCTGCTGTCCTTGTGCAACGTCCTGTTCCATCTCTATTGCTTCCCATTGTTTGTTTTCTGCACTGCCATCCAACTTGCCCTTTGTGATGTATTCTGCTGCTGCAACCCCAGACGGCTGCCCTGTACGGTAAGTTAAAAAAAAATACTGGGGAATTGATTTTCTCCTTTGACTTATATTGAAAAAGAGGTGATTATAGACAGGAGACAAATAAAATAAAGGCCTTTTGAGCTTTAAAACATTGTGAGACTCCTGTCCGAATTGGGTCTGTTGGCATGTATGGTTGTACTGCCACTGCCTCTTCATTCTACCCTTCAAAGGTCTTTTATATTGCTACAGCCTCTCTTGCTTGTACTGCAAGGTTGGTTTGTTGCCCCTGTCCCCCTTTTCCCTGCCCTCCATGGCCACTTTTGCTGCTACTTCTCCTCCTGCCTGCACAGCGTGGTCAACTTGTTGCCTCTGCACTTTCTTCCATGAGAGGGCCTTATTCCCATAGAAATTATGGTTAGTGCTCTAAACAACTAAAATGAGGACATAATTTCTGAGTAATCAAATAGCAACAAAGCACTTTTAAATACTTTGCTATCTTTATGTTTTTTTTATCCAGTAGATCACTTGATTATATGTTACACTTAAGGGAGAGGATGTGGCAGTACAGCCAGAGCTGCAGACTTTGAAACTGCAAAACCAGGTTCGAGTTTTCGGCGTCAGCTCAATATCCTGTGGTTCTGGGCAAAGCACTTATTCTCCCCATGCCTAAAACCAAAATGAATGTGTCCTTGTGTAATATAACTGATGCTCATGTAAAGCTCTCCTATACCTTTGGGTCTTGTCTGAGCTATATAAAACTGCAAAAACACTCTAGTCGCTCGTTACAACACTGTTGTAAATCCGCTGATCACCAGGGAGTTAACTGGCAGTCTGCTGCTGGTGTTGAGAGTGCATGTTTCAGTCTGCATGTGTGCATGTTTTGAAAGTGCATGTTTCAGTCTGCAATTTTCAGTTAGCATGTCAGAATGTTATAATGAAATATAAGCAGAAGATATTTGAGAACTCACTTAAAATGTGTCCTCATTTTTTTTATACAGCACTAACTATAATTTCTATCACAAACTGAACCCCCTCATTTTGTTCGTTTCAAAATTAAATGTTTTAAGTTTTACCAGTTTGATTCAATCAACATGGCTTCAGGTGTGCCATATTGTCGAGATAACTAACACCGTTAGCGCCCTAGTTGTTCTTTAGAGCACTCTGGGAGGCTGTAGTAGAACACAAGTGAATAAACTGTCAGACTTCATTTTCATTTGGCTCAGAACGATAGTGTGAATTTCCAGAAAATATGCTCTCATTTTAGCTTCTGGAGCACCTTCCATAACCTCTAAAGGGAAATCATGAGAAAACAGTTTTCTCTCAAACATGATTTTTGAAATCCCAGCAGACGGCTTTTCCACAGGGTAAAATCACCTTAGCACACACCACAATTCCTAAAACTAGTATGGTACCATCAACAAATGATTTATATTGTAACTAAATATGTTATCACCCTTTATACGTTCTCCTTTTTGTGACACTCAAAACCTGCCATTCACTTCAATGTATTTCAATAGGGTGCTATCATGTATACATTGGTCCCAAGAGGGATGCCAACTCTTCCCGGATGAAGTGTTGGCAGCCAATCAAATTTCAGTAGGCTTTTGGGCTCCCAGATGTTTTTAAACTGAAATGTGTCTGAAACTACTAAACAGATTTACACAAAATTACAAAAAGCACTTTTTCTGGACCAACATATAGCTTTTCTGTCAAATATGGTGTAATTTGGTTCAGTGGTTTGAGCGGTAGTCGTGTTAAAAAAATGAAAAATCCCCATAGACATAATATGAGGAAAACGCATTGTGGGACCCCCTTTTTTCCGGCCTCCGCTTGACGGATCACCACGAAACTTTCAACACAAAAAGGATTGGAAAAACAATGAAGGAGTGGAAGGGAATGGTGGTATCCTGCCATGATGTGCTGTTATGACATCATGGAACCTTGTATGCCTGTATCCTGTTTTTATTTAAAATTCAATTTGAATCTGAAGTTCATTTGTCCTCCTGGACTACAGTATATATTTCTGTCAACATTTTATACTGTGCATTGTGAATTTTACCCATTAATATTGAATATTCGATTTACATTCCATATAAGGGAATCAAGACCCCCCCAAAAAGTCCACTTATCAGATTATGCACTTAACCAGGATGTAATACATCTGAAATCACTTTCTCACAAGGTCTATCCATACATTCTCACAATAACCACAAACACAGAGCACTTACAGCCAACCCAGTGATCCTTGAAGCTCACAAACACCATACCATCAATTTAGCAACAGTAAAACCGGATCTCCTATTTCTATTACAAGCTCAGCCACATGGATTGTCACATGGGTTAGTAATTTCAACTTGGTCTCAGAAACCTATAAAGGTTTCTATGGCAGAAAATTAACTATAACAGAGTACCAAGTCGGAGATGTGAGATTGTGAAACATCAGAACCCAACTTTCAATTATGAGCCTTCATATATTTACTCCAGTCTTCAAGTGCCTTAAAGCCCTAAGGATCTTTTCCTCCACTTCTGGTGTCCATTCTGACTCACCGCTGACAAACACACACGCAGCTCCTTTCCAATACCAACAGTCCTTCATCTTCACAATATAGAAGAAGAAGGTAGTGGTGGCATAGAGAGGTTGCACCTCAGAAAAAGAACATTTATTCTTAATGTGGGTATTGCAATGTTATTTGAATCTCAGGCAGTATAAGTCTCGGTGCTAATCGAGGTGAAGGAAACACCCCACTACCTAGGGTGTTAATGCATGAAAATCAGGAAAATTCCTGTGCTAACATTAATTTGGCGATTTTTCCCATGGAACTCTTATTATTTGTCATCACATTTAGGGCTTGTGATATGAGCATCCGCTTTACATACATTTTAAGGGAGCTTTACACACAGGAAAAACAGATCTTTACAATTTGAAACTTTATTTTAGATATTTTTAAAAACCGTACGGACCATCGTATGACCGTGTATACTTAAGCTTTAGATAAATAATGATTGTGAACATTTATACATGGAGAAACAGGATGGTCCAAAGGTGAAGAGATGAAGCACACACAACAGCCTTCATCTTCCTACACCCATGCTCCCTTAAACCTTGTATAGCTCTCTGATGAGGGAGACCATAAACTTGTGACCTACTCAAACTGTTCTATCAAGGTTCAGGCAAATAGAACAACAGTGCTAGCTAAATTACTCTAGCTGTTTAGATCTTTCTGACCACTTTTACAACCCCATCTATATGTGATCTTGTCAACAACAAAGCCCTCATCTGCCTAGCAAAGACCAGAACCCCTTAAGGTATTCTCCAACACTTTCGCAGAGACAGAACCCGTCTAGTTGGCCCTATTCCTTTTATTGTCAGAATCCAAGTAAATCTTGATCGCACACAGTAATTGCCAGGTTGGACCCCTTCCACTAAAGTACCCAAAACTACATTGAAGACTTCACACACTGCTCTGTTCAACATCAGCATGAAATTGGACCTTCTCATTCCAGTGCTACGTAGCCTCTTGGACATATATTTAACTCCCTTAATTCCAAACCCAGTTGTAGGACACCATACTGCTACTCTCAGCACCACCCAGCCAGGCCGTGTCAGTTCCAACAAGATTCTGGCTTCTGACAGCCCTGTTGATATGAGACCTAGTCTCATTCCTACCATCTTTAGTGCAAAATGTTCAAAATGAACAAGTTACTTACCTTCGGTAACGCTTTTTCTGGTGGATACAGTATGTGCCTGTGGATTCTTCACCTTTTGAATTACCCCATGCGAAGCATTCCACTGAAACCTTTCTCCATAGGTCTACCACATTGACGAGGACGTCACAATGGAATGGCTCCGCTCGCAACCCAGCGCGACATAATCAGAGCCATAAGAAGACCTCGGCACGTGCTGATGTCAGTTCCACCCATTTTTTCTATGCCTTCAAGGTGAACGGGTGAACTGACACATACACAGTATACAGAAACCAAGAAAGAAAACTTGAAATTCTAAAACATAGACATTTCCTAGTGGCAAATACTAAATCATTTCAAGCATTTTATAATAAAATCAATGAATCACATGTCCTTTATTTTTAGGTATGAACGAGCAGGAAATGAGGAGGCTGGTGTGTCAGTGAGGATTCCACAGGCAGATACTGTATCCACCAGAAGAAGCATTACCAAAGGGAAGTAACTTGTTCTTCTGATGGATACATCTGCCTGTGGATTCCTCACCCTTTGAATTGAATCCACAAACAGCCCCGTTCTTGGAGGAGGGTGTCTGCCTACTTATACCAAAAAATCCTACAGCACAGATTGTGCTAAGTGGACGTCTCTTCTCACCTCTGATTCTAAGCAAGAATGCTTCACAAAAGTGTGGGGGGAGGACCAAGTTGCCACCTTGCAGATGTCTACAACAGGGACACCTCTAGCTAAAGCTGAAGAAGAAGACTTAGCTCTGGTGGAATTGTGAGATGGATTAAGCCACGCCCTATTTACAACACTAAGTTAGCATAAACGAGATCAGTGCTAGCAAGCAAGCTTGTCGTTTCTGCTGCGCTGCACACGACACTGTTGTTATGTGTTATTCATTTTAGAAATGCTGACTCGACTTTGCCTTACAGGATAACAAACTGTTGTTTCACATTCCTAGCCGTGAAATGTGCCCTTGGTCTGTACATCATGCAAAGAACGCGTCTGGGTTACTAGAAGGTACAGAGTTTTGTGTTTAGATTGATCGTACCACTTGTTAGACATATCATGCATACAGCTGCCAATATCTGAAGGACAAGCGTCTTTAATATTGCAGAACAGTTTGGTTTTCGATTCATTCGAACAGAAGAGCTGATGCATGAGAGAGCTGATCCTTTGATGTGATTCTACTAAGCTGATCTATACGGTATGGGGTCCTCCCTGTTAGCCTAAGAGACCTTCTAATAGTCTAATAATAATAATGTATTAGATTCTAGTGAAAGGAGTGTGGCTGTATGCCACTGTCATTAATAGTATGATTGCTCCTTTCATTTTGTATGGTATTGTAATAATGCTTATGGTTCTGATCTGTACTGTTAGTCTGCTAGTGTTAGCCAAAGTACTGCATCTTAGGACGCGAGGTTTATAAAATAAACTCTTTAAACTTTACCGTGTCTGTATTATTATGTTGTGGACTAACAAATAAGTACGAACAGGTATTTCGGCTTCCCACCACTCCTGAGAAATATCTAAGTCGGTTGTTCTGGTTTGTCTATACATTGGGACCACCTAGCTAGATCTAGGTTAACGAATGGGATACTAAGCTAGTCGGATAAGGGGTTCTGGGTTCTGAGGGGAGTTTTCTGGTACACCACAATTCTCTGAGGTCCTGTTCTCCTGCGCATAGTTCTGTGCAAAAGCAGAATCCCTGCAACATGGCGCACCTAACGTTTGGTCTTATGATCTGAGACGCTTTAGTAGTATTTGAGTTTAGTCCACAACTACCCTCACTCTCATTTCCGGAAAACTTGAGTGACGGTTTAACCTACCTAGGTTTAGACTAAAGCTGGAGTCAAGCTATCCTGGCTGATGACGGCTGATAGCCAGAAACCGGTCCTAGGATGCTTGATTCCGGTCCAGGGAAGACATGGCTTGGCAGTTCGGGCTGGACTGTTCCCATGAGGCACAGGGTCAAGACTGATTTACATATGGCCATCTCTAAACTGGGGTGGTGTAGTGGGCAAAAGAACGATGGATTTAACCCAGATCTCTTGACTGGGGGAGAATGTATGCATTGTCAGAATTCCGTCCATCATTTGTTTGTTGTAACGCTTTTCGCCATAAGTGGGATGGGTATTCCCAGACGTGGGACCCGTGCTCACTACGCCACTGGAGTCAAGCTATCCTGGCTGATGACGGCTGATAGCCAGAAACCGGTCCTAGGATGCTTGATTCCGGTCCAGGGAAGACATGGCTTGGCAGTTCGGGCTGGACTGTTCCCATGAGGCACAGGGTCAAGACTGATTTGCATATGGCCATGTCTAAACTGGGGTGGTGTAGTGGGCAAAAGAACGATGGATTTAACCCAGATCTCTTGACTGGGGGAGAATGTACGCATTGTCAGCATTCCGTCCATCATTTGTTTGTTGTAACGCTTTTCGCCCTAAGTGGGATGGGTATTCCCAGACGTGGGACCCGTGCTCACTACGCCACTGGAGTCAAGCTATCCTGGCTGATGACGGCTGATAGCCAGAAACCTGTCCTAGGATGCTTGATTCCGGTCCAGGGAAGACATGGCTTGGCAGTTCGGGCTGGACTGTTCCCATGAGGCACAGGGTCAAGACTGATTTGCATATGGCCATGTCTGAACTGGGGTGGTGTAGTGGGCAAAAGAACGATGGATTTAAACCAGATCTCTTGACTGGGGGAGAATGTATGCATTGTCAGCATTCCGTCCATCATTTGTTTGTTGTAACGCTTTTCGCCCTAAGTGGGATGGGTATTCCCAGACGTGGGACCCGTGCTCACTACGCCACTGGAGTCAAGCTATCCTGGCTGATGACGGCTGATAGCCAGAAACCGGTCCTAGGATGCTTGATTCCGGTCCAGGGAAGACATGGCTTGGCAGTTCGGGCTGGACTGTTCCCATGAGGCACAGGGTCAAGACTGATTTGCATATGGCCATGTCTAAACTGGGGTGGTGTAGTGGGCAAAAGAACGATGGATTTAACCCAGATCTCTTGACTGGGGGAGAATGTATGCATTGTCAGCATTCCGTCCATCATTTGTTTGTTGTAACGCTTTTCGCCCTAAGTGGGATGGGTATTCCCAGACGTGGGACCCGTGCTCACTATGCCACTGGAGTCAAGCTATCCTGGCTGATGACGGCTGATAGCCAGAAACCGGTCCTAGGATGCTTGATTCCGGTCCAGGGAAGACATGGCTTGGCAGTTCGGGCTGGACTGTTCCCATGAGGCACAGGGTCAAGACTGATTTGCATATGGCCATGTCTAAACTGGGGTGGTGTAGTGGGCAAAAGAACGATGGATTTAACCCAGATCTCTTGACTGGGGGAGAATGTATGCATTGTCAGCATTCCGTCCATCATTTGTTTGTTGTAACGCTTTTCGCCCTAAGTGGGATGGGTATTCCCAGACGTGAGACCCGTGCTCACTACGCCACTGGAGTCAAGCTATCCTGGCTGATGACGGCTGATAGCCAGAAACCGGTCCTAGGATGCTTGATTCCGGTCCAGGGAAGACATGGCTTGGCAGTTCGGGCTGGACTGTTCCCATGAGGCACAGGGTCAAGACTGATTTGCATATGGCCATGTCTAAACTGGGGTGGTGTAGTGGGCAAAATAACGATGGATTTAACCCAGATCTCTTGACTGGGGGAGAATGTATGCATTGTCAGCATTCCGTCCATCATTTGTTTGTTGTAACGCTTTTCGCCCTAAGTGGGATGGGTATTCCCAGACGTGGGACCCGTGCTCACTACGCCACTGGAGTCAAGCTATCCTGGCTGATGACGGCTGATAGCCAGAAACCGGTCCTAGGATGCTTGATTCCGGTCCAGGGAAGACATGGCTTGGCAGTTCGGGCTGGACTGTTCCCATGAGGCACAGGGTCAAGACTGATTTGCATATGGCCATGTCTAAACTGGGGTGGTGTAGTGGGCAAAAGAACGATGGATTTAACCCAGATCTCTTGACTGGGGGAGAATGTATGCATTGTCAGCATTCCGTCCATCATTTGTTTGTTGTAACGCTTTTCGCCCTAAGTGGGATGGGTATTCCCAGACGTGGGACCAGTGCTCACTACGCCACTGGAGTCAAGCTATCCTGGCTGATGACGGCTGATAGCCAGAAACCGGTCCTAGGATGCTTGATTCCGGTCCAGGGAAGACATGGCTTGGCAGTTCGGGCTGGACTGTTCCCATGAGGCACAGGGTCAAGACTGATTTGCATATGGCCATGTCTAAACTGGGGTGGTGTAGTGGGCAAAAGAACGATGGATTTAACCCAGATCTCTTGACTGGGGGAGAATGTATGCATTGTCAGCATTCCGTCCATCATTTGTTTGTTGTAACGCTTTTCGCCCTAAGTGGGATGGGTATTCCCAGACGTGGGACCCGTGCTCACTACGCCACTGGAGTCAACCTATCCTGGCTGATGACGGCTGATAGCCAGAAACCGGTCCTAGGATGCTTGATTCCGGTCCAGGGAAGACATGGCTTGGCAGTTCGGGCTGGACTGTTCCCATGAGGCACAGGGTCAAGACTGATTTGCATATGGCCATGTCTAAACTGGGGTGGTGTAGTGGGCAAAAGAACGATGGATTTAACCCAGATATCTTGACTGGGGGAGAATGTATGCATTGTCAGCATTCCGTCCATCATTTGTTTGTTGTGACATATTTAGTAGCAGCAGTTACAAGATCAAAATCTAAGATAGATGCTGACATCTTGGCAGCTATTGCTGCCTCTGAGACAGGGACAAACTTCCCTAGAGGTTTCCCTTCTCGATACCATTATCACTTAAGTCCTGATAACGTCCCATTAGTGAGGATTAACGACGTTGGTGATAGATTGATTCCCAACGCGGACTGCAGACCAAATTTGATAACAGCTGCCCACGAAGGTGTTGCGTCTGCGCATGCTGGAGTGTCAGCAACTGTGTCTCTTTTACAGCAACGTTACTGGTGGTACGGTTTGAATAAACACACCTTATTTACAACACTAAGTTAGCATAAACGAGATCAGTGCTAGCAAGCAAGCTTGTCGTTTCTGCTGCGCTGCACATGACACTGTTGTTATGTGTTATTCATTTTAGAAATGCTGACTCGACTTTGCCTTACAGGATAACAAACTGTTGTTTCACATTCCTAGCCGTGAAATGTGCCCTTGGTCTGTACATCATGCAAAGAACGCGTCTGGGTCACTAGAAGGTACAGAGTGTTGTGTTGAGATTGATCGTACCACTTGTTAGACATATCATGCATACAGCTGCCAATATCTGAAGGACAAGCGTCTTTAATATTGCAGTTTGATTTTAGATTCATTCGAACAGAAGAGCTGATGCATGCGAGAGCTGATCCTTTGATGTGATTCTACTAAGCTGATCTATACGGTATGGGGTCCCCCCTGTTAGCCTAAGAGACCTTCTAATAGTCTAATAATAATAATGTATTAGATTCTAGTGAAAGGAGTGTGGCTGTATACCAATGTCATTAATAGTATGATTGCTCCTTTCATTTTGTATGGTATTGTAATAATGCTTATGGTTCTGATCTGTACTGTTAGTCTGCTAGTGTTAGCCAAAGTACTGCATCTTAGGACGCGAGGTTTATAAAATAAACTCTTTAAACTTTACCGTGTCTGTATTATTATGTTGTGGACTAACAAATAAGTACGAACAGGTATTTCGGATTCCCACCACTCCTGAGAAATATCTAAGTCGCTTGTTCTGGTTTGTCTATACATTGGGACCACCTAGCTAGATCTAGGTTAACGAATGGGATACTAAGCTAGTCGGATAAGGGGTTCTTGGTTCTGAGGGGAGTTTTCTGGTACACCACAATTCTCTGAGGTCCTGGTCTCCTGCGCATAGTTCTGTACAAAAGCAGAATCCCTGCAACAGAATGAGCTTGAATAACTACAGGACGCTCCTTCTTGGCCAAGGGATAACATATCGTGATGCAGGGGATGATCCACCTGGACAGCGTTCTCTTGTGGACAGCCTTGCCCTTTATCTTGCCCACATATCCAATGAAGAGTTGGTCATCCAACCTGAAGTCCTTAGTCCTGTCCAGGTAGAAGCTGACTGCCCTCTTAGGGTCCAGGCAGTGAAGTCTCTCCACCTCCTTGGACGGATGAGGTGGAGGATAGAAAGTAGGTAAAGTGATAGATTGCCCTAGGAGGAAGGGAATGACTACCTTAGGCAGGAAAGCAACTCTAGTCCTAAGAACAATCTTATCTGCATGATTTGAGGTAAATGGGGGCTTGGAGCTAAGGGCCTGCTGCTCATTTACCCTCATGACACTAGTAATTTCATTCAGAAATATTGTCTTAAATGCTAGAAATCTCAATGGACAACTGTGCAGGGGTTCAAAGGGAGACCCCATCAAGAAAGTAAGGACTAAATTCAATTCCCACTGAGGCATGATAGATGGAGTGGGAGGAAACCTACTAGTGAGACCCTTAATGAATCTCATGACTGTGGATGATTTAAATAAAGAGAATTGGTCTGGTAAGCAGATAAAAGCCGACAAGGCCGACAAGTAGCCTTTGACCGTTGCTACTGCACAACCCTGTTGTGCTAGGGAAAGAGAGAAACTGAGAATATCAGACAAATGGGCTCATAAGGGATCAATCGATCCCGCTCCACACCATTTCACAAATCTGGTCCACCTACCAGAATAGACAGATTTGGTAGAGTGTCTCATGTCCGATAAAATAACATCCACCACATCCGGTGAGAGAAACAACGAGCTCAGGTTGCCCCATACAATCTGAAGGAATGAGGGTGCAGGTTCGGGATGTGGTGGTATAGAACCTGCCCCTGTGACTGCGAGAGGAGGTCTTCCCCGGAAGGGAGACGGAACTAAGGGTGCGATGAGATGGAAAGGAGGTCCGTATACCACACCCTTCTTGGCCAGTCTGTGGTGATCAATATGACTTGGGCCAAGTCTTGGTAAATCTTCCTCATAACTCGAGGAATTAAAGGTATGGGAGGAAATGCACAAAGAAGCTGTGAGCCCAAATCTAACTGAAACACGTCCCCTAACATTCCTGTCATCGGATACTGGAGACTGCAGAACAACGGGCAGTGCATGTTCTTGTGAGTGGCAAACAGGTCCAACCGAGGGAACCCCCACATCCTGAAAACATGATGGACCACCTCCAGATGGAGACACCACTTGGTGTCGGCTGAGTCCTGTCAACTGAGACTGTCTGCACGCACATTCATCACACCTGCCAGATGATTTGCAATCACACAAATCTCACGGTCCTGAGCCCAGGACCAGAGTTGCAGAGCCTCTCTGCAGAGATGATATTACCCTACTGTTCCCTGTTTGTTGATGTACCACATCGAGATAGTGTTGTCTGTCAGGACCTGAACCAACTGACCGCAAAGGGAGGGAAGGAAGACCTTGATAGCCAAACATATTGCCTACAATTTTAGAAGATTGATGGGAAACAATCTTTCCTCTGGGGACCAAAGGCCTTTGACCTCCAGATCCCCAAGATGAGCTCCCCACCCTAGAGTAGAGGCTTGCGGTATCACTGTGGCCATCAGAGATGGCAGTTGAAATGGCTACCTTTGAGACAGGTTGTCTGAAACACTCTACCTTAACAGCTCTGCTGCAGTGTCTCTGGAGATTCTGACCACCTCCTTGAGATCTCCGTTGTGTTGAAACCACTGACTATGGAGGCACCACTGGAGGGCTCTGTTGTGCCAACATTCATGGTTGACCAACAGTATGCAGGAAGCGAACAGACTAAGCAGGCATAAGACCTTCAGGACTGTAACAGACACTCCATCTTGAAAAATTAGAATCAAAGCCTGAATGTCTAGAATCCTTTGAGGAGGTAGGAAAGCATGACTCACAGTAGTGTCCAGTACTGCTCCTATGAACAGGTTGCACTGAGAGGGCACCAGGTGAGATTTGGGTACATTTATCTTTTTAAAAACAAGTCGAACAACAGTTGCGTTGATACCTGCAGGTGATGTAGCACCATCTCTGGCGACTTGGCCTTGAGCAGCCAGACATACAGATAGGGAAAAACAGGATTCCCTGATCTCCTGAGATGCACTGCTACCACCGCCATCACTTCCGTGATGACCCGTGGAGCGGATGTGAGACCAAACGGAAGGACCGCAAACTGGTAGTGTTGAGATCCTACCATAAAACAGAGATACGTCCGATGCGACTTCAGGATGGGAATGTGAACATGCGCATCCTTTAAATCAATTGACACCATCCAGTCTTCCTGCTGCAGTGCTGAGCTAGGGTCAACATCTACAATTTCTCCTGTTTGAGGTAAACATTCCAGATCTGAGGTCTAGGATTGGTCTCAATCGCCCGTCCTTTTTGGGGATCAGGAAATACTGGGAGTAGCATCCCTGACCCCTTTCCTGCTCGGAACAACCTCTATCGCAAAGACAGAACCTCTTGTTGCAGGAGCAACAGATGGTCCTCCGGGCACCAGCCCTATCAAGGGGGAAAAGAAGGGGGAAACTCCCGGAAAGGGAGGGCGTATCCATTTTCTGTGAGACCCAAAACCCAGAGATCTGATGTATTAGATCTCCAATTTCATGGAAAATGGGACACCCAACCTCCCACGGGACAAACATGCTTTAAGATGGGGGATCTAGAGCTCCTTCCCTCTGGTTCCAGTTGAGGGAACTGGAGAGGATGAGGAGGAGGAGGAGACTTGCTGACGAGCTGAGCCTTGTAAGCGACCTCTACCTTTCCACCTGTTGTTGCTGCTACTGCTACCGGGCCTGAAAGGAAGGAGTCTTGCCAATACCGTAAATTCTTCAGTAACCAAAGTCTCTGGGCTGGGACTGTAGACCCATCGATCTAGCTGTGGCCCTACTATCCTTAAAGTGCTGTAGCGCTGAGTCTGCTTTAGTGCCAAAGAGGTAAGAGCTTTTAAAAGGCAAGTTCAAAAGGGTGGGCTGGTCAACTAAAGAAAAACCAGACCCCCTTAGCCAGGTGTTTCTCCTGATTGCCACTGAGGAACCCATTTACCTAGCAACAGAGTCTGCTGTGTCATGCCCAGATTGTATGACTTGATGGGCCACAGCTTTTGTGTCCGATAGAACCTGCCCAAAATGGCCCTGAATGTCATCCGGAAGCTTGGGTATCACATCCTTTGCAGAATCCATCAGTGCATGAATGTAGCAACCCAGCAGACTCGTTGCAGTTGTGGATTTCAAGGCCATACTGGCTGAAGAAAACACCTTTTCAGCTGATCGCTCCATTCTCTTAGATTCCCTATCTCCAGGTGTGGATGGGAAACAGCCTGTAGACTGCTTAGTAGAGCATGATCTCTGAACTACCAAGCTTTTAGGGGATTGGTGTGCAGATAGAAAACCTGGATCCTTAGGCGCTACCTTGTATTGTCTTGCAACAGATCTGAACACAGCAGGGGCAGTCATTGGCTTCTGCCATACCCCTAAAATGAGCTCAGTAAAAGCCTCATTAAAGGGAAGCAGAGGCTCTGTTACAGATGAAGGAGAGTGAAAAACGTCCGCCAGGATGTTAGACTTAAGCTCTGCTGTAGGTAACTGCAAGTCCAGCAGATCAGCTTCCTTCCTTATAATGGAGTGTTAAGAAGAGACCTCCTGTGATGGAAAGCCTTTCGGAGAAGAGAGTTCCCACTCTGGAGATGCATCCAAATCACTATCTCCCTTCTGGATCTCATCCTGAGTATCAGTGTTGGTGATGCCAGATGTGGTGCCGGTGACTTCTGGACCGACGTCGATGGAGGCTCCACAGGGTTAGCTGAAGGCGCCAGGTGGGGTCGTGATGGTGCCGGACCGGAGCCAGACTCACCAAAGAATTCTCCAACTGCACTCTTCCTTCCAGGGATTGCACCGGCATCGAGTAGCTCAGCGTCTGGAGAGGCCAACTTCCAGGGACCATAGGCATATATGGCATGAATGGTGAATGTGCAAAATGAGGTGGCAAACATCCATGATTATGACAGTGGTCCCATGGGGCAAACAGGCTCTCCAGTAGGCTTAGCCGCCCTGGTAAAAATGCTGAACATCGCTTTCAACTAATGCAAAGGATATGTACCTGGAGACGGACAGGGTGGGTACGGATCCGGTACCGCAAGTTCAGAGACAGTTCGAGGCTGTAAGACTGGTTCTGGTTGTGGCACTGGAGACACTGAAGCCAGGAGTGGAGTGGCGCCCTGGGAGCCGGAGAACCTCTCGAAGCCAGAGAGTGTGCCTAAGTCACCTGAGGCGATGGGGAAGGTGAGACTTTATCCTTTATGTGACACCGAAGTACAGGGTACCCTGACTTTGGTGACTTACCCTTAGACGAACAACGTTTGGAACCATGACGTCACTTCTTCTTATATTTTCTCAACGACTTTGAGGTGTGCGGAGTCAGTGACTTAAACTTCGATCTCATTCTTTTACTGACCCTCTTCTGTTTCTTTGCCCTGGCTATGAACAACTTGGCCTCCCTCTCTTTGAGGGCCTTCAATTCATGCGTCGGCACGACGAACACCCCTCGACATTGTGGTCTGACGAGAGGCACCAAAGATAATCATCATAGGGGTCAGTGATAGACAACTGACACCCCACATTCCCTACATGGCTTGAAACCAGACTTCTGAGTAGTCATGTCACTGCTACAATTTCAGGAAGAACCTGCAACAATGAAACTCTCAGAAATGGAGAGCCCTGGAAAAAAACGTTATGAGTCAATAGAGCGGAAAAAAAGAACTGTTGTCAGCACGCCGACGAGGTGTTCTTATGGCTCTGATGATGTCGTGAGTGGTCGCCCGTGGAGCCATTCCATTGTCACATCCTCGTCAAGGTGGGAGATCTATTGAGAAAAGATTCAGTGGAATTCTGTGCATGGGGTAATTCAAAAGTTGAGCAATCCACATGCAGATGTATCCATCAGAAACAATCTTACATTTGTCAGCCTGAATAGCACCAAAACTATCAGCCTTTTGCAAGTCATATTTTCTCATGTGTGGCCATGAATCTAAAGTTCTTGCACACACAGAAACTCTGTTCAGCATTACTTCAAAAGACTTATTTGATATACTACGACTGCCAGGTAGAACATTCTGTATAATGACAGCATTGCTAAATTGGTGGAGTAATTTGCTCTTATGCCAAAGGATCAATCACTAAAAAGTTATGTTCCAATCCATACATTTTCAGCTCCTCAGAGAGGCTCACATACTGCAGCCTATCTAATTAATATATTCATTAGGCAGGTTGCTATATGACATGTAAGTTTGTAGATTGGACCTCAAATTGCATTCCCATTCAGCAACCAGTGGGTGTGTAAACTGTTTACCTGGTTTGAGGATAGAGATAGTAAACTTCACCACATTTGCTATATATGTTGATAAGTATTTCAAAATAATTGAAACTAAAATAAACAAAAAATATTTTACTTTGTTCTTTCTATTCCAATGTAAGGTGATCGCCACTCATCGCAATTATTACACATTCACGTTTTACACATCCCTGTGTAGTGCACCCATTTAGTTCACTGTGGTTTATGATTCATGTAATGCACAGCTCTAATCTCTCCTTAATCGACCTGCCTAAAGAGATAATGGTAATATATTAGTGAACATATTTCAGTCTGTAGCAAACATTGAAAAAAACATTGAAAAGGGAAGGCTGCAGATGGGAAGCAACTCTGTGATAAGGAGTATGGAAATCTGCTTACATTTCATCAATTATAAATCATCAGTCTGTTCGCTGTGAATGAGCAGCAGTTGTGGGGCATGCTGATTGACAGAGAAAGGAGAATGCATGCTTGACTCTAATTTCGGATTGAACACTCGCCATGATTCGCCCATTATTAGACTATGTTAATTACTATATTAGCTAGAAGTCTGTAATTAGATCCATTTTTAATAGTGCTTAATGGAGATTTGTATTACGATGTTTGGCATGACACACTACTATCTTGCATTCAGCTTGTCTTCTTTTTCAATTTAATTTTCTTTTACTGATGCAGCGTTTAACTTTTAGATTTGTAAAGCAATAAAAAAAACAGACGGTCTACAAACAGGAGGAAAAAGCACACCAGGACTTAAAGTTATTTGCTGAAAGTTCTTATTTGCTGAAAATGGAAAGGTGATTGGCTTCCTTACCAGAACATTTTAGGTGATATTTGAATATAGCAATTTATATTATTGGGTTGAGGATAATTCAGAAGGTTGCATACAATGTTTAACACACTCATAACTCAAATACAGTCAGTTGTGCAGCAGAGACATTTTAGGAGCTCAACTGTTGTTTAGTTTTTAGGTCTCGGGACCATCCGGTCGGCAGACCGGAAGTCCGGAGATTTAATGTCTTTGAGAAGAGGGGCTTGCACCCGCCCCTCTTCTCTCCTGTTCTCCATTGGCTGGCCTCTTAAATGCTGGCCAGCCACTGGAGAAGAGGTCCAGTCACTCCGATTATGCCCCGTCCTTTTCGGATCGGGGGGCGTGTTTTTTGCAACTTTTCGCATTCTCTCCTCCAGCCAATGGCTGGAGGAGAGAAAAGACAAACACGCCCCCGAATCCGAAAATGCCACTGCCTTTCTCCGAGGCATTTCTTCTTGGCCTCGGAGAAAGGCGGGGGTGTGCCTTTTGCTCTGCCTTGTTTTCTTTTGCTATAACATATTGGCGTGTTTGTTTTTGATCTGCCTCCTGGCAGCTCCGAGCTCTGCTTGATATACGCTCGTCTCTTAAACTCTGGCATGTGGCCGTTTGATATGCTTTAACTTTACACAGTCCATTTAGTAGGAGCGGCTTCGTCACGCCCGGGGTCAGCTGAGATTGACCGCAGAAGGTCTCTGGGGGATAGAAGGGGTGACAAGACCAGGAAGGGTTGCTGCGTGGGCCCCACTGTGGTTCTTAACAGGGTCTGTGTCAGGGGCGCTTTCTCCTATATGCTGGGCGTCGGCCCTTAACAAGGGCATTAGATGCATAGACCGGAAATCTTTTATTTTAATTTGTCGAACCTTGCATTGCTGATTCATTGGCCCAGCATTCACGGCTTTCGACATGCGAGCATTGCTACTACTTCAGGCATTCTTTCTGTAGAAAGTTTTAAAATATGAACTTAATTGCTCTACTCTAACATTCCAAGTTGCAAGGACAATCGGCTGAGTCTGTAAGCTGCGCATGCTCCCTGCTAACGTGGGTACTTGACTCCCAGCTGCAACAGAAAGTGAATGTATCCAGTTTCCTAGACTCTCATGGCAACTATTGACTAACAGTTCAAGCTTAGCTCAAAAAGGGCGTCTGTGTGATTCAGGATATAGTACAGCACAGTTTTCACAAGTCCGGTAAAGATATGAATTTCCGTTCAGAATTTCGTGTTTTCTTGCGGTTTTTTTACCGGCAGGCTTCAGCTCTGCCTCTTCTCTCGCCCTTTCACTGTCTCCCCCGCCGCCCCCTCCTCAGCCTCTTCCTCTGCAGTCTCCGCTGGACCCGATCTCCCTCAGCATTGGTATGCCCAGCGCCCTCTCTCCCCCAGTCCCTCCACCTCTGCCTCTCTGCCTCCCTCCCTCCTCCTCGCCTCTCTCCCATGACGTCTGATCACATCTCGATGCCTTGAGAAGGATGCCCGTGCTATCACCAGCAACAAACAGCCTCAACGCTGCATCAGCCCTATAGTCACCCGGAGCTAAATTTAGAATTAAACAAATAAACGTCGAGGATCACATGTTGCCGCTGGTCGCCAGAGGTTTCTGGGATTCAAACACAACACCCTGCAATACAGTATGAAGCCACTTAAGCAGCATTTTGTCGCCATATACAGCCTGACATGGAGTAAATTGACGCATTGCATTAAACCTCACAACATATTCCACTTATCACTTCTCGTCTGGCTCTACCTTGTCTGCCCCGCCCCCCCCTCCCTACATTCCTTTGTTATGTGCATGTGAATAGCGCTTACTACAGCTTGGAAGTTCCGTGGCGCTTTCGGAATCTAGGCGCCCGGACCCCTACTGTCCCTGGCTAGTGGGTGACAGGAAGAGGTCTGCTGATATATGTTTGTTTACGTCTCAGGCTGTTTAGAGATGAGTCACTGTGGGTGGTGGTCGGTGAGGTGAGCATGGGCCGGAGTCTGGACAGTGGTTGGACGCGTGCACTGAAAGGCTAATGCTCTTGTTAGGAGGCAGACACTAGCTCCAAAGACAGTTATATTGCAGTGGCTTGAAAATAAACACACGCAGTGCCAGCGGGTCTACTAGGCGCTGAAACAGGAGTGCAGAGTCTCGGACCTGATGGAATTCCCCTCCCCCACATCTCCTGCTCGCTGTCTGTAAGGGTCACCCTACAACTGGAAATGCCTGTGCAACCCTCTACTTAACAATGGAAACAGAACACAATTACCAACAAATGCAGCACAGACTGACCTTTGTGCTCAAGAAGCTCGTTTCCAGCACCCCTTCCCCTCGGATGCTTTAAAACTGCTTAAATCAAGCCGTATGGCTCAGTGAGTTATTCAATACTCTACTACACAATAAACCGCGCCTGAGCACTTCACAGGTCTTTAAAAAGACCATTTGCATGTTAATGAGGCCTCGCTGTTGGTTCACCCCTTGTAAGAACCCCCGCAGCTCCACTCTGCCTAGATTCAGCCCCCCCACCCCCGAAATCAGCGCCACTCTGCCTACTGTTTAAAGATTCAGCCCCCCCCCCCGAAATTTTTGCTTAGCCCCCCCCCCCCCAACATTAACTAGCAAGTGATTTCGCTGGTCGCTTTTTCACAAGCTCTGAACTTTGGCAGTGATGTTTCCCCTTGATAGAGAAGTTTCAGTTTCTGTATTTGGATTCCATGCCCATTCCTTCTTTGTCCTCTCTGCTGAAACTGCTCTCTGAAGTGTCAAATTTTATTAATACTAAACAAAAAACGCACTACCGTGCCAGGGCCAGACTTGGCGTTGATAATGATTGTTTGAAAAGGGAACTTTGAAAGGATACGAACTTGAACAATTCTGGTTTCAAAATATAAGAGAACACTGTAGAGGCATGCGTCTACCGACTGTTATATATAATTTGGGATATATTTCTTAATCTTTCAGTTCAGCCACTGCATGATTATATTGTTGTCTCTTTTTGAAACTCGGGAGCAGTAACATTGTCGTGGTGTCACTAGGGCTTCAAGTGGATGCTTTTTCAATATTATATACAAGCCACAGTTACTGCTAATTTATCTTATGCAACTAACAACGATTGACAAAGCCAATAGTCGTTACTTGTTGTAGGTATCATGTTACTTGCTGTATCATTATGCTTGGATGCAATGACAAAAGAGACAGCAAAATACAAGTCGTGTAGACCCCGCGCAACACCGCCCCCCACCCCCACCCATTTCTTTTTATCCCACTTAAAGCCGTGGGTAGGATACTCAACAACAGGGCCAAACTGGAACCCCAAAGTAGGCCTGGCAATTATGTCGGAACAGCTGGAGGGTCATGGGGGAGGTTAACTGGGAAGCACTTTTGCTTCAGGAAACGCCCGATGCCCGGGCAAGCCAGCCCGGCCCTGCTCAACAACCCCGTTCTCTCCCGCATTTACCTGTGATCAGGCGCGCATCACCAATTGGGAGTTTTGGTGCTTTGGCGTCGGGCTGTATATTTCCGTTTGTGTCCGCAAAAAATCACTGTAGAAGATTAAAACTGATAGAAAGAAGAGTTGATATAGCAAGAAAACCAAAGTCCATGGTGGAGCAACAGACAAACGGGAAAACATCGCCCTTTCACTCTTTTCCCTGGAGGGGGCGCGTGTTCCGGTGTTAATTTCGAACATTTTCTAAATGAGTGTAGAACACGTATAACAAATGGCTGAGACAACCGCTGAGGGGTTAGACAAGGCAGAGCAAAAGGCACACCACTGCCTTTCTCCGAGGCAGAGCAGAAATGCCTCGGAGAAACGCAGCGTCCAGGACGGGGTCTGATCGGAGTGACGGCACCTCTTCTCCAATGGCTGGCCAGCATTCAAGAGGCCAGCCAATGGAGAACAGGGGAGAAGAGGGGCGGATAGCAATGGATTTCCAAGCTATTGGCATTGCTCATGACAATGCCGTTTCTTTAAATGTTTTAAAAACGAAAACATAAACAAAAATAATGTCATGAGCAATGCCAATAGCTCTAACTTTACCAATGCCGAGACCATTGCATTGTAAATGCTTGTTTGAATATATGGGTAGAATGAAAAGAGCATGTGTAGGTGTTTCCTGTGAATGGAATGCTCACAATGTTCTTGCGGCAGACATAACGGATTGTATAAGTAACTGACTCAATGACAGATTACAATATCGTGCTTTGGGCTTTCGTTTCTGACAGAAGAACTTGAGGATGAGGCCGTCGACAGCTGACTCTCGGATTTTCCCCAACCCACAATTTTCCACTAATGAAATGTCGTACTTTGCAGTTTTAGTAAGTGTTTGGAATTGTACTCTGTGATCTTGCCTTTACTCTGTGCGTGCCTTCGGCTTTTTTTTAATCTGTTTTATCTGCAAGGGAGTCCTTTGTTCTTGTCCGTGTGTTTACTGGCACTAGTAGATGAAAGTATAATGACAGGGACTAAGCTAATCTGTACTCTGTGCCACTATTTGCATCTGTGCCTGCTGCGTCTCTGTTTTTGCTGGTGCAGGATTTTGTGCTATGGGATGGGTACTCACAAACATTTGACCAGGGGCCACAAAGTATGATCTGTGGTGTGACCGAGGGCCGTACTAATGCCAGCAGGGTGGCTGTAGGCAGTCTGGGTGGGTGAGGGATTGTGTAAAATGGTCAAAGGTGAAGTGAAGTATATACATCTAGTGGCTGAATTGAACAATGTGAAACCAAAAAACCTAGGATCTTTCCCGGCTTTCCTGTTGACCAAACTGTGTGAACCTAAGCAATTTTATTTTCATTTTGCCTCTTTTTCTTCATTATGGCATATAAGAGGACCTTGAAATATATTAGTTCAGAATGTGTGCAGTACAAAACCTTCTCCTGTGCTTAATTGTAAAGTTGTCCATGTATAAAAGCAACCTAGGCCACCCCGAAGGGTGCACGGCAACTGACCTGCCTCTTAGTTCACTATTGAAATTGTTGTCCGAGACGAGTGTGGAAGCATGAATGTTTTTGACTTCATGTTTGAAAACTATCACTTAATTAAAAAAAAACTCAATGCTGTGGTATGGTAAAGCGCTTTTGCATGTTAATGAAATACACTTTTTTGAATTTTGAAGAAACATAATCCTATTATTACACATTTTTTGCAAGATGTCTTTAAAATTAAAGGTGTTTCAAAAGTTAAGTGGTGCAGGACATCACCTTAGTTACTTCATAACTTCAGTTAACCTGCAAATAAATGTTTGCTTGTTTAATAAAACATTTTTCTGAATATTAGTACTCAAGAGGTAAACATCGGCCCGCTACTGTCCACCGGGGGGAGGGGGCATGTAAAGGTACAGAGGGCAGCAACAGGCCCCCGGGACGTACTTTGAGTATCACTTTACTATGGTACACATGCAGTAGGATAGTGCAAATTCATATAGTGTATGTGTAGAAGTTCCAAGTGCAATTTGCAATTTGTTACCATTATTGACTGTAGAAAGACGCGTGACTAATGAGAGGCAAACCCTTGATTGGGATTGACGCCCCTGTCTGAAGAATAAAAATGAATAGGATATTGTTCTCAGTGAGTGTGCATCTATGATCCATACCATGGTGTTTTGTTTATGTGTAGAAGTTATATTTCATGGTATTGAACCAGTAAAGAAGAGATAGATTAAATCCATATAGTTTAATACATATGAATAAACAAGCATAGTTTCAGTTTCTGCGACATCATGATTATAAAATGGAAGCAGTGACTTCAGTTATTTACTCTGTACTATGCAGATTACGTTTGAGTTGACCGCTATGCTGTTGTAAAATGTGAAAATTCATGCTTATTATTATAATTGTTTCAGTGCCATATTTTTGGGTCAACATGTTTTTTAATCGCCGTGCCTGTGAAATAAAGTTACTGGAATAAAGCACGTTATTTGGAAAAAGTGTTTTAATAAGTCCAGATTCTCACATTACTTCTGTGCAAAGAGCAATGTGATTTTATAATCATTGTTGAGCAAAGGAAAAGATGACCCACCTAAAACTAAAACTGAACCTCTCTGGAATCATCACTCTCCCTACATTCAGCAATGTTTGTTTCGAAAAAAAATAATTAAATTAAATAAATATATCTGTATGTATATATATATTCACTTAAAAAACCATAGGTTTCACACATGTTATAGTTAGCTGGACATTTCACTCGTAAAAAACCATTGAAACTCCCCCGTTATAGTTAGTTCAGCTAACTATAACTTGCGCGCCCGCAATCCACTGCTGATGACGTCACATATTACATCACTCATGACATGGTCAGTGACATCACTCATGACATCACTGATGACATCACTCATGACATCACTGATGACATCTCAAATGACATCACTGATGACATCACTGATGACATCATCCAGTGACTATGTGTCTTTCTGGAAAAATTATTATTTTTTATATATGTTATCTAAAGGTTAATGGAAGAATACATTGGTAAATAAGTGTCTAAATGGATGGGTTTTTTTGAAAAATTAATTGTATAACTGACTTATTAACAGTATCTTAGTGAATACAAGTATTAGTGAGTAATGTTTAAATATTTAAATATCTGTATCAGTGTCTCACTTTGTGTATAAGTGGCTGCATGGGTTGGTGAGTAGCTACATGAGTGTGTATTTGGGTTATTAGTTCATTTTTAGAGTATCAGTATGAGTGTCTGTATGGTTCAGTGGGGGATCTTACTTAGTGTATAGATGCATGAATGAGTGATTCACTGTTTGTATGTGTTTTGAAGACAGTATGTGAGCAGGACAGTATGGGTGGATGAGTGTGTATATGGGTGAGTAAGAGAGTAAATGACTGTCTCAATAGTGTCTTTATGAGTAAGTCCATATGATCAAGTAGTATATGTGAGTATTGATGTATATAAGTGAGGATATATGAGAGTGAGAGATTAGAAGAGTTCCTGTATAAATAAGTATGTGTTTCTATAAGTGATTGTTTAAAAGAGTAAGTATGTGTACGTTTCTGTAGAAGTAAGTTCAGTGGTGTGTGTATAGCTGTATATGCAAGTAAATGGATGTTTATTTGCATGTGTGAGTATGTGTGTGAGTAACTCTATGTATGAGTGTAGGTGTGTAACAGGATGTATAGGTGTATGAGTAGATATGATGACTGAGTACATGTACGAGTGACTATATAGAAGTGTTGATGAATAAGTGGATGCGTATGTAGATTTTGGAATTACTGAATAGGTTGTTCTAACTGGTATTGGTATCTCTATAGTTTTCAAAACTTTAGTTTGTATTTTTCAATGTGTGTATCAAAGTTTATATTAGGATAAGGTCTGCCACTCTTACACAAGGATGATGTCATCAGTGATGTCATCAGTGATGTCATTTGAGATGTCATCAGTGATGTCATGAGTGATGTCACTGACCATGTCATGAGTGATGTAATATGTGACGTCATCAGCAGTGGATTGCGGGCGCGCGAATTATAGTTAGCTGAACTAACTATAACGGGGGAATTTCAATGGTTTTTTACGAGTGAAATGGCCAGCTAACTATAACGTGTGAAACCTATGGTTTTTGAAGTGAATTTGCAAGGTTTTTTAAATGCTAATTCCTAACTATAACGTGTGTGAAACCTATGGTTTTTTAAGTGAATTTGCAAGGTTTTTTAAATGCTAATTTCTAACTATAACATGTGTGAAACCTATGTTTTTTTTTTAGTGAATATGTAAGGTTTTTTAAATGCTAATTTATGTATGTATTATAATATTTTTTATATATTTATTTTACAATAAACTACCTATGTATATAGTTATAGATTGACTGTATCCTGTAAAATGGAATGGCTCAGCTCTTTTTTTTAATTTGGATAAAGTTGAACAGCATAGTTAATATCTTCTATAAACTTATAAATATTTTAAAATGTTTTTATTTTTTTAAAGTGCTTTTCCCGCACCGTGCGCACAACCCGCGATTTAAAAAAAATAAAATAAAAAGGCCTAGGACGTTAGGAAGTGTCTTCCGTTACTTGTTTTCACATTCTTAACTTTTCTCTTTGGCTATATTCTGCCGCGGGGGTGCGTGCTCCGTGCGCGCATGCGTGCGCGCTCCATGCGTGCTTTGTGCGCATGCGTGCGGGCACCGTGCGCGCACCGTGCGTGCTCCGTGCGTGCACCGTGCGCGCACGGCAAGTCATGTGATTACGAAACAGCACTTCTAATTGGTTCATAGAAGTTTCTGTTCCAGAATCTTCAAACACCACACCCACTCCCCTCACTATTTCTTCTTATTTCCAGGGAGAAGGTTGCTGAACAGCTACTCGAGTGAAATCTTACTTGAAAATGGCAGAACAGCAGTCAACTTCAGGGAGTGAGGAGGAGACCTTTGTGGAACCACCAAGGAAGAGCAAGCAAAAACACTCTTACATCTGGAATTATTTCACATTTCCAGAGGGCCAGAAGAAGGTGAATGCGCCGAAGGTGACATGCACTATTTGCGGAAGTGTCCTGTCTAGAGGAGATCCGAGCAAAAAATACTCCTTTAGTATTTATTCCATGCTGAGGTACTTCAGAACAGTGCATCCTATCTGCTATGCTCGAGAAACAACTAGAGCCCTAAGGGACAACCCTCCAGCTGCTCAGCCGAGCACATCATCTGCGGCTGCAGATTCACCGTGCACAAGGCAACTGGACATCCGCCCCCTTTTCAAGAAGGTGCACATACATTGCAATGTGTGCAATGCTGTTCTTTGTTACGGAGAGAGCAGCATTAATTTGATTGAGAACAAAATCCAGCAGCACACATGCTCCACCCCATAATTTTTTTCATTTATTGTTTTTGTTCCTGTTGAACAGTTTTTCATTCCCAGTTTTTTTTTTTGGTGCTCTAAAAATTTTTTAAAAAATACAAAATTGTTAAAAAACTAAAGGGAAGTGAAAGACTGACTGCAACAAAAGGACTAAGGGTAGAGAATACAGGTAAGAAGAGTGAATGAGTAAGGGAATGGCAGTGAGTAATGGAGAGTGATGGAGGGGGAGTGAGAAAAGGGGAGTAAGGGACGGAGATAGGAAAAGGGAATAACAGATGAAGAGGATGAAGTACAGCAGGGTAAAGGGATTGAAAGTAAGAGAAGTGGAGTGATGGTGAGATAAGGGGTATGAGGATTAGAAAAGGGGGTAAGGGAAAGTGAGAGATGGGGAGTGAGGGGATGGAGGGATTTAGGAAACTGGAGTGAGAGAAAGGGAGTCAGGATTTCAATGAGCAAAGGAGAGTGAGGGAGAGTGAAGGAAAGAATGCGAAAAGATGAAGCGGTGTGAGATACAGACAGGAGGAAGTGAAGTAGGAGAATAGGATTGACTATGAGTAAAGGATAGTGACAGTTAGGGAAGGTGAGGGAAGGAGAATGACGGAGAAGGTTAAAAAATTAACATAGATAGAAAATGAGTGATGGAGAGAGGAGGAGTGGTAGAAACAAAGGGTCAGATTTATGTTAGACTTGCGCCACTTTTACGCCGCCGTTGCGTCACTTTTGTGACGCAGCGGCAGCGTAAACCCTGCGCCACGTTGCGCCCTATTTACATCGTGACGCATCTATGGAGATGCGTCACGGTGTAAAGCCCTGCGCCACATTAAACCTGCGTCAGGTTTAATGTATGCAGGGTGGGCGTTCCAGCGGAAAAAGCCTCAGAAAAGTGACGTAGTGAAATCTGCAAGATTTTACTCAGTCACTTTTCCGACGCTACTGCGTCAAAACCTTGCGCCTGCTTGAAGCAGGCATAAGGCATGACGCAGCATGTTAGGTATGAGCAGCCCCTAAACATTGCTGGAGTTGCGTCGTGCTTGCGACACGACTCCAGCAATGCGCCGCCCTTACGCCATCAGATGCGTCACGCATCTGTTTATCCTTGCGCCACGATGCGCTGCATTGTAAATGCGGCGCATCTGTGGTGGCGCAAGAATAAACTTGCGTGACGCATCTTTCCTGGCGCATCCCTGCTGATTTGCAGGGATGCGCCAGGAAACATAAATCTGTCCCAGAGATGTTAAGGAAATTAAGGGTAAGACAGACAAAGGGAGAGAGACAGAAACAGAGACAGAGAGCAAGGAACTGAGAAGGAGTAAGGCAGTTTGAATGACTGAGACATATGGAGACAGGGAGAGAAACATGGTTGAAAAATTAGTGATGGAGGCAGTAAACCTAGGGGAGTAGTAGAGAAGGAGTGAGGGAGTTACGAAAGAGCAGAAAAGGAAGAAGAGAGAGGGAAGGGGAATGAGAAAAGCAGAGTGAGAAGAAGGGAAGAAAAGGGAGCATGAAAGTGAAGGGGTGAGAAATACAGATATTTTAAACTTACCTGAACAACAAAATAACTTAATTAGAAATAAATGGTTTTTTTTAATTACAAGAAAAATGGATCCAATTTCCTAAATTTTCTTTCTCGATCTGAAAAAAAAGATAAAAAGTAGTAATATTTAACAATACATTTTACAATACAGTACACATATTTTCATATTTAACAAAGTAATTTTTTGCCATTTTTTTGCTGTTTTCAGAATATATTGAATTTCACTGAAAATAGTGATATCAATTGCATTCATCACTTAACAGCGGGCAAAAAAATAAACAATCTGAAAGATTGTTTACAAAAGCCCTGAATCTATCTTCAGTAAAACATACCTTGATAGAAATGTAACATATATATTAAAAATATCTTCTAAGAACAATAACTATTTGCAATAAATAACGTCTGTAAATCGTGTTGCTTAAGCACATACACCAAAATACTATCTGTCAAAGAAGTCCACAATAGAAACATTTACCTTTCCATGAGGCCAAATGGTAATTTTTAAACCCTTTTTTGGTGAAATATCCAATGATAATCCTATAAAATCGAAACAATGTTCTTCAGATGCTGCAATTTGTATCTAAAATTTTGGTTTTAGAAAAATTAAGTAGGAATTTGGTAATTCTGCAGGCAAACGTTGCTTGAAAATCAATTGAGAATCATTACACAGTGTCCAGCCTTTTTCACATTTTAGATAAACTGTGTAATGACCAGAAGTTATAGAAGGTCCATCATGGAAAATTATTGCAACTGCAACAAAAGTCGTTCCTGATATTGAAATTGATTTCCTACAAACTTCTTTATAAAAGTGTCCAATTTTGTTCCATCAGCTCTACAAAGTTGCATCATTAAAATTATATACTGTCCATATTTCTTTAAAAATAACGTTGATAACATTTCTGATTTACATTGAGAACATTCCATGTTGTGATTTGCATCTTTAACTAATTTACTAAAAGTCACTGATTTACTCTCTGGTAATGTTAAATGTATGAACCTTTCAGAATCAACATTAGTGCTGCATGTGTTCATACAGTTTTCACAACAATGTTCCCATTTATAAGAGAGACCAAACATATTTTCTATTTCTACCCCTTCATCTTCCAGTACCATAAGCATATACATTAAGAATTCCTGTGCATCTTGCTGGACATTTTCAGTAAACTGTGTATATCCAGAACATACATCTAAAAGATTTCTAACATCAGAAGCACTTTCTATTTTAGTTTTATCATTACTCAACTTCTCATAAAGGAAACTCAGCAGAGAACAAAATCTTTTTTCATGATTTAGTATTATCTGCTCTTGCAAACTTTCAAGATAAAATACAACATTCATCACTACATTAGCGTAGCAGTTGATACCAGAGCTATTTTCAAAATGACAACCAACAACCTCTTCAACATTGTCCTTTTTCTTTTTGCTTGCAATCACATCACTCTCCTTTTGTTTTCTCTTCTGTACATCCTCATTACAGATATTCTCAATTCTCCTTTTCCGACAAACAACACGTTTTTCAAACACAGGATACTGACCTAAATGAGGAGCATAGCTTCTTCTTAATCTATTATACTCCTTTACACAATTTGCATCAGCACTAACATTTGAGTCATCAAAGTCTATCATGAATAAACCAGATAATTTTTTCACTCATGACAAAGCAACATATGCCATACCTTCTTTAAACACACTAGATCCAATGTTTACAAAAGCACTATCTACAGTTAATCCTTGAGATTTGTGAATAGTTACAGCATATGCTAGAGAAAACGGAAACTGCTTCCTACGTACATATAAGTCTTTCACAAGCAAAAAACGAACTGAACAACGACTAATGTCTTTAACCTCTTCAATCTGATCAAATGTTATTTTTAAAAATTCAATTCCATCTTTTTTCTGATAGTTAACAAAACCCACAACTTTACCCATAGCTCAATTCACTAAACCTTTTTCTACATTCAAATTACGTCTTAAAATTACTCGTCAGTTCATACATACATAAAGATTCTTTTCTAAACCAGTTGTTTTCGATATGTTATTCTCTAGAGAATCCAATTTAGTTTTCTTTTTGCCAGTCAATGTAATAGTTATTCCTTCATGCTGTATTTTATCCATGGCTTCCATTTTCATAATCTCTTCATTTTCCAAATTCAAAAGTTCTTCATTGAATATAGAGCATTAATGTAGTGTTGGCATTAAGCAGATTACAGTATTTTTTTGTGCAATTTTCTTGTATATTTTCTCTGGAACTATTTGTTCTGTTGGAAACAAATTACATAGCAATCGACTCTGTAAAGCTTTTCTGCCATTTTCTGTGAGTAGTCCAATTCTGATATCTTTGAGAATACATAAACATCATCATTTGCTTGCCGCATATTGGTAATGAGTTCTTTGTACTCAAAGTATGACAAAATATTCACATTACCTATACTTCCTAATGACTTTTTCGTGTCTTCATGTGCAAGAGTATTAAATACTGGTTGTCCTTTAACTGGAGTGAGCTGCAGTAGATCCCCAAAAGCTTTAACATGTTTTCCTCCAAATAACACGTCATAGTCTGTCTTTAGAATTTGCTGCATTCTTAAATGCACAAAGGCAAGCATTAAGTTTGATACCATGCTTACCTCAATAATGAGAAATTTAATTTTCTTCAACACTCTTGAAACTTCAAAACATGCTTCTCCTGTTAGCTTGTGGTATTCTATTTTGTTCTCATGCTCTACTGGTAACATTAGCAAACGATGTAAGGTAATTCCTTTTATGTTATATGCTGCTAACCCAGTTGGAGCAGTAACAACACAAGACAAAGTTGAATCACTTTTTTTCTGTAGGTAGCTTCTAATTACTTTAATTAAGAAACTTTTTCCAGTTCCAGCTTGTCAACTCACATACATTCTGATTGGTTCAAATGATGTGCATGAGCACTCTTTATTTTCATGTAGAAATCCATGATCAATTTGTTTTGTGACTTCTTCATACATTTATTGTTGTTCATCATTCAGTTGTTGTTCCAAATTTGGTAAGTCTATTAAATCTTCCTGAGCTTGATTCATAGCTGTTTCCACTTCAGTCATGGCTATTGCAGCTTCATTTTCTACGATTGGTTGTCCTAGGGGATCTTGACTGTGCGTACCAGAACTTTGACTGTCTTGAGAACTGTCTCTAGCTACTTCAGCTGCAATTGTAGCTTCTTGTTCAATTTCTTCATTTAACATTTGTACATAATTTGTGAAAGTACTGCATTCTATGCTATCTTTACATGCATTAAAGGAATCTTCATAGCTCTGAAAATCTCCAAGTAATTCATCCTCTGATCGCCATGGTTTAAACAGCTGTAAAAGTGCTAAGTAGTAAAATTCCTTTTTGTCAGTAGTGTCGCAACTCAGCTTCCCGTGATTAACCAAACTTCCTTTTTTTGTTTCACCAAACATCCTTCCTCACCAATGACTTTATATTTTCCATTGTTGATGTCTTCTGTGGCATTCCGTGTAAAAATGTAGTTCTGCAGCACTTCATAGAGACACATGTTCTCAAGATGATGACTTCTGTTTGGGTAATATATGTCCAACATATTTGTTTTCAAAATGTCTGTACTTTCTGGTTCGTTCTCTGCTAAATATTACATTTTTCGAATAGATTTCAGTACCCGATTTCGCATTCCTGCAAGGCCTAAACTTACCCAAATTATTCTTCTGGATTTGGAGTACAGACTTGCAGATGATAACCTATCTGAGCATTCGTATGACCCAATTTCTCGATGCGATAACATCTTTAAACTGAAACTGTATAGCTTTTAACTGACAGTCTTCTTGTGAGAAATCTCTTCCCACATGTCTTTCAATTCCGTTTTCTCAGATTTAGTGATGTAAGATGTGACATACCGAGCAACAGCAATAGAATTGTCAGCTACATACTGAATATCCATGTTAGCATTCCACATGGATAAAATGACTGGGTTGTAGTCATTTATATATTTTGACTCTTCTTTTCTTCTTAGGTTATAGGTATTTTTCGGAGATTTTCTTGTAATGGTATGTCGCACAGCTGACATAAAACTGTTTACTCTTCCTTTTGAAAGAACAGGTCGTGGAAATCCAAATCGACATTTTGTGTAGAATTTATCTTTACTCTTGTACTTTCGTCGACAGAATTTTCCACACCGATGACTTTGGAAACGTAAAACTTGCTCTTTTAAGATTTTTTCTTCTGTGCTTTTAGGTATAGCACATGTTGCATATTCTTCTTCAAGATAAAACTGCATCATCAGAATCTGTTCCAAATTTTGGGGCATCCTTGATCCACAACAGCATATGAATATGAGGAGCACCTCTTGCTTGGTACACTTTTCTCCAAAAGAAATCCACAACTTCTCCAAGAGGTGGATTTTTTTATTGCAGATGAAGGACATCATAGCCTCAAATCTATGATTGAAATATCTGCAAACATTAACCGGATCCAATGAGCACAATTCTCCTGCTGTCTTGTATTGGATGTTTTCAATATTTGAATTTGCCTCTCGAAGAAAATCCAGTAAATCATCCCAAGCGTACTCAGCACAGCTTAGGGTAAGGAACCATGTAGGAGTTCCTAAATTCCGTAACATACATTTCAATTCTCCATGGCGTCGGTACCAATATTCATTAGTTCCACGCTGACAAGCCATCAGATTAATCAATTGAGATTCCAAATGATCATATCGCTGTTGCACTTTGTCCATAAAATCCTTTGCAGACACATTATGTAGATGTACTCCAGTTTTTTAAATGTGATTTACTGCATAAGATAGTGCAGACAAGTCACTTTCAAATAAAAGATGGAACAAATAAGGAATACTTTGACGAAATCTTGGATCTTCTGCATATAATCTTGTAGTCCGATACTCAGAAGCAGGAATCTGTACTGGACGTTCATCATATCGTCCACCTTTTCCAGTAGGAAACAGCTGGGGAAAACAACGAGCTTCCAAGCTCTCCTCCCATACACTCACGGGAGTTCCTTTAGCTTTTTTCATCTGAAACAGATCAATAGTGTTTCCCATAACTTCTTTAGAATGAAGAGGATGTATGCTGAAATGTTCATAAATTTCTTCTTCTTTTGACTTCTCTACTTTTTCAATTTGCCCAGTTGGTATTCCTGTGTCTGCTAGTAAAACTTCTTCATCTTCATCCATATAAATTGATTCATAGTACTTATTATTTCTTTTCAAATAGAAATGTGCTCATTGTACTTTTCGTTCATCTACTAGCTCCTGCCAAATTTTCTTATTCTTTGTAGGTACACCATTAACAAGAATAACTAATAGTTCAGTTTCCAAACTATCTGCATCAATTGTTTCAATATTTTTTATCAAATCTAATGGCAAATAGACAACTCTTCCTTTTAAACCTCTTTGTAAATCTGAAGGAGGTAATTTACCTGTTTTGGGCTCCATACGAACTATAGTCTGAAACGGATGGACACATTGAATGAGTATAGACTCATACGTATTTAAATCACTAAGTTCTGCAGGAATATCAACCAATTCTAAATTATTATGTACAGCTCTAGCTGGCATTTTATTTTCTTCTAACTTGTTATAACAGTATTTACAAATACGCTGATCTTCACCCAAATCAAAACAATTTTCCAGAAACAAATATGTGCCAAAATCCTTCCACTCATAATTATTTTCTTTTTCGCTTTTTTTATAGAGATCAACATTCCTTGTTTGACTTTTATAATGGCTTCTCCGGCAACAAATACAAGTAATATTTGGTCTTTCATTAGAGATGATAGTAAATTTTGCCATTTGATCTTCAAAATTTTTACTAACAGTGGGTTCTACATTCTCTTCCACATTTTCTTCAATAACTGTGTCATTTCCTGCACTTTCTTGTTCTGGACCAAAGTAACAAAACTGAATATCATCAGTAACCTTCTCTACATCTGATACAGATCCACGCAACAGAGCACTATTCAACTCATTTAACTTTAGTGCTGGACTTTTAGCAAAATACAATCTTCTCACAAACTTTCTCATTTCAGTATGATGTACTGCCAGCATCCTAAAATGGTGAAAAGCACTTTGACAAACTTTCCTAGAAAGACAAGCCAGAGAATGTCCTCGCAAACCAGTATTCTTTCTCACTCTGCATGGATCTAGTCTTTGAAGCACCTTAATCTTCTGTTTAACACTTTTTTTTACTATAAGTCACGTAATTTATCAATAGATTCTTGTCGTACAGTACAAATACTACTACAATTCCAAGTGTACACTGGGGCTTTAGGACGTTTCCCCATAAGCTCATCAGCTAACACTTCTTCCTCATTTCTTGGAACCATTTTCTCCTTTTCCATTACACAACCATCTTTAACTTCATAAGTTCGACCACTGGTGTCAACTGCATACAGCAAACTATTACTTTGAAGATAAAAAATGGTTCAGTACTTGAACTATGCTTCCATTCTCCTAAGAACACATTACAAAAGTTATTTTTTAAGACTACTCTTTTCCTTTTGCTTTTTGACTTCATTACATTGACTATTTTATCTAATGTACGGATCCTGTTCAAAATTAAAATGAATAGTTTTCTTATTAAACCAAAGCCTTTGCAACAATTGATTCAATATGTTTCTTTTTCTTATAAAATATTGCTTTCTTCCTATTTTTTTTCACATCCTTTAGCAAATTGAACACCACTCTTCTCTGAAACATTTTTTTACGAATGTTTTGAAATTCTGTTTTTCTTTTTAAGTCATTCTTTCTTGCTTCTGATTTTCCATTAGCATTTAGTATTTCCTTTCTATTGTCTTGTTGTTTTCTTCTTGAAACACTATTTGCAGAGGATATACTTTATACATTTTTTCTATGTTTGAGGATATTTTTAAAAAAAATCCTTAGTCTGCTTACCAGAAGACTTTTTCTTTTTTCCAACATGAGTATCTTCAACTAATTTTTGTTGTCCAGTTGTCTTCAAATATAGATGTTTTTGCTGTTCTTTTCTCTTTCTTGATTTTATAGGCATGTTTAATTTATTTCAGTGTTGTTCAGCAATACCTAAAGGAAACAAAAAAAAAATACCTTTATGTAATTTAAATATATTACTATATTTTTTTGAGCTTTTAAAATCCTATCTTATGAGCTGCCCCTTTCCTACGACTGCAAGTCTTACAGAACCAGAGCAACACAAATTAAATCTCTGACAACAATTCCTGTGTGCACACAGACTCATGGTGTGATTCTAGGCAGAAAACGATATTTGATTGGCAATTTCAAAGCACATTTACTACTGTGGTAGAGCAAGTGATAATTACTGTAACAGCCTGACACATTTTCCTTATAGTTTAGAGAGGCAGAAAAGAGCACATGTCCTAACAGCTACTTGAGACCATGAGCATGTGGAACCTGGGTGAGTGATTAGACTAGAGCAAAGGAAATGAGCCTTGGTGATGTTGAATGTGTTAGCGTTACACACTGCTATCTGAAATACCACACAGTTGTGAATAGTAAGCATGGGAGTGCAGGAGAAGCAGCTGGCTGTGTGCTAAGAGTGTGTTTCTGGAGACTGTGTATTGTCAGGTGCAAGAGAGATGTGCATGGACGCTTGCACAACTGCATGAAGACTGCATAGATGTATGTAAGATCACCTGTGCTGAGGGGTGATTGGAGTTTTGAACATGTAGGAACTACCTCACCCATTGCAGGAGTGGAAGGAAATTCTACCCTGTTGTTTTCAAATGTGTTAGTATTTGCCTCGCATCTGTGAGATAGTGATTTCTGCTGAATGCTACCCATCACAGTTCAAGAAAACAAGCTGCCCCTTTCCTACGAGTGCAAGTCTTACAGAACCAGAGCAACACGAATTAAATCTCTGACAACAATTCCTGTGTGCACACAAACTCATGGTGTGATTCTAGGCAGAAAACGATATTTGATTGGCAATTTCAAAGCACATTTACTACTGTGGTAGAGCAAGTGATAATTACTGTAACAGCTTTACACATTTTCCTTATAGTTTAGAGAGGCAGAAAAGAGCACATGTCCTAACAGCTACTTGAGACCATGAGCATGTGGAACCTGGGTGAGTGATTAGACTAGAGCAAAGGAAATGAGCCTTGGTGATGTTGAATGTGTTAGCATTACACACTGCTATCTGAAATACCACACAGTGCTGAATAGTAGGGGTGGGCGGAATTTGCGAAATTAACTTTCGCAAATTATCGCGAAAATCTTTAAAATTATCGCAAACAAGCGGAAATATCGCGAAGATGCGGAAGTTTTTTTCCAGCATGTTCGCGAGATTTTCTGCATGGTTGCGGGTCGCCAACTTACCCATGTTGTTGCTTGCGGGCGCGGCCATCTTGTTTTGAGTTGTCTCGTGGTGCATGATCGCGAGAAGAAAGACGTGATCGCGCGACGCATGACGTCACTGCGGGCGCGAACTGTCGCGAGACAGCGCAAATGGCTAAAAACAATACAACATCTCATGGAGAACGCGACCGGATCAAGAAAACTTGTCGGCGAACGCAGGGATTCAGGTAAGGCGATCGCGCGCGCGCGAGAATGTATTATTTTACAGCGCGAGCAAGAAACAAATTATCGCCAAGCTGCGGAAACCGGAAATTTTGACATTTTCGCGCTCTCCGCGGAACGCGAAAATGTCAAATTATCGCAATTTCCGTGAACGGAAAGGAATTTTCGCCCAGGCCTACTGAATAGTAAGCATAGGAGTGCAGGAGAAGCAGCTGGCTGTGTGCTAAGAGTGTGTTTCTGGAGACTGTGTAATGTCAGTTGCAAGAGAGATCTGCATGGACGCTTGCACAACTGCATGAAGACTGCATAGATGTATGTAAGATCACTTGTGCTAAGGGTTAATTGGAGTTTTGAACATGTAGGAACTACCTCACCCATTGCAGGAGTGGAAGGACAATCTACCCTGTTGTTTTCAAATGTGTTAGCATTTGCCTCGCTTCTGTGAGATAGTGATTTCTGCTGAATGCTAACCATCACAGTTCAAGAAAACAAGCTGCCCCTTTCCTACGAGTGCAAGTCTTACAGAACCAGAGCAACACAAATTAAATCTCTGACAACAATTCCAGTGTGCACACAGACTCATGGTGTGATTCTAGGCAGAAAACGATATTTGATTGGCAATTTCAAAGCACATTTACTACTGTGGTAGAGCAAGTGATAATTACTGTAACAGCCTGACACATTTTCCTTATAGTTTAGAGAGGCAGAAAAGAGCACATGTCCTAACAGCTACTTGAGACCATGAGCATATGGAACCTGGGTGAGTGATTAGACTAGAGCAAAGGAAATGAGCCTTGGTGATGTTGAATGTGTTAGCGTTACACACTGCTATCTGAAATACCACACAGTGCTGAATAGTAAGCATGGGAGTGCAGGAGAAGCAGCTGGCTGTGTGCTCAGAGTGTGTTTCTGGAGACTGTGTATTGTCAGTTGCAAGAGAGATCTGCATGGACGCTTGAACAACTGCATGAAGACTGCATAGATGTATGTAAGATCACCTGTGCTAAGGGTTAATTGCAGTTTTGAACATGTAGGAACTATCTCACCCATTGCAGGAGTGGAAGGAAAATCTACCCTGTTGTTTTCAAATGTTTTAGCATTTGCCTCGCATCTGTGAGATAGTGATTTCTGCTGAATGCTAACCATCACAATTCAAGAAAACAAGCTGCCCCTTTCCTATGAGTGCAAATTATACAGAACAAGAGCAACACAAATTAAATCTCTGACAACAATTCCTGTGTGCACACAGACTCATGGTGTGATTCTAGGCACAAAACAGTATTCCTGGGTGATACCAGTACACCTTAACTTATGGTGTAGACATACTCCATAATATCTTACAAGTTCAAGGCAGTTAAATATCTTCCAAAACATAAAATATAAAACACAACTTTAAAAGAAGAAACACATTTCTATTATTTATATCAAAATACACCACATACATCCCCTCTCAAATTCATAACTCACCTTTAAAAGTAGTTAGTTGAGAAAGAAATGTGCCACTCACACAGCAGATTATCAGAGCCAGAATCTCTGAGCTGTACTCCTCTCACCAAAACCACTAAATGGCAAAATGTCCCTCTCTTTTTTCACACATATACATGTTAACTTCAAATCACATTGCTTCCCACATTTTTTTAAAAGGAAACACACATTTCTATTGGTTGCAAATTTCAACCCTTTCCAAATGATTCCTACCCCCAACATGACTTCTGCCTGCTACCATAGCAACAGATCATGGAACACTGGTGTGAGCAGAGAGGTCAGAAGTTCAGCACACAATGTTTCTAATCCAAAGAGCAAGAGTGCTTGACTTTTCAAACCTAACAGCATATCCAAAGTAACCTTCTGTGGGAACACATTTTTCTGAACCAATACAAAACATGCTTTTAAAAATGTAAACATACAGCCTAGTTTTTAGTGTTGAATGGTCTGAAACAGCCAATGAGCTCTTTTTATCAAAAAAAGTATGTAAGCCTCCATTTTACAACTATCTTTCTTTTCATATTGCCATTCTACTGAAAGACACCTTCTGAGTGCATCCAGATCTCCTTGAAAGATGTTCACAGTGTGGATTGTAGGTCATAGCTATGTCTACTGGAGTGAAAAGTATGCAGAAAAAAGAGGTATTGTGAAAGACCTTGCTTTGCCAAATGTAGACATTAAATGGATTGGTCAGAGAGGGTTAAAGTGGCACCAATTAATGCCTTTGGTGAAATCCTTTCTACATCTCCCACAGCCTGACCTTATAATTGTGCACTGTGGTGGAAATGACCTCGGCACTTTAACTGGGGTAGGTCTGGAAATGCTTGCTAAGGACACCTTTGTGCAATTGATGTCACTTTTTCCACAAACTACCTTTGTATATTCTAATATATGCCAAAGGCAAAAGTGGAACTGGTCCAACCAATATTGTCCGCAGTTTGAGAAAGCAAAAAAGCATGTCAATAAGTCTGTTTCTGCTTTCCTCAGAGACTATGGTATGGGTTCTATATACCACAACAACTTGCGTTACAACATGCAAGGCATTTATAGATGAAGGGAACAGAGTCTTCCTCTTGAACTTTAGACTAAGGGTGGGCGTAGTTCGCGAAGTAGCACTTTGCGAAGCTACGCAAAGTGAAGTTCGCACTACGCGAGCTACGCGTAGCACTTCGCGAACTGCGTAGTAACATGTTCGCACTGTGCAAGATGTTGTTTTTAATGATTGCACAGTGCGGACAAGCACCGGCACTGTGCAATCATTGAAAATGGCATCTTGCACAGTGCGAGCTGTAGTTTTCTGCTGCTCGAGTAGATTTTTACTCGAGCGGCAGCTTTCTCAACGCGAACTGGTAGTTTCTCATCGCGAGCGGTCGCGAGCATACGCGACCCCTCGCAATGAGAAACCTGACCTCCTCGCGTTGGGAATCTCGCCGGGAGGTTTATTTTCCATGCTCGCGATCGCGAACAAGGAAAAAGTCTCGCCGGGATGTCATTTTGCTTCCTCGCGGTCGCCAACTTGACGTTGAGGACCGCGAGCAAGCAAAAAAACTACGCAACACTACGCTACGCGTGTTCGCACTGTGCTACGTGCAGTTCGCGTAGTGCGAAGTAGCGCGAACTTCGCAAACTACGCGAGCGTAGCGTAGTGCTTCGCCCAGGCCTACTTTAGACTCTGCATCGGTACTTACTTGTAGGTACAAAAAAACACTCAATGAACACAGCGGCTCTTTTTAGAGCCAACCAACATCTAAACACTTAAACTTGATTTTTAATTCTATTTTTTTAATGAATTTTTTGCCGCCATGCGCGCACCGTGCGCGCACCTTGCGCGCACCGTGCGCACACCCCGCGATTTAAAAAAAAAAAATGTTTTTTTCACCCTTCGGGATCCTTCAGGGACCCCCTGACAAAGGCTAGGGGGTCAGGAACTCTCTACTCTGCCCCCTTTTCACGTTCTCCACCTTTCTTTTAAATGGAAACACACATTTCTATTGGTTGCAAATTTCAACCCTTTCCAAATGATTCCAACCCCCAACATGACTTCTGCCTGCTACCATAGCAACAGATCATGGAACACTAGTGTGAGCAGAGAGGTCAGAAGTTCAGCACACAATGTTTCTAATCCAAAGAGCAAGAGTGCTTGACTTTTCAAACCTAACAGCAAATCCAAAGTAATGTTCTGTGGGAACACATTTTTCTGAACCAATACAAAACATGCTTTTAAAAATGTAAACATACAGCCTAGTTTTTAGCGTTGAATGGTCTGAAACAGCCAATGACTTCTTTTTATTAAAAAAAAAGTATGTAAGCCTCCATTTTACAACTATCTTTCTTTTCATATTGCCATTCTACTGAAAGACACCTTCTGAGTGCATCCAGGTCTCCTCCTCACTCCCTGAAGTAGACTGCTGTTCTGCCATTTTCAAGTAAAATTGATAGCTGTTCAGCTCCTTGTCCCAGGAAATAAGAAGAAATAGTGAGGGGAGTGGGTGTGGTGTTTGAAGATTCTGGAACAGAAACTACTATGTACCAATGCTGCTGAGTGCATCCAGGTCTCCTCCTCACTCCCTGAAGTAGAATGCTGTTCTGCCATTTTCAAGTAAAATTGATAGCTGTTCAGCTCCTTGTCCCAGGAAATAAGAAGAAATAGTGAGGTGAGTGGGTGTGGTGTTTGAAGATTTTGGAACAGAAACTACTATGAACCAATGCTTCTGAGTGGCATTTATAGAGGAGATGGTGTACATTTCACAGATGAAGGGAACAGAGTCTTCCTCTTGAACTTTAGACTCTGCATCGGTACTTACTTGTAGGTACAAAAAACACTCAATGAACACAACGGCTCTTTTTAGAGCCAACCAACATCTAAACACTTAAACTTGATTTTTAATTCTATTTTTTTAATGAATATTTTCACCCCGCGATTTTTTGAAAAAAAAAAAATGTTTTTGTTCACCCTTCGGGATGTCATTTGAGATGTCATCAGTGATGTCATCAGTGATGTCATCAGTGATGTCACTGACCATGTCATGAGTGATGTAATATGTGACGTCATCAGCAGTGCATTGCGGGGGCGCGAGTTATAGTTAGCTGAACTAACTATAACAGGGGAATTTCTAGGGTTTTGTACGAGGGAAATGTCCAGCTAACTATAACACCCCTGAAACCTATGGTTTTTTCAGTGAATTTCTAAGGTTTTTTAAATGCCAATTCCTAACTATAACGCCCCTGAAACCTTTGGTTTTTTCAGTGAATTTCAAAGGTTTTATAAATGCCAATTCCTAACTATAACGTGCATGAAACCTATGGTTTTTACAGTGAATTTCAAAGGTTTTTTAAATGCTAATTCCTATCTATAACTTATCTCTGAAGACATCATGAAAAGCATTCTTTTTTAAAAGTAGGGTGCACATTAGTTTTGTGGAAAAGCATCTTTGTGATTGGTTAAGAAAAAGCAGTTTCAACGTGGAGTACATATCATAGGATAAAATTTGCTCAGCTCAACCACACCTGCTACTTGCATTTGGAAGGCACTGTTCGAACTTTAAACAATCGTCAACTTTTAACCTGCATGTGTCGTTAAATTTTCAAGAAAATGTTACAAAAAAATATCGTAAAGTTTTAAAAAATTGATGAACTTTTAACCTGCACGTATTGTAGAATGTTCTAGAAAGTGTGCTGATAGAATACGTTGCACTTCTGACTTCTATGTGTTGTTGAATATTTAAAAAAACGGTTCATATGGAAAATTAAACAGAAACCAATAGAGAAGTTTTGAAACCTAAAAGAATCAAGGAACTATTCTAATTTATTCTTTACATGTATTTATGTGTGCAGCAACAAAATTATAGACACAACAGCACTAGGAAGAGGAAGAAGCAGGGAGTGGGGGGAGGGGGGAGATGGGCAGAATGGCACACATGCACAATTAAGTACAACACACATATAGACTAACAATGGGCAAAATGAAACACACCAACAAGGAGCACAAGTCACACAACCTGCCAACATCACACCACTGAACGAGCATAGAAGTGAAAACCACGCTGCATTCATACAGGATGTGTACAAAGGCCAGTCGTTGGTGTTGTGGGATGTCTGCGACCGTGGTCATCATGGATGAGATGCCCAGCATGTGGCACATGGTCGAGTTCACTGTGTGTTATGTTGCCAAACAGCTGCTCCTCCCTCCCACGAGCCCCCACACTTTTGTACGGTGAGCTGTTGTATCTCGTGCACTTGTACGGCACGCCATTGTAATGCCTATTTGTGCATGTCCTGCTACATTCCAACTACAACATCACAGTGCCGTTTGGAGGTGGTGCATGCCACTTTACAACATCGACTGCTGCGGCTCTTGTAACAGGCCACACCAGAACACAGAGACACACTTACCGCACTTCCTGTACACGGACATGTCCGAGACACCCCGTTCCCCTTGCCGGATAGGCACACCCCTGCACTGACCTGTGAACAACAGACCAGCACACGCCAGTTGTGCATGCAGGAGGATGCGTACGTAGCCACACATCCAGGCTCACTGCCAACGCTGAGATGACAGCACACTGTGATGTTGCAGGGCTCGTGCCTATCATGCTAAGACAATGACCACAGGGACACACTTACTAAGATGTGGGTTTGGGGGGCATTGGCGGTCCTGGAGTTGTTGAGATGAGTCTTCTGGCCCTCATGGGTATCCCTGTATCATGCTTATTGACTCTATGGCACCTGTGGGTGTTCTGGTGTGGCTCTTGGCTGTGTTCCCTTTCATGGTGGAGGTAGTTGCCCTGCTTAACACCAGCAGAAAGCAGGTGTAAAATCCCTGGTGCTAACGTGTCTTATCGCCGGAATTTGTTTCGCATTGCAATTGGTGTGAAAGTTGTGATGTGATTTTTTTCGTGTGCACAACAATATACAAACTGAGCAGTGTATCTCATCAAGATCCAGCACCTGACGCACTATTCCCAATCAATATAAATACAATGAGATTTCTTAATAGATTTTGTGTGTACACTGTAAGTGCAGCCAATACCTCAGTGCAATACAATACAGGATTTTAGTATTTAGAATAAATCGCAAAGGTGCACCTCGTGTCTTTTTGCACGGGAACGGCTACTCTCCATTTCATTATCAGCACTTTAACGGAAGTAAAGTTGAGATAAATCTAACACACTATTCAGAAGTTGGTGCAAACTGCAGATATCACCAGTATTCCAGCGATAAGTGCCCCAAAATTTAACACCATGGTGGACTCCATCAAATAACAGTAATAAGAACAAGAAAGAGTCACACAGCAGTTAAGAGAACAACCAAAAACATTATTAATTTTTTTTCAAACTTTATTTTTTATAATAAGAAATATATAAACGATAAACTATTTTCAAACTTTATTTTTTTATTAACATAAATATAAACAATAAACTAATAAACAAAATGTAACAACAATAATACAAAACAACAAGGCGGAACACTCCTGTGGGAACCACGGATGTCGACGACAGACCTGGAAAATCAGAAAGATTGTTAAAAAAAAAACAACATTGTATTCTCAACAAAATACCACAAGAAACAAATCACAGATATATAAAATGTATACAGCTAACAAAATTTTATAAATTTAACTTACAAAAACTGTAAATGTTGCCGCTTTAAAATATTTACAGAATCTGAGGAATTTTTTTTGCCGAAGGCACCACGCCCACAACGTTTTTCTTCAGTGGTGAAGACATTTTTTACTTTTTCCAAGGGGCAAACAAAGACCAATGCCACCTTCTTCATTCGCAAGATTTGCCAAAGAGTTCTGTTACGAGGGGATCCTAACAAAAAATACTCGTGCGGCACAGCAAGTATGATGAAACACCTAAGGACCCTTCATCCAAACAATCTTGCACGAGAAGAGTGCAAACAGATGAGAAACACTCCTGTTCTGTATCTGTAAAAACGAATCACAAATAAATGTATATTAATAACTTTCAAATTTATACTATTCCATTACTGTACAAACACATTTTATATAAAAACTGACTAAGAAACTATATCCCTGAACCACAAGTGTGACGATCGTTAAAACACTACATGCATAGTGCATACTACTTTGAAGCAGTTCATGCCCTAAAGCCTACCTCACTAAAAGACTACATGCTAACTGACTAAATGATTACAGTACTATAAGGAGACACACTGGGTGAGTGACAGGGTGTTTGCTAGAAGAGTATGAATACTAACTAGGGAATTGAAGGTGTGAAACACAACTGTGTAGGTGATTAGAGGACTGCATCCATACTGCATAGGCATTTAAAGCAGTCCATGTGCTAAGGCCTGGCTCACTGCATGACTACTTGGGTACTGACTGAATGATTAGAGTACAGCAAGGAGAGTGCCTAGGTGAATTTATAAGTGCTAGGCTTTTCGCACAGGGAATGGATTAATACTTGGTACTGAATGGGTCACTAGAGGAGTGCAAAGGCAGTCATAAGTGCTGGACTGTATGGATACTGACTAGGAAATTGAAAGTGTGAAAGACAAGTGTCTAGGTGGTTAGAAGACTGCATGCATGAGGCTTGGCTCAGTGTATGAATACTTAGGCACAGACTGAATGATTAGAGGACTGCAAAGATAGTATCTTGGTGAATTTATAAGTGTTTGGGTTTTAGCACAGTGAATGGATTAGTACATGGTGCTGAATGGGTCACTAGAGGACTGCAAAGGGAGTGACAGGGTATTTCCTGGAAGTGTATGGATACTGAATAGGGAATTGAAGGTGAGAAAGCCAATTGTGTAGGTGGTTAGAGGACTGCATGCATAGTGGATAAGGGTTTGAAGCAGTCCATATACTAAGGCCTGGGTCACTGGATGAGTACTTGGGTACTGACGGAATGATTAGAGTACTGCAAGGAGAGTGCCTGGGTGAATTTATTAGGGTTTGGCGCAGTGAATGGATTAGTACATGATGCTGAATGGGTCACTAGAGGAGTGCAAATGGAGTGACAGGGTGTTTGCTGGAAGTGAACGGATACTGACTGGGGAATTGAAGGTGTGAAAGACAAGTGTGTAGGTGCTTAGAGGACTGCATGCATAGTGGATAGGGGTTTGAAGAAGTCCATGTGCTAAGACCTGGCTCAGTGCATGAATACTTAGGCAGTGACTGAATCATTAGAGCACTGGAAAGAGAGTGTCTTGGTGAATTTATAAGTGTTTGGGTTTTGGCACAGTGAATGGATTAGTACATGCTGTTGAATGGGTCTCTAGAGGACTGCAAAGGAAGTGACAGGATGTTTCCTGGAAGTGTATGGATACTGACTAGGGAATTGAAGGTGTAAAAGACAAGTTTATAGTATGTTAGAACACTACATGCATACTGTATAGACATTTGAAGCAGTCTATTTGGTACTTAGAAACTGACTAAATAATCAGACTGCTTCTAGGACAGTGCTTAGGTAAAACTTTTAAATTTTCAGTTCTGCCACAGTGAACAGAATAGTACAGGGTACTGCACCTTAGTGTCAAACCCTGACTTATTTTATCAATGCATAAGCAAAGACTAGCTTCTAATGCTACTAAAACTTGACAACATGAGAGGTTTTAAATTAGTTATCTGTCAGCAAATACACGATGTTACCAAATGCTTCTCTCACAGTGGTTCTCAAATGCACACAGACTCACAGTGTAATTCTAGACAACAGCCACTATACCTAGGAGTTTACCAAAAATCATTCACTACTGTGGAAGTGGTAAGCGAACTGCACACAATCTTCATATTTCAGGACTGCGCTTTTATGTCAAAGCCTGACTCATATAATCAAAGCATAAGCAAAGACTGGCTTCTAATGCTACTAAAACTTCACAACATGACCGGTTTTAAAACAGGTATATGTCAGCAAATACACAATGTTACCAAATGCTTCTCTCACAATCCTTACCCAAATGCACACAGACTCACAGTGTGATTTTAGACAAGCAACACTATCCTAGGAGTTTACCAAAACTCATTCACTACTCTGGAAGAGTTAATGGTACTGCACACAATCTACAAATTTAAGTACACCACATCAGTGTCAAAGCATGACTCATTTAATCAACGCATAAGCAAAGACTGGATTCTAATCTTACTAAAACTTCACAACATGACAGGTTCTAAAACAGTTATCTGTCAGCAAATACATGATGTTACCAAATGCTTCTCTCACAGTGATCCCAAATACACACTAACTCACAGTGTGATTCTAGACAAGCACCACTATCCCTATGAGTTTACCAAAACTCATTCACTACAGTGCAAGTGGTAAGGGAACTGCACACAATCTACATATTTCACAACTGCAATTTACTGTCAATGCATGACTCATATAATGAAAGCATAAGCCATAACTGTCTTCTAATGCTACTAAAACATAACAACATGACATGTTTTACAACACTTATCTGTCAGCAAATACACAATGTTACCAAACACTTCTCTCACAGTGGTTCCCAAATGCACACAGACTCACAGTGTGATTCTAGACAAACAACACTATCCCTAGGAGTTTACAAAACTCATTCACTACAGTGGAATTGGTAAAGAAACTGCACACAATCTACATATTACACGACTACACTTTAATGTCAATGCCTGACTAATTTAATCAACGCATAAGCAAAGACTGGCTTCTAATGCTACTAAAATTTGACAACATGACAGGTTTTAAAACAGTTATCTGTCAGTAAATACACGATGTTACCAAATGCTTCTCTCACAATCCTTACCCAAATGCACACAGACTCACAGTGGGATTTTAGACAATCAACACTATCCTAGGACTTTACCAAAACTCATTCACTACTGTGGAAGGGGTAAGGGAACTGCACACAATCTACATATTTAAGTACAGCACATCAGTGTCAAAGCATGAATCATTTAATCAACATATAAGCAAATACTGGATTCTAATGCTACTAAAACTTCATAACATGACAGATTTTAAAACAGTTATCTGTCAGCAAATACATGATGTTACCAAATGATTCTCTCACACTGATCCCAAATACACACTAACTCACAGTGTGATTCTAGACAAGCACCACTAGCCCTATGAGTTTACCAAAACTCATTCACTACAGTGCAAGTGGTAAGGGAACTGCACACAATCTACATATTTCACGACTGCAATTTACTGTCAATGCCTGACTCATTTAATGAAAGCATAAGCCATAACTGTCTTGTAATGCTACTAAAACTTGACAACCTGACTGGTTTTAAAACAGTTATCTGTCAGCAAATACACGATGTTACCAAATGCTTCTCTCACAAACCTTACCAAAATGCACACAGACTCACAGTGTAATTTTAGACAATCAACACTATCCTAGGAGTTTACCAAAACTCATTCACTAGTCTGGAAGAGTTAATGGTACTGAACACAATCTACATATTTAAGTATAGCACATCAGTGTCAAAGCATGACTCATTTAATCAACGCATAAGCAAAGACTGGATTCTAATGCTACTAAAACTTCACAACATGACAGGTTTTAAAAAAGTTATCTGTAAGCAAATACATGATATCACCAAATGCTTCTCTAACACTGATCCCAAATACACACTAACTCACACTGTGATTCTAGACATGCACCACTATCCCTAGGAGTTTACCAAAACTCATTCACTACAGTGCAACTGGTAAGGGAACTGCACACAATCTACATATTTCAGGACTGCACTTTTCTGTCAAAGCCTGACTCATGTAATCAAATCATAAGCCAAAACTGTCTTCTAATGCTACTAAAACTTCACAACATGACAATTTAAAACAGTTATCTGTCAGCAAATACACAATGTTACCAAATGCTTCTCTCACAGTGGTTCCCAAATGCATACAGACTCACTGTGTGATTCTAGACAAACAACACTATCCCTTGCACTATACCAAAACACATTTCTTCATCTAGAAGTAGTACTACATTTTAGTATAGAAACATAACATAACTCATTTCACAAATTCATAAACAATGACTGGTTTCTAATTCTACCAAAATATAAAAACTGCACAGTTATCTGTTTACAAACACATGAAAAACACAAATGCTTATCACAGAATGGTTTCTACATGCACACACATTGTAGCGAAAAAAAGAACTCCCTACACTTTAGCAGGAAAAATACATTAGTCTGATTAAAATCAAAATAGTCTACATACATCCCCTCACAATTAAATAACTCATCTTTCAAGTTCTTTTGTAGATTAAGAAGTATATCAATCACACACCATATTTTCTTTTACAGAATCTCTGCACTGTGCACCACTCAGCAAAAGCAAAGAATGAAAATGTTTCCCTTTCATTTTCCACACATATACATGTAAACATCAAATCACAATCCTTCGTACATAAACTCAAAAGCAAACACACATTTCTATTGGTTAAACATTTCAACCCTTTCCAACTGAAATACATTTCAACCCTTCCCCCAATCTGCCTTCTGCCTGTTACCATAGAAACAGGTCATGGAACACTTCACTGAGCTCACAGGTCACAAGTTCAGCACACAATGTTCCTACACAAGACAGGAAGTGTGCTTGACTTTTCAACATATCAGCTTATCATATATAATGTTCCTTACAATCTGTTTTTGTTAACCAATAACAATCAAACCTTTAAAAAACAGAAATATACACCCTACCTTTCAGTGTAGAAAGTTGTCATACAACCAATGATTTATTGTCGTTTTTCAAAAACACGTTGCCGTGGATCCGCACACCCACCGCAAGAGAATCCGTGCATCCAACGTGATATGATGCGCGCACCGTGCGCGCATTTCCCTGTGTTTTAAAAAAAATAAAAACAGGGGGCCCCAGGTGGTCCTTCTGGGACCCCCTAAGCACCTCTAGAGGGTCAGAGTATTTCCACTCTGCCCCCTTTATATGTTTTACACACTTATTCCCCTTGCATCTTCAGCCTCGCTTCTACCGAGGCAGAAAATGGCCGCCAACAGTTCCTGGTTTCGAATGTAGAGAGACACTCGACAGCCAATTAGCTTTCAGTGCGCGATCGGGAAGGTGCGCGCTCGGTTCGGGGAGGGCGCGCTTACGGTGCGGGTACGGTCCGCGGATCCTCCGCGGCCATAGATATCACTAACTTTTTTACCCTAATTTTCTCAGGAACTACTGAACAGATTCACACCATATATGCAAAAGGCACGAGTCCGAACTGAGGACTACCTCTTTGCCAAATTTGGTGTCATTCCGTTCAGCGGTTCGGGCTGTAGCTGCGACAACAGATCCTATGTGAACTTGCATGGGGAAAACGCGTTTTGGGACCCCCCTTTTTTCTTGGCCCCCGCTTGACGGATCACCACGAAACTTCCAGGGTAGGAGTGGAGCGGAGCTGGCCAAAAGTTTGTAAAATTTCGGGAGGATTCGACAACCGGCGCCAACGTTATTCCAAATAGAATGTTGCGGATTTCCTATGGAAAATGGGTCCTAACTATAACTATCTACTGGCGACCGCCAGTAGATAATATATATATATAATATACTAAAGGTAAGTGTGTATCTGCAACCCAGAAATGGTCTGATTTCACTGCGCACTCACTATAATGTTACCCTCAACTATCCAACATTAACTTATTAAATTGTCTGTAGATGAACACAAAGGTCTAGATTGCTTTTTATCTGCTTGTCAGCACTACAACCCCCTGTCCAATTTTCTTATCCTCCATCAGAGGTGGAAAGGTGTTCCTGTCACCGTGCCAGGCTTTAAGTGGTTCTGCAGCATGTTGGTGTCCACTACAATAACAACTTTGTCTGTGTTTAATACACAAACATACACTAGTGTTAACTGTTTAAAGCCTTGCCTATCATGCAGCAGGCACCAATTAGCAACATGGTGTTCATGTCACCATGTCAGGTATCATGAACCATAAAGGTGCGAACCATAAAGGTGCGTCTGAATGTCGGCACAGCTGAATGCCGACGTAAAAGCTGCTGACTTGCACTTGATGCACCGATGCAGTTTGTACTGCAGGAAGTTGGAGAAATACTCCACTCGATACACTGGTGCATTACTCTCGATACACTGATGCACAGCGGCAAGTTAAGGCAAGTTCCTCAAACAATGGTCACAGCCTGCACCCAATTTTGTTTTAATCAGCCTAATCATTAGCAAAGGCTGTCCAAAGTGCCTGAATTGTGAAAATGGCCATCCAAAGTCACTCCATAGGTCTGTAACGCTTGCCCAGCTACCTGAGATGGCCACAGCAACATAACATTATGTGCATTTCCTTCAGGAGATTGCCTTTCTTCATAGTCCAGGCCAAGGTCCTTGAACAATGTGCTTACTCAATAAAGTAAGAAGGCTGCCCGCACATCGCTGCATGGGCCTTTCTACAGGAATGTCTTGTTACTTACCGGTAATCTTCATTACCCCGATTAGGGTCCTCCCCGTCCCAGTCCTTACAACGTGAGGTAGTCCTGCCTCCACCCAGCCAATCACAACGCCAGTATTCAAAAGCTTACATAAGCCCCTCCCACCTACCGCCATGCCTGTTATCAACAAAACTCCGACACAAACACAGCGGGAGGGCGGGAGGGTAAAGGACTGGGACGGGGAGAACCCTAATCGGGGTAATGAAGATTACTGGTAAGTAACAAGACATTACCCTCTCATGGGTTGTCCCTGTCCCAGTCCTTACAACGTGAGGAACTCACAAGCAGAGAAGCAACAAAAAATTCAGGACACCATGGATCCATGCAAAGCACAAATCCGTAAAGATCAACGAACAGCAGCGTTCAAGACGCCAAAAGAAAAACAGCCAGAAGAGGCATGTAAAACATCAAGCCGATAATGTAGCACAAATACGTGACGGGACAGCCAGATGGCCCCCCAACAAACTCCTTGATAGAACCCCCCACCGCCCCAGCCCAGGAAGCAGACACAGAACGTGTTGAATGACCCAGCACCAGAGACGGAGGAGGCAGATACAAAGGGCTGAAAAGGCAGGCAGACCGCCAAACGCACACACCGACCAACCGCAGAATCGGAAACCCACATCCCCCGAGCCACACCCCCACAGGAGACAAACAGGGCAGGAGAAAACCGAAAACTCCAGGGAACAATGGAGGAAAAAAACGTAGAGTCTAGCGAACAACCAAGGAAGGGGGAACAAGGGACACCCCAGCAGGCAAATCAGGAAGAATCACCTCCAGCTGCCAAAGGAAACGGGAAGAAACCACAGGCAGAAAGGCCGGAACAAGCCACAAAACAACCCGATCCGGTAGGAACATCCAATAGGGAAAAGAAACGAGCAAAGCACCCAACACACCCAACCGACGAGCGGAGGTGATGGCCCGCAAAAAAGCCACCGTAGCGGACAACCAGAACAAGTCCGCTACCAGAAAGGGCTGAAAAGGGGGCAACAGCAGACCCCCCCAAAATAGCAGGCAAAACCCAAGAAGACATGAGCACAGGAGAACCGGCCGACGAAGCCGAAAGCTCCGAAGAAACCGACTCACCAAAGGGGTAAAAACCACCAAGGAGGCCCCAGGACCCCGACAAGCACAAACCGCCGCCCACTGAGCAGACAAAGCGGAAGTGGCAAGGCCCTGTAAAAAAAACATCCCTGAGAAAATCCAACACAGAAGCAAGATCCCCCAGCACAGGAACTACCCAATGGGAAGAACACCAAGAGAAAAAAGAACCCCAATGATGACCGCAGCACCCAAGGGTCGATGGCCGATGCGACAACCGGATGCCACAAGTCACCACAGAGGAACAGCCCAAAGACACCAACGACAGCCACACAAGAGCCAGGCCATCAGAAGCATACGACAAAAGCGGAGTCGGAGTCAAGGGAGTCTGGACAAACCCGCCCCCCGCCAGCAGCAGCAGGAGCGGAAACCAAAGACAGCAAGGTCAACGATACAGACACCTACACACCCCTACTAAATCCCCTGATTATTCGGGAGGAGAAAATAGGAGGGAAGGCACACCGAAAGCCCGAAGGCCAAGGAAATGTGCAGGGGCCATGCAAATCCACACCAAATCGAACCAAACAAAGAAAATGCGCTGCCGAAGCGAGCACCAGATGGCACAAAACAGAGGACAGGAGGAAATGGCCCAAGCTGCGTCTACGAACGAAAACGCAGACGTTCCCGAACAGAAACTCAAAGCTAGCAGAGGAGACACCGTCCAGAGTGAGCCGTGGGAGCCTGTGCCACCAGAGGCACAAGACATACCAATGAGGCATAGCGTTGTGGGAACAAAACACGGAAGCCAGCAGGGACAGAGACATGCAACTGGTCCCCCCAAGAAGGCCCAAGCAACAATGAGCCACCAGAATGCCAGCACGAATCAAAAGACCCGTAGGCCACCAAGAACCCCAATGTGGCACCCAACCGCAAGGACAGGCGTCTGGTGACAACAAGAGGAGAGAAGGGAGCTGAAAACGCACCCCAAACACCAGGTTGGGAGAGCAAAGCCACCAGGCCAAAGAAGAAACCATAACAGGGGAGAGAGGAACCAGAGCCACGTAACCTGCATGGAAAAGGACCCAAGGAGTCAATCAGAAGAAACACCAAGGACAGGAGGAGCAGGCAAGCCCAAGGAACCACAGCCGTGGAGGCAGCCACCATCCCCTGGATCCACAACCAACCCTGGAGGGCAGAAGGGTGACCCAGCAGGACCCGCAAAAGAGTCAACAGGGAAGAAAACCGAGCCGGAGGGAGAAAACAGCCCCTTGCAAAGTGACGAACAGGCCCAGAGAAACCGAAGGCCCAGAACAGGAACCAAATGAAAAATGGCCAGAACCAATACAAACCCCAGAAACCGGAACAAGGCCATCAACGCCACCATCGCCAGAATAGCCACAAGCAGAAATCTGACAAAAGCCACACAGGGAAAAACCTACAGCACCTGGCCATCCCAGGAGGACTCCCATCCAGGTATTGACCAGGCCGACCCAGCATAACTTCTAAGAACAGAAGGACAGGTGCTAGCAGGGTGGAATTGCCATTCAGCAAAAAACCCACACAGCAGGAGCCAGCACCTCGGAAAAACTTGGAGAGTAGGAGAGAGGCCGAAAGGCAACACACGAAACAGAGAAAGGAACCCATCCACAGCAAACTGCAGGAACCGCGGACCAGCTGGATGGATGGAACGTGAAAAACGGTCAACTCCCAAATCCAGGGAAGCCCAAAAAAAAAAAAACACCCACCAGGAAGAGGGGAACGACAGACCGCAAGGGGATCAACCGCCCAGAGGCACCAACCGGCACAAAGCCCCGGGACACAGAACTGTGCAGAAAGGAACAAACGGGCGCCAGGACCAGGAACAAAGAGGAAGAGGAATCCTGGCCCCGCTCCACCACCGGAACCAGCACAACAGTGCCCAGAGAAACAAACAGGCTGACGCCCAAAGAAGAAGGAAAATCGCAACACGGGCCAAAGGACAACGGAGCAACCGTGAAAACAGCCCAAAAAGGGGGACGGCCCAGGAAAGGAATCCGGCAACCAAGAGCGAAGACCGACAGGACCCACTAGTTGGAAAGCAGACCGGACCAACAAGCCAGGAACAATGGGCCCGAGCCCCCAAAATCGCAACAACAACAGCAACGGAGACAGGGAATCCACTACCAGACGAACACCAGGAGTGGGACACAGACCCAAAGAAGGAGACGCAACCGCAACCACCAGGTCACGGAGACCCCTCCAGGGCACAACAATACCCAAAGCCCCGGATGACCAACACCCAGGGGCAGCCGCAGGCGCAACAGAGGCCAGGAACCAAACGGAACATAGCCCCGACCATGAAAGGGCCGAGAGGAAGACAGAGCACCACCACACAGACTGTCAGTAGAGGCAGCCAAATAGCCAAGGAGCCACAGAAAAACAGACAGTGGACCAAGGTGCCAGTGCCACGGCAGCCGAGGAGAGGCCTCAACCCACCGAGCCAAGACAGGAAGGAGGGCCCGTAAACAGCCAAACACCTCCACACAACCCATGAGAAGGGCCAGTGAAGTATAGGCTGAACAAGAGCCAGCACACACCCCAAAAGGAGAAGCAGCATATGGAAATGCAGGAAAGTGATAGACAAAGTCTGCAAATTCCAGAAAATGCGGAATACCCTGAGTATCTCCCGTAAGCCATGCATCAGTCAGGATATCCAACAGGACATCATGGAAGGGAAGGTCAACCACCACAGAGGAACCATACTGTGTAGAAAAACCCCACAACAGCCAGGGAGTTAGGGTCAAAACCCAGCATCACCCGAATAAAGACCTTATCCTCAGGACAACGCAGCACCAAATCACGCAACGTGAGACCGGCGAAATTAAAGAAAACAAATATAAGGGCAGCCCTGTAGTCTCCACCCACAGCCCCAGGTCAAAAGACCATGGCCGTGGGGGCCGGACGCTGCACTAGAGCCACAGAGCCGGAACGACCCGGGGCCAGGACACCATGAAAACTCCCCACCCCAGCCCAGCACATGAACGGGGAGAGTCCCTGACCCCAGAACAGGAGCGCGGCTGACCAGGGGACCGGAACGGCTGCGCCGAGAGAAAAACACACAGTAAACAATGCAGAAGTAAAAAACTGCAAATGAAAACTCATGTGAAAATCACATAGTAAATAATGCAGAAGCACAAAACTGCAAACGAAACACTCACGGCACCGTCCTGAAGAAAATCCGAAACAGGAACTGGGAGCACCAGCGTTCGGACCGCCATTGGAGCAGAAAAAAAACAGGCATGGCGGTAGGTGGGAGGGGCTTATGTAAGCTTTTGAATACTGGCGTTGTGATTTGCTGGATGGAGGCAGGACTCCCTCACGTTGTAAGGACTGGGACGGGGATGACCCATGAGGGGGTAATATGCCTTTTCCTTCTTTTTTCAGAACCACCGCAAGCACAGGACCTTATAAACGCACATCTCGTCCTCTCTGCATAGCACGTTTTTCTTTTTTCCCCCCACTGCTGCAGCTGAGTTCGCCTCCCCACACCGAACCTCCTCAGAACCTGCTCAGAAATGGCTCTCATCGCACTGACTTTTGAGGTTGTCTTCCCTGCCAGCTTCTACCTTGATTTCTTCTTGATGCTGAGGTGCTCTCATCACCAAAATCGTACTCGTCGCCAGTGTAACATGTATAAGGACATCACCATACACAGATTGTGGGTTAAGATAAGTGATGCTTTATTAGAGCACCTCATCCATCTAGTACCAGCGACAACTGACCAACTGGCACTTAACTTGCATTCTATATTCCATGCTCTATGTGACATCCACATTCCATGTTCTATATGACATCACATAGCCACTGGCTACAGAAGCATCTGAAGCTAGATATCACAAGAGTGTGAGAGACTGAAAAATTATTTTATCAGCAGGTTGACTTTAGTTGCACTGACAAAAATAACAGAAACACAATAGAGAGGAATCTTCCATCCTGCTGTCCGGAGAGCTACATGTAGTGAGTAACATTGCAAGGCCTTACGCTCTTGATTAGAGCAAATATGGAAGGAATAAGAAAGCTGAGTTGGATACATTAGCCTGCCTTTCTAACTTGTTTCTGTCTGAGACACTGTTTATTTTGTACATTTTCAGATATGAAAGACTGCATTTTCCCATTGTATCTCCATAGAGAATCATTCAGGAGAAGATAATAAAGAGACCTAAGATTTGGGAGGGGCTAGGGCATGAAGACTGACTGCTTGAGGTAGAAAATGTCAGAGCGTCATTATTCGACTGCAGACCTGACAGGTCTGACAGCTTTCTAAGTAATATCGGGATAAGTACATGGCCGGGCATAATCTAGTTAGGGAGAATACGAATTACTCAACTAATACAATGACCATGAGGTTAATAATATGTATATGTACATTAGGTAAGGGATTCAATTAACTTGTTATAAGTATTATGGAAATGTGATTTTAAATGTTTATTTTAATTTATTTTATAATTGCTGAGGTTACTCTGATAATGTTCATCATTCTAATTCACATCAGCCGATTTAAATCCAACACAAGCAGGTTTAACCCCAAGGAATTAAACCACAAGAAGATACGTGGTTCACTGCATTTTATTGACAACTTGCAAGCAGGCAGCCAAAGGAAAAAAAGCATCAGTGAAGTCCATACGCCAAACCTGCTAGTGTTGGATTTAAATCGGCTGATGCCCAGCCGTGGAGTTTTACCCACTGCTTTAAAGCTCCGTGTTGGCACCACGTTGGTGCTGCAACTTAACAGAAAGAAGTAAGTTGGCGCCTTTGCAGGATGTTCACGTTGATTTCTGCAAAGCGGGGCAGGCATGCGGAGGAAGCAGAGCACGAACCCACTGGGGTAAAAACTTTGTCTTATCATATGGGTGACAAGAGCGTACCCACTGAGGACTACTGTAGCGCACGACATCTACCAGAAGGCTTTTAGCAAGGCCACACCCACTGGGGCAGGTGATAGGAAATACAAAAGGTGCGCGAGAAATACTGCCCTTATCCGCCATGACTCGCCACTGACGAAGGGAAGAATGGGACTCCTGAAACGCTTTTGGCGTATGGACTTCACTGATGCTTGTTTTCCTTTGGCTACCTGCTTGCAAGTTGTCAATAAAATGCAGTGAACCACGCAGGGCTAAACCTGCTTGTGTTGGATATATATATATATATATATATATATATATATATATATATATATATATATATATATATATATATATTATCTACTGGCGGTCGCCAGTAGATAGTTATAGTTAGGACCGTGTTTCCATAGGAAATCCGCAACATTCTATTTGGAATAACTTTGGCGCCGGTTGATGAATTTTTCAAAACTAATGGGGCGCTACGCTCCGCTCCTACCCTGAAAGTCTCGGGGGGATTCGTCAAGCGGGGGCTGAGAAAAAAGGGGGGTCCCAAAACGCGTTTTCCCCATGCATTTTCCCATAGGACCTTTAGTCCGAGCTACAGCCCGAACGGCTGAACAGAATTACTTGAGATTGGGCAGAGAGGTAGTCCTCAGGTCAGGGATGTGCCTTTTGCAGGTCTGGTGTAAATCTGTTCAGTAGGTCCTGAGAAAATAGCATTTAAATCAATATATATATCTGTAAGCGCGCTCCGTGCGCTTACGGTAAGCTTACCGTACGCGTACGGTGCCGTGCGCGAGCTCAATTCTGATTGGTGGTTACATGACTGTAAACATTCGAATCGGTCGAAATCAGAAAGTATCGGCCGCCATTTTCTGTCTCTCGCACTGAAAAACAAAGGTTGATAACATGAAAAGGGGGCAACGAAGAGAGTTGCAGACCCCCTAGCGTTCGTCAGGGGGTTCACGAAGGACCAAAAAGTATGACATTTTTTTTAAATAATTTTAACAAAAAATCGCGGAGTGCGCGTACGGTAAGCTTACCGTACGCGTACGGTAAAAAAAAAAAATAGAATTAACAATCACATGTAATATATAAATCTAAGGACCCCCAAGGGAGAAAAAAACAATTGATATTTTGTAAAAAATGGAGAGGCGTGCACGGTACGAAATGCGCAACGTGGGCGCTCGGTGCGCAAAGCGCACCGAGAGCCCACAGCGCGCGCACGGCGCGCGAAGCGCACCGCGCGCGCAAAAATTAAAAATAAATACATAACTTAGCATTTAAAAAACCGTACAAATTCACTGAAAAAAACGTAGGTTTCACACACGTTATAGTTAGGAATTAGCATTTAAAAAACCTTGCAAATTCACTTAAAAAACCATAGGTTTCACACAAGTTATAGTTAGCTGTACATTTCACTCGTAAAAAACCAATGAAATTCCACGTTATAGTTAGATCAGGTAACTATAACTTGCGCGACCGCAATGCACAATGTGTCATTTCAGATGTCATCATTGATGTCATGAGTGATGTCACTGACCATGTCATAAGTGATGTAATATGTGACGTCATCAGCAGTGCATTGCGGTCGCGCAAGTTATAGTTACCTTATCTAACTATAATGTGGAATTTCATTGGTTTTTTACGAGTGAAATGTACAGCTAACTATAACTTGTGTGAAACCTATGGTTTTTTAAGTGAATTTGCAAGGTTTTTTAAATGCTAATTCCTAACTATAACGTGTGTGAAACCTATGGTTTTTTCAGTGAATATATATATATATATATATATATATATATATATTCCAACAATATCGTTATGGCGCTTTCACAAGAACGATGCCATGGCCACACAATTCATCTCAGCGTGTTTCTATTTTCACGATCTATGTCACTCTACGCGTTTCGGAGATCACCTCCTTGTTCACGAGTAAGGGCGTACATACAACAACTTCATTTCAATTAATCATGTGACACCAACATAGTAAACAGTGAAGACAGATTCTTAAATGCATGGTTTTCGGAGCTAGGAAATCAGACTAATAAGTCGAAAAAAAGTAAAACTGTGCAGTGTTTGTAAATAATTAATATCTTACTGCTAAGGAGACTTGTCACAGCAGCGATCAAGAAATACATTTTTCTCGCAATAGCGATCAAAAGATACAATTTTATATGCAAAATCTAAATCGAATATCAACAATTCCGTAATGCCCCAGTGGGCACACAGTTTATCTTAAATCGGTAATTACCACATCAGCAATTACAAATTGTAGTTAGTCAAGCCCAAGTGGGCATTAGATAATACCCATCAGGATTATCAAAACATAAAAGCAAAAGATTTGCACTAAATACTGAGACTATGTATTCTTGTTAAAAAATATTGTAGTCTTCCTTAGAAATGTCCGCACTATCTGCACTTGAAAAAGAATCACATCAGTCGTATCCAACTCTCTCTTAAACCACATTAGAGACCTGCAGACATAATCAAAATAAGGTGTAATTAAACAGTGGAAAAAAATAACATATTGTTTACATAGCCAATTAATATTTTAAAAGAAATTAGCATAAAACTAGTTTAAAAAGGGATAGAGCAGTACATCTGTTTTTTAGTCGGGTTTCAGAAAATCATTACAGTGATTAGCCCAGGTGAACAGCTAACCCTTCATCCCCATTGTGTCCTGCCGGTTGCATAGTATGGTATTTAATAATCATTCTCGACTCAAGTCTCCTTAGTTCTTGGATTCTATCACCCCCTCTCTCTCTTATAGGGATGCTGTCTAGGACACAGAAGGACAATTTAGAGCTGTTTTGATTATGGCAGGCTGTGAAATGTCTAGCAATGGGGTATTGCTTGTCATTATTTTTGATGGCCCTCAGATGTTCCAATATACGTTTTTTAGCCTTGTGGATAGTACTCCCTATGTAATATTTATCACAGGGACATCTGAGGGCATAGACAGCATATTCCGTGTTACACGTATAGTGTCTCAGAATTTTAAAGGGTTTCATCTCCTGGGACAATAGTACTTCTTTGCAGTTCTTGCTGTATTTGCAGGCTTTACATTTTCCACAGGTATAAAACCCTTGTATTGTGCTTGTTTTGGTGTTAGTGGTTAATAAAGTTCTGCAAACAGTATCTTTTAATGACTTTGATTTACGGTAGGTAATCTGGGGAATCTCCTCTATACACTTGACCAGATCTTTATCAAGTTTTAAAATTTCCCAATATTTGTTCAGTGCAGTTTTGACCTCAAAAGATCTAGTTTGATAGGTTGTAATGAACCGTACAGGGGGTGTTGTTTCATTAGCGTGTACTATTGGTTCGGTATTCTTATTCAGTAACTCATCTCTTTGTCTTTTGTCAACCTCTATGCATGCTTCATTTATACAAGTCTTACTATAACCTCTTGTCTTGAAGCGTTCACACATTATTGATTTTTCTTTCTCATAATCTGTATTGGTGGTACAATTTCGTTTAGCCCTTAGGAGCTCTCCAAGTGGGATGCTGCTGATTAATGTTCTAGGATGACAGCTATCAGCGTGTAATAGGCTATTTCCTGCAGTGGCTTTTCTGAAAAGTACAGTAGAAACTTTGTTGTTATCAATCTTAACTTTCAAATCCAAGAAGTCAATGCTTTCAGCGTGAATGTGGCTTGTGAAAGTAAGGTTGAACGTATTTACATTGAGTAACTTAACAAAAGCATTGGCTTCTTCAATACTTCCTTCCCAGATGCAAAAAATGTCATCTATGTATCTCATCCAACTTTTCACATTGGTGTTAAATTGGTCCAGGTTGCTGACTACTTGCTCCTCCCACCAGCCAAGGTAAAGACCAGCAAAGCTGGGGGCGAAGCAAGTACCCATCGCAGTCCCCAAGGTTTGTCGGTAGATCTCACCATTGAAGAGAAAGAAATTTTGTGTCAGACATGTATAGATCATGTCCAATATCATCTCAGGCTCATAAGTAGCCAGCCTGGTTGCCAATTGATCGTCTCGAGCTTTCGTAGGCAGTGTCCTGAATCTTTTAGATAGGAAGGGAGGGATTGTACCAATGGTTGCAAGTAATGGTCAACATATCTTGAAGTGTTCTCCAAGCAACTACCTCTGGAGGACACGATGGGTCTTCCTACGAAAGCTCGAGACGATCAATTGGCAACCAGGCTGGCTACTTATGAGCCTGGATGTCAATAGTCTGTACACCAGTATCCCCCATGATCTTGGCATTCAAGCATGCAGACACTTTTTAAGACACAGATCTATATCACTATTATTTCACATTGAGATGATATTGGACATGATCTATACATGTCTGACACAAAATTTCTTTCTCTTCAATGGTGAGATCTACCGACAAACCTTGGGGACTGCGATGGGTACTTGCTTCGCCCCCAGCTTTGCTGGTCTTTACCTTGGCTGGTGGGAGGAGCAAGTAGTCAGCAACCTGGACCAATTTAACACCAATGTGAAAAGTTGGATGAGATACATAGATGACATTTTTTGCATCTGGGAAGGAAGTATTGAAGAAGCCAATGCTTTTGTTAAGTTACTCAATGTAAATACGTTCAACCTTACTTTCACAAGCCACATTCACGCTGAAAGCATTGACTTCTTGGATTTGAAAGTTAAGATTGATAACAACAAAGTTTCTACTGTACTTTTCAGAAAAGCCACTGCAGGAAATAGCCTATTACACGCTGATAGCTGTCATCCTAGAACATTAATCAGCAGCATCCCACTTGGAGAGCTCCTAAGGGCTAAACGAAATTGTACCACCAATACAGATTATGAGAAAGAAAAATCAATAATGTGTGAACGCTTCAAGACAAGAGGTTATAGTAAGACTTGTATAAATGAAGCATGCATAGAGGTTGACAAAAGACAAAGAGATGAGTTACTGAATAAGAATACCGAACCAATAGTACACGCTAATGAAACAACACCCACTGTACGGTTCATTACAACCTATCAAACTAGATCTTTTGAGGTCAAAACTGCACTGAACAAATATTGGGAAATTTTAAAACTTGATAAAGATCTGGTCAAGTGTATAGAGGAGTTTCCCCAGATTACCTACCGTAAATCAAAGTCATTAAAAGATACTGTTTGCAGAACTTTATTAACCACTAACACCAAAACAAGCACAATACAAGGGTTTTATACCTGTGGAAAATGTAAAGCCTGCAAATACAGCAAGAACTGCAAAGAAGTACTATTGTCCCAGGAGATGAAACCCTTTAAAATTCTGAGACACTATACGTGTAACACGGAATATGCTGTCTATGCCCTCAGATGTCCCTGTGATAAATATTACATAGGGAGTACTATCCACAAGGCTAAAAAACGTATATTGGAACATCTGAGGGCCATCAAAAATAATGACAAGCAATACCCCATTGCTAGACATTTCACAGCCTGCCATAATCAAAACAGCTCTAAATTGTCCTTCTGTGTCCTAGACAGCATCCCTGTAAGAGAGAGAGGGGGTGATAGAATCCAAGAACTAAGGAGACTTGAGTCGAGAATGATTATTAAATACCATACTATGCAACCGGCAGGACACAATGGGGATGAAGGGTTAGCTGTTCACCTGGGCTAATCACTGTAATGATTTTCTGAAACCGTTGAAACCCGACTAAAAAACAGATGTACTGCTCTATCCCTTTTTAAACTAGTTTTATGCTGATTTCTTTTAAAATATTAATTGGCTATGTAAACAATATGTTATTTTTTCCACTGTTTAATTACACCTTATTTTGATTATGTCTGCAGGTCTCTAATGTGGTTTAAGAGAGAGTTGGATACGACTGATGTGATTCTTTTTCAAGTGCAGATAGTGCGGACATTTCTAAGGAAGACTACAATATTTTTTAACAAGAATACATAGTCTCAGTATTTAGTGCAAATCTTTTACTTTTATGTTTTGATAATCCTGATGGGTATTATCTAATGCCCACTTGGGCTTGACTAACTGCAATTTGTAATTGCTGATGTGGTAATTACCGATTTAAGATAAACTGTGTGCCCACTGGGGCATTACGGAATTGTTGATATTCGATTTAGATTTTGCATATAAAATTGTATCTTTTGATCGCTATTGCGAGAAAAATGTATTTCTTGATCGCTGCTGTGACAAGTCTCCTTAGCAGCAAGATAATAATTATTTACAAACACTGCACAGTTTTACTTTTTTTCGACTTATTAGTCTGTTTTCCTAGCTCCGAAAACCATGCATTTAAGAATCTGTCTTCACTGTTTACTATGTTGGTGTCACATGATTAATTTAAATGAAGTTGTTGTATGTACGCCCTTACTCGTGAACAAGGAGGTGATCTCCGAAACGCGTAGAGTGACATAGATCGTGAAAATAAAAACACGCTGAGATGAATTGTGTGGCCATGGCATCGTTCTTATGAAAGCGCCGTAACGATATCGTTGGAATTTTGGGAGTCGCTGCCCCGCCGTGGCCCGCCATTGCAAGTGGCTCGGGTCTTTGCAGCGAAACAAGAGAAGTGGATATATATATATATATATATATATATATATATATATATATATATATATATATATATATATATATATATATATATATATATATATATATATATATATATTCACTGAAAAAACCAAAGGTTTTAGGGGCATTATAGTTAGGAGTTGGCATTTAAAAAACCTTAGAAATTCACAGAAAAAACCATAGGTTTCAGGGGTGTTATAGTTAGCTGGACATTTCCCTCGTACAAAACCCTAGAAATTCCCCTGTTATAGTTAGTTCAGCTAACTATAACTCGCGCCCCCGCAATGCACTGCTGATGACGTCACATATTACATCACTCATGACATGGTCAGTGACATCACTGATGACATCACTGATGACTTTTGTACAGTGCGCTGTTGTATCTCGTGCACTCGTACGGCACACCATTGTAATGCCTATTTGCGCATGTCCTGCTACATTCCAACTACACCATCACAGTGCAGTTTGGAGGTGGTGCATGCCACTTTACAACATCAACTGCTGCGGCTCTTGTAACAGGCCACACCAGAACACAGAGACACACTTACCGCACTTCCTGTACACGGACATGTCCGAGACACCCCGTTCCCCTTGCCGGATAGGCACACCCCTCCACTGACCTGTGAACCCCAGACCAGCACACGGTAGTTGTGCATGCAGGAGGATGCGTGCGTAGCTACACATCTAGGCTCACTGCCAATGCTGGAGTGACAGCACACTGTGATGTTGCAGGGCTCGTGCCTCTCATGCTAAGACAATGACCACAGGGACACACTTACTAAGATGTGGGTTTGGGGGGCATTGGCGGTCCTGGAGTTGTTGAGATAAGTCTTCTGGCCCTCATGGGTATCCCTATATCATGCTCATTGACTCTATGGCACCTGTGGGTGTTCTGGTGTGGCTCTTGGCTGTGTTCCCTTTCATGGTGCAGATAGTTGTCCTGCTTAACACCAGCAGAAAGCAGGTGTAAAATACCTGGTGCTAACATGTCTTATCGCCGGAATTTGTTTCGCATTGCAATTGGTGTGAAAGTTGTGATGTGATTTTTTTCGTGTGCACAACAATATACAAACTGAGCAGTGTATCTCATCAAGATCCAGCACCTGACGCACTATTCCCAATCAATATAAATACAATGAGATTTCTTATTAGATTTTGTGTGTACACTGTAAGTGCAGCCAATACCTCAGTGCAATACAATACAGGATTTTAGTATTTAGAATAAATCGCAAAGGTGCACCTCATGTCTTTTTGCACGGGAACGGCTACTCTCCATTTCATTATCAGCACTTTAACGGAAGTAAAGTTGAGATAAATCTAACACACTATTCAGAAGTTGGTGCAAACTGCAGATATCACCAGTATTCCAGCGATAAGTGCCCCAAAATTTAACACCATGGTGGACTCCATCAAATAACAGTAATAAGAACAAGAAAGAGTCACACAGCAGTTAAGAGAACAACCAAAAACATTATTAATTTTTTTTTCAAACTTTATTTTTTATAATAAAAAATATATAAACGATAAACTATTTTCAAACTTTATTTTTTTATTAACATAAATATAAATAATAAACTAATAAACAAAATGTAACAACAACAATACAAAACAACAAGGCGGAACACTCCTGTGGGAACCACGGATGTCGACGACAGACCTGGAAAATCAGAAAGATTGTTAAAAAAAACAACAACATGGTATTCTCAACAAAATACCACAAGAAACAAATCACAGATATATAAAATGCATACAGCTAACAACATTTTATAAGTTTAACTTACAAAAACTGTAAATGTTGCCGCTTTAAAATATTTATCGAATCTGAGGAAATTTTTTTGCAGAAGGCACCACGCCCACATAGTTTTTCTTCAGTGGGGAGGAAATTTTTTACTTTTTCCAAGGGGCAAACAAAGACCAATGCCACCTTCGTCACTCACAAGATTTGCCAAAGAGTTCTGTTACAAGGGGATCCTAACAAAAAATACTCGTGCGGCACAGCAAGTATGATGAAACACCTAAGGACCCTTCATCCAAACAATCTTACACGAGAAGAGTGCAAACAGATGAGAAACACTCCTGTTCTGTGTCTGTAAAAAAGAATCACAAATAAATGTATATTAATAACTTTCACATTTATACTATTCCATTACTGTACAAACACATTTTATATAAAAAATGACTAAGAAACAATAGCCCTGAACCACAAGTGTGACGATCGTTAAAACACTACATGCATAGTGCATACTACTTTGAAGCAGTTCATGCCCTAAAGCCTACCTCACTAAAAGACTACATGCTAACCGACTAAATGATTACAGTACTATAAGGAGACACACTGGGTGAGTGACAGGGTGTTTGCTAGAAGAGTATGAATACTAACTAGGGAATTGAAGGTGTGAAACACAACTGTGTAGGTGATTAGAGGACTGCATCCATACTGCATAGGCATTTAAAGCAGTCCATGTGCTAAGGCCTGGCTCACTGCATGACTACTTGGGTACTGACTGAATGATTAGAGTACAGCAAGGAGAGTGCCTAGGTGAATTTATAAGTGCTAGGCTTTTCACACAGGGAATGCATTAGTACTTGGTACAGAATGGGTCACTAGAGGAGTGCAAAGGCAGTGACAAGTGCTGGACTGTATGGATACTGACTAGGAAATTGAAAGTGTGAAAGACAAGTGTCTAGGTGGTTAGAAGACTGCATGCATAGTGCATAGGGGTTTGAAGCAGTCCATGTGCTAAGGCCTGGCTCAGTGTATGAATACTTAGGCACTGACTGAATCATTAGAGTACTGCAAAGATAGTATCTTGGTGAATTTATAAGAGTTTGGGTTTTAGCACAGTGAATGGATTAGTACATGGTGCTGAATGGGTCACTAGAGGACTGCAAAGGGAGTGACAGGGTATTTTCCTGGAAGTGTATGGATACTGACTAGGGAATTGAAGGTGAGAAAGACAATTGTGTAGGTGGTTAGAGGACTGCATGCATAGTGGATAAGGGTTTGAAGCAGTCCATATACTAAGGCCTGGGTCACTGGATGAGTACTTGGGTACTGACTGAATGATTAGAGTACTGCAAGGAGAGTGCCTGGGTGAATTTATTAGGGTTTGGCGCAGTGAATGGATTAGTACATGATGCTGAATGGGTCACTAGAGGAGTGCAATGGGAGTGGCAGGGTGTTTGCTGGAAGTGAACGGATTCTGACTGGGGAATTGAAGGTGTGAAAGACAAGTGTGTAGGTGGTTAGAGGACTGCATGCATAGTGGATAGGGGTTTGAAGAAGTCCATGTGCTAAGACCTGGCTCAGTGCATGAATACTTAGGCAGTGACTGAATCATTAGAGTACTGGAAAGAGAGTGTCTTGGTGAATTTATAAGTGTTTGGGTTTTGGCACAGTGAATGGATTAGTACATGCTGTTGAATGGGTCTCTAGAGGACTGCAAAGGAAGTGACAGGATGTTTCCTGGAAGTGTATGGATACTGACTAGGGAATTGAAGGTGTAAAAGACAAGTGTATAGTATGTTAGAACACTACATGCATACTGCATAGACATTTGAAGCAATCTATTTGGTACTTAGAAACTGACTAAATAATCAGACTACTTCTAGGACAGTGCTTAGGTAAAACTTTAACATTTTCAGTTCTGCCACAGTGAACAGAATAGTACATGGTACTGCACCTTAGTGTCAAACCCTGACTCATTTTATCAATGCATAAGCAAAGACTGGCTTCTAATGCTACTAAAACTTGACAACATGAGAGGTTTTAAATTAGTTATCTGTCAGCAAATACACGATGTTACCAAATGCTTCTCTCACAGTGGTTCTCAAATGCACACAGACTCACAGTGTGATTCTAGACAACAACCACTATACCTAGGAGTTTACCAAAAATCATTCACTACTGTGGAAGTGGTAAGGGAACTGCACACAATCTTCATATTTCAGGACTCACTTTTATGTCAAAGCCTGACTCATATAATCAAAGCATAAGCAAAGACTGGCTTCTAATGCTACTAAAACTTCACAACATGACCGGTTTTAAAACAGGTATCTGTCAGCAAATACACGATGTTACCAAATGCTTCTCTCACAGTGGTTCTCAAATGCACACAGACTCACAGTGTGATTCTAGCCAACAACCACTATACCTAGGAGTTTACCAAAAATCATTCACTACTGTGGAAGTTGTAAGGGAACTGCACACAATCTTCATATTTCAGGACTGCACTTTTATGTCAAAACCTGACTCATATAATCAAAGCATAATCAAAGACTGCCTTCTAATGCTACTAAAACTTCACAACATGACCGGTTTTAAAACAGGTATCTGTCAGCAAATACACGATGTTACCAAATGCTTCTCTCACAATCCTTACCCAAATGCACACAGACTCACAGTGTGATTTTAGACAAGCAACACTATCCTAGGAGTTTACCAAAACTCATTTACTAGTCTGGAAGAGTTAATGGTACTGCACAAAATCTACATATTTATGTACACCACATCAGTGTCAAAGCATGACTCATTTAATCAACGCATAAGCAAAGACTGGATTCTAATCCTACTAAAACTTCACAACATGACAGGTTTTAAAACAGTTATCTGTCAGCAAATACATGATGTTTCCAAATGCTTCTCTCACAGTGATCCCAAATACACACTAACTCACAGTGTGATTCTAGACAAGCACCACTATCCCTATGAGTTTACCAAAACTCATTCACTACAGTGCAAGTAGTAAGGGAACTGCACACAATCTACATATTTCACAACTGCAATTTGCTGTCAATGCCTGACTCATATAATGAAAGCATAAGCCATAACTGTCTTCTAATGCTACTAAAACTTGACAACATGACATGTTTTACAACACTTATCTGTGAGCAAATACACAATGTTACCACACACTTCTCTCACAGTGGTTCCCAAATGCACACAGACTCACAGTGTGATTCTAGACAAACAACACAATCCCTAGGAGTTTACCAAAACTCATTCACTACAGTGGAAGTGGTAAAGGAACAACACAATCTACATATTTCACAACTACACTTTAATGTCAATGCCGGACTAATTTAATCAACGCATAAGCAAAGACTGGCTTCTAATGCTACTAAAACTTGACAACATGACAGGTTTTAAAACAGTTATCTGTCAGTAAATACACGATGTTACCAAATGCTTCTCTCACAATCCTTACCCAAATGCACACTGACTCACAGTGTGATTTTAGACAATCAACACTATCCTAGGACTTTACCAAAACTCATTCACTACTGTGGAAGGGGTAAGGGGACTGCACACAATCTACATATTTAAGTACAGCACATCAGTGTCAAAGCATGACTCATTTATTCAACATATAAGCAAAGGCTGGATTCTAAAGCTACTAAAACTTCACAACATGACAGGTTTTAAAACAGTTATCTGTCAGCAAATACATGATGTTACCAAATGCTTCTCTCACAGTGATCCCAAATACACACTAACTCACAGTGTGATTCTAGACAAGCACCACTATCCCTATGAGTTTACCAAAACTCATTCACTACAGTGCAAGTGGTAAGGGAACTGCACACAATCTACATATTTCACAACTGCAATTTACTGTCAATGCCTGACTCATATAATGAAAGCATAAGCCATAACTGTCTTCTAATGCTACTAAAACTTGACAACATGACATGTTTTACAACACTTATCTGTGAGCAAATACACAATGTTACCACACACTTCTCTCACAGTGGTTCCCAAATGCACACAGACTCACAGTGTGATTCTAGACAAACAACACAATCCCTAGGAGTTTACCAAAACTCATTCACTAAAGTGGAAGTGGTAAAGGAACAACACAATCTACATATTTCACAACTACACTTTAATGTCAATGCCTGACTAATTTAATCAACGCATAAGCAAAGACTGGCTTCTAATGCTACTAAAACTTGACAACATGACAGGTTTTAAAACAGTTATCTGTCAGTAAATACACGATGTTACCAAATGCTTCTCTCACAATCCTTACCCAAATGCACACTGACTCACAGTGTGATTTTAGACAATCAACACTATCCTAGGACTTTACCAAAACTCATTCACTACTGTGGAAGGGGTAAGGGGACTGCACACAATCTACATATTTAAGTACAGCACATCAGTGTCAAAGCATGACTCATTTAATCAACATATAAGCAAAGACTGGATTCTAATGCTACTAAAACTTCACAACATGACAGGTTTTAAAACAGTTATCTGTCAGCAAATACATGATGTTACCAAATGATTCTCTCACACTGATCCCAAATACACACTAACTCACAGTGTGATTCTAGACAAGCACCACTATCCCTATGAGTTTACCAAAGCTCATTCACTACAGTGCAAGTGGTAAGGGAACTGCACACAATCTACATATTTCACGACTGCAATTAACTGTCAATGCCTGACTCATTTAATGAAAGCATAAGCCATAACTGTCTTCTAATGCTACTAAAACTTGACAACATGACCGGTTTTAAAACAGTTATCCGTCAGAAAATACACGATGTTACCAAATGCTTCTCTCACAATCCTTACCCAAATGCACACAGACTCACAGTGTGATTTTAGACAATCAACACTATCCTAGGAGTTTACCAAAACTCATTCACTAGTCTGGGAGAGTTAATGGTACTGAACACAATCTACATATTTAAGTACAGCACATCAGTGTCAAAGCATGACTCATTTAATCAACGCATAAGCAAAGACTGGATTCTAATGCTACTAAAACTTCACAACATGACAGGTTTTAAAAAAGTTATCTGTAAGCAAATACATGATATCACCAAATGCTTCTCTCACACTGATCCCAAATACACACTAACTCACACTGTGATTCTAGACATGCACCACTATCCCTAGGAGTTTACCAAAACTCATTCACTACAGTGCAACTGGTAAGGGAACTGCACACAATCTACATATTTCAGGACTGCACTTTTCTGTCAAAGCCTGACTCATTTAATCAAATCATAAGCCATAACTGTCTTCTAATGCTACTAAAACTTCACAACATGACAAGTTAAAACAGTTATCTGTCAGCAAATACACGATGTTACCAAATGCTTCTCTCACAGTGGTTCCCAAATGCACACAGACTCACTGTGTGCTTCTAGACAAACAACACTATCCCTTGCACTATACCAAAACACATTTCTTCATCTAGAAGTAGTACTACATTTTAGTATAGAAACATAACATAACTCATTTCACAAATTCATAAACAATGACTGGTTTCTAATTCTACCAAAATATAAAAACAGCACAGTTATCTGTCTACAAACACATGAAAAACACAAATGCTTATCGCAGAATGGTTTCTACATGCACATTGTAGAGAAAAAAAGTACTCCCTACACTTTAGCAGGAAAAATACATTAGTCTGATTAAAATCAAAATAGTCTACATACATCTCCTCACAATTAAATAACTCATCTTTCAAGTTCTTTTGTAGATTAAGAAGTATATCAATCACTCACCATATTTTCTTTTACAGAATCTCTGCACTGTGCACCTCTCAGCAAAAGCAAAGAATGGAAAAGTTTCCCTTTCATTTTCCACACATATACATGTAAACATCAAATCACAATCCTTCGCACATAAACTCAAAAGCAAACACACATTTCTATTGGTTAAACATTTCAACCCTTTCCAACTGAAATACATTTCAACCCTTCCCCCAATCTGCCTTCTGCCTGTTACCATAGAAACAGGTCATGGAACACTGCACTGAGCTCACAGGTCACAAGTTCAGCACACAATGTTCCTACACAAGACAGGAAGTGTGGTTGACTTTTCAACATATCAGCTTATCATATATAATGTTCCTTACAATCTGTTTTTGTTAACCAATAACAATCATACCTTTAAAAAACAGAAATATACACCCTACCTTTCAGTGTAGAAAGTTGTCATACAACCAATGATTTCTTGTCGTTTTAAAAAAAACTTTGCCGTGGATCCGCGCACCCACCGCGAGGGAATCCATGCATCCAACGCGGTATGATGCGCGTATTTCCCCGTTTTTTTTTTTTAAAAAGGGGGCCCCAGGGGGTCCTTCTGGGACCCCCTAAGCACCTTTAGAGGGTCAGAGTATTTCCACTCTGCCCCCTTTATATGTTTTACACACTTATTCCCCTTGCATCTTCAGCCTCGCTTCTACCGAGGCAGAAAATGGCCGCCAACAGTTCCTGGTTTAGAATGTAGAGAGACACTCGACAGCCAATTAGCATTCAGCGCGCGATCGGGAGGGTGCGGGCTTGGTTCGGGGAGAGTGCGCTTACGGTGCGGGTAGGGTCCGCAGATCCTCCCCGGCCATAGATATCACTAACTTTTTTACCCTAATTTTCTCGAAGTACTGAACAGATTCACACCATATATGCAAAAGGCACGAGTCCAAACTGAGGACTACCTCTTTGCCAAATTTGGTGTCATTCTGTTCAGCGGTTCGGGCTGTAGCTGCGACAACAGATCCTATGGGAAATTGCATGGTGAAAACGCGTTTTGGGGCCCCCCTTTATTCTCGGCCCCCGCTTGACGGATCACCGCAAAACTTTCAGGGTAGGAGCGGAGCGGAGCTGGCCAAAAGTTTGGAAAATTTCGCGAGGATCCGTCAACCGGCGCCAACGTTATTCCAGATAGAATGTTGCGGATTTCCTATGGAAAATAGGTCCTAACCATAACTATATATATATATATATATATATATATATATATATATATATATATATATATATATATATATATATATATATATATATATATATATATATATATATATATATATACGAAGAACTTCGTCTGCTGCTCCCAATCCACAGGAAAAGACGAACACGTGTGGTACTTTAAATTCTGGACCCGTGTTCTAAACATCGTCATATCATGACGATTTTGGTATCAGCAGACCAAGAATGATTAGGATGCTATGCACAAGCATTTTTGCCATATTCGGGTGAAGAAATCACCCTGAAATCATAGTTTCCGTTCTGAACCCTCGGTTTCCATTGAACGGCAGCCATTTTGTGGTTGCCCTCACATAGGCCAATGACTAGGCCAAAAATCGAGTCTGAAGGACACATACACCTGACTCCTTTGTGACCTGGGCAAGCTGACTCCACTGCCTGAAGCCAAACCTGTCCGGCCAGTTCCTTTCCCAGTGGCCGAATAAGATTAGTATCAAGGCACAACATATCATAAAACCTTTTCATCACACACAAACCATGCCTAATCTTACACACACCTGTCCCTGTTTCTTCCTTTATGACTTGCTTTACGAGGAGGAGGTGCCCGTTTTTATTGGGGGTCCGACGATATCTGATGAAAGTACTGAGCCTTGCCGGGTAATTAATTGAGGGCTGGACAAACTGAAATATGGGCTTGTCATCGTGACTCTGCTTTTTCTTTGTAGTGAAAATATGTGAATGGTCAACTGTAAAATAAGGAATGTTTGCCTAAAGCATAATATTTTGTATAAAAAGAGAAGGCTGGCTTTGTAAGTTTGAGCAGTCTCCTGAGAATATACACCGTGTTGTACTTCTAGGATACCTGTTACTGGCTGCAGCCAATAAATACGATCTTTGACTTCACCAAGAAGACTCTGTGTTTCTGAAGTCTGAAACAGGAAGAACTCGAAGTCTTAGGGTGTGTTCCCTGGCACCGCTGGGTTCTGAAAAACCCAGTACTTCAGTTGGCGCCCAATGAGGGGCGATTTCAGCGGTACCGGTCCAAGCCAGAGGTTCGTGAGGAGCTTCGTGTGAAAATTCTGGAGGAAGGCCGCCACTTCATCGACCCCTGTATGTCGACGTGGTCCAAAAGTCTTTGCTGCGAGGTTCCCCGCTTCCCGACGGCTACGAAGGACTGCTGCCCTGACTACCGCCCTGTTTTGGACCCTTGATGTTTGGTAGAGCGAAACGATAGACGAGTCTTCTGGTGACGTCATCGATATCTCAGTTAAGTATAAGTGGAGCGTCTCCCAGTCCTTAGTTTGGTTCTTAGTTTGGTATCCCCTTGGGATCTTTGATTTGGAACTTGCAAGTACCAAAGCCGAGGGACTCGTGTATTCACGAGACTATCGTATTCGATAATCCTTTGAAGTTTGAAGCTAGACTAGAGAGCGAAGATGCCTGGTCTTAGCAAACTTGGAAATTTGTTTTGTCTTGGTTGTAATAGGGATTCCCGATTGGAGGACTCGTGTCCGGTTCCTCCGATTGGAACTCCAACCTATGAACTATATGTGAAACATGGCATAGGCCCCATCACATATAATGAAGTATGGATCCGATACACCAGGAAAGATGGTGTTTTAAAATGGCCCCAATATGGTAGTTTTGACACAGAGATTCTGGATAATCTGGAGGTTAAACTTTTTAAGAAGAAAGCCCGGCCGGCGATGTTTGACTCTTTCCGCCTATGGCGTAAGGAAGCCAAACAGAAGGAAATTAAATTAGCAAAGAGAAATAAGAGAGAAAAGGGTATCTCGATAATGCAAGCTGTTATGCAGTTTAAAGATAATGAAGAAGAACAGATGAGTGAGCAGTTGCACAGGCAACGTAAAATGGTGATTGATAAATGTTATCCAGTTTTGCCGCTTCTTCAGCAAGATGCAGCAAAAGAAATTGAGAAAGATCCTTTAATGTCACACTTGTTGAGTTCGCCACCCCCTTATGCACAGAGTGCTACAGCACCTCCGCAACCTTTAGTTGTGCAACCTCCGGTTATTGGGCCTCAGGTTCTTCCACAGCCGCCAGCTCCTCTTCAGTTGGCTTCTACTCCTATGGCTCAGCCCCCTCAAGGGCCGCCGACTTTGCTACCTGCTTCATCTGTACTTCCTACGACTTTGTCTACTACATCGACTGCCTCTTCTGGTGTTCTTCCTGATACTGCCTCTGTGTCTGCATCTGCGTCTGCCTTGCCTTCCTCTGTTTTTCCTCCTGTTCTTTTGTCAACTTCTCCTTCTATCCGACAGAGAATGACTGATACTGTTGCTAGCATTATATTTCCTCTTTTCGGGTCAGCTGGTGTGACCCCTGATTCGGAACGTAAGCAGTCGCGTAGTCAACTGCCTGATTCTCTCTCTCTCTCGAGAGAGAGAAGTGTTTGACCATACGGCGCGTAAATGGGTTACTTTCCCTTTTAAATATGATGTAGAGTCTGTTATGGATGTCTTCCGTCAATGGGAAGCACCAAAACAAAGCTACGTTTTTGAAAAAATGTGTGCTTTCCTTTGTGAGGAATTGGAGGATAACGAGTTAGAAACAAATCCGCCAGAGTTGTGCCGTGTACGGTTTGAGTTTTCAAAGGGCACGATTGTGGGTTCCGATGTTGAGAAAGCAGTTGCGACGTTGTTGTCCTTTAGGAATAAGGATCCTTCTCAGTCACTGTTTGAACATGACTCCTCAGTTAGGAAAAAAGTGCGACAGTACCCAATGAGAGAAGTCCCTCCGGTATGGAAGGACGCCGTTGCGGCTGATGCCGTTAATAACATTGCTGCTGCTCCAGCTCATTTTCAGCGTGTTTGGGTACATGTTCCTTGGAAGCGAGCTGAAGTTTTTGCCCATAAGCAGACTTTGCCTGACCCCCGTAAAAACCCTGCAGGGTATTATAAGGAATTATCACAGACTGCAGACTCATGCATTATGAATTTAGCTGACATAGACATGTTATTTGGGAATGTTGTTCCACAGCCTTTGTGGAGATTGATTCGCCATGCAGATCATGCGCAAGAGTTAGGTGACTCATGGGCTAATATTAGTACTGCAAATGATAGACAAGTTGGTGGTGCCAAGCCTGAGCCTTTGGTAGCAGAACTTCCTGCTAGGATCATTACTTACAAGAAGACTTTAATGCCTGCAATGCGTGTGAATTGGGATAAATTGTCTGCGTGTAAGCAGAAGAAAAATGAAACAGTGTCTGATTTCTTCACCAGGTTTGAGGAAACGTTTATCGACCACAGTGGTCAAGATCTGAGTACAGAAGGTGGTCAGCGGTTGTTCGTTGACAAGTTTGTGCACAATTTGCTTCCCGAGCTGTGTAAGAAATTGAAAGATTCAGAGAGTTCTTGGGCCGTTTCCTCTTCAGCACAAATATTGGCTACTGCACAGTCCTACGAAAATAGGGATAAAGATGAGAAGGATAGAGCAGAGAAGAAAACTAAAGAGTTAAAGACGAAGGTTATTTTACAACAGGCGTATCCACCACGTGGTGGTCAGAGTAACTATCAGCAACCTCAACAGTTTCAGAGAAACTCGCAAAGGTTCGAGTTTTCTCAACCACGTGTCCCTGTAGGTCCCAATCAGTGCTCATATTGTAAGGAAGAGGGTCATTTTAAGTATAGTTGTCCTATTTTACTATAGCGTACGAATGGTACTTCTGGTGCAAGAGGTCGAGGTGTTCAACAAGCCCCTAGAGGTAGAGGACGTGGAAGTGTCCCCCAGAACACGCGTTCCCTTCCGTCTCAGAATTCAATGAATAGTTTTGACCAGCAAAATCACGCGTCTGGTAGGACGGCTCAGTACTATGCTGACGACTATTATGCAGAAGATGAGAATATCAAAGGTAATGATTGCTAGGACAGCCATAGACAAAGAGAGGGAGTTGTTTCAGTTCCAGTAGATCAGAGTGGACCTTATGTTAAGGTGATTACATCAGGTGTGTCAGAACCTTTTCTGTTGGATACTGGTGCTACAAAGAGTTCTATTATGCACTCAAAACTCGCTGGCGCACCTTTGTCTGGCAAGATGAATGTCTCATTAGGTTTTTCTGGCGCCCCGGTTAGGAACCCGATTTCTAGTCCTATGTCCCTTTCTGTTGGACCCTGTGAATTGGAAGCACCCCTCATTCTGATGACAGGTTGTGGTGAAAACTTGTTAGGATTGGATTTGTTGAAAAGATTGTATGCGACATTATATTGTTCTCCTTCGGGAGTACAACTTACACTGGGTAGGAAAGTGATCTCTCCAATGTATTTGTCGAAGGATAAACTTCCGACCGAATTGTCGTTTCTTCCTGATATTCTTTGGGCTACTGGTCCTAATGATGTGGGTCTTTTGGAAATACCACCATATGTTGAGACATTGAAAGCCAATGTTAAATTGCCACGCATTCCCCAATACAAGATCTCTAGTGAAGGTGAAAAAGCGTTGCTAGCGATCATTTATGATTTGATTGAAAAAGATGTAATTGAAGAGACAAGAGGCAACGTTTGTAATAGTCCTGTTCTGCCTGTTTTGAAACGTACTGACCCTTCTCAGCCACCTGTTTACAGGTTCGTGATTGATCTTAGAGAGGTCAATAAAATAGTTGTGCCACAGGTTCCAGTTGTACCTGATATCACTGCCCTATTGACAATGATTCCAGCTTCCGCCACCTGGTTCTCGGTGATTGACTTGAAGAATGCTTTCTTCAGCATCCCGATTGCCGAGGAGAGTAGAGATATTTTTGGCTTCAGTTTAGGAGGCCGAAGCTTCCGCTTCAAACGCGCTCCTCAAGGCTACTGTGAAAGTCCATCAATATATAGTCAGGCTTTAAAAACACAGCTTGATGCAATTGTTTTACCTGATGGCGCTACCCTTATTCAATACGTCGATGATTTGCTAATCGCTGCAGATACTGAGGAAATTTGTAAAGAAGCCACCTTGTCGTTGTTGCGTCATTTGTCTAACTTACATCACAAAGTGTCTCTTTCAAAACTGCAGTATTGTCGACAAGAAGTGACCTACTTAGGTCATCTCTTATTGAAGGAGGGAAGGAAACTGACCCCAGAAAGAATCCAGGCAATTGCAAAATTTAGTGTGCCAAGGACACAGAGAGAAGTACGTGCTTTCTTGGGCATCACATCATACTGCAGACAATGGATACCGAATTTTTCTTTGCTGGCCAAACCTTTGGTAGCTTTGACCTGTAAAGATACACCGAATCCCGTTCCATGGTCTGAAGATTGTCAGAAAAGTTTTTCCGAATTGCGTAATGCATTGTGTTCGGCTCTTGTGTTGGGTACCCCCGACTACAGTAAGCCCTTTACACTGTATGTCCATGAGAAAGAGGGTTGTGCATTGTCAGTGCTGACACAGTCTTTTGGAGACAAGCAGCGTCCATGCGCGTATTTTTCGTTGACTTTGGATCCGGTAGCTAAAGCATTGCCGAGTTGCTTGAGAGCCACAGCGGCAGCAGCTGTTTCTATTCAACAGTCTGCTGGGTTAGTGATGAATAATATGTTGATTGTGATGGTTCCACATGCAGTGGACACGTTGTTAAACAGGACCAAGACACAGCACTTAACTAGTGCTCGATTGTCAGGTTACGAGTTGACACTTTTAGCGAGTCATGTGCACATAAAGAGATGCAATACGTTGAATACAGCCACGTTATTGCCAATTTCAGTAGAGACAGATGATGTTGAACAGCATGATTGTTTTCTCAGGACAGAAGAAGAAACGAAAGAGAGAGTAGATCTTAAAGATACTCCTCTTGTAAAGTGTGATGGTACCTTATGGGTGGATGGTTCATGCTTCAAGCTTCCGAATGGTGATACGACTGCAGCATATGCTGTCACGACTTTGCATACGATTGTTGAAGCTGCACGCATACCACATAATTCAGCTCAAGCAGCAGAGTTGATTGCACTTACGAGAGCGTGTGTGTTATCTAAAGGAATGAAAGTGACCATATATACCGACAGCCAGTATGCATTTGGTGTAGCTCATAGTTTTGGATGATTGTGGAAAGAACGTGGGTTCCTGACTTCGTATGGAGCTAAGATTCAGCATGGTCAGTTGGTGAATGAGCTTCTTGAGTCACTGACCTTGCCATTACAAGTTGCGATTGTGAAATGCAGTGCACACAAGAAGGTTACTGATGATGTTGGTCGTGGTAACGCATTTGCTGACGAAATCGCAAAAGAAACAGCAAAAGAGGTGATGAATCGAATGTATGTTGCAGGCCCTGCAAGATGGGTTGGTGACGTTGGAATGTGTGAAGACACGATAGAGAGTGTGAAGTCTCTTCAAGCTGAAGCTTCAGAGAAAGAGTTGAATGTGTGGAGAGAAAGTACGGGTAAATTGGATGAAAATGGTTGTTGGGTTGACTTGTCAGAACATCAGCGATGGTTGTTACCCGATGCGTATGTGCTTGCAGTGGTGACAATGGCCCATGGAATGGCCCATATCAGTGTGAAAGGGATTTGTAAGTTGTTGGCTCCAGTATGGCAAAATGCTGGAATTCCTAAATGTGCAGAGAATGTGGTCAAGAATTGCATGGTGTGTCTGAAATACAATCCTGGTAGGGGAACCCCAACTCCAGCTGGTCATTTTGCGCCTCCAACGTATCCGTTCGAGGTTTTGCAGCTAGATTTCATCCACATGGAAAGGTGCAACAATTTGAAATACGTACTCGTTGTTGTTTGTGCCTTTTCAAGATGGGTAGAAGCATATCCCTTAAAAGACAACACTGCCTTATCCACAGCTAAAGCCCTTGCCAAAGAATTCTTCCCTAGGTTTGGAATGCCGAGAATGGTCTGGAGTGATAATGGGAGTGAATTTGTGGGTCGAGTGATGAAAAAAGTATGTGAGGGGCTAGGTATCCAGCAAAAATTTCACGCTGCAAATCACCCCCAATCAGCTGGACTAGTAGAGTGCTATAATGGCACGTTAAAACTGAAGTTGGCAAAAATACAAGCGAGCTCTGGTCTTAAATGGCCTGACGCTCTTCCTTTAGCACTCCTATCGACAAGAATGACTGTGCATTCGTGAGTGGGACTTAGTCCCTATGAAATTGTGTTCGGCCGCCTGGCCAACATATGGGGAGTGCCAAGGCCGACAAAATTCAGTGAGATCGAACACCCGGTACTTCTTGATTATTTGTATGAATTGACGGCTAAATTGCGTGTTTTACACCAACAGGTTCACAATACTCTGCCTCAGGTCTCTGAAGCTCCAGGACATCTTATCGATCCTGGATCATGGGTGCTGGTCAAAAACTTTCAGCGGACAAAGAATGACCAGCCCCGTTGGACCGGCCCCCACCTCGTCCTTCTCTCAACAAGATCAGCTGTTCGAGTGGAAGGGAAAAAGAACTGGATCCACGGCGTACACTGCAAGAGGGTCCCTTTGCCTCTACCGTACGACCGGTGGGTCCAGGAGGGGATCCCCGACTCTGAGACTGAGACCGTGCCTCGTTTTCTGCCTTTTAGTGATGCACGTGTAAAAGAAACACTTTCTGAACGAGAAAGTGACAATATTTTGCAAGAAGCTGTGCCACCGTCAATTCGATTGAACACTACAGAGCCTGAACTCTTGTTCCAGAACCAGACAGTACCTGGAAAAAGCTGTTATAATCTGAGGCCGAGAACTATGGACAAATAAAAAATTCTTTTTCCTTGCTATTTTTGAAAGTGCAGCTCTCTCATCTGAGAAACTTTCTTATTTTTGTTTTTCGAACCGCCATCCGGGTTCAGCTGTAGGGTCGTGGTTGCCCAAGTCTTTGGAGTGCAGCTGAAGACGTTAGGTCGACAGTTCTGGTCGGTCTAAGGGAGTTGCCCTGGACTGACAGAAGCATTCCTTAGCATAGAACACCCTACCACCACGAGCAGCAATTAGAGAGGATGGAGTTTTTCGAGAATGAGAGACCTGCCAAACAGATGGACTTTAAAGCCAGAATGTGTATAATGATGACAAAGAAACGATTTTTGATATTATGTATTTTCATGTTGCTTAGTGTAATGACGTTTTTAATAGGATATGTTTTATTCTCTTTTCAAGTGACATTTGCACCCACTACACAGCCCATACCTCCTTCTACTGTTTCCCCGCATTCTTTTCACCCTCTGCCTGAACACGAGTCCGCTAGAAGATTAGAATTTGTCAATAGTTCATTCATTCAGCTTCTACACCAACACCAATTAGTAGTTAACACAACTAACTGTTGGGTGTGTGGTCTTATGCCTCATACTACTGATAAAGGTATCCCTTATCTGGTCCTGCCTTTCAGCCATAATGGTTCTGTGTGGGCATATAGAACGATATTCATATACGCTCATGAAGCCAACCCCCTACGTTCTGTGAAAGATAATGCTAAGAATAGTGCTCTAGTTAAGGGTATAGTAGATATGATTAGGGAAGATATTTCCTATGAGACTATCCCGAGAGATGAGACACTAGCATATATTGGATGGAACATAACGGGATATGGAGTTACTCTGAGTGAGAACCAGCGAGCAAAGAGATCCTCCCCGATTTGGATTGTACCCCATCAGGGTCACCTATGTCTGCAAGGTAATGGCAAGAATCCCAGAGCTCAGTTAGGGAAAAGTACCTGCACTGAAACATATGTTCTTGCGTCTCAGACTTCCCCTTCGTTCTTAGCAGCTAAGGGTACCTATTTCATCTGCCATAATAGAGCCTATACGTGGTTGCCCCCTGACTTCTCAGGCACATGTTTTGTTTTGTTCCTGTTGCCTCCCACCTACACGGCCGCGGCAGATTACCATAAGACAAGGATAGTTAGAGGTGTCATCAGTAAAGAAGACACTGCGGGACAAGAACTTGGAGATTTCGTAAAGGGTTTTCTGCCGTTTTGGGGGCCTATGGTTAATAGCAGGAACATAAGGCAATTGACAAGGGTGGTTGAATCCACCGGTGCCCTTAGTAATTTGACAGCTGAGCTCCAGTCGGATCGCCTTATGACTCAGAACAGGGTCGCATTAGACGTCATACTTGCAGACCGAGGTGGGGTATGTAAAGTGATCCAATCAAGTTGCTGTGTTTTCATTCCAGATAACGCTCCGACAGTTTACCAGGCCATTTCCAAACTGCATAAGATCTCCGAATCTATTCACGTGGATAAAGGAGATTGGTCATTGATGGGGTGGTTCTGGGAACTGATATCCACCTGGGGATGGAAGATTCTGATAGTCATTGGGATGATCTTAGCCATTCTTTTCCTGTTCTGTCTGTGTGTACAGTGTGCTCCTGCAATATGTGGCCTCTGTGCTACATCGTGTGTAAGGAAACCTGTATCAAGGGACGAGCTAAGTAATAGGATGATGCTACAGCAACATCTCAACGACTTCATGAACATAGACCTGGACTCAGACCTGGACTCAGATTAACGTGAGTATAGGTTATTGCCTATGTAAGAGCAAAAGGAGGGTCTGTGGTACTTTAAATTCTGGACCCGTGTTCTAAACATCGTCATATCATGACGATTTTGGTATCAGCAGACCGAGAATGATTAGGATAGTATGCACATGCATTTTCGCCATATTTGGGTGAAGAAATCACCCTGAAATCATAGTTTCCGTTCTGAACCCTCGGTTTCCATTGAACGGCAGCCATTTTGTGGTTGCCCTCACATAGGCCAATGACTAGGCCAAAAATCGAGTCTGAAGGACACATACACCTTTGCTGACTCCTTTGTGACCTGGGCAAGCTGACTCCACTGCCTGAAGCCAAACCTCTCCGGCCAGTTCCTTTCCCAGTGGCCGAATGAGATTAGTATCAAGGCACAACATATCATAAAACCTTTTCATCACACACAAACCATGCCTAATCTTACACACACCTGTCCCTGTTTCTTCCTTTATGACTTGCTTTACGAGGAGGAGGTGCCCGTTTTTATTGGGGGTCCGACGATATCTGATGAAAGTACTGAGCCTTGCCGGGTAATTAATTGAGGGCTGGACAAACTGAAATATGGGCTTGTCATCATGACTCTGCTTTTTCTTTGTAGTGAAAATATGTGAATGGTCAACTGTAAAATAAGGAATGTTTGCCTAAAGCATAATATTTTGTATAAAAAGAGAAGGCTGGCTTTGTAAGTTTGAGCAGTCTCCTGAGAATATACACCGTGTTGTACTTCTAGGATGCCTGTTACTGGCTGCAGCCAATAAATACGATCTTTGACTTCACCAAGAAGACTCTGTGTTTCTGTAGTCTGAAACAGGAAGAACTCGAAGTCTTAGGGTGTGTTCCCTGGCACCGCTGGGTTCTGAAAAACCCAGTACTTCACTCGGACCCTATATATATATTACCTACTGGTGGTCGCCAGTAGGTAGTTATAGTTAGGACCTAGTTATTATAGGAAGATGGCAACATTCTATTCGCAATAACTTTTGCGCCGATTGATGAATCTTCGTGAAATTTTCAAAACTTCTTTGTTGAGATCAGTTCATATGTTGAAAGTTTGGGGGTGATTTGTCAAGAGGGGGCCGAGAAAAAAGGGGGGTCCCAAAACGTGTTTTCTCCATGTTAATTTCCATAGAAAAATTTAGACAAGGCTACAGGTCGAACGGGTGACCGGAATTACCCCAAATTTGGCAGGGAGAAGGGTCTAGAAAGCACGCTTTTGTTTTTTTGGTGTAAATTCGTTCAGTAGTTTTGGAGAAATATCGAAATTTGCAGATATCGATATTTGGGAATTCTACCATCTGATTGGCTGAGGTGTTACGAGCACAAGCTTGTTGCTGATTGGCTGCGAGCGGTGCAAGCGGTTGCAACTAGGAAGTGTTGGCCGCCATTTTGTGATTCCGTTGAAGCAAGTAAGTTGAAAAAAGGGGGGAAAAAGTGGGAAATAGGAGGGTAGGAGCACTGTAACCTCTGTGGGGTGTTTAGGGTGTGCTATAGAGGGGGTGCGAAGAGAAGTATTTACCCCTACCGGTGTGTAAGTGGTGGGCTATGGAAATTAAGTGAGGTATTGGGTAGAGTCTGATGCGGGTAAGGTGAGCTGCTGCGGGACTCGGGGATTAAAGCGTGAGCCCAAATTGTGTGTCTTATGCTGTGAAGTCATGTGCCGTGGCCGCTGCACTACAGTTGTGAAAATAGTGTCCGGATGTGTTTATAACTACTAGGACGAACTACTGACCCGTACTGGTATGAAAGTCCTGGGGTACGGAATACATGTGAGGTATTGTCTAGAGTCTCATGTTGCTAAGCTGAGCTGCTGCCGGAGTCGGGGATTAAAGCGTGAGCCCAAACTGTGTGTCATATGCTGTGAAGTCATGTGCTCTGGCCGCTGTGCCACATCTGTGCAAGTAGTATCAGCATGTAGTTATAGGTACTTGGATGAACTTTTGTTTAGAACATTGTAGCTTGTGTATGGTGCTTTGGTTGGTGTTGTATAGGGAGTGCGAAGGTAAATCAATATGGTATTTGTAGAGCGCAAACTACTCACCCCTATGGGTGAGTAGAGCTGGGGATCAAAGCGAGAGGTCTGTGCTGCAAAGTGAGATGGTCTGGCCGCTGTGCCACAGCTGTGTGGAGAATACATTTTGGCGAGGGTGCGGGAGTTGGTGTTATATGGCCCTAAAATAGGGGGCCTAAGTTGTAAGTTATAGGCTGGCTCTAAAAAGAGCCCTTGTGTTCATTAGTTGGAGCTACATGTAAGTGCGGATGCACAGCTTCAAGTTATTCAGGAAAACTCGATTTCCCTGATCTGTGAAGTGTACTCCATCACGTCTGTATATATCCGCCATATCAAAACGTATGTTGTTGTTGTATATGGACCCCATTTTGTGGTCACTGAGGTATGCAGAGACAGCTTTGTTGACTTTTTTCCGAGATTTTTCAATCTGAGGACAAAATTGTTTGGACCATTTCCACTTTTGTCTTTGGCATATATTGGAATATACAAAGACAGTTTGAGGCAAAAGTAAGATCAATTGTCCAAAGGTGTCCTTCATAAGCATTTCCAAATCTACCCCAGTCAATGTGCCTAGGTCGTTTCCACCACAGTGCACAATCATGAGGTCAGGGTGTTGGAGATGCAAACATGTTTTAACCAAAGGCAACAATTGGTGCCACTTCAATCCTCTCTGTCCAAACCATTTAATGTCCACATTTTGTAAACCTAGGTCTAAGTCAATACGTCTCTGTTCTGCACACCTCTTGCACCAGAAAACATAGCTATGTCCTACGATCCACACTAGCATTTTGAAGGTATGGCTGGAAGGTATGGAAAGATGTCTGTAGCTCATGCAGTTCCTTCGTAGAATAAGAGATATGTTTAAAGATGGGGAGCTAGTTTCTTTTCGCATACAAAACGGTACCTGATTGGGAGATGAAAAGCATTGTTTTTTAAAAGTAGAGTGCACATTTGTTTTGAGGAAAAGTATGTTTGTGATTGGTTAAGAAAAAGCAGTTTGCACGTACATATTATAGGATAAAATTTGCTCAGCTCAGCTACACCTGCTACTTGCATTTGGAAGGCACTGTTCGAACTTAAAACAATTGTGAACTTTTAACCTGCATGTGCCGTTAAATGTTCGAGAAAATGTTGCAAAAAAAAATTGTTAGGTTTAAAAAAATTGATGAGCTTTTAACCTCCACGTGTTGTAGAATGTTCTAGAAAGTGTGTTGATAGAATACGTTGCATTTCTGACTTCAATGTGTACTTGAATATTAAAAAAACTATTTATATGGAAAAGTAGAAAGACAGTAATAGAGAGAATTTTTGAAAGCTAAAAGAATCAAGGGACTATTGTAATTTGTTCTTGATTACCTACTGGCGGTCGCCAGTAGGTAGTTATCACTGTTAACGGTCTGAAAGTGCTGTGTTGCTCAGAGTGGCATGGTGGTTATATGATATGGTGCTACACTCGGGTATGAAACCGAGAGTCTAAACCATGAGGTCATTGCTGTAAAGTGATGTGGTCTGGCGTTTGTACCATACGTGTGCAAGTAGTGCTAGTAGGTGTTTATACCATACAGGGAGTGGGAAGAGAACTACTGACCGCTACTGTGTGTTGTTAGTATACCGGAAGCGGGAAGCGAAGTAGTTACGCCTACCGGTAGGAAGACTTTGGGATGAAACCGAGCTGGTTGCTGTAAAGTGATGGGCTCTGGGCAGTGTAGGATACTAGCCGCTGTAGTATAAGTGTGTAAGTAGTGTTAGTATGCGTTTATAGTATATAGGGAGTGGGAAGCGAACTACTCATCCCTACTGGTGTGAAGACCCAGGAATTAAACCGTGAGCCTAAATTGTGAGCTCATTGCTGTAAAGTGATGTGCTCTTGGCGCTGTAGCATACTTGTGGAAGAGGTGTTAGTTTACGTTTATACAATATAGGGAGTGGGAAGCGAAAGTCTTACCCCTACCGGTGTCAAGACTCGTGGATGAAACTATGAGCTCATTGCTGTAGTATTCCATTGTAAGTCATAGTAGAATGTTAGTATGTAATTCTACTAGAATCTAAGGGGCATATTAACAAGGAACGGCGTTAAAATTATCGCCGCTTTGGCGGCAGGAAACTGCCGCTAAAACGGAAATAATGGGCTTGATAATATGCCGTAGAGAATTCCAATAGAAGCCCATGTTAACACGAGAACATGGGCTTCTATTGGAATTCTCTATGGCATATTATCAAGCCCATTATCGCCGTTTTAGCGGCGGTTTCCTGCCGCCAAAGCGGCGATAATTTTAACGCCGTTCCTTGATAACATGGCCCTCAGAATGTAATGTTAGAATGTAGGGCTGTCATGAGGGGAACCTTGCGGAGTTTGTACACGGTGCTGGATTAGACGGTTGCTTTGCTGTCTGCTCCTGTTGGTTGTTGTTTCAGGTGTCTTGTTTTCTTGTAATAAATCTACTTATTGGATTCACTGCTGTCTGCCTCTTCACTACATAAATTTGGCGACAAGTGGGAGAAGGCAAAAAGAAGGCACCACTCAGCAATATTTCAAAATTGCTTGCGTTGTGCTGAAGACCCGTTTTGTTCGTGTAGCTGTTTCTACTTATGCCAGGGTCGTCGGCTCATTGAACTATGTCATCCGACTTCTGGAAAGATTTAGATTTTTAGATTTTGTGCTTCCTCTGCTTCTTCACCACATTCTGGTCACTGTACTACACGTGTGTAAGTAGTGTTAGTATGCGTTCATACTAACAAATGCATCATGGTAGTAGGGAGGGCGACCTCTCAGGCGCAGCTCATAGAACGTCCCGGGGAGTGCATTCGCAGGACATTTGTGTTTGCTATTAGAGGGTGGTGCAGGGCTTCTGCCCTGTGATAGCAAATACTTGTTCGACTACTTGAAGCGAGAGGAGGAAAACCTTGTATCGCTGTAATAGATGGTAAAAATGGAGAGAAAAGAACAACAAAACAAAAAAAGCGGGGTCTCACCCGTACTTTTAAATGAGGGTCCTGGTTGGTGGGTAATGTTCCGTGGCCAATCCAATTATTATATTGCGGGGTCTCTGTAGGATTGGGGATCTTAATGTCACATGTAAATTAGGCGCGGAAGGGCACAGAGACGTTTTGCAGCCTAGGGGAGCGCCACCTTCCCGGGTATTGTTTACTAATTGTTCGGGGGGTTCGAGGCCAACTGAAGTCCGGGGATCGCCACACTTCGGGTCTTTATTTAAATATGCAGGGTGGGCCTCGGCAGTCCCTGAAGCCTCGGGGGTCCTAGGCAGTGCCTTATTTGTTCTGTAATCACACGGGCAGTACATATGGTGTTACAAAGTGATACACTCATAGAACTCTTGCAGTTGTACAATTACCCAGGCTTCATTTGTGCAATAGTCAGTTAGATTATGTGCACTCTAATATTAAATAATGTTGTCCTTAAAATCTCCTATAAGCAGATGATTTTCACAATAAACAATAGACAAGTGTCGTCAGAAAAAGAAGACCTATACACTCAGTTATTTATTTGAAAAAATAAGTAACCTTTATTAAAACAGAAATAAATAGAAATGTAACTTTTATAGAACAGTATAATTTTAAAAAAGTGGGTTGGACTCCAGTGGAAGCAGCGTAGGGAACCTGCAAGACAAACAGGAAACATAAGTATGTGTGCTATGTGGAAGAGGTAAAGAAAGGTAGTCCGAATGAAAGGACCATAGTGAGAATGGAAGGGAGGGGGAGTGGGTGGAAGGGAGAAGGGGAGGGAGAGTCAAAAGAAGAGAGGGAGAAGGAGATAGAGCGTCAGCCTATTGCACCCAGCCATCCGTCACCCGTTTGTCTACGACGCTGGGGTCTGCGAGAAAGAGTGTGGTTCAGCAAGTCCTTAAAATTAAATACAAGAGGACAGAGATTATGGGCCATATAATGAAGAAAGGGCGATAACATTATCGCCGCTTTAGCGGCAGGAAACTGCCGCTAAAGCAGCGATAAGGGGTTGATAATATGCCCTTGTGAATTCCCTTAGAAGCCCAGGTTCTGGTGTGAACCTGGGCTTCTATGGGAATTTACAAGGGCATATGATCAACCCCTTATCGTCGCTTTAGCGGCAGTTTCCTGTCGCTAAAGTGGTGATAATGTTATCGCCGTTGTTTAATAATATAGTCCTACATTATTAGCTACTGGAAAATCGCTTGCATGCACCTGTGCACCCAGGGTGCTACACCCCAACCCCTTCCCCCACACTGTGCTCAATTGTAGGTCTTGCACACTGAGGCTTCACTGCTCACCTGCCACCACTGGTGTGTCTCACGACATGTTGGTGCAAGCTCCTAGTCCGGGGTATGTTTGTACGATAGACCAGGTCTCCAGTCGGGGACGGTGTCTTGATACCATGATGGAAGGTGTCAGAATGCCAGGGCATCTTTGCGGGGTCAGCTCCCGCTCTGCCCTTCTTGTGGCAATCAATGGAATGTCCGAAAAGGGAGAAATATGGTGGAAATGTCTGGAGGTAAATGAAGGATTATTTCAAGCTTGATAGAAAATAGGAGTTGAGTGCATCCTTTGTTTTTGAAGAACGATCTACCAACTGTTAGTGGTAATCGTGGTTCAAAGAGGAGTTGGAGTGCACGAGAATACACAAGGTTAAATAATAATATGTTATGCCAACGTTCACATACAAAGGAACAGAGCGCATGCTAGAAGCATAATGTGCGCGTGTAATACAGTGGCGGGAGCCTGTATGCATGTACACTTAGTGAAGAGCTCACTACAGTGTCCTAAAAGCCAACGCCACGTGCCTGTAGGGCAGCGCTGCCCACTGGCTCAGGCCTACAGTACGGTCCAGCAGGTCCTTAAAATTAGACCGATGTGACTGAATGAGGTCAGAGAGCACATTATTACACACGGCAACATCGCTTTTTCGCACGTGCGCACTGAAGGTGATGCACCCCACCCCTCCCGCAGAACCGCCCTCAACAGGTGTCTGTTCGGCAGCGCTGCCTGTAGGTTCAGGCCTACCTTATGGTATAGCAGGTCTTTAAAATGAGACAGAGATGTGACTGAATGAGGTCAAAGATCACATCATAACACATGGCAATATCGCTTATTCGCACGTGCGCAGTCTGGCTGATGCATCCCATCCCTCCCGCAGCACCGCGCTGAAGAGGTGTCTGTAGGGCAGCGCTGCCCGCTGGCTCAGGCCTTACAGTACAGTCCAGCAGGTCTTTAAAATGAGACAGATATGTGACTGAATGAGGTCAAATATCACATCATAACACATGGCAATATCGTTTGTTCGAACCTGCGCAGCTAGGCTGAAGCACTCCACCCCTCTTGCTGCAGCAAGCTCAATTGGAGGCCCTGTGCACCCAGGCCGCTCTGCTTACCTGCTATCATTGTTGTGTGAGCAAACACTACGGGCAGCAGTGCTCACAATTCAGATGGAGTGTTGATCGCAGGAGAGTGTACACCTCATGGATCCCTTTCGTAGACGAAGGGATGTATGACATTACAACGCATGTCATTACAACGCGTGCAGTTACATCGCATGCGTTACAACGCATGCGATGTTACAACGCTATGCCATTACAACGCAAGTCTTTACATCGACTTGCACTAGACGGCGTGCTAACATTAGAAAAGTGTAATTTACTATTCCAACTCCAGTCCACGTAACAGTAGGGAAGGTGTTGGGATAGTAAACTACACTATTTGTAATGTTAGCACGCCATCTAGCGCAAGTCGATGTAAAGACTTGCATTGTAATGGTATTGCGTTGTAACATCGCATGCGTTGTAACGCATGCGATATAAAAGCTGCGCGTTGTAAAAACCGCGTTGTAATGGCTGTTCCCCAGACGAAGGGCAGTAGGGCTCACAATATAGAGCCCGTGTTGATTGGCAGGATGGAGTACACCTCATGGATCCATTTCTTTTTTTTATTGCGCATTGTGATATGCGAGGTGGATGCCGCAAATCATTTGAGGCAGTGTGGAAGAAGAAGGACGTGTGGCGTCGTGGTTATCCTATTTATACGTACGCAAAGTGGGCTGGGCTTGCGTACGTCAGGCCAGCGTAGGGGTGTGAATAATTATTTCGGGGACTTGGGCGCTATTCAGTTCCTGCCTGGCCAGGAAGTGTATTTATGAGTGTTTCTTTTGTAGTTTTGACCTCGCAGAATGTGCAATTTAGATTAGTGTAGCATGTGTCGGGAGGGCAGAAACTATCGTTAATGAGATGGAATGTGATCTAGGATGTGCAGTCTGCCCGTGGCTGATGATGCTCCTTAGAGCTAGCAATACCCAGGCCTAAAGGCAGCACAATAATGTGCAGACACACACACCAGGGGCATCATGTAACACATATTTGTTTTTTGATGGAACGTTTGAGATGCATGGCAATCACACGTGGAAGGCTAATGTACAGAGCATGAATATTGATCAAGATGATCGTTGCATGTTGTGTGTAGTATAAGATATGTGTATACAGGAAAACACTTTTCAAAAAAGCTTTCTAAGCAGAAGAGGTGTCTCTCATCAAACGCTGTAGAGAGAATGAGTAAAATGGGTGAGGTCGTACAACTGTTACAATGGGAAATGTTATGGTCACATGGCAATCGCGCACCGAACGCGCAAGGAGGCCGCACCCGACGCGATTTTGACAAAATATATTTATCATAATATAAGTTTATGTTTATTACAGTTAGAAATATATAAATGTTTAAAATAATTTAGATTTTCGCATGCTCTCATATACTGTTTAAAGTTATTTAGATATACTTTTGAGACAAAAAAAAAAAAAGGAATGGCGTACCTGGTGCGATACTATATGTCTGTGATGTAACACAGGGCCTGGCAGCGTGTACTCGTTGAATACGCAATGCGCAGCAGGCACGACCCCATACGTACATGACGTAACGCGTGGCTTGGTACTGCGTACCCGTCGGATACCAAAGAAGTACCTGGGGTGACTTCATGCGTATATGATGTTACGCGGGACGCGGTGCCACAAACTCGTCGGATACGAAATACGCATCCTTTACGAGTTTAGCAATATGGCGGATAGGATTCATGTGGTGATGGAGCTTGGTACGCTACCGGTATGGGAGTGCAGTTTTCTCCCCCCCAAAAAAAATATATAATTTTTTTTTGGGAAGATATAAAACATTACATGATTTTTAAAGTTAAAAACAAGAAGTATAATAGAGTTCCAAAATATTTAAAAATATAATAGAAAACATATAGGTTTTATAAACATTTAAATATGAAAATAACATTTAAAAAACCTTCGAAATTCACTGAAAAAAACATAGGTTTTTCAGACGTTATAGTTAGTTGAACATTTGACTCATATAAAACCAGAGAAATTCGCCTGTTATAGTTAGTTGAGCTAACTATAACTCGCGCGCCCGCAATGCACTGCTGATGACGTCACATATTACATCACTCATAACATGGTTAGTGACATCACTGATGACATCACTGATGACATCTCAAATGACATCACTGATGACATCCCTCACGACATCATCCACGTGACAATCTGATGCACATACTGATGCTCTAATATAAACTTTGATACACCCATTCTAAAATGCTGACTACTATTTTTGAAAACATACACAGAAGAATGCCATATACTACATAGCACTCACTATTTCCTAGGTCTACACACACATCCAGTCACTTATACATGTAGTTACTCATCAATAGAGGACTTTAATATGCACTCATACATCTATACATGTAGTCACACGCTGCCACTGATCCATAGAGGTACTCACATGCCTAGTCAGTAATGCAAAAAATAAATCACATACCCATTTAATCATGTATACAGTTATACACACCAACTTCATTATTTTTAGACATACCACATCACTTATTTATACAGATACTAACACATATTTACTGTCTTATACAATCACTGATAGAAGCAGCCACTTATTTATACACCCACTCTGGATATAACTTAGTCTCACATATACTCATTTATATACTCCAACACTCACATATAATGGCTTAAAACATGTGTAGTTAGTCACAGATATACCACTGAGACATTTATTCACTCACCAACACACCCATAGACACACTAACTCACCCATACAGCCCTTTCCAGATGCACTTTTTAATCCATACAACCACTGAATCACCCACTCAGACATCTATGTACAGACTCATACACCCACCCACCCACACAGACACTCAGGGACCCATACAATCAATCAATCAATCAGTGGCATTTATAAAGCGCGCTACTCACCCGTAAGGGTCTCAAGGCGCGGGGGGGGGAGGGGGTTATTGCTCGTACAGCCAGCTCTTGAGCTGCCTTCTGAAGGAGAGGTGGTCCTGTGTTAAGCGGAGATGGCTGGGGAGAGAGTTCCAGGTCTTCGCTGCGAGGTAGGAAAAAGATTTGCCTCCGGCGGTGGCTTTGCGGATGCGGGGGACGGCTGCCAGGGCTTGTCCGGTTGATCGCAGGGTGCAGGTGGGTATGTAGAAGGAGACGCGGTGGTTGATGAGTTTGGGTCCTTGGTTGTGAAGGGCTTTGTGTGCATGGGTGAGGAGTCTGAACGTGATCCTCTTGCTGACTGGGAGCCAGTGAAGCTTTTCCAGTTGTCCGGAGATGTGGTGGTGGCTCGGGACGTCCAGGATGAGGCGTGCGGCGGCGTTCTGGATTCGTTGGAGTTTCTTCTGTAGTTTGATCGTGGTGCCGGCGTAGAGGGTGTTGCCGTAGTCCAGGCGGCTGGTGACGAGGGCGTGGGTGACGGTCTTCCTTGTGTCGGTGGGGATCCAGTGGAAGATCTTGCGGAGCATGCGAAGGGTGTTGAAGCATGCCGATGTGACTGCGTTGACTTGTCTGGTCATGGAGAGGGAGGAGTCCAGGATGAAGCCCAGGTTGCGGGCGTGGTCGGTGGGTTGGGGAGTGCTGCCTAGGGTGGGGGGCCACCAGGGGTCGTCCCATGCGGTGGGAGTAGGGCCTAGGATGAGGACTTCCGTCTTGTCGGTGTTGAGTTTAAGCCGGCTGTCCGTCATCCAGTCCGCTACTTCCTTCATTCCTTCGTGTAGCCTGGTTCTAGCAGAGGAAGGGTCGTTGGTGAGGGAGAGGATGAGTTGAGTGTCGTCTGCATAGGAGATGAGGTTGAGTCCGTGTTTGCATGCGATGTTTGCCAGGGGCATCATGTAGATGTTGAAGAGGGTAGGGCTGAGGGAGGATCCTTGTGGGACGCCGCAGATGACCTTGGTCGCTGTTGATCTGAAGGGGGGGAGGCGGACTCTCTGAGTTCTTCCGGCGAGGAAGGAGATGATCCAGTCCAAGGCCTTGCCTCGGATGCCGGCGTTGTTGAGGCGCTGTATCAGGGTGCGGTGGCATACCGTGTCGAAGGCAGCGGAGAGGTCAAGGAGTATGAGGGCCACGGTCTCTCCCTTGTCGGTCAGGAATCTGATGTCGTCCGTGGCTGCAATGAGGGCGGTCTCGGTGCTGTGGTTGGCCCTGAAACCGAACTGCGAAGGGTCGAGTGATTCGTTGGTTTCGAGGAAGGTAGTCAGTTGAGTGTTGACGGTTTTCTCAATAACCTTTGCTGGGAACGGGAGGAGAGAGATGGGTCGGAAGTTCTTGAGGTCTGTGGGGTCTGCTGTCGGCTTCTTGAGGAGGGCGTTGAGTTCGGCGTGTTTCCAGCTCTCGGGAAAGGTGGCGGTGGTGAAGGACGTGTTGATGACGTCTCGGAGATGGGGGGCGATGATGTTGTCGGCTTTGTTGAAGATGTGGTGGGGGCATGGGTCGGCGGGTGATCCTGAGTGGATGGAGTTCATCGTGCGGGTGGTTTCCTCGGTGGTGATCAGGTTCCAGGCGTGGATGGTGGTGCTGTGGGGGGTGGGTTCTGGTGGTGGGTTCGCGTTTGTTGTGGTGAAGCTGTTGTAGATGTCGGTGATTTTGTGGTGGAAGAAGGCTGCGAGGGAGTCGCAGAGGTCTTGTGAGGGGGTGATGGCGGTGTTTTCGGCGTCGGGGTTGGAGAGTTCTCTGACGATGCCGAAAAGTTCTTTGCTGTTGTGGAAGTTGTTGTCAAGTCTGTCTTTGAAGGAAGATTTTCTTGCGGCGCGGAGGAGTTGGTGGTGTTTCCGGGTGGCGTTTTTGAGGGCTGACATGTTCTTGTCGGTCTGGTCGAGGCGCCAGGTTTTCTCGAAGGTGCGGCATCATTTTTTGGAGTCCTTGAGGTTGGAGTTAAACCAGGAGCTTCTTTTGTGGTTGGCTCCATTCGCTCGGGTCTTCAGGGGAGCCAGGATGTTAGCGCAGTCGGAGATCCAGCTCGTGAGGTTGTTGGCTGCTTCGTTGGGGTCTGAGGTGCTGGTGGGCGGGTTCTGGGAGAGAGCTGATGTGAGTTGGTCGGCGGTGATTCGGTTCCATTGTCTTCTCGTGGTTGTTGAGCGTGGTGGTGGGTTGTGGTTTTCCTGTAGCTGAAGTGGACGCAGCTGTGGTCCGTCCAGGAGAGTTTGGTGGTGTGGTTGAAGGAGATGTGTTTGCTGGAGGAGAAGATGGGGTCGAGCGTGTGTCCGGTGTAGTGGGTGGGGGTGTTGACCAGTTGCTTGAGTCCGAGGTTGGAGAGGTTGTCCAGTAGGGTGGTGGTGTTGTTGTCGTTGTAGTTCTCCAGGTGGAAGTTGAGGTCTTCCAGGAGGATGTAGTCGGCGGAGGGGAGGGCGTGTGGGCTGACGAAGTCTGCGATGTCTTCGCTGAAATTGGTGCGTGGTCCGGGGGTCTGTAGATGAGGGTTCCTCTGAGGGTGGTTTTGGGGTCGCTGTGGATTTGGAAGTGGAGGTGTTCAGCGTCGGGGAGTGTGTGGTCGGTGTTGGTTGTGATGCGGGTGGAGCTCTTGGGGACGATGGCGATGCCGCCTCCGGTGCGGTTGGTGCGCTCTTTCCTGATGATTTTGTATCCGTCAGGGATGGCTATGGCGATGTCGGGTGCCGAGGAGGGGTTCATCCAGGTCTCAGTGAGGAAGGCGATGTCCGGGGCTGTTGAGTACAGATACTCAGACAACAAATCAATAACCTATGTAGACACTCATGTAGGTATTCAGCAACCCATGCAGTTGCTTTCACACCAATGGAGAGACTAATACAGACTTTTACACAGTTTAGTCAGTAACCCATGCATTCAGTAAGACATGTTCAATCACTCACTTATACAGTCAGTCACACACATACAAAATAATTCCTTTAGGTACTTGTAAATGCATTCATTCTTCAATACAGCTTGGCATATATATATAAAACATATTTACATTTTATAGAAACACACATTCACTGGATGATGTCATGAGTGATGTCATGAGTGATGTCATTTGAGATGTCATCAGTGATGTCACTGACCATGTCATGAGTGATGTAATATGTGACATCATCAGCAGAGCATTGCGGGCGCGCGAGTTATAGTTAGCTCAACTAACTATAACAGGCGAATTTCTCTGGTTTTATATGAGTCAAATGTTCAACTAACTATAACGTCCCTGAAACTTATGTTTTTTTTAGTGAAAAAAAAAAAAAATATATATATATATATATATATCATTATATATATATTTCGGAACTGATCAAGACCTTGTCACGGCACAACAGACTGGGACTAATGTTTCTTGCCTGCTGCTCCGGAGCCCACTAAGGGTGAATAAAAATGCTTTTAAATATTGAAATGGATCACAGGACCTACTATAGGTCATACTTGTCGTTCTCTGGGACTACAAAGCCCAATATGCAATGCGCGCACTAAGCGCAAATAAATGCCAAAATGAGAAACGCCTGTGTGTTTCAATATGCAAATGACCTTCGAGAAAGGGGCAGGAAGCCTCGAAACGTGTCAGGTCAGTGGAAAGTATCTGGGAGCAGTAATGCAAGGTTTAGTCATTGTGGTTAAACCGGATGTTGCAGTTTGCTGGGAGTGCACCCCTGAAAGCTGGGATGTTTTGATGGAAAAAAAAAATATATAATATATCTCTGCCATCATCTCTTCATCTAGAAATGGCCCGCACTTGTATCTGTGCAATCATTTCTTTATTATCAAGACAGCATTTGTAGAAACTGGAACGCGTTTCGGCTGTTGACACCACCTTTGACAACCATAAAATGCCCCAAGTATTGATTTCTTTAAAATAATGTCCACAGGTGTTGCCAATTAAATCAGCGTGGAAGAGTTACTATCATGTTCCCAAGTCTTTCATGATTATTTGGCAGTCTCTTGTAAAAAGATATACTTTCTTCAGTTCCACCAGAATAAATAAGCCATTTATAACATTTCATTTTTAACTTCATGCGCACTGTGTGTTTTTTGTGGAATCCTCGAAAATATAACTTTTGTTAAATTGCAAGCTTATAACTTGTTGGCAGCCTTTCACAAATTCATTTTCACAATACTGGTAAGTATATAAATATAAATACAATTCGAAAATTATGCCTTTTACCTAATTGCTGCGAACTATGTTCAAAGTCACAGTGTACAGGCATTTTTCATTTCTAAAGCCCACAGCTTTACACAGCAGCGCTCACCTTATTTGTATTGTTCATGCTGCAGGTCCTTGCATTTCAAATGGAATGGGAATGTTGATAGGTTAGGTTTGTAGGTGCTCCTTTGTGAGTTTCAGGCTTGTCAGTTGTAGCGAAGACTGGGATCTTGGCTGGGAGGTTATGTAAAAACAGAGTCATAGACCCAATAGACTCATCACAGTGGATTTCTCCCATAGTGGAACGCATGAAGAAGCCTGGTAAGCTAATCAATCAATCAATCAATCAATCATAGCATTTGTAAAGCACACTACTTACCCGTGAGGGTCTCAAGGCGCAGGGGGGAATGCTGCTACTGCTCGAAAAGCCAGGTCTTGAGGAGTCTTCTGAAGGTCAGCAGGTCTTGGGTCTGCTGTAGGTGGATGGGGAGGGTGTTCCAGGTCTTGGCGGCGAGGTGGGAGAACGATCTGCCGCCGGAGGTCGCTCTTCCGATGCGGGGGACTGTGGCGAGGGCGGCGGGGCAAAGCTGGCGGGTGGGGTGTAGAAGCGAAGTCATCTGTTGAGGTACGCTGGTCCGGTGTTGTGGAGTGCCTTGTGTGCGTGGGTGAGGATTTTGAAGGTTATCCTCTTGTTGATGGGGAGCCAGTGCAGGTCTCTCAGGTGGGGTGTGGTGTGGCTGCGGCGAGGGATGTTGAGGATCAGGCGTGCAGAGGCGTTCTGAATGTGTTGAAGTCGTTTCAGGAGTTTGGCCGAGGCTCCTGCGTAGAGAGCGTTTCCGTAGTCCAACCTGCTCCTGACGTGGGCCTGGGTGACTGTTCTTCTCGTTTCGATGGGGATCCACTTGTAGATCTTGCGGAGCATGCAGAGAGTGTTGAAGCAGGAGGAAGAGACGGCGTTGACCTGCTTTGTCATGGAGAGGGTGGAGTCGAGGATGACCCCTAGGTTGCGTGCGTGGTCGGTGGGTGTTGGAGCTGTTCCCAATGCGGTCAGGCCACCAGGAGTCGTCCCAGGCCGAGGGGATTTATCCGAGGATGAGGACTTCCATCTTGTCTGAGTTCAGCTTCAGTTGGCTGTTCTTCATCCACTCGGCGACGGCTTTCATTCCTTCGTGGAGGTTGGTTTTGGCGGTGTGGGGGTCCTTGGTGAGGGAGAGGATCAGCAGGGTGTAATCGGCGTAAGAGATGATGTTGAGGTCGTGCAGTCGGGCGACGTGGGCGAGCGGTGCCATGTATGGCTCTGTGTTGATCTCAGGATGCCCAAAAGGGCATTTTGGTGGAGAATGGATAGCTATTTACTATCAACTAGGTTTAGCTAGAGTAGCAAAATCTTTACACTGTATTTTATTTTGTTTTTAGCCTATTATACTCAAGTTGATGTACGTTTGATCTACAAGCAATTTGTACTATTCTGGTGAGCATCTCAACTTGATCTTATTAATTTAAAACTGACAAAGCGATTTGTAAGGGGTAATATAGTTTATTTTAAACTATGTGTCTCTTTGAATTGGTTATCCATCTACTTAGAAACACATACCTCGTAACTGGAAGCATTACGGCTACGAATTTCATAGTCACACAACCAGGAATCCCCATTAGCTCTCTGTATAAGGGGAACACATTAGCAAGACAAGGACTGCAGGTTTGATCTTGCTATCTACTTGTTGAAATTCTATCACTTCCAAACTTATATTTTCAGTATCACTGTCTTAATTGACAAGATAGACTTTTCAGTACCTAGTGAGAGTATTAGCTCACCCTTATATTTATTGAATTTTGTATTGTTCATACATTTTTACCAATGCAGCTTGAGCTGCAAAGACAATACCTATTGAAGCTTCTCATTTTTAGAACTCATATAGATCACTTTAAACTGTTTAAGTGTTTCAGAGCAACCTGCTTAGCAGCATCCCCTTTCTAGAGTTATTTCAGAGTGAGAAGGTAGATATACTTAAACAATATATCAGGTTACACAAATGATAAGATGTAGAGCGCTGGTGCCTTTCCAGTCATGAACGAATCAAACAGATCATTTGCGTGAATATGGTTTACTTGGCATGGTCTATTCGGAAAGCCATCCCATAAGGTAATTCAACACAGATATCGTCACACAAGCAGGAATAACCATTAGCTCTCTCTATACAGGGAACACATTAGCAAGACGTGGACAGTGGGTTGATCCTGATATCTACATGTTGAAAGCATTTTACTTCCAAACTTTTATTTTCAATATTATTGTCTTATTTGAGAAGATAGATGCTTTCATACCTTGTTAGAGTATTGGCTCACCCTTATATCTTCTTAAATTTTGTATTGTTCATACATTTTTCTGGCTCAGTTCGAGCCACAATAACGATTCCATTTGAAGCTTCAGCCTCTATCCTGAATAGAACTAAGAATCACTCTTGATCCATGCTCACCTCTTCTTCCCTAGACTGAGGTAAGCACTAAAAATTGTATCATTCTCACAGGAATAATTTCCATTAAATATTTTTAGTCTACTATTTAAATAGAACTTTTAGATTTTTATTGATACAGAGTACCAGGGAAAACACTTTGAACTCTATATACAATGAACTTATCCACACGCAACTTATTAATTGATGTTTATTGGGAAACCTTTTCGTATTATACACTACAGACATGAAACTAGGTGAGTGTAATCACTAAAAGATTATATTCAGTGACTTCTTTGAGAGAATCGTGTCTATTGTGTTTCCACTGTTCCAATGTTCATTTTTATTGGGACTTTAATTAATCTCAAGAAATGGCTAAGAAAATTGTGATTTATATTTTGTCTCAAAGTGTTTTGGACAAAGTGACTGTAATATATTTACTTGTCTTCGAAAACTGTTTTTCACCCTTAGCATGAATAAATGATGTACAGTTATAATTATGTCAACAATTTAGTTCAACTCAAATGAATCTAATTCTAAAATGAAAATGTTATTATTTCCTTCCAGCCCTGAAGAAGTGGTGCAGTCTGCTGCGAAACAAGTATTATCTGAAAGTTGTCAAGTTGGCTCTACACAATAGAGTGATACTGAGTTATCTTTATGTTGTAACCATGGATATTTGTTACATGTTTTAATATCAGAATGAATGTATAATTTAATGACAAGAATACATTGTTTATACATAACAGTTTTATATTTCAAATAAAAGGAATTAATCTTACTGATGTACTTTGTATTAGTCTATAAGCCCAACAAATATTGTCTAAATGTATACGCCAGATAGGGCAACTAGCTTTTGTTGTGACAGCTAGTGTGAGCCTGCTATTGACACCCAATAGTGCATTTTGGTGAATTGTTTTCCTCTTCCCAAAATACAGGAAGTGCAGACACAGCGGGGGGAACCAAGATCTTTACTACACTCGATCTAAGAGCAGATACCATCAGGTGGAACTTTCTCCAGATTCACGTTTCCTTACGGCATTCAACACTCTATTTGTCATGTTCAGATTCCTGCACATGCCTTTTGGACTTGTCTCAGCTGTGTCTATTTTTCTCAAACTTATGTACCTATTTTGGGGTGGTGGACAGTATTCTAGCTTATCAGAATGATATCCTGATTTTCTCTGACACTGTTGAGTCAAACTGTTGAGTAAAGTGCGGGGAGTGTTAGAAACGGATGATATTACTGTAAACAAGGAGAAATGTGAATATATGGTTGAAAAGGTACAGTATTTAGGACACAATTTATCTGCAGCAGCAATCTCTATCAAGAAAGATAACTTGCAAGCAATTGAGGTAAGTCCAACACCTACTGCTAAGGATCAGTTGAGATAATTCCTGGGGTTGTGCACATATTATTCAAGGTTTGCGTGGAACTGTGTCTTTCAAACGGAGCCCTTAAAGAAATTATTGAGGTCAGGGAAAAAAATTGTTTGGGATCAGGAACAATCTTCTGCATTTCATCAATTGATGGCCTTATAGTCTCAGCTTCTGCGCATCAACTGTTTAGAGAGGAGGTATCATCGGTAGTGACGGCTGATACCAGTAACCTGGGAATAGGGTCTGTGTTGAGCCAAATGTAGAAGGAAGGAGAATTCAATTGCATTTGCCTTCAGACATTTAACTTTCGCATAAAGGAATTGAAGCACAATAGAATGAGAGGCTTTAGCTTGTGTTTGGGATGCACATCACTTTACCACTTATTTGTGGGTTAAGGATTTTCCTTGATCGCAGATCACAAGCATTTGGTGTTTTTGTCAAATGATAAAGGTTTAGGGAATGCAGTCTTAGGTTAATTTATTAATATCATTTCAAGGTAAAACACATACTTGAAGGGAAACATTTCAGGGCGAGTTTTCTGTAAAGGTGTTCATCAGATTCCAGGAAGGTTGATGATGACACCATGGATGAATAATTTGTGGTTTGGTTGATGGATGGTGTGGTGGCTGTCGAGAAAATTATCACACAACAGGAGTGGAGGGAGTATGATGACAAAGATATTTGTCAGAAGAAACTCAAGGGGTGTCATTACCCGTGGATGATTCGGGAAGGTGTGGTTACAAATGAATGAAAAGATTACAGCAAATTCAGAAATGAACTGAGTGTGGAGAAGGGTTCTGGATCTGAGAGGGAATCTACTAATTCCTCCAAGAGAATTGAGAGCTAAGCTCTTTGTGTTGGTCCATCAGGGTAACACAGCGTTGAAAGAGATGAAAAAGAGGTTAAGGTTATTCTATTGGTTCCCTGGGATGGATGCAGATGTGAAGTTAACAGTGGGCAGATATGATGAGTGCTCCATTGACGACAAATCCTTGCAGACGCTCAATCGTCTGATGTGTCTAGTAGAATTTTCAAATTCCCCATGGTAGAAGTTGGAGGTGGATTTTATTGGACCTAGGAATTTGTTAAATGAGAATCAGAGATTTTCTCTGGTAGTGGTGGACTTCCATTCAAAATGGGTAGCTTACAAGTTCATGAGAGACCTGAATAGGAATAACAGTTACAGGTTTTCTAACAACTTTATTTCCTTCAGAGGGAGTTCCCTCTTTATTAGTTATGGATAATGGAGTGCAGTTCAAGTAATTACAAATACAGTCTTTCTTGGAATGATTGGGAATTAAACATCTTAATACGGCTTTGTATAGTCCCCAGGGTAATGGGATGGTAGAAAGAGTGAACCATATTTTGATGGAGACTATGCAGTTGGCTCTTTCTTCTGGGTTGAGTGTGGGCATTTAGGACTAGATAAGACTGGTGAATGTTTATAACCAGCAGTTGGGTTGAGGTAGTAGCCCCCTCCTCTGGTCCTACAAAGAAAATTAGGGATTTATTCTCAAGATCGTGTGATAATCATCGCAAATTTAGCTTAACGTAACTCTTCTCATCGCAGTCTAATGCGGGAAAACAACCCAGGATTCTGAACCCGGCGGCACCATGCGATAGTCTCATGATAGCCAGTCAAATGTCCACGTTAAAAGTAACGTGACGCCGAACAAATGCGAAACACCAACAAGAAAAAAGCGGCGATGTCCCAAATTGCGATTCAAAATATAGCGATAACCAGCGACAGCCCTGCAATTCCCATGCCTCATGCAGGAAAATGCACAATAAAAGCAGTCAAAATTAAAAAAACACATAAATAAACCGCGCAGCACCATGGATTTACCCGGACCGAGTGCAGAGGACAACTCAAACCCCACAAGCCCCACAGACGACCATGCCGGGACCTCGGGTCAGGGAAAGGCAAGGACAAGAAGAAGAGGAAAACGCAGATCAGAGTGCCAGAAAACAGGATCCTGATAGCGGAGGTGACAGAACACCATCAACCACTGTCCGTCACCTACACTGTGCTATTGCCAACAGAAAATGGGACATGGGAGTCCATCATGGACAAGGTGAATGCTGTCGGAGTGCTGAGGAGGACAATGGAAGAGGTCAAGAGGCGCTGGAATGATGTGAAGCGCAAAACCAAGCAGAAACGCGACAACAACCAGAAGACAGCAATGCAGACAGGAGGTGGGAGTCCAGGGTCACAGGAGGAGCTGGATGAGATGGAGGAAATGGTATCCACAGTCATCAGTGGGGAGACTGTGGCAGGAGTTGGGGGAGCCCACACTGCCCAACAAGACCTGACACAACAGCAACAGGGTGAGTGATGACCAGGGACTAGGGGACGGGTGGAGATGGGCACAATGGCACACATGCACAAGTAAGTACAGCACACTGCACACCCACAATGACTCTGGAGCATGTCCCTGATCCCCTCGCCACACTGCAGCACACCTAGGAACAGCAAGTAGGCCCCTGTCCATTATATGCCCAGAGGGGTTCCGTCCCACATACCACCAATCACACAACCAACACATGCACATGTGACAAACCCAGCAATGCGGCGGGTCTGTGAGCAACACTGACAATGCAAGTGACACAGCATGACCAATAGCATTGACAGTCAATGTGCCATTGTTAGACCTGTCAGCCCTTTGGTGGTTCCCTCCTCAATTCTTTTCTTTTTGTCCCTTCCTCTTCTCATTTTTTTTTCTTCTCTGTCCACTATATTTTTTTGGGTGTTAACGTAGAGGCCCTGGGTGCCCATCTTCACTAATTGAGGATGAGGCGCAAGGTGCTCCTCTAAAATGGAGGGTGAACGACATCTCCTCTACAAAATGGTGGCCTAAACTGTCACCTCAGAGCCTGGGCCATAGGCTGTCATGAGGGATTCCAGAACCTTCTGGGTCCCTCTGGCTAGTCAGGGCCCAGGCTATATATAGGGGTGAGGGACGGCGGCCATTTTAGGTAGATGGTGTGAGGTGAGGAGCCAGGAGGCAGGCACTTGCGTGGGGAGGAGGGTGCACTATAAGGGGGAATTGACCGTCCTTTGGGCCTGCTATTTTCCCCCCTGGTTGACACCGCCCTCTATCTGGTGACCTGACCCGACCGGTAGCCTCTGTCCTTAGGGAACAAGCCGTCAAGAAGGGCTAATTGCCTAGCCAGGACCCCTGAAGGGCATAAAGATAGGGAGTTCCCTTCACCGGTCCAATGCCCTATGCCTCTGTGACTACCCGGAGCCCTGGAATGCCCAGACCTTGAAACTGACCGCTGTTCTGGGCGAGGTGGGGAAGTGATCAGCGCCGCAGCCCCAGGAGAACTGGCTGTGTAGATGGTTCGCTCCTAAGCTGCAGAGCGCCCCCGTGACTTGGGCCGCCCCCGCTGAGGATTCCCTGAGGAAAATCGCCGTCCCTGTGTTTGGAGGCGCGGCCCTCCGTGAGGGAGAGGCGTCGGCCGAGGCTTCCTGTGGGCCGCGCTAGGCCAAAGCCAAACACTCGCATCACCTGACGGGGGAGGGCTGCCAAACGCCGCCCCCGCCGTAGTGCCATTGGTTGGTTGGGCCGCGCCCCCGCCGTAGTGTCGTTTGCGGCTGTGGGCGCGGACCTCTGCATCCGCGAGGAAATCCCTGGAATCCAGCGGAGCTCCCAGGCCACGTCTGGACCGTCCGGGAGCCCCGCGCCATCCCCCTTCGACCCGGACATCGCCGGGAGGGAGCCGAAGTGTGCACTGCCAGACCCGCGAGGGTCGAAGTATCAGGTAACCCCTGGGGGAGGCGGGCGGAAGGCCGGAGAGAGGCCCTGGACTCGCCCCTCCCCCGGGGAAGTGCTCCGTAAGCCGGGCGGGCCCACACTGATCCCGATGAGGGAGTAGACCAGTCCATGCCCTCTGCCCCTGCAGGACTCGCTAAACGCCAGGTTAAGACTCTGACTGCTGGCCCAGGACCCTTGGCCCCAACCCCTCCAAAGCACCAGATTTGAAGCGCTATGTTCCTGCGCCTTGGTTGAAGGGCCATATGTATAGCGCTATATTAAGTGACCAGATTAGGAAGCGCTATTAAGTTACCAGGTGTAGCGTGAGGGTAGGAGCTATGATCCAAAGGCGCTAGTAATCTGCTAAGGGTAGCGCTGTGTCCACCTGCCATACTTTGAAGCATTATTAGTTGTTGTGGGCAGCGCTAGGTTACTAGGGCCTGGTTTTCAGTGCTATCAAATTACTATATTTACAGTGCAATGTTTATGCTATGTGTGACATGTTATTTATTGACCCTATTTAAAGTAGTGCCCATGCTAAGTGCGGCCTTGTAATTAATAACTATCTTGACAGTGCAATGTTCATGCTATGTGATGCATATTATTTATTGACCCTATTTAAAGTAGTGCCCAGGCTAAGTACGGCCTGTTATTTATTGACCCTTTACCAGGTAATGTCAGTATCATATGCGACTGTGTAGTTCTTCACTCAATTCAACATGCCAGGTCATTGTTATGTGCGGCACTAAAGCGACTGTCTCTATTCAAAGTGCTAAGCCACTGCTGTGGGTGGTGTAATAATTGATTCGTTCTGAAGAGAAAAGAAAAGAAGAAACGAGAAATAAGGGAAGATAAAGTTTTTCCACCTTTTCCAACTTCGTGGTGTAGCGTCATTTTTGGTGGTGGTGCGCTGGAGTGCGAGACGAGTGTGGTGCAAGCACAACATGTGAACGAGTATAGGCCTTCCCCCTTAAGCCAAGCTACCCCCGGATCTTAGGTCCAACAAGTTGGTGGCAGCGGTGGGATCCCGAATCTGTGCTTGCATCCGCTCAGTAGCAGTTTGGCGCGCGCCACAACCTACACCTGATTGTTTTTACTGGAGTTTTCTCCGGGTTGCCTCCCTGATTGGAATTTTGTTTTCAAAATTGTCCTGTCCTGTGGTGTATTTCCTCTTAAAGGAAAGGTCTCCTATTGTGAACTTCTGTTCTGCGGGATTGGGTCCCACCTGGTAGGATGGAGTTTGAGTTGGGTAGGCTGGAAGAATATACGGTAACTCAACTAAAAGAATTCTGCCAGGAGAGGGAGGTGTTTTTCAAGCAAGGGGCAAAGTAAATAGAACTCCAAACTAGCTTGAGAGCCTGGGTCCTGGCCCACCCTAGCGGGAAACGGGAGGAGGGACCAGGACTGGACACCACAGGGGAACCAGAATTACTTTTCCCCCCTGGGAGTGGACACATGGATGCAGGACCTAGTGCCCCTTCAAGAGCAGGTAGTAGCGCTTCGGGGGGAAGCCTGTCATCAGCTGACTTAGTTGACAGGAGGGAGGAGAGGCAGTTTAAAATGGAACTGGCCCGTTTGGAGAAAGAGAGGGAGGAGAGGAGGTTCCTCCATGAGCTCCATTTAAAGGAATTGGAACTCAAAGCCCTACAGTTGGGAACCCCCAGCAGTCCCATTGGTGGCAGCGTACCTAGAGAAATCCCCAGGGAGCCCAGGCCCTACCTACCAAAAGATGTAGTCGCCAGCTATGGTGTCGGGGATGACATCGTTAAATGGCTGGCTGCCTATGAGGTCTCCTTAAGAGCCCATGGGGTCCCCGAAGCTCAGTGGGGGGGTGGTCTATACAGGTATATGCCTCCGGTGGGGAGGGATGCCTTGTTAGCTTTGGAACAGCAAGATCAGACCAATTACCCCATCATGAAGGTCGCCCTAGTTAGGAAATTTGGGTTGACCCCTGAAAAATTCAGGCAGAGGTTTCGGGGCAGTCAAAAGTTGGCCACCCAGAATTGGGTAGACTTCTTGGATTACGCCAAGAAGGCTTTGGAGGGCTGGGTACAGGGCAGTGAGGTAAAGGACTACGAGGGATTGTATAATCTGATTCTAAAGGAGCACCTCCTCGAGAAAAGTTTTCCCGAGCTGCGTCAGCACCTGGTGGACAGCAAGCTAACTAATCCTAGGAAGCTTGCAGAGGAGGCGGATATTTGGGCAAGTACCCGGGTATCCTCAAAAGGGACTGGAGGGAATTTCCAAGGGGCTGGACAGGGCGCCCCCCAGAAGAAAGAGGGGGGAGACAAAAAGAAGGAGTTCTCCAAAGGCCCCCAAAAGAGTTCACAAGGGAAGGGAGTAGGATTCCCTCCTAAGGTTGGCCCCCACAAACCCCCTTATCCTGACCGTGGTCAGCAGCCTAGGGTTGTCCGATGTTATGAGTGTGGTGAGATTGGGCACTATAAGGGGGATGCCAAGTGTCCCAAGAGGCCACACCCTCCCATGGGAGGAAAGACCCCTGGAGTGGCGAGTGTAGTGCTTGGGGAGGAGTTGCCCCTAGATAAGGGAGGTGAGTGGGCAGGGCTGACCTTAGTGTCCTTAGGGGATTGTGAGATGGTTCCTAAGACCCAGGTGCCCTCGAATACTACAAAGTACAGGCAATGGGTCACCATCAATGCCCAGCGGGTGGAGGCTCTGAGGGACACAGGAGCCAGCATGACTATGGTAAGGAGTCAGCTGGTGTCCCCAGAGCAGGTGGTTTCCAATGTAGTCCACCCGGTTGTGATGGCTGACAACCGAGAGGGTCACTATCCGGTGGCCCAGATTCCCTTTGAGTGGGGAGGGGTTGCGGGTCCTCTACGAGTTGCGATAAGCCCTGCCATGCCGGTCGACTGCCTGTTGGGAAATGACCTTGAACACTCGGTGTGGAAGGAGGTCGAGTTCAGGGCCCACATGGGAATGTTGGGGACACCTGAGTGGACGTGTGTCAACACACGGTCCGTGACTGCCCGAAGAGGGAGTTCACAGAGGTTGGAGCCTGGGATAAAGGCCCAACCAGCTGCCGGAAAGGGTAAACGGGGTCAAGGGAAGCCTGCCCTGGCATTTGAACCCCCGAAGGTGGATGGGGCGACTGAAGTGGTCCCGGAGTCTACGGAGGGGGATGTAACTTCCCTGGAGGGCTTACCTACCCCTGCAGACTGGCAGGTGGAGGGAGGACCTACTAGAGAGGAGTTTTGTCGGGCCCAAAAGGAGTGCCCTACCCTTGAGGGTTTACGGCGGCAGGCCGAAGCCCAGGCAGCGGGTAACGATTCGGGGAACTTCCACATATACTGGGAAGATGGTCTCCTTTATAGCGAACCCAAGGCTCCGGTGCATGGATCATCCCGGGCCTTGGTAGTTCCCCAACGTTACCGAGCCTTCCTTTTGGGATTGGCTCACGAAATACCCTTGGCGGGACACTTGGGACAAGACAAGACCTTTGCTCGACTTGTCCCTCATTTCTACTGGCCTCAGATGAGGATTACGTCAGACACTTTTTGTAGGACGTGTGTAACCCGCCAAGCGAGTGGGAAAACAGGGGTGAAGCTGAAGGCTCCCCTGGAACCACTGCCTGTCGTTGGCACCCCCTTTGAAAGGGTGGGCATCGACATTGTCGGGCCATTGGATCCACCAACGTCTGCCGGTCACAGGTTTATCCTGGTTCTGGTGGATCATGCCACCCGGTACCCAGAGGCTATCCCTCTGAGGACCATTACTGCACCTGCGGTGGCACGGGCCCTTATGGGAATTTTCACCCGGATGGGATTCCCCAAGGAAGTTGTGTCGGACAGAGGTACCAACTTCATGTCGGCATATATGCGGGCTATGTGGAAAGAGTGTGGAGTCACTTACCGGTTCTCCACCCCTTATCACCCCCAGACCAATGGTCTGGTGGAAAGGTTTAACAAAACCTTAAAGGGCATGATCAGGAGTCTGCCCGAGAGCCTGCAGAGGAAATGGGACGTCCTCCTACCTTGTTTGCTGTTTTCCTACAGGGAGGTACCACAGAAGGGAGTGGGCTTCAGCCCTTTCGAGCTGTTGTACGGACACCCTGGGCGCGGACCCCTCAGCCTGGTGAAGGATGGATGGGAAAAGACTCCCAGAAAACTTCCCCCGGATGTGGTGAGCTACATGCTGGCCTTCCGTAGCCAAATGGCTAGGTTGTGGAAGCAAGCTTCTGAAAACCTAGAAGCCAGCCAGACGGTCATGAAGGAATGGTATGACCGAAATGCTCACCCGGTGGAGCTGGAGCCTGGCCAGAAGGTGTGGGTGATGGAACCTGGAGAGCTTAGCGCCCTCCAGGATCGCTGGTCAGGCCCCTTTGAGGTGGTTGAGAAGAAGGGCAAGGTCACCTACGTGGTGGACCTCAAGACCCCCAGGCAGCCCCATCGGGTGCTCCATGTCAACCGCCTCAAGCCTCACCAAGAGAGACCCGAGGTCACTTTAATGATGGTGACTGATGGGTCAGAGGAAGAGGAAAGTGAACCTCTTCCTGATCTTTTTGCGTCCCAAGAGAAGGATGGGTCGGTGGAGGGAGTGATCCTCTCACCATCCCTAACTCCCGAACAACGGAAAGACTGCCGCCAAGTTCTGGAGCAGTTTGCTTCCTTGTTCTCGCTTATTCCGGGAAGGACTCATCTGTGTACCCATGATGTGGACACAGGGGACAGCCCACCTGTGAAGTCCAAGTCCTACCGACTGTCGGATAAGGTGAAGGCCAGCATCCATGGAGAAGTTACCAAGATGCTAGAGCTGGGAGTGATTGAGCCTTCAAGTAGTCCCTGGTCCAGTCCGGTGGTACTGGTACCCAAAGCTGCCCCGCCGGGCACTACCCCAGGAACTCCGGTTCTGTGTGGATTACAGGGGACTGAATTCCGTGACAAAGACAGATGCTCATCCCATCCAGAGGGCGGATGAGCTCATTGACCGGTTGGGAGCTGCCCAATATCTCAGTACCTTTGACCTTACATCTGGGTACTGGCAGATTTCCCTGACAGATGGAGCCAAGGAAAGGTCAGCCTTCTCCACACCTGAGGGTCACTACCAGTTCTGTGTGATGCCCTTTGGGCTCAAGAACGCCCCTGCCACTTTCCAGCGGCTGGTGAACCAGGTCCTCTCCGGGATGGAGGCCTTTTCAGTTGCGTACCTGGATGACATCGCTGTCTTCAGCCGCAGCTGGGAGGACCATTTGTGTCACCTTCAGGCTGTCCTTCAGGCTTTGCAGCAGGCGGGTCTGACGATCAAGGCCAGTAAGTGCCAGATCGGGCAGGGGTCGATAGTGTACCTCGGTCACTTGGTGGGTCGGGGCAAGGTGCAACCCCTCCAGGCCAAGATCGAAACCATCATGGCCTGGGAACCCCCCAAGACTCAGACGGAGGTCCGAGCCTTCTTGGGCCTCACTGGCTACTACCGACGCTTCATCAAGGGATACGGTTCTATCGTGGCCCCCTTGACTGAGCTCACTTCCAAAAAGCACCCTCGACGAGTAATCTGGACCGAGGGGTGTCAACAAGCCTTTGACACCTTGAAAAAGGCAATGTGTGCGGCACCTGTTCTCAGGGCCCCTGACTTCTCCAAGGAGTTCATCGTCCAAACGGATGCGTCGGAGCATGGCATCGGGGCAGTGCTGTCGCAACTTAATGACGAGGGTCTAGACCCACCAGTGGTTTTCCTGTCTAGGAGACTACTCCCCCGGGAACAGAGGTGGAGTGCAATTGAGAGGGAGGCCTTTGCGGTGGTGTGGGCTCTGAAGAAGCTGCGGCCATATCTGTTTGGCTCGCACTTCCTGGTTCAGACCGACCACCGACCCCTCAGGTGGCTGATGCAGATGAGGGGCGAGAATCCCAAGTTGTTGAGGTGGTCCATTTCCCTACAGGGAATGGACTTTAGGGTGGAACATCGCCCAGGAGTGGACCACGCCAACGCTGACGGTCTATCCAGGTATTTCCGCCTTAGTGAAGAGGACTCCCAAGGGGTTGGGTAGCTCTCCCCACTTTCAGCTGGGGGGGACACGTGTTAGACCTGTCAGCCCTTTGGTGGTTCCCTCCTCAATTCTTTTCTTTTTGTCCCTTCCTCTTCTCATTTTTTTTTCTTCTCTGTCCACTATATATTTTTTTGTGTTAACGTAGAGGCCCTGGGTGCCCATCTTCACTAATTGAGGATGAGGCGCAAGGTGCTCCTCTAAAATGGAGGGTGAATGACATCTCCTCTACAAAATGGTGGCCTAAACTGTCACCTCAGAGCCTGGGCCATAGGCTGTCATGAGGGATTCCAGAACCTTCTGGGTCCCTCTGGCTAGTCAGGGCCCAGGCTATATATAGGGGTGAGGGGCGGCGGCCATTTTAGGTAGATGGTGTGAGGTGAGGAGCCAGGAGGCAGGCACTTGCGTGGGGAGGAGGGTGCACTATAAGGGGGAATTGACCGTCCTTTGGGCCTGCTATTTTCCCCCCTGGTTGACACCGCCCTCTATCTGGTGACCTGACCCGACCGGTAGCCTCTGTCCTTAGGGAACAAGCCGTCAAGAAGGGCTAATTGCCTAGCCAGGACCCCTGAAGGGCATAAAGATAGGGAGTTCCCTTCACCGGTCCAATGCCCTATGCCTCTGTGACTACCCAGAGCCCTGGAATGCCCAGACCTTGAAACTGACCGCTGTTCTGGGCGAGGTCGGGAAGTGATCAGCGCCGCAGCCCCAGGAGAACTGGCTGTGTAGATGGTTCGCTCCTAAGCTGCAGAGCGCCCCCGTGACTTGGGCCGCCCCCGCTAAGGATTCCCTGAGGAGAATCGCCGTCTCTGTGTTTGGAGGCGCGGCCCTCCGTGAGGGAGAGGCGTCGCCGAGGCTTCCTGTGGGCCGCGCTAGGCCGAAGCCAAACACTCGCATCACCTGACGGGGGCGGGCTGCCAAACGCCGCCCCCGCCGTAGTGCCATTGGTTGGTTGGGCCGCGCCCCCGCCGTAGTGTCGTATGCGGCTGTGGGCGCGGACCTCTGCATCCGCGAGGAAATCCCTGGAATCCAGCGGAGCTCCCAGGCCACGTCTGGCCCGTCCGGGAGCCCCGCGCCATCCCCCTTCGACCCGGACATCGACGGGAGGGAGCCGAAGTGTGCACTGCCAGACCCGCGAGGGTCGAAGAATCCGGTAACCCCTGGGGGAGGCGGGCGGAAGGCCGGAGAGAGGCCCTGGACTCGCCCCTCCCCCGGGGAAGTGCTCCGTAAGCCGGGCGGGCCCACACTGATCCCGATGAGGGAGTAGACCAGTCCATGCCCTCTGCCCCTGCAGGACTCGCTAAACGCCAGGTTAAGACTCTGACTGCTGGCCCAGGACCCTTGGCCCCAACCCCTCCAAAGCGCCAGATTTGAAGCGCTATGTTCCTGCGCCTTGGTTGAAGGGCCATATGTATAGCGCTACATTAAGTGACCAGATTAGGAAGCGCTATTAAGTTACCAGGTGTAGCGTGAGGGTAGGAGCTATGATCCAAAGGCGCTAGTAATCTGCTAAGGGTAGCGCTGTGTCCACCTGCCATACTTTGAAGCATTATTAGTTGTTGTGGGCAGCGCTAGGTTACTAGGGCCTGGTTTTCAGTGCTATCAAATTACTATATTTACAGTGCAATGTTTATGCTATGTGTGACATGTTATTTATTGACCCTATTTAAAGTAGTGCCCATGCTAAGTGCGGCCTTGTAATTAATGACTATCTTGACAGTGCAATGTTCATGCTATGTGATGCATATTATTTATTGACCCTATTTAAAGTAGTGCCCAGGCTAAGTACGGCCTGTTATTTATTGACCCTTTACCAGGTAATGTCAGTATCATATGCGACTGTGTAGTTCTTCACTCAATTCAACATGCCAGGTCATTGTTATGTGCGGCACTAAAGCGACTGTCTCTATTCAAAGTGCTAAGCCACTGCTGTGGGTGGTGTAATAATTGATTTGTTCTGAAGAGAAAAGAAAAGAAGAAACGAGAAATAAGGGAAGATAACGTTTTTCCACCTTTTCCAACTTCGTGGTGTAGCGTCATTTTTGGTGGTGGTGCGCTGGAGTGCGAGACGAGTGTGGTGCAAGCACAACATGTGAACGGGTATAGGCCTTCCCCCTTAAGCCAAGCTACCCCCGGATCTTAGGTCCAACAGCCTTGAAACGTTGCACACAAAGACACTGAGGTGGCTGAGTGTGGACCAAATCCGTAAAGGAGCAGGACACACTCTGACACATCCACGTGCACAAACAACCCCTGACGTCAACAACACATCTGCGGACATAACATACCCCAGACCACCACATCCCACCAAGAGACCAATGTACCCAAGTATGCAACATCTCAGCACCGTAGAGGCACAGAAGTCAAAGGCACACCGCATGAAAGAGATAAGGGGCAACAAAACCAGAGCTGCAGGGGCAACTCCCCCCCAAATGCAGCACAAACACTACATGCAGAGCACACTAACATTGACAACAATGTGGTACAAACCGCAACACGTCCAAAACAGAACAGGGGACACAAGTGGGCCTTCTAGTCCGTAGAAACAGGCCAATCCCTCATGGCATGGCAGGGAAATGTGAGTCAAAAATGGCAAAGTACAAACACACGTCTGTGATGTCGTTGAAATGTCCACTGGCCTGCCTCAAATACTCAGAACCTCACAGACAGTCACAATGTCCAGTGCCATGCAGTCTGTATGTATACATGTACAATGCGACAACAAACATGTCAACACAATCTTCACATGCATCTCTCCTTCACATGGCAGAGTGACAATCAACACCTCCGGCAGTGCAGACCAGACAACTTCTAAGTGATGCTGATGAGGACCTCCACACCGTCGCACCACAACAGGTCATGGACATCCACGGCAACCCACCTCCAGGAACATGGCAGCCCAACTGCATTCTGGAGACCCCACCCCCTGCACAGACCACACAGCAGTAGGGACACACATCACCACGTCTGGCTCCCAGCACCTCACCCAGGCACACATCGCATTCCAAGGCCAGGTGTTAGACTGCAAGAGGGAGGTGGCTGTACAGGTGCGGGTGGGGGTGGGGATGAAACTCAAGGCAGCCAAACAAGATCAAATACATATGTCTAATTCCCATCAGGTACCACTTACACTCAACAACGGACACACACACTGCGACATATTTGCACATTTCCAGTACTGAACCACACCCAGAGCCACCGGATGATCATTCACACCAGTCCACTCCTCCAACGTATTGAGGGGGGGGGGGGCAGTGCTACATGTCCAAGGTCATACCCACTGCCCAGGGTGACTAGGTTGCATCTGCTATACACCGCACAATGTAATGTGGCAGGGCCCGGGGCCACCATGCATACGTAATGAGCAAATGGACACACTGTTTATTACCAGGCTCACATGACCAGTGACGCCTTTGCTGGATGGGTGTGGGGTGAGTGTGATCCATCCCTCAGGGAGTGGTTGGAGCTGTCAACAACCACAACAGTGACCACCATTGTAGCGTAAACAGAAAACACCCACATAACACAAACAAATGCGTGGCATCATGGTGGTAGTTGGAGCTAGTTCAGAGGTCACCCAATATCCAGTCATGAGGTTCCGTGAGTTGCAGTGCACTGAGGTCGGGGCACCGGAGCTGAGCGTGCTCATGAACGAAATAGTCTCGGATTGTATCCCTCGGAATATCCCTGCTGCAGCTGCCGTAGGGTGTGTCACACCTGCCACATCTCACCCAACATCGTCCCAGGTCCTCCACCCTGCCTGAGGTGACAGTTGCGTCCGCAGTCCACAGCACAATACCCAGTAATAGATCCGGGTGTGTAGCAGAACTACCACCTCCAGTCTGCATTCCTGCCTTCTGGTTGTTGCCTCCTACCCTCTCATTGTCTGTGCCTTCTCCCTTCTCCCCTCTGCACACTTGCCACATCTTCCTCATCATAGTCCCAGGTCTTCCCCACTGCATGAGGTAACATTGTTGCGTGAGCTGTCCACAGCACAGAACTCAATCAGCACCGGTCCATAAGTTGTGGTGCACAGAGTTAGTGGCCCTGGATGCAGTGCGGCCGCCACAGGCACACCCCCATGGGACGGTGACTTACGGTGCAGTGAGATAGGGACACCAGAGCTGAGCGGGTCCTAGTCGATGTCCAAGGTGAATGTCGCGGAGTGTTTCAGGGGACAGTGGAAGGTGTTCTTCCAGGGTCTGATGCAGAGGGCACAACCAAGCAGACACAGGCAATATGGAGGAGATGAATGCTACAGACACATACTTGACAGCAAGTCAGTATCTGCTACATGATGATGATGACAACACCCGGGCCATAGACTCACACGCCCCCAAAGTTCAACTAGAGAGTGTCCATGGATTACGGGGCACAGAGTTAGTAGCACCAGTGCTGAAAGGAGATGCAGTCTGCGATGATGCGTGTACAATGGCATAAAATCTGCCATGAATAAATCATGTCTCAGGTCCACATGTGTGACCTACCTGTCCGCAGTGTAGTCCGGAGCCATTGCTCAGCAGGGGCCCACAGCCATGTGTCGTTGGCTTGTGATACACAGAGTTAGTGGTACCAGAGCAGTTGTTGGTAGTGTTCGATCACCTCCGTAACGATGATCCTTTTTTCCTCCAGACTGAACCGCGTCTTCCTCTTACTCCTCTCCTTGCGTACAATGGTACACGCTCTGAAATCGAAGGGAGTATATTGACATACAATCAGACATGATTATGTACTCTGCCACTGTGTAATCAAGACTCAGTTCCAAATGTGTGACCTACTTGTCCACTGTGTATGCCAGTGGAGTATGTCAACGAGAAAGGAGGACTGAGGGCCTTGCTCGAGGAGGCAGTGATGGCCTGAGCAGGCTACCAAGGTTGCGGGCCTCGGGCTTGGAGGTTGCATTGGCACGTGTTGGGCCCTCCATGACACATGTCGGTGTCGACAGGTGAGCAGTGAGGCCTGGCTGCACAAGGGCGGGCAAGACGGGTTCGGGGACCAGCGGCCCTGGGTACAGCAGGTGCACAGGATCGCAGGAAACTCCGCTTAGGGCGACGGCGTCAGCCTCATGGTGGGGTGAGAGGCGCCACCCTGGCAGAGACGTTGGGCATTCCAGAAGAGAACCACGCCCAGGGCTACGTGCTTTTTATTCACACCCCTATACTGGCCTAGCATACGCAGGGCCAGCCCACTCCGCTCACGCTTACAGGGGGGGCCGTAACAAGCTACATTTCCGCGATCTTCCCTACTGGCTGGGGTGACATAGTTGCGTTCACTGTCCAATACACTCCATACACCAGCGGTTTATGTCGACATGGATATGGGTGTGGTCTGCATACTGTAGTCTGCCCAGCACATCCACGCCACACTTGGCATTGTGTACATACTCATACATGGGTCACTTGCCTCCTTCGCAAATGCCTGATGCCCACCTCTCCACACTATCTGCTATGGTGTGGCTGATGTGCCATGCCGTTGGGGGCTCCTGTACATGGCTAGCCCAGGTTGCCACAGTAAGTTGTGTGCATTCCCAGTGTTGTGAGTTGCATGGTTGTTGAGTTGAGGTGTGTGATGTGTTCATTTGGTACTTACCGACGAGCAGTGCATTTCCATGGCTGCCATCCTGGTGGCGCTGGTTGATGATGGCCTGTCGGTGGAAGTGGTATCATACACACTGCGAGGGTAGTTGGCGACGACATTGGTGGAGATTCCCTGGTGGTCAACTGTTGCCTGCAAATTGATGTGATGCATGTGCCTTCTGGTGCAGAAATTGTGTGCTGTGTCACCAGGAGGCACAAGTAGGACATGTGTGCTGTCAATTGCCAGCTGACACGTGTGGGAAGCCAGCTATGGCGTAGACGCCCTGCTTGGTCTCCAGCTGTTCCTGCTCGGTGTGGTGGGAGTATGGGTACTGGGATACCAAGCTGATGATTGCATCCAAGACAGTTGTGATGAACTTTGATGGGCTGGCTTTGAGACTCCTCCGACTCTGGCGGTTGTTGGTTAGAAGGTCCCTGGGGCCCACATGTGCAGCACAGCCAGCAGCTTTGCATGCGAAGGGATGTTGGTTGTCCGACGTGGTGGTACCGTCAGCCTGTGGGCAATGGTGGTCAGGATGCGTAGGATGGTTGTCCTTTTGTGCCTGTAGTGGGCAATGAGATTCTCTGGTGTTGGATCTGTGAGGTTGGTGCGTTTTGGGAAGGTCCGCTGTCTTGGTCTGCACTGCCTCAGTGGTGGTCCGGGGGGGGGGAGGCAGAGGGTATACGGGGGGTGTGGCGGTCCTGGGTGTGGTGGCTGGGGGTGTTGTGTCCCTGTTGGGGCTCCGCGCTGCATGATCAGTGGCTCAATGGCATCTGTTGGTCTTCAGGTGTGGCTGTGGTCTGTGCTCCCTTTTCTGTTGTCGGTTGTCATCCGGCTTTGCACCAAGTCAGAGCAGGTGTTAATTTCCTTCTGCTAATGCGCCTTATCGCATGTTTTGTGATCTTATCGCCGATCGGGCTGTTCATTGAGAATGTTGAGGTGTGGTGTTGTCGCGGCTTTTTGCTCGGGAACGCCTACTTTGCATATCATTAGCTTTAGTTGCCGGTGTCATCTGTGGCGATGTTTTTGAAGGATGCTATCGCAGGTAAACTGGTGCTATCGGCTGTTAGCACCAGCTTGTGAATGGTGTGGTATATTTATCGTGACTTCGGCTGCGCTAAAGTGACGATAACTCGGCGATAGCTCCTTGAGAATATGCCTCTTAGTGTTTGCCCTTATAAATCAGGTCCTTGTTGTTTACTGTCATATTTGAGTAGAGGGTGACCTGACTGACATTTTTCCCTCTTGAGCTCCTTATTGTGATTGAAATGTGTACGGCGGATCCGCCATGAGGGCTTTGTTCTTAAAAACAACTTTTGACAGACGGAAACTATAACTATACCAGCCTGATTGGAATCATCCTTATTACAATCTTTATAAGGCAACTCCATTATAAAATTAATAAGAGAATTGTCTACTTTTAGGTATGCCTGTGTATATATGTCGGCAATATTCTGGACAGTGAGAGTATGGACAGGAATTGCCTAGCGTTTTTAGACGAGCAGATTGCTTCAATATTATCTGGGACTTCATTGTTTCCAGATTCACCTCTGACTAGTATAACATCAGCTAGAGAGGAATGGGAAAAATTGAGTAACACTAAGAAACTTCAAGTGAGATTTGCTCTACATGGGGCATTAATGAGAGTGTACCTCCGAGCAGGCGCCATCCCAGCTAGCCACATAGTTAGAATTGAGCCAAAAATATTTTTGGAAGACTGACAGCTCTGGGTGGATTGGAGCTAAATCGCTAATAAGTGCACCCGGGACTGGCTCATTTTAATTATTAATACAGCTAAGAGACTTAATGATGAACTACTAAAAGACATTTTGGAGCTCGAGGAAACAATTAAGCGTGATACTACCCTTGTTGATACTAAGGAGCAGCTGTTGCATATCCAGGGGGACCTTGCAGACTACAAGAATTACATGGTGATCAGAAAATCAAAGGGCTCAAACGTAACCTAGATCGGTTCTCCCATGAGTGGGCATTCCCACACGTGGAAGATAAATACTACCAATCAGGTAACGAGCAAGGACAACAGTTAAATTACCAAAGGGGTGGACGACAGTAGGTTAGAAGAACACCCCAGAACTTGACTTTTGACAACACCAGTAGTGAGGAAGAGGAGACCAGTGCACAACCCCTAAATCAGAATCGAGTGAGATTTAACCCTCAGACTGGGTCCAACGAAGATCTCGGAGCACTGCTAAGGTCTTTTTTAGGACATAACCAGAGAGGCAATAGAGGGGGAGGACAGAGAGGCAGAGGTCGAGGACGCCAGAATCAAGATCAATCATGGCAAACCTATTCACCGCGAATAACTCACAGCCGGGGCAGGACGCCTCTATGAGTGATATCGTGGTCAATTTATCTGACCATGTACTAACATGCAGTGAACTGCGGGTTCTGAATAAGGGTTTGGGGTATGTTCCCACCCTTCGACATGACTCTTTTAAACTTAGGATTGAATTCCATGAGGTTATGAGGAAGATCAAGCTCAGAGAATTATTTTCAAAAAAGAGTAGTGATCCGCCATCATTATTTTCAACTAACTTACATTGCCCCTCGCAGTTCTGCCCCCCACGTTCATCTGTAAGACCAGAAGTGGTGGTATTTGAGCAAGGGGTGCTTAATGACATTACTGAATTAGAGCAGTCTAAGGACCAATACACATTTAATAACATGAGCCTTGACGACTGGCAGGCAATCCGATCCTAACAGGAAAATAAGGCAATTACGATAAAATCCGCCGAGAAGGGCGGGGCAGTTGTCGCAATGAATACTAGCGACTATGATGCGGAAGTCTTGAGATTATTGGGGGTGCGTGAAAACTATCAACCGCTCCCCAGAGACCCAACCAGCGAACTTCAAACCCTGATTAAGACACTTGTTGGACAGGCGAGGGAAAAGAAGTGGAACACTGGCAAAGAGGCCAAATTTTTTATGAACCCTACACCTAGGATACCGGCATTCTATATATTGCCAAAAGTTCACAAGGCCCAATGGCCACCTTCAGGACGCCCAATAGTTTCGGGGATACAATCAGTCCTAGAGCCATTGTCGCAATATGCAGACTTTTTTCTAAGGGAATCAGTGGTGAAACAACCCTCTTATGTCCAAGATACAACGGACATTTTGAATATTCTCAATGAGGTAGCGTTTGATCCCACACACAATATCATGGTGACCATAGATATTGAGTCGCTGTATACCAGCATACCCCAAGATGCAGCGCTGGTGGCAGCAGCGCGTGCTCTTGGGGCCCAAGACTGGTTTTACGATGCTCGCCAGTCGTTTGTGCTCCAATGTATAGAGTTGGCCCTGGCAAGAATTTATTTTAGCTTTAAGAACCAGCTATTTTTGCAAGTGTCTGGAACATCCATGGGGGCAACTTTTGCGCCCAGTCTGGCCTGCATTCATGTGGGCCAGTTTGAAGACAACTATATCCATCACACATCAAACCCCTTCCAGAGGAACATTTGCCTCTGGAAGAGGTATATTGATGATGCGCTGTGTATTTGGGATGGACCAGAGAGTGGTCTCCTTGAATTTTTGAAATGGCTTAATGGAATAGATAATTGCCTTAAGTTTAGTTGGACGATGAGCAATCATGTGGCAGTATATTTGGATTTGGACATCTCAGTGGTTAATAATAAGCTGTGTACCACTGTTCATCAAAAAGCTATGGACAAAAATTCACTACTCCATTACCAATCCTTTCATCAGAGGGCCTTACGGGATAATATTCCCGTGGGCCAATTTCTGCGGTACCGTAGGAACTGTTCCTCTACAGATGTATATAGGGAGCAGTCTGAGAATCTGGCCAACAAGTTGGTACAAAGGGCCTATCCAACAAGGGTGATAAAGAGAGCTAAGAAAAGAGCTCTTAATACACCTCGAGATGCTTTACTTGAGAGAAATGTGAGACAGAGCAGTGATTGTCTGCCAGTGGTCATGACTTTTGACCCCTTATCTACCAAAATACGCCAAGTGATCAGGAAACATTGGTCACTATTGTCTACATCCGAATTTAAGATGCCACGACCCAGGTTCGCGTTCAAACGAGCATGTAACCTAAAGGATTAATTGGTGCATACCTGTCCATTGCAGGCTGTAAAGAATGTGTCTATTCCACCCGGGCACTACCCTTGTGGTAATTGTTCGGTATGTGATTTGACAAAAAAAAACAGTAGTGTGCAGTTGCTGAATGGTAAGACCTGGTACCAGACCAAATTCAGTAACTGCAACACGACTAACGTGATATACAGACTTACCTGTGAGTGTGGTTTACACTATATAGGTCTAACCACATGCTAAATCAAGGTACGAATTCAAGAGCACTTGAGCACAATAAAGACTGGGAAACTAACCACACGGTTGGTATGCCATTTCCAGGAACAGCGTCATGATCACAGCGCACTAAAGTGGACCGTGTTAGAGAGGGTTCTAGGTGAGACATGCAATATGGAAATGACCCTTGCAAAAAAAGATGCCCGTTGGATTTATTCTGAAAAGGCATATCAAATTGTCCTAAATGATTTTATAGAATGGAATAAGATCAGCAGTTAAAGTGTGGGCATTTGAGTTCTGGTTCCATGCAATTCTGTAGGTCTTTGGTTTTGAAATAATGACTGTGGCTCTGATGCTAATGAGAATAGTTGCTGTGATTGGATACATTGTCCTGTGTGATAACGTTGAACGTTATAAGTGACATGGGAATCATTACAGGGAGGCCCCTTGTTTATTAAGAGCACCAAGTTGATGCCCCTCTAGCTTGGAGACTGGGAATTAATAGAGGTTCATAGAGGGACTAGGAAATGGTACATTATTGGATACGCTGAAACATTTTTCTGACATGTTGCCATTATGTGATATGTTTGCATCAAAAAGAAGGGCCTGGTACTATGGATGCAGCACATTTATGTGCATAAATTGGGATGCATTGATAAGAAGGAGTGACGTGGCATTAAGGTACTGACAAAAATCATGACAAAAATTGTTTCAGTCTTTAAATAAATACAGGCGCTTGGCATCTTGTGAAGATTTCAACGATTTAAAGACTGTGATGTTGTGGGATTTCTATGTCCCAAGTGTAAAAAACACACATTGTTCCAAAATGGCGCGCGTTGGGCCTGAAACATGACGTAACCGTGCCATAGTGTGACGGTGAGGTCACGTGATACTATCTTTTTCCGGTATGCGCGCTTGAAAAATGCAGCGCGGGCAGAACTATGTTACGCCGGAATGAGAGAACGCCTAAAATACTGACAAATGCGGTAAGGGTATGCGTGCGGTTATGAGGACCGGTGTGAGGCATGATAATGATTTAACGTAATGTCAGTGGACGGGGGCATTTAATGTGCCCGAGTGAGTAATTGTCTAAATGATGCTTTCATGAAGAATACGTGTAAACGGGCTGATATAATAGGAAGTTTACCCCTTGTGTAGTCCAGTCGTGTGAATTCCTTGAGGACATGACAAGGTGTGATGCACCACGAAGTTGTGAACAAGTCAGCTTACGCTTTTTACAAAATATATATTTTTTGAAACACAATGAACGTGTATAGATAGCATATCTTCGCAGGTATACCAGTGGCAACAGAGTGTGCCGGCAGGGGAATTGCAGTTGAGGGAAATGCACCCCCAGATGTGGCTGGAAGTTGGTATGATTGCCTTTGGCTACCACCTGGTAAATATACGCTAATAACTGTGCGTTATATGCTTTCTTGATGTGATGGAGGATTTCCTAACTGGTTGGGAGTTGTATTGAGTCTCTCTTTTGTTTATTAGTCATCCTTCATGTAAAGGTTGGAGTCCAGTGAGGTGTCTGTCGACCTCGAGCCCTGATGAAATTGCCGCAACAGAGTACAGGCAATGAAACATGTTGGCACCTGCATAAAATCGTCTGCAAAATGCAGTGCTTTTAAATTTTGAGTAAGCTCACAAATTTGAATAAAATTGGGACTTGGTACATGTGAGTTTTGGGAAGAAGGTAACTCACGTCACTTGATGGAACAGGAGTTTATTAGTAGTAGAGTACAGACCCCTGGGACACCTCTGCTTACAAGTCCAACTGCAACTCCTCTGCCACCAGTTTACAAACAGATGGATGTTGCTAGGGGACCGCAGTATTCCAATTCATCATGACATCATGACAACCATGGTAACTATTACAAAGCAAGCTATGTAAAATACAACACATCTCCCCTCTTTATAATAAAATAAAAAAAATAAAAAACTATGTACATACGTAATCTTTTACCTTGTAGGCATTGTACGTTGTCTTACATTTGTCCTGATAAAACTATGTACATACGTAATCTTTATACCTTGTAGGCATTGTACGTTGTCTTACATTCGTTCTGACCTTAGCAACAGGCAGTCCAACAGGATCAGTATTAACTCTGCATGCAACAATATTTTGTTGAGTACTTGGAGGCATGACAATTTCAGTGTCAGAACATGGTGATACCTTCCTAGTGTTCCACCAATTTCCATCATCCAACTTAACACTGTTACCCTTAACAACAATAATCTTTTTGGGAGAAGACCATTTAGGCCGACCCTTTTTAGCCTTGTCTCCAACAAATACTCTCACAAACATTCCTTGCATGAAACAACGTTTTGGCTTCACAATGTTTTCATTAAAACGATCACAATAATTTTTCTGATATTTTTCCACTCTACTTCGCATTTCCTCTAAGTTTGCATTGTATATCCCCGCTCTATTCATCCAAGGTGGAACAGCCACAGAGCAAGGAATCCTTCCCTTAAGTAGAGAAAAAGGCGTTTCCCTAGTCACAGAATGCGGAGTAGTGCGGTACGACCACAACATGTCCTTTACACACTGCCTCCATAACTCATTGTTTTTGCATGCCAATTGAATACATTCAACCAGTACTCTGTTGAAACGCTCCACCAACCCGTTTCCCCTTGGATGATAGACTGGCGTGGTGGTGTGCCTGATCCCCCACTTCCTCAAAAAACTTTCAAATTCTTCCGATATGAATTGGGGTCCATTATCTGTAACTAGCTCAGTGGGGCAACCTTCCCTTCTAAAAATGTCTTCACAAAATGAAATAACACTTGCAGCCTTGACCTCTTTAACAAAGGCAACTTCTGGCCACTTTGAAAAATAATCTACCATAACTATGGCAAATCTCTCTGATGCATTTAAGATATCGAAAGGCCCACATATATCGATGGCTAATTTATCCCATGCACCTTTAGGCATGGGTGACGCACTTATAGAAGTTTCTTGAGAAGAATGAGTCTTGTCGCTACACGCACAAGCCACGCAATCTCGAACAAAACGCTCAATTTGCACATCCATGCCAGGCCACCAAAAATCTACTCTAATCCTTCTCTTCATGGCTGACATACCCCCATGCCCTTCATGCATGATATTTAGTAATCTGTTTCTTAATTTCTCAGGGACCACTAATCTATTACCTCTCCTAAGTGTACCTTCTATCACATTCAACTCCGACCATATCAATTTGAAAGAATTAAGATCCTCATGTACCTTCCATCCTTGTTCACCACTTAAAGCTTTTATAACCATGCCCAGTACAACATCTTCCTCCATGGCCTTCTTCCACTCAACTTCACTGATGGCTGTACACACATCCTTAATTTCGGCAACCATCCATTCATCATCTTCCTCCTCATCTGTATTTTCTAACGGTAATCTAGATATGCAATCTGCATTTACATTCCTTGCACCCGGAATATACTTCACATCAAAAGCATATTCTTGCAAACGGTACAACCATTTGGCTATTCTGGGAGTGGCCTTGCTTGCGCCTCTGGTGGAGAAAAGATCTATCAAAGGTTTGTGGTCAGTATATAATTGGAACTTAGTTCCCCACACAAATGTCCTGAAATACTGTATGCCCCACCAACATGCTAAAGCTTCTTTCTCGATGGTTGAATAAGAGTGTTCTGCCCCTTTTAGTGTGCGGGACGCAAACGCCACTACCCTTTCTTGTCCCTTGTGCATCTGAATTAGTACCGCACCTAACCCATTATTACTGGCATCGGTAGTGATGATAGTTTGGTCATTAGGGTCAAATGGCCTTAATGACACAGCATTTATGATGCATTTCTTGATAGATACAAAGTTTTGTTGACAAGCATCAGTCCACTCGAATTTGACACCTTTCTTCATCAAGTTCCTAAGCTCTTGTACCTTGTCAGAAAAATGGTGAACAAATTTCGAGTAGTACTCTGCTAACCCCAAGAATGACCTGAGTTGATCTCTATCTCTTGGGGCGGGAGCCTTTTCAATGGCTTCAATCAAACTACGTTTTGGTTTTACACCCTCACTGGACAAAGTATGACCAAGATACTCCACTTCCTTGACACCAAATTTACATTTTTCTAACGCAATAGTGAGACCAGCCTCAGAAAGTCTGATGAGAACCTCTTCCAAGATCAAATCATGATTGTTTACATCACTCCCCCATACCAACACATCATCTTGAAAAACCACTACATTTTTAAGACCAGTTAATATTGATTGCATAACCCTTTGGAAAACGGCTGAAGCGGACGCTAACCCAAATGGCATGCGCTTAAACTGAAAAGCTCCTTCTGGAGTAATGAAAGAAGTGATGTGCTTTGAATCTTCGTGTAATAGTATTTGGTGGTATGCATTAGACAGGTCTAAAGTGGTGAAATATGTTCCCCCCTTGATAGTAGCTAACATTTCATTAATTCGTGGGAGCGGATACCGATCTATCCATATGTTATCATTTACATCTCTCAAATCAATACACATCCTAATATTGCCATTAGGTTTCCGGGCCAAAACAATTGGACTTAGCCATTCGGACGCCTCAATACGTTCAATAATATCTTCATTGCACAATCTGACCAACTCATTTTTAAGTTTTTCTCTTAAAACCAAAGGTACATTTCTTACCTTATGTACTTTGGGGGTAGCATCTGCTTTCAAAATGATTTTGTGTTTGAACTTTTTCAAACATCCTAATTTTTCACTGAATAATTTTGGAAATTTATTAACCCATTTGGAAGTTGTACTTGGTGAGGTTAGCAAAACTTGTTGAGGATGGTTAGGGTTCAAAATTATATTGAGTGCTCTCTGTTCCTTCCACCCCAAAAGAGATCTTCCTTGTTTTACTACAAACAATTTTGCTGTAATCTTCCTGTCTAAGAAACGCATCTCAGTTTCTATACAACCTAACACAGGAAGCTTTTCACCACAATACCCCTCTGGAATAACATCAGTGGGCTGCAATTCATTCAAATTACCACCTAAACCTTCCCAAATAAACTTGTCTATGATAGTAAATGGGGAACAAGAATCTGCCCATACGTGTACATCCTTGTTCTTAATTTTGATGATGCATTTGGGAGGACGATAACTATCTTGTTTGTTAGTTTCACATTTGAGAACTTGACTTGACTCAATAACCATAACTTCAATATCTTCATTCTCACCCTCACTATCATAGAATAACTCCTCCTTATGAGGCATATCATCTTGAACTAATGCATTTACAGACTTAGATGTCGCAGAAGAACTAACACTTCTACACCATCTTGCAAAATGTCCTAACCTCTTGCATTTATGGCACCTTGTTTTAATTGCAGGACAATAGGTAGCATCTGCTGTGTGTTTCGGGCTTCCACACCTATAACAAACTTTAGGTTTAAATCTCACACCTTCTGGTCTGTTGGAAGATATAGGTTTGACTTCTACTTTTTTTGTATTCCTTTTTATGTTATGTATAGTATCATCTTCTTTTACTATTTTTGGGGAAGGTGTATTTAACTCTTTTACATATCTAGACGTGTTTTCCATCCGTTTGGCTACCGACAATGTTTTATCTAAAGAGGGATCCTTTAAACCTAATAATTTTTCCTGTATTTTTAAATTAGACATTCTGTTAATTAGTTGGTCCCTTATTAGATCATCCCTCATATCGTTAAATTTACATGTAACAGCCAACATTCTTAAATTTGCGACATATTGTTCAATGGTCTCTCCCGCTGCTTGTACACGAGAAAAAAATTTGTGTCTCTCCACTACAACACTGACTTTTTTTCCAAAGTTCTCCTCCAATGCTTTCAACGCAACTTCAAAAATGTCAATGTTGCTGTCTCCAGAAGCTTCACTATCCGCGCTGGTTTCAGTCACGATGGCTTCCATTGAAGGTAATGTTTTTAGAACATTTCTTCCCTCCAATCCCAAAAATTGTTTTAGAATCGCCAATTTTCTTTTTGAAATGTAGTCGTCACCCCCAATAGCTTCTAAATAAGTTTCAAAAGTTTCCTTCCAGTGCTCCCATAACATGCACGGTTCACCAGGACTCGGTAGAAAATAAGGTGGTGCTGGAATCACTTGTGACGACATTGTTTGATGAAAATAAAATACACTTCCAATAAATTTGAATGGTGCTGCGCTCTTTATGATGTTTATATTCTATATAGAAATATTTTTGTTTTATTCTTTTTTCAAAGAAAAAAAAAAGAAATAAAATAAAAAAAAATAAAAATAAAAAATCCTTTAAGAATGAAATTATAAAATTGTTTACAGCATCAATATTAAAATCGTATTTTAATTTGGGAATCACAACGTTTCTTTACTCTTTCTTTTCCACTTTTTTAAAACATGGTTGCATCTTGTGCTATGTGGACATAACTTTTAGTCCTTTGTTAGTGTTAGTGACTGGAAATCAGTAGTTTATTGTAGATGTTGTCCTTTCTTTGTGTTTGTACCCACAATCCTTCCCGGTTGGGAAACGCTCCAGTCGGCCGAATGAAGTCAGCTGTACGAACGCTCGTGTGGAGAGGAATGCTTCCGAACAATCCAGGTACGTGCGCGTCTTTTTTTTAAAATAATGCCACTAGATGAATTCGCGCATCCACGAAGGCAAAACACAGATGGCCAAGTATAACCTTAATCCTTAGATACCAGTGCACCCAGCAAACTGAATACGCGTCAGCAGCAACATGCACGTAGCTAGGAACACTCAACAGGGTAGACGCTTGTTTACGATTTCACACATCGGCATAGCTCAATTCACGGTTCAAAATGTGTCTCCCAAATCCATAGCACTATATCCACGAACGCGAAGAAAAATTAAGAATAAGGCTTGCAACTTTACTCGCTGGGTTGGTGTGTCTTTTAAACCAACCGTGGCACACTACACACGTAGTTGAAACATTCAGTAGGAAAATCGCCTGCAGCCAATCCGAATTAGATGCTCAAATCCATAAAATTATCCATTGCAGGTTGAAAGCATAAAGTACAGTCATAGATGATAGCTCTATCAACGCAAAAGAGCACTTAGTGTCACTTGAAACAAAAAAAATAATAATCCAGGGGTCACTCACGGTCCAAATAACTTTAACTCGAGTGTCCAAAGTACATTCTTGGTTGGGTTGTTTCCACGCTCGTCGCCAGTTTTGGGAAGAAGGTAACTCACGTCACTTGATGGAACAGGAGTTTATTAGTAGTAGAGTACAGACCCCTGGGACACCTCTGCTTACAAGTCCAACTGCAACTCCTCTGCCACCAGTTTACAAACAGATGGATGTTGCTAGGGGACCGCAGTATTCCAATTCATCATGACATCATGACAACCATGGTAACTATTACAAAGCAAGCTATGTAAAATACAACAGTGAGCCTTAACTCAATTTTAATTGGAGGAATACTTTATTCCTGCACTTCACGGGGTCTTTCATTGATATACACAAATCACTACTTACACCTCTTTCTTTTAAGACTGGACACTTCTTTCTTTCTTTGGTGAGAAAGTCGCTGATGATAAGACGTGGGCACACTGGTGTGAACCTACCAGTAGCCCCAGTGGGGAAGCGCACGTGAGGTACTTTCTCACCTTCACACAAATATTTCTTGCAGATATTTCTTGCTTGTTTATAACACCTTTTCAGTAGGGGTATGTCTATATGGAGTTGACTGATAAACATTTGTTTTAATAGAAACATTTGGGCATTTAGGACTAGATAAGATTGGTAAATGTTTATAACCAGCAGTTGGGTTGAGGTAGTAGCCCCCTCCTCTGGTCCTACAAAGAAAATTAGTGTTTGCCCCTATCAATCAGGTCCTTGTTGTTTAATGTCATATTTGAGTGGAGGGCGACCTGACTGATATTTTTCCCTCTTGAGCGCCTTATTGTGATTGAGTGTGGAGGAAACAGTTGCTGAGCAGAGAGAGTGTGGAGCTACCATAGCACATCACATTCCACCACAGTTGTAGCTCTTTTTGTATTATTGCAAGAGAGATGTTCATTTAAACGTTTGTCCCATCAGTGGGTGGTTGAAAGGACAAGATTGGATTGAAGGAATTTGCCCAAGTTGGAAGAGGTGAAAGTGGAGAATCAACAATTAAAATGCAAACTTAGATATGATCCATTGAAGAATGTCAAGGAGTTAGTTTTCCAGGGTGGGGATCAAGCAGGGGTGAGAAAACTTGTGGGTACTAAGAAATGTATTTCCTAGAACAACAGTTGTGCAAGTTTCCAAGCATTCAATCAGAGTTGCAGGTGGCAACGGTGGAATAAAATACATTTGCCAAGTTTAGTGGTGATGTGGGATTTCAGGTGTAGGATGAAAACAGTTCAGATTATTCTGGTGCTTGGTCTTATGATCCCAGTGATTCCTAGTACATTGAGAGAACCAGAATTAGAGTGCCAGGATTTAGCAAAGTGGCTCCCTGCACTTTGGAAAAGACAGAATTTGGTATATATAGCTCTGACTTCTCCTGTATTAAAATCCAAGAGAGACAGTGTTAAATTGAAGTATCTGGAAGATTACGTTTTGGCATCAGTCTCATTTAGAATCATCTTTAGGGTTTTTCAATTGTATATTATGAATTGATTCGTTGCATGTTGTAATAATATACTAAGAGGACAGTTTTGTATTTCACATGCAAACACTCTTTTGTAATCGTGCTGAGGGACTCTTTGTCAAGCGTGCTGGGGGACCCTGCGGTTACCTGTGTCTACCTGCTTCTGCCCTTGTCCCCTCCCGCCGCCGCATTTTTAAATATCGCGGCCGCCGTGTGGAGGGAGACTACAACTCCCAGGCTCCATAGCACCGGAAGCTGTCATTGTTTCATCCGCGCCTGGAGGCGCTTTAAAAATCATTGCAGCCCTGGCGGAGCCGGTGCTGCAAACACTCTTTTGAAATTGTGCTGAGGGACTCTTTGTCAAGTGTGCTGGGGGACCCTGCGGTTACCTGTGTCTACCTGCTTCTGCCCTTGTCTCCCTCCCGCCGCCGCATTTTGAAATATCGCGGCTGCCGTGTGGAGGGAGACTGCAACTCCCAGGCTCCATAGCACCGGAAGCTGTCATTGTTTCATCCGCGCCTTGAGGCGCTTTAAAAATCGTTGCAGCCGTCGCGGGATCGCGCGCGGGTGGCGCCGGGCTAAGCCCGGGCAAAGGGCGGGCCGTCTGTGGCCGTCAGGGGCCAGAAGAGGCCGGGCCACCCCTCAAAGATCTGCTCCCTCTTATTGGACTATAGACATACTTACAAAAGTTACTGTGGGATGCTAAGTGAAGAAGGGTGCCCTTGTAGCTTATAACATTTAACAGTATAATTGCCTTTATCCCTACATTTCATATTTGGTTTGAAAAAACTTGTTCAATATTGTAGGTACTGAGGAGACATTTGTTGACTGACATTCGCTTGATTATAAAAGCTCTTTTGTATCAACGGCTGCAATGGGGAAACATACCAATAAATCTTACCCAATGACTAGGCAACGTGCTGCCGCAACTCAACCCCTCCCGGGTCTAACAGCAATTGATAAGATGCTTCAAAAAATGATAGGGGTGGTTGCGACAGCAATAGAAAATACGGAGAGGCGATTATCGATTACTCCAGTTGCCCCTCTACTACAGCAAGAGGGGGACTTTTCTATGGCCGCAGTTAATCCCCTTGACTGTAGCTTTCTCCGTACGTCATCTTTTTCTGAATTGCCTTGTGCCCAGCCCATTATTTCTATTGTTACTAGTCCAATACCGTCCAAACGTGCCCCGCAAGTTTTGGTGGAAAAGTTAGTCAATTGTCGCCCAAGAAGTACGAAAAGTAAAACCCAAAAGAAAAAAACTAAAAAAACGTACATCCCTGATTGTACCAGCACAGGTTGCCGATGGTCCATCTACAGCCTCAGTAGGAACCCCTACTTGGGTCACTCATCTATTACTAGATTTCCAATCCCACATTGAACAAATTATCGGCTCCCTTATTAAACCACTGGTATGTAAAGTGGATAGATTGGTCTCTACGCTTAACAACATAGACCAAGGGAAGCCGAAAATTGTGAGCCAAATATCAAAAGAAATTAAAGGATTGAACCCGAGTATTACCAATCCTAATACACGAGTTGTTAATGGTGTAGAAGGGCACTTTGCTGCTGGGCTAACTTCGGACAACCTAGAACTAATTGGTGGCGCCCGGGTTTTGCCTAGCAGCAATACTGACAGCACAGTTCCAGTAGTCACACAGATAGTAGGTAATCGAACTTCGGGCCCGGCTTTGTTATTGCCTAACGACGGGAAAGGTATGGGTGGCTCCAGCATAGTGCCGAGGGATGGATTTAGCACTGGGACACGAAACCGGGATCGACAAGTCCTAGGAAATAGAAATAGCTTAGCAAGGGGTCATCTCATTAAATTGCCCATTATTAATCTACCCCCGGAGTCCTTGCCATATGTTGTGGTTCTCACTGGGGTCCCCCCCTTGGCCCACGGGAAAAGAGAGGATCACAGTGACCTTAAAAATAAATGTATACACTGGCTAAGGACTAATAGACCTTCACCACCCAGTCACTCTGGAGAAATTCTGACAGTTAGAAGAGTCGATTGGATTGGGCCTGGACCTAAAACTCTCACAGAAAACTGTGTGATCATAAATTTTAGACACAAAAGTGCAGTGGAATTTATTTGAAATGGCCTGCCTGTCTGGTCGAATACTCAAATCTTCCCCCTGCCCCTCTCATACTTTTACCCAAATGCCCAGAGGAGACTAGGCTGGGACTTGAACCACCGGCAACGGGGGGCTTATGATAATGTACCCCATAGTATCCATCAGGAGATAGCCGCTGGAGAGGATATAAGTCCATACTCTCCTTTGCTTTCTCTACTTCCTCAAAAAAATAGGTTTAGCCCCCTTGAACTGGTCGATTGACGCCCCGAGGGATGTTATCCGACATCCCCCATGGTTAGTGGCATGGATAAACAAACTGATGAGACAAAGGAAAAGGCTTCCTTTTCCCCCCTTATGAACTTAAGCACAAATCACCTTCGAACTACTGAAGACCGGATGCAACGGGGGGCATTAAAACAATCTGTAGAAACTAGTGCCCCTAATGATCCACTATCTCCTAATAAGATTAACGTAGGGAAACTTGAGCCCAGAAACCCGACCTTGGATGTTGGGACCCATATTGGTATGGAAAGAGTACAAAGCAACCTAGCAAGAACCGAGGGCTACATAAAAATCCTGTCTTGGAATGTGGCTGGATTTAAAAACAAATTGCCATCGCCCGAGTGGGGCTCCTTTATGGCTCTCCACGATATCTGTCTGATGCAGGAAACTTGGGCACTGGAGGAGAGCGTTATGCCTGGGTATGCTACTTTCCATACCCTTCCTACAATTGGGGACAGGGGGAGGCCATCGGCCGGGCTCACAATATGGGTGGCTACGCACTTGGGTGTCAGGGCTGTACAAATGCATACTAATTCCCCAGACGTCCAGTATGTACTCCTGACCCCAGAAAATATGTCACAGTTGGCTATATTGAATAATTATTCAAGACCCGCCAAGTGTGGACGGGAGTCTGTTGCAATTGATGTACTCAAAAACTGTATCCAGTCACTTGACCCAACAACGGTGTTTGTGATTGGAGGAGACTTCAACTGCCAGTTTGAGCCCTTGGTGAGCTCAGAGTGGGGCGAACAGGATGATGAAGACCAGTTGTGGCACGTCCCCGAACCACAGATTACCCCTGTTAAGGCATGGACTCCACTGGTCCTGCAACTACAATCATTTACACTCTCAACTTCTATGTGGGCGTGTAATGGACGGGTGGAGCCCGATAGACCAGGGACAGCTACGTTCAACAGACTACACCAAACTTCCATCATTGATTATATAATGATGGAAACCAAATATTGGGATAGGTTGCTACAGTTTAGGGTTGTCCCGAGACACGATAGTGATCATAATGCCCTTGTATTAACATTAAAATCTGGCAGCTTTGGGTTGACAAACCTATCGCCCGATGCAACCAGTGTTATTCCTCCCTATATAATAACCAACAATAGACGTAGGGTTAAATGGCCGCATATACAGGAGTCCCCCACTATATTGGCAAAAATTAATAACATAGCCATACCTTCGATTCTTGAAATGGGGGATGATGCCCACAAGGGCAGAGCAGTGAAAATCCATGAGCAATTGGCAGAGAAGCTAGTGGATGTGTTCTGCTCTGTGGGTGCGGTCAAACCACCACGGGCCAGGTCACATCCCTGGTATGACGCCCCATGTAGAAAGGCAAAAAAAGATTTACTGGTTGCCATTAAAGCCCAAGACAGAGTATGTATAAAGAAATCTCGACTTCTCTATAAAAAGGCAATTATAAGGGGTAAGAAGGATTGGGAGGATAAGACATGGGAAGAGATGGGATCCGCGCTTAAGCGCAGGGATACCAAATCATTTTGGGCTACCGTTGCAATAGTCACGAACGGGGGTGATAGGGCATGTGCCCCAAACATAGCATCATCAGTATGGGAGGCACACTTTAGTGCTCTATACGCTAGTGTCGAACTGGATACTATAATTGATCCAAGCAATAAACCCCCGAGGGAATTGGGATCGAAGTGGTTGGCTGTTTTGACATGTGGGGTAGATGGGGTGCTTTACCCGTCGACCTCCCGGAGCTCCCTCCATGAGCATCGATTGGAGGGGGTCTTGGGTGAACGGCGGAAGAAGACCCGAAATGATATTGGGGATGGGAGTTACCCTGAATGCCTTGAAGTTATTACTCAGAAGGAGGTTGAGTCAGCAATAGGAAGGCTAACTCCTAACAAGGCCCCAGGCTTGGACAAACTCCCAGGAGATCTATTTCGCACACAGCCAAAAATATGGGCACAGTACCTGGTTGTTTTGTTCAATGAGATTTTATTTGGAAGTGATCTGCCGGGGTCATGGTTAGGTGCTGAGGTAGTTCCCATTTATAAAAAGGGTTGCCCGTTAACCCCATCCAACTACAGGCCCATTACCCTTATAGATACAACACAAAAGCTAATGGGCAGGATTATTCTGGATCGGATTCTGGGTTGGATGGAGGAAAATGAAGTACTAACGACACTCCAGGCAGGATTTAGGTCAGGCATTTCTACCCTGGACCAAATATTCCGTCTGCAGGTCTTATTTTGGAAAACTGCAAGTGTGGAGGGTGGCAGCCTCTACCTTGTGTTTGTTGACTTGCGGGCGGCATTCGATCTTGTTCCCAGGGCTAAGCTTTGGGAGGTCCTGGCAGACTTGGGTCTCCCGCCCTACCTTTTGACAGCATTAATTAGACTACATACTAATAATTATGCTCGGGTTAGGTGCGGGAGGCATGAGGACCTATCTAAACGTTTTCCTGTCCTGAGGGGAGTACGTCAGGGTTGTGTCTTGGCCCCAACGCTATTTAGTCTCTATATAAATGGTCTGGTTGATCATTTGTCTGGTATTACAGATAATGATTCTCCCAGACTAGCGACTGGGAGAGTGCCCGCTCTGATGTTTGCGGATGACACCTTGTTGTTATCCAAAACATCATCGGGCCTCCAGCGCATCCTGGATGGTTTCGTGGCGTTCTGCGCCTCGCGGGGATTGGAGATAAACTTGGATAAAACCAAGTTTATGATCTTCAATCCCCCGAGGTGGACTCAACCGAACCCTGTCCTTAACGGGATTCCTTTGGAGCGGGTCAAAATATTTGTCTATCTTGGCATAACCATAACAGAGAATTTTGAATGGGGCCCCCAAATCTGCCCTCAAATTAACGCAAATGAGTGGAGGTATCACCAAAGTTCACAGGATTTCCGATCTCAAACCGGTAGCCCCGGCTCTTGAAATCTACCAACTTCAAGCTAGAATGGCCTCAATCTATGGTGCAGAATTTTGGGGCCATAAAAATACTCCCAATCTTTTGAGGGTGGAGCAGAATTTTTTGAGGAATTTGGTAGGATTACCATCAAGCACACCACTTATTCCCTTACGTTTCGATCTGGGGCTGGAGCCGATAGATGAGCTTGTAGCCGCAAGACCTATGCTATATTGGAAGAGGTTGTGGTCCGTTCCTGAATTGGCCCCCTATAGAGCTGAGTTTTTGGAGATCTGGCTCCAACTAAAAAAACGAAATATCCCATGGTTACTCCATATCAAGGCTTCTAGTAAGAGGCTAGGTATCCCACAGATTTGGGAGACTCCTGAGTTGTCCTGTCTGGGGATGACGAAACCAGAACTTCAAACTCAGATGAGGAGACAGAATCTGTTAAATCTGCAGAGATCGGCAACTCTGGGTAGGCTGTCTGCTGAGTTCCTCCTAGTAAAAATGGAACCCCGATTTGAGGAACTTTTAGACGCAATACAACCGCCTCTAGCGAGGAAGTTGTATCTTCAATTAAGGCATGGTAGCCTGTGTAGGAGAGTAGGGTCTGCAATCCTATGATCACCCAGATTTTTTGCTTTTGCTTCATTGGTTTACGACTTTCCCTGGCTGTGGGCCTGCCAATCAGACCCACAGCCTAGCTGTTCTCTCTCCAGATTAAAACACATGTACATTAGGTGCATCCACTAATTGGAACTGGGCCGCCTTATCAGTCCCTGTATCAGCATACCACAGGTATCCAGGGCATCGGCGTACCCAGGGCCTACCAGGGGCTGCAGCATGCATTATGCCACCCCTGGATGGCCACCCCAAATCTGACACAACTGGCTGCACGACAGCTGGGGCAAGGTGGTGTAATCACCCGTTGCTGTAGGTGTAGTATTCCTATACCTAACCCTAAAATGGACGCATGGATTCCTATCAGTCACTCCTATGGCAGGCCTTATCAATCCTGAAGGCAGAGTGCTGGGAGTCATGTGAGATGGTGCTCTGGCGCGAGCTGAGCCCGTCGACGGCTTGCGGAACCAAGTCCTAATAGCTGTTCCATGGTGACGCGTGCCACCTACCATAAAATGCATTATAATCCTCGCGGTTATTTGCTAACTATGGCATCGCATCACCCACACATATCGAGTAAGGTGTCATACGAATTGGAATACGAACCCCTCGCCAATTCTGGCGATGGGGTTAGCATTCCACCCTTCTAGAGGGACACGACATGGAAGTAACCTTGAACCCCGGTTAAAGTTGACTCAAGCCTCAGCATCACAAAATGGATGCTGCCACCAGACACAAGTCTGACCTCCTGCTGCTGGGAGACCTTCCCGCGAGGGGAGCTTGGACAAAGGGTTTCCTGTCGAGGGCGGTGTTAGCACCATCCCAGACAGGGTTTGTGTATCCCAGGTAGGCAGGGCTGAAAGGAAGGTGATTGCAAGTGGCACCCCGGTGCTCACTGTGCATAGCCCGGCTCAAACCAGTTTCGGGGGCACCCCAGCCCCTGAGCTGGGGCGAAGCCGGACAAAGGATAGGGGTGTAACTACCCCCCTCCTGGTCCCACCCATAGGTAGGACCTAGCCACGGGCCAGCCCCTTTTCCTAGTATAAAGGTAGGAGCGAGTCCCCTTCCCAAATTGGATAATTCTGAATCTTGAACTACTTTCCACGAAAGGAACTCTTGACTTTTTCTGAAGACTCTCCCTTGTGGCTAAGGAGTAGCCACCCTGCACCAGCAGGCACCACCTAAGCGCTTGCGGTTTGCTGTACGTCTCTCCTACGGATCAAGACTGCCCCCCCCAAACTTTGGGACAATAAGCTAACCTTGACCAGGTGAGTCTTCTTGCTCTAAGTGGAAATACCTGGAGAGCCCATCTGCATTGCCATGATCAGTGCCAGGTCTATGCTCCACTGTGAAGTCCATCCCCTGTAGGGAAATGGACCACCTAAGTAGTTTGGGGTTTTCACCCTTCATTTGATTTAGCCACAAGAGGGGCTTATGGTCGGTCTGAATCTTGAAGTGAGTGCCAAACAAGTATGGCCTCAACTTCTTCAAGGCCCAAACCACAGCAAAGGCCTCCCTCTCAATAGCTGATCAATTCTTCTCTCTGGGGGTCAGCCTCCTGCTAATAAAAGCTATGGGCTGGTCATGACCATCAAAATTCAGCTGAGATAGAACAGCTCCCACACCCAACTCCGAAGCGTCTGTTTGGACAATGAATGTTTTGGAGTAGTCTGGACTCTTTAGGATAGGTGCTGTGCACATGGCCTGCTTTAGGTCATCGAATGCCTTTTGACAGCTTGCTGTCCACTGAACTTTTTTTGGCATCTTTTTACTTGTCAGATCGTTTAGGGGGGTCACAATGGATCCATAATTTCTGACAAATTTCCGGTAATAACCAGTCAGGCCCAAGAAAGCTCGAACCTGAGTCTGGGTGGTTGGAGGAGCCCAGTCCTGGATGGCCTGTATCTTGCTCTCCAATGGCTGAACCTGGCCTCCACCTACAAGGTGGCCCAGGTATACAACCTGTGTCTGCCCTATCTGGCACTTAGTGGCCTTGATAGTGAGGCCTGCCTTTTGCAGAGCCTCTAACACTTTCCTCAGGTGGACCAGGTGATCCTCCCAGGTGGAGCTAAAGACAGCGATATCGTCCAGATACGCCGCACAGAAGTCGTCCAACCCAGTGAGAACGTGATTCACCAGCCTTTGGAAGGTGGCAGGTGCATTTTTCAAACCAAAGGGCATTACCACGAACTGATAATGCCCACCCGGGGTAGAAAATGCGGTTTTGGGCTTGGCCTCCTCAGCTAACCTGATTTGCCAATACCCAGCTGTCAGGTCAAATGTACTTAAGTAGTTGGCCGAAGCCAACCGGTCTATAAGTTCATCTGCTCTTGGTATTGGGTGGGCGTCAGTCTTAGTGACTGCATTGAGGCCTCTGTAGTCTACGCAAAACCTCATTTCTTTCTTACCGCCCTGGGTGTGAGGTTTTGGCACGAGAACTACTGGACTAGCCCAGGGGCTGTCCGAGGGCTCAATGACTCCCAGCTCCAACATTTTCTGCACCTCTGTCTTGATGCAGTCTCTGACATGATCAGGCTGTCGATAGATTTTACTCTTTACGGGCAGGCTGTCCCCAGTGTCGACCTCATGGGTACACCAATTGGTCTGACTGGGTGTCAGGGAGAACATATGTCGGAAGGATTGAAGAACCTGTTTACAATCCTTTTGTTGATGTCCAGAGAGGCTGCCACAAAAGACAACACCATCTACTGACCCATCGTCAGGGTTCTGAGAGAGCAGGTCCGGGAGAGGGTCACTCTCCTCCTCTTGTCCCTCATCTGTGGCCATGAGCAAGCCCATGCCCGCCCTGTCGACATATGCTTTGAGCCTGTTTACATGGAGCACCCTGTGGGGGCTCCGGGGAGTTCCCAGGTCTACCAAGTAGGTGACCTCTCCCTTTTGCTCAATGATCGTGTGGGGCCCAGACCATTTGTCTTTGAGTGCTGCTGGGGCCACTGGCTCCAGCACCCACACCTTCTGTCCAGGCTGATACACAGTCAGGACAGCCTTTTGGTCGTGCCAAGCTTTTTGTAATTCTTGGCTCGCCTCAAGGTTTTTAGATGCCTTTTCCATGTACTCAGCCATCCGCGAGCGGAGACCGAGCACATAGTCCACAATGTTTGATGCCGGCTTTTTGAGAGGTCTCTCCCATCCTTCCTTTACCAAACAAAGGGGTCCCCTTACAGGATGTCCGAACAGAAGCTCAAAAGGGCTGTAGCCAACCCCCTTCTGCGGGACCTCTCTGTAGGCGAACAAGAGGCAGGGTATCAGGACATCCCATCTCCGCCGAAGCTTTTCAGGTAGTCCATGAATCATCCCTTTCAGGGTCCTGTTTAATCTCTCAACAAGCCCATTGCATTGTGGGTGATAGGGTGTGGTGAACTTGTAGTTGACACCACACTCCTTCCACATGGCAGTCAGATATCCCGACATGAAGTTTGCACCTCTGTCAGAGACAACCTCCTTAGGGAAGCCCACTCTGGAGAACACTCCAACTAGGGCTCGTGCCACAACAGGTGCTGTAGTGGTCCTAAGGGGAATAGCTTCAGGATACCTGGTGGCGTGGTCCACCACCACCAGTATAAACTTGTGCCCTGATGCGGTCGGGGGTTCCATTGGTCCGACAATGTCGATCCCCACTCGTTCAAAGGGTACCCCCACCACCGGCAGTGGTATGAGGGGGGCCTTTGTCGTGCCACCTGACTTACCACTGGCTTGGCAAGTGACACAGGAGCGACAAAACTCCTTCGTATCTTCGGACATGTGGGGCCAGTGAAAGTGTGGAACAATTCTGTCCCAAGTCTTATTCTGGCCTAAGTGACCTGCAAGGGGAATCTCGTGGGCCAAGGTAAGAAGGAAACCTCTCAGAGACAAGGGGACGACCAGCCTCCTGGTCGCGCCAGGCTTGGGGTCTCTTGCCTCGGAGTACAGGAGTCCATCGTCCCAGTACACTTTGTGGGTACCTGTGGCGTTCCCTGCAGCCTCAGCAGCAGCTTGCTGTCTGAGGGGTTCAAGTGAGGGGCAGTCTAACTGTGCCTTCCCCAGGTCTTCCCTAGAGGGTCCCCCTGAGCCCAGAAACTCAACCTGACCAGGTTCAAGCTCTTTTGGCTCAGTTTCCCTCAGTTCTTTAAGGTCAGCCTCCTCAGAGACTTGATCCACGACCTGGGGCAAGGGGGAAGGCGAGGCCTTACCCTTACTGCTCCTTTTCTTGGATGGTGTCTGGTCCGTTCTTCCAGGATCCAGCACCTGTTCAGCGGGGCATCTTTTGGCCTGTGACCTGGTCACAGCAAGGACATGTGCTGGCAAGCCTAACATTTCCATGTGAGTCCTCTGCTCCACTTCTGACCATTGTGACGTTTCCAAATCATTGCCCAACAGACATTCTACGGGGAGGTCTGAACTAACCACAACTTTCTTCGGGCCAATTACCCCTCCCCAGGAGAAATCAACAACTGCCATACTGTGATTGGTAGTGACATTGCTGGCATTGGTCACTAGGTAATCGGTACCTAGCATGATCTGTCCAGGGTCCACAAAGTTAGGTGTCACCATTGTGACACTGGCACAAGTGTCTCTGTAGGCCTGAGCCACTTTTCCATTGATCAAAGGCGTCTGCCTGTATTTGCCCAAAGTATTGGGACTGGCATGAGGGGGCATATCCATATCCCCTGTACAGACAAGGACGGCCTGAGTGAGCGTGCCAACTAAGTCGTCACACCCCTCAGTTCCCAAGGTTAACCCAACTAATGCCTTGGGAGGCGCACTACCACTGCTGACTGTACTAGGGGGTGCAGGTGCCTTAGGGGCTGCAGTGGCAGGAGTTTGCCCTCCTTTCTTGGTGCACTCACTAAACCAGTGAGTCTTACTTTTACAGTATTGGCACCACCTTTTTGACTGGCCTTCTTGAGTCTTCTTCTTCTGTGAAGCCTGACCCCCACCCTCTTTGGTTTGTTGGGGACCTGTCGAAAACTTCTGGTCATTTTGTTCGTTCTTGTTACTACCCTTTTGGTCTGCTTTCTTCTGACCACCCTGGTTCTGAGTCTGGTTCTGCTTGACCCTTGTTCTGACCCATCTGTCTGCCTTCTTTCCCAATTCTTGGGGAGAGGTCAGCTCCGAGACGACAAGGTGCTGATGCAACAATTGGTTCTGACAGTTGTTTAAAATCTGTTCTCTCATGATAAGATTGTACAATCCTGTGTAATCAGTAACCTTGCTACCCAGCAACCAGCCTTCCAAAGCCTTAGTGGCACAATCGACAAAGTCAGTCCAATCCTGAGACTGAATTTTCTGGGTGTCTCTGAACAGCAACCTGTACTGCTCAGTGGTTAAGCCGAACCCATCAATCAGTGTATTTTTCAGGACTTGGTAGTTGTTAGCATCCTCAGCTCTCGTAGTGAGGAGCTTGTCCCGTCCTTTACCTTCAAAGGAGAGCCACAGTATAGCTGCCCACTGACTTGGGGGGACGCACTGGACAGTGCAGGCCCTCTCCAAAGCAGTTATCCACTTGTGGATGTCATCCCCTTTTTTAAAGGGGGGCACTATTTTACTCAGGTGTCTAGTGTCTAAACCCCTGTCTTTCTCTCTAATGAGAATGCTGCCACCAGTGGGGTCTAACCCACTCAATTTCTGCTCTCGGGCCAAGGCAAGTCTTTCTTTGGCGAGGGCAAGTTCTTCCCGCTCGATCCTCAGATTGACTTCCCTCATCTTCGCTTCGTGCTCCCTTCTCTGAGGGGACGTCATTCCTCTCTGAGAAGATGCCTGAGAGACATGTGTTCGAACAGATCTGTTAGAGCCTCTCGAGAGAGACCTAGCTCGTCCGTTCCCAAGGTTAAGCCTGCTTGAGCGTGGGCCCGGGGCTCCCCCAGTTCCATTCTCATGCCTGCTTAAGTTGGTCCTCGTGAGCCTGCCGACTACTACTGGACCTTTGTCTGCCTCGTCTCCTGATAATTCCTCCTCTTCCTCCTCTGTATGGAGGCCGAGGTCTGGGTCACCAAGGGTTCCCTCTAAGGGGGGCATGCTCCCATCTGGGTTAGAGGGGCCTACGTTAAGAGCCCTTCTAGCATCATAAGTCTCTAAGAGACCTATCAGGAATGGGACGGTAGGGTTAGAACCCTGTTTTAACTTCCTGGAGGCACACAGTTGTCTCATCTCCGTGAAGCTAAGAACTGCATATCGTGACATGACCTGTGGAGGGTCAATGACCACTAAGGGAGTCTCTGCAGACTCTCCGCGGACCGACATGCTTTCTAGTGAGGTGTAAGTGATGCACCTACCTACACTATGTGTTTCCCTACTGATCCCTTGCTAAGAGTTATAGTCAGGGTGTGCTAGTCCCTGTTTCACTATAACAGCTGGTTCAGTAGAACTCCGAGTATTCTAAGTTAAGTTATATGTACCTGGGTACTTATGTGATCTTTCAACTTGATATTCTTAGGATACGTGTGTGGTAAAACAACAGCAAGCTCAAATCCCAACCGCTGCTCACCAATAAGGGTCGTTTGGAATGATACACAGTGATCACTAGAATAGTGAGCACTACATATCAGGCCAACTTCTCACAGCCTGCCCATCAGGCTGTTCACCTCAAAATGGTCTAAATCCGAAGGGGAAGCCTGCCCTACATGTAATTACAAAAGTGAAGATGTTTCTCATATTTTGTTTTTTTGTCCTGCATATGCTAGAATTAGGAAATGTTGGTTAATCCCGATATGCAGGAACCTTGGATTTCACTATTTTGCGCAGACCTGTCGGGTTTTGACTTATGATACCCATCCCCCTATTGTTTTTGCCGTATCTCGTTTTTTATTTGGTATGTGGCGCAGAAGACAAACTTTTTTGTAAATATGTGATTGATAAGGTTTTTTTTTTCTTTTTCTATTTTCCACTTTTGATAACTTTTGAATTTAATCTTCTTTTAATATTGTTTTTTTACGTTGTTTTTAAATTTTTGTGCTCTGTATGTATTTTATCTGCACTTTTATGGTCCTTGACCGAAATAAAGTTATCAAATGAAATGAATGAATGTATTTCACATGTTTTCTCATGCTGAAAAATGTTTTGTGAGTTTATTTGATATTTTTGTGTAAGTTTTGGTTGGGTTGTTGGTTATATATGAGGAGGGAGGTGAGTTGTTGGCTGGAATTGAATGGGAATGTTGGTAGGTTGCAAAGTGCTCCTCTGTAGGGTTCCAGGCTTGTAGGTTGTGGCAAGGACTGAGGTCTTGGAAGAGTTGTGCAATGTGCTGTCTTTGATCATTCTCATTGTGGTAAGGGATACCACACTTACTTGTGCAGATATCTCCACATACGATAGAGACCTCCACATAGAAAAGATAGGAGTGGCTGAGGACTCCATACGTAGGTTATCGAATAGCATTTTGTAGACTGCAGTAGCACAATTGTACTACTACAAAATGAAGTTTGTCTATAGGCCACAGGGTACCAGAAGTGACACTAATTGAGATTCAATTTCAGTATGCAAGGGAGAGATGGGATATAAATGACATATATTATATAGTATTACTGGGGCTAACACATGACATTTGTCTGACAGGGTCCAACGGAGGCAACAGTGATACCTACAATGATTCCATTGCCAATGATCCATGCAGGCTGACCATGGGCGCAACATGTGCCAGTCTGAAGCCAGTTTTCTTGAGCGAGTGACTCCAAGAGCACCACCCATCAGAGTACAGAGTCTGTGATAAGCATGATCTCCAAGGTTTTTATGCTATAGCAGGGTAAGAAAGGTGGGTGACAGCATGAGGGTGTGAGGTTGAAAACTTAGGAGCATTTTGCATAAACAGGGACAGATCGAGATTGGAGGAGAGTTGCTTATAAGCCAGGGTCACATAGGTGACAATGCACACATATTACTTTACTGAAGTTCACTTTAGTCAGTTGAATGTGGTAAAAAGATGTGATCACTCATAGATTCAGTACCACTTGGTGATTTAATGGGCACACAACGAGTTCCTGGTATTCAAATTCATGTACAGTGAAAAGATGTCCAGAAGTCCATCAGACTGGTGGTTGGATCTCATGGGACCTCTGGATTAGTCCTCCATCAGACACCAGAATAGGGAAATGAATTCACTTACGGACATCGTTTACTTTGATATTATTGATGCTCCAACTTTTATAGCATTTCGGGAGTACCCTGGTTAAAGCTAGATAAGACAATGGGTGATGAAAGTAATGTACTTCTGTAAGTAAATAGTGTTTTACTCAGAATGAAGATCTTCTAGCACACTGTCCGGATCTTTTAGACGTGTTGAACTGCTAAGAGTGGCGCCCTTTCTTATCTCTACCATGGATTATCATTTGAGTGCAAAGCATTTAGCATAAGGTTACACTCAGTGGTTTTTGCCGGTGAAAACCACTGGAGCAGAGTTTAAAGCAGGTTCAAAATGTGATCAATTTATTTAGCATTTTTTGCACACAGGTAATAAAAAGGTACAGAGTCATACCCTGGACCCAGCACACATATTATTAACAAATTTGTGTTTTGCACCTGTTATTACTGTGTGTGCCAATAAATTACTTCTAGAAAGAAACATAATCTTTTGTATCACCCTTTACATGTAGATGGTGTGTCACTACCTAGACAGCAGGATTGTGAAACAGGCTACCTACCAGCTAAGCCAATTTTTCTGTAAGAGAAACTCTTTTTTTCTGTCTAAAAATAATGGACATGTTCTTTACTGTTAAATCAGAGAGGACTTGGTGGCAGTCCTTTAAAGAATCAGTATTCGTGACAAGTGGTTAGAGAACTCTTTGGCCAGATTCAGGTCACCATAGTATATTCACATTAAGAGATTCACTTAGACCCTGGCAAAGGGCTAATACGCCCAGCCTCTAAATATGGCAGCGGCAGACGCGCTGTCAGATCAAGAGTTCCCACTGGCAGAACCAGCTGAGGCTGTGCCTCCTCAGTAGACCCTGCAGTTTCTGCACCTCTAAATGTGGCAGCGGAACAGCAAGATTCACAGATGAGGTATCAGCCATGCTTTGGGGGATGCCCCGCTTCCATCAACCTCTAAATGACCAACCCCCTCAATCTCAATGATGCAAGCACTCTGGTGTAAATTAAAGACCAAGGGCCAGATGTACAACCGTTTATTGCGGTCGCAAAGGGGTATTTGGCCCGTTTGTGACCGCAATAAACTGTGGCACAATGTACTAACACTATTTTGCGAGCCGCTAATCAATTAGCGACTCGCAAAATAGGGTTAGCGACTCGTTATTAGTAAGGGGCATGCCAAGGGCGTCCCTTCCAAATAGCGAGTGCTATTGCCATATATGAGTGTTTTGCAACTGCATTTGCGGTCGCAAAACACTCGCAGTTTACCACCTACTTCAAGTAGGTGGTAAACCATTCGCAAACGGAAAAGGGTCCCCAAGGGACCCCTTCCTCTTTGTGAATGGGTGCACAAATATTTTTTAAGAGCAGGCAGTGGTCCCAGGGACCACTGCCTGCCCTTAAAAAATTAAACTGAAAAGTTTCATTTTTATTTTTTAAATGCACTACTTTTTCCTTTGAGGAAAACGGGCTGCAGTAAAAAAAAAATGCTTTATTGACAAAGCCGTACCATCCCTGGTAGTGCCAGCCATTCCTAATGGGGTCGCAAATTGTGACAGGCTCTTTAATAGTCATGAGGCATGCAATTTAAGACCCCATTGGGAATCGCAAACAGTGTCTGAGACACTGTTGTACATTGAATTTTGCGACTCGCAAATTGCGACTCGAAAATTGTCGCAATTTGTGAGTCACAAAATTCAGTAGTCCTACATCTGGCCCCACGATATTAAAGAGCATCATTAAAACCAAAAGATGGCATTATGAATCCAAAGCGGCATCATTTGTGTTTTTATGCTGAATGCATCAGCAGTATTCAAGCATTTTGTGGATTAGTCCTTCATTCATTTATCTTGATAAAACATTTTAATCCAACTCAAAATCTGAAAGGAAGTAAGTCACTTCAGGGCAGGTTTACAAAGATTGTGAGAAAATCATGTTTATGCTTATGTTGAGGCATTTGCATTTGATGCACTCGCAGGTGTAGGCTATGTTATTTCTCTGGGGCAGACCATTATGTTTAAAAACATAGGGCTGGTTCCCGACATTAATAGATGGGTAAGTTAACTTGGGGTTTGCCATAGTCTATATAAGATTTTGTAGCCACGTTTCCATATATTTTTGATGAATATTCAATCCTCTTAGTACTATTTTTTGCTAACCTGCTTAGGAATGGGCTCACATTTCCTGTCTGTTGTTGTGTCTGGAGTCTTGTGAAATAATGAGTCCATTACTATTGATAATGGCATTACTCCTAGTCCTACTCCCTTGCCTTCCTTCAGCACAGGTGAGGCCCCGCCTCCCACCCAGAACTACCCTCAGCCCATAAAAACTTTGCCCGCCCCCACCTCCACCTGTACCTAAACAAGCCGAGCTAGCACACAGATGTACCGCACCGGGAAGGAAGGCAAGGGAGTAGGACTAGGAGTAATGCCATTATCGATAGTAATGGACGCATTACTTCCAGTCCCTCCCTCGCCTTCCTTCAGCACAAGTGAGGACAAAGCAAGCAGAAGAAAATGGAGACGGACAACTGAGTGATAAAGAACACCAAAGCAGAATAACGTGCCCCCAAATACAGCAGATCAACATCCCTGGTCCCGCATAGAGGACAAGACCCTGCGGCCCAGAACATCATCCAAACGCCCCAGACCAGCAATCCGATAGTGACGGACAAACATAGAGGGAGAAGACCAGTACGTTGCCCTACAGATCTCCACCACAGAGGTATCCTGCAACTCAGCAACGTAGCCGCCATACTGCGAACAGAATGCCCCGGAACCCCCACAGGAGGATCCACCCCCCAAGCAGGCAAGCCATCAAGACTGTGGACCAAATCCAACAATGCAACACCCTCCATAGCAGGACCAAAGTGAACAAACAAAGCATCCCCCTCCCGGAAGAACTCTACAACCTGCAGGCACCACAGTAAAGCACGCCACACAACCAGGCAATGCAAACGAGACTCCTCGGCCGAGGAAGGAGCAGGAAAGAATCCAGGTAAAATCACCACCTGACTGAGATGAAACACTGAATAGACCTCAGGGACAAAGGACTGCACCGGCACCAAAACCACCTGATCCGAAAAGATTGCGCAGAAAGGCTATTTAGAAGACAAAGCCCCCAACACACCCAAGCGGCACGCCGAGGTGATGGCCACCAAAAAACAAGTCCTAAAAAAAAAAAAAAACACACTCAACTCGAGACCCCTAATGGGTTCAAAGGGAGGACCGGACAGGACATCCAACACCAACAGCAAATTCCCTGAAGGAATGAACCTGACAGGGCGAGGAAACAAATTCAACAGACCCCGAAAAAAACGAGGCATCAGACCCCCGTCATCTCTCAAATCACGCCAGGAGCCCCAAAAAGCCTGAAGAGCTGCCCACTGCACCCGCAGAGAAGCCACCGACAACCCCAGATGAGCCCCATCCTGAAGGAACTGCATCATCATAAAGATGCCAGCAACTGTGGGATCCATATCCGTAGCAGCACACCAGGCCGCAAAGTCCTGCCAATACCCAGCAGAGGACAGCAGAGCAGAGGACCTACAGGAAGCCCGTAAAGTAACCGCCAAGTGGACAGGAACCCCCATGACAGCCTAGCCCAGCCGCACAACCGCCAGGCCGACAGGTGTAACCCCTGCACGGAGCACAGGGGAAGAGAAACACTAAAGGGGACAGAACCACCGGAATGACCCACACCTGGACGCAACACAACCAGGTCAGGAGAGGCCCGAAGCAGCGGAAAGGGTGGGAAGGCATACAGAAGACCCCAAGGTCAAGGAAAGGCCAGGCCGTCGATCCCCAGAGCCCCAGGACACCGGCCCAGAGAACAAAATAGGCCCACCGTGGCACCGAACAGGTCTGAAAACAGGACCAACTCCACAGGGAGGCCCCAACGACCCACCAATCAGTCAAACAAACTGGGAAGGATGGAGTAATTCCATGACGAAGGAACACCCCTGCTCAACTGAGCCACCCGCACATCGTCCACCCCCCCCCCCCCCGAACATAGAGAGCAGACAGACCCAGCACCCAGACCTAATCCCACAGGAAGACGTAGCTGGCAATAAAGGTCAAGGACCTGAACCAGGGCCCACCCTGACGGTAGACACAGGACTTCGCCACCAGAATGCCAGCATGAACCAGCACCCAATGGCCCCGCAGAGAGACCGGAAAGTGAACCAGGGCCAGCCAAACTGCCCTCACCCCCTGCCAGTTCAAAGACCCCCGGGAGTCCAGCAGAGACCAGCTCCCCAAACCAGCTCCGGCCCCAGCCAAGCACCTCACCAACCCGTTCGGCAGCAGAAGACACAACAAGCGGAGCCGGCGGAGCCAAGGAAATCCCGGTCAGACGAAAACGCCGGCAGATTCACCAGGACAGCTCCACATGGAACAGGATAGACACAGGCAGTGGAGACAAAAGACCCCGTAGATCAACACCACAGGATCCAGCTGGCCAGAAGAAGAAGGTGAAAACAAGCCCAGGGAACTAGAAACAGCACAGAAGCCAAAAAGCCCCCGCAGCCACTCCATCGCAGGGGGTGCCCCCAAGGACATCAAGACCCGAACCAGTGACTTAAGAGAGACCAGGTGCTGGCTGGACAAGTAACCAGCCCAATGAGATACCGGAAACGAGCCCCGATGAACACCATGGCTCGGGAGGGGGACAAAGAAGAAACTCCCAGTACACCAAAAAGCCGCGACCTGGCAGAACCCCCAAGGCTGCACCAAAAAAGAGACCCGTCAGCTGCATGCAGCAAGAGGTCGACCAAGAAGGATGAAGGAATACCCCCTCCATAGGAAGTAGATCCAGGAGAGGAGTCAGGACCTCCGTGAAGACCATGGGAGACAACTAGAGGCCGAAGGGAAGAACGCAAAATCAAAAACGGGCGCCTCCCACTGTGAGCCTCAGAAACACTGAGAAGAGGTGGCGACAGGGAGGCAAAAAACTCGCCCAGCCGAACCCAATGAAGAACCGCCGGAAGGGTCAACACACAGAAGGGAACAGCCAAAGCCCAGGAGTCAGCCCAATGGAGACCCAGAATGGGCTGAAAACCGTAAGACACTGTCAGCACTGGGAACAGAAAGGAATAGGTCCCGGCGCCGACGCACGTGACCGGAATCCGACAGATGGCCGAGACGGCAAGCAAACAGGACACCCCATCCAGCAGAGCCACTCTGTGCGGACCGGTGAGAGGCACAGGAGCCATTTGAACCTCGGCATCCGGAGGAACCTGCCAGAAGATGATCACGGAACCACGAGCAACACAGCGCAGGAACCAGCAAACCCAACATCCCAGCGCCACCCCGGAAGAAAAAATGGAGCCAGCCACCCACCGCCAGGGACCAACCGGACAGCAGTAGCAGGGACCCTACAGGGCAGTGCCCACAGGCATGGAGGCAGCGAGCATGGGTGAAAAACTGGCCAAAAACCGCTCCCACTGGAAAGACGGAGGAGACACCCACCTCGGGGGATGACTGATAGATGCCAGCCTAAGGCACACCAGAAGAAGCTTAACGCCCAACACAAGGCAAGGCACGAATGGACCCCAAGGTGGCCAGAAGGACAGAGGACACCGAGCCACCCGAACAGCCACCACCTATTCCACAAAACCCTGCAGCAAGGAGGGCACAGAAGAAGCAGAGAACAGGCCAGTCCCCAGCGCTAAGACAACAGCCGCAAATGCCTCCCCAAGAACAAAGACCCTCTACCAATCTGTCGCATCAGTCGGGGTACAAACCTCAAGCAGAACAGCTGACTAGTCAAGCAGCATGGCCAGGACAGAGTCCAACTGTACAATGTGAGGAAAGGGGTCGGCCCCCTCCAACAAGCAAAGGGTCCGGAGGAAGCGAGGGACCTGCAGTATATCCATCACATGCCACTCCCACAGCACCATCCCCCACAATGGGCCCGAAGGGCAAGCCCAACCGGGAGGGCCTAGTGTACCAAGGAAAAAGATGCCCACAGTCCCAGCCCAGCAGGAAATGAGGAAAACCCAATCGTCCCGCACAGGAGCTAGAATGACCCACAACACCTCCCCGAAAACAAACTCACCCCCAGAGGTGGGAGAAGGCCCCTCCCCCCCGCCCACAGAAGGGAACCAATCACCCACAGGATCCAATGGACGAGGATGGGACGGACCAGAAGGCACCGGCTGAGACCGCAGAGCACTGGACACAGCAGCCTCAACCAAGCCGTGCACTGTCCGCAGACATGAGGGGCACTACACCCCCCAAGGAGCCCAGGCGTCCAGGGTGCCCCAGGGGGACTGGAGACTCATCAGTAGAGGACGAAGAAGAAGAGGACAACGGAACGCCCCCACCAAAACATCCTCATGCGACCCAGGACCGTAAGAAACCAGAGATAACACTCCTCAGCAGCCCCATAAGCAGAAAAGGCCCAAAAGAAACAAATAACAGGTGAAAAGCCCGGCCTACCAGGTCTCCGAACACTGTCGCGGCTTCCCGAGCAACAGCACCGCCCCAATACCGCTAGGGAGACGAGGACAGGAAGCACCGCTGGGAGAACGCTGCAGAGGGCTCCGCCGTCGCAGAGAACCAGACCGAAGTCTCCCCGGCACCGTCACAGGGAGGAACTGAAAGGTAAGTCTCACTAGAGAAACAGAAAAAAACAGGTGGAGGTGGGGGTGGGCAGAGTTTTTATGGGCTGGAGGGTAGGTCTGGGTAGGAGGCGGGACCTCACTTGTGCTGAAGGAAGGCGAGGGAGGGACGGAGATAATATTCCTTAACATACTTCATACTTTCATGACATTACTGGTGTATAGGAAACTCTATGACCAAGTTTCACACTGGTGCAAATATAACAATTATAGCATGTAGCAAATATGCTGGGTGTCATATTATCTGTAGTTCTATTTACATACCTGCCTGTCACAGCAGAACAGAGGTAGCGCCACAGCTCTCTGCAGAGCCAGGGAAACTTACATGAAAAAATTAGACTAACACTAAATTGTAGACTGTGCACGGTATATTAACATTCATATGTCGTGCAGGAATATGTAAGTCATGTCCTGAAGACACAGGACTTTTATACAACAGATATGATTATAGAAATAAGTGCCATTTACGAGGTGCATTACACAAGACATAATCCAATAAACTAGACACTCGACATTTACATGATCCATACCTATCTGCACCAAGTTAGATGCAGTAACTATTGAAATCAGGTGAGAGTTCAATGTCTACTTCCACCTAATCCCTGAGCACATTTAATTCTTGCCTTCACATTGACACACAGTATCCTTTAGTACATAGGCTGTTTGGAATGTTCCTGGTCCTGAAGAAGACCCATTGTGATGTGTTGTATGTACACATTCTTCGTCAAGGGTCGAAACGTGGATGAGAAGAATAGGTGTTCTGTCCTAATGTCTTAAATACTTACACCTAAGGAATAAAAATATCTATTTGAACCAGTGATGAATAGATACCCAACTGAGTTACTTTTTCTGTTTATTGTGTAAATGTAGAGTGTCTAGTTTATTGGATTGTCTTATGTAATGCAGCTTGTATATGGCACTTATTTATGTAATCATCTATGTTGTATAACAGTCTTGTGTTTTTTGTACATGCCTTACGTGTTCCTGCACAACTTTTGAATGATAATATACTGTGCACAGTCTATAATTTAGAGTCAGTCACACTTATTTGATAGCCCTATTATGCTCCTTCCATCTAGTCCCAAATACCAGTATGTCATCAATGTAATTGAAAGCATGCTTCACAGGTTGAATTGTTCTATATATGACATCTTGAAATATTCCTGCAGCAGATGACACTCCAAAACTCAAATTTTTGTTTCTGAACAAACCAACATGAATCGAAAAAAAGGTAATGTACCTACAGTTTTCTTCCAATTCGAGTTGATAGTATCCCTTGTTCAGGTCAAGACGGGAGAAGACTTTGACTCCATTCAGCCGCATGATCATGTCTGCTATTTGCGGACCAGATGTCTTTCTCTCTCAACTGCTTTGTTGGCCTGGTTCATATTCACGCAAATGGGCACTGCACCTCCACTGTCCTTTTTTGGCACCACTACTATGGGGGACACCCATGATGTGGGACCAATAGAGTGCTAAATAATATGCTTCAGCTGCGTTTCTAGTTCTCTTTCTACCACTTTTTACAGCTGAAATGCTATTTGGCTGTGTCGCTGTGCAACAGGCCAGATGTCTTAGCTGATGTGGACTTGCACCTTCATTGTTTTGAGTTCTCCTAGGCCATGAAATAATGATGGGAACTAACTCACAATTTCGGATTGCGTATGTAGGTTATAATTGATAGATATAGTCCCATGTCAGCAGCAGTTGTAAAACGGAGTAGACGTGCACCGGACGAAGTACCTTGAAGAACATGAATTGGGACTTGCACATATGTCTTTTTATGTCACAAGGTCAGTGTGAATGACCCTTGACTCTGCAACGGTTTTGAAGCAGCCCATGTGTACACCTTCATGTCTAATGCATTGAGTTGCGGTACGGGTGACAAGTAGTTAAACGGTTTGCCTGGAATGATGTTGATCGATGCACCGCTGTCAATTACAAAGTTTATGGGGCAACTGTTGAACTTTAGTGTCATCTTGAGGTAGTGTCCATATGAATTATTTTGTTTCTTTGACTCACTTGTTTTTGTTGTTAATTTGTCTTCTTTGCAAGCAGCAAGACCTATGTGTGCATGTCGCTCTTCACTGTCGCTCGATTGTTACGTCGAATAACTTTTTTGGGATTAACTTGATGACCATCGACTTCGTTTAGTTTCCATTTGTCACAAATGAGGTTGCTTTTTGTCTTTGTAGGAGTGGCGAGAATGCTTCTAGAACTTTCTGGCGTCCATTTTCTCATCTCTCCTTGACAAAGTGGTTTCTCTTTTGCTTTACAATACGATATGAAGTAGTTTTTCTTTCTGAAACCTTTGCATGTCTGTCCGATGGCTGGACCTTTGCTTGGAAACGAAAATTCACATCAGAAACACAGTTTTCCTGTCTCTGCGATGGGCCCTACACCTCACTGGTGTGCTATCGAAGGGTGTGGGGGGGGTTCTAGGGGAGGGTCAATCTTACCTTTCTCAGCCAACCTCTAGTAGGCTTGGCAGGCGGAATATGCCCTAGAGGGGAGCACCCTCTTTGCAGCTGAGGGCTCTCTTGAACATTTAAGTCCCCATTTACTCACCCTTAGGAGCCACTCACCTGCTGGAGTGCACTATTCACAATGCCGCAGACACGGTCATTCGCTCTAGGCTCTACTCCAGGCAGACCTTGACCAGAGATATGCTTGCTTCGTCTCAGGCCTCAGAAACGAAGAGTACACGAAACGCTACATTGAACATCTCATTCACACTTCATACCACGCTGCAATTTATTGACAACTTATTCTCTCTAGTGTTACCCTTGACCCAGTTAACTAGAAGAATGTGTCATTTGTATGGCGAGAGAATGAAGAAATAGCATTTAACAAGAGGAAGGAAGGGTTCTGATCTCCACCTGTCATGCATCAAATAGACTGTGCTAAGATTTTTGATGTGGCTTTTATATTATGGCACGAGCTGTGTTGTCGCAAGCACAGGAGGGTAAAAGGCTGCATTCAGTAGCATGTTTTTTTAGAGGATTGAATGCTGCCAAAATAAATCATAGTATGTTCGACAAGGAAAAGGGATTGTTAACAATAGCATGTGCTTGTATTAAATTAGATACGGTATTTGGAACGTGTTGAGCAGTCAAATGAGGTTATTCCTGGTCTTCGAAACCTAGTTTATTTGAAGCCCATAAGTGCCCTGAATCAGAAGCAAGCGGGATAAATGCACCTTTTCTGCAGATTTAACTCAGTGGTACGTTTTGGTCTGGGAACAAGAATGGCAATGTAGACGCTTAGTATGAACGAGGAACTGTGATTAGGCCTAAAACAGATACTTGGCCTCTCGCCCCATTGGCGACAGTGATAGAGGTGGTTATACCACTACATGTGCACCAGGAGCCTCAAGGTGTTTTGTATTACAGGGGCTGTTGAATCAAGCATTTTGTGCAAGCATACATGTTACGTCTCCTTGGCCATGTTGCCAGGGCCTTTTTCAAGATGGGACACTACATTTTCATTACTGTCCATTCAGGGAAGCAGAAGCCTTCTGAGTTCATCCCACACTTGCTCTATTAGCATTCTAAACAAAAAATATAGCTTTTGTAAAACCATTTGTAGATTCGTTCTCTAAGAAGGGACAATGTTTACAATGAGTAATGTTCTACCTGCAATGAAACCAGAGAGAGAGCTACTGCAAGGTGTCTTTTGCCTACATGCAATATAATTGTTAGTGATCAGGCAGTCAATTTTCCTCTAAGTCCCTGAAGGTTTTGAGTGCTCTCTTAGAAACAGAACTACATTTGGCATCTGATATTTATCCACGATCTGATGTTGAGCTCCTCAGTATCAGCTATCCCGGGAGATGAATGCATGAACCACTTCCCTAAAGCTTGTTCATTTAATGGGTTGGGAATAGATCATACAGGATGGGCAAGGAAGAGAGGTGATCTCGAACCATTGCTCCTCTCAATAACTTTACAGCCGCAGAATGATAGCAAAGCACCTCGGTTCATGGGTTTGGGAGTAGTCATTTCTAATCATCTTCTCAGTTGAATGGCCTCTGGTACAGCTCACCTCATCTGGACCTGGATGTAAAGCACCTACATGAAAGCTCAGTTCCACCAAGACAGGATTTGTGTTATTTGCCAAGACCAATAGGTAACAACTAGTCCCAAGCTGGTTCACTGACATCAACCATGACAGCTTCGAATCCCTACTTGCACCCATAGGCAAGTCTCTTGGATTCACCCCAGACAAAAACTTCACCCTTAAGGAGCACGTTGTCAAGAATACAAAGATGGCCTGTTTCCAACTCTCTCAACAAAAGAAAGTGAAACTGTTCGTCCCTGAACGACTTCAGGACTTCTGTTAAACCCTTGTAGTCTTGCAGCTGCATGGAAAGAACTGCCCACTCCATGGCCCTTCAAACTCCACATTGACTCGAATTAAGGCTCCCATTAGGGGCATGCTGCACAATGCAGCACGCTTCATCCACGGCCTGAAGAAGTAGAACATTCCCCATCCTTATAGAACTCCAGCGGCTTTGCTTGCCAGCCCACATCATTTTTAAAACCTGCTGCATCAATTAAAAAAAACTGCACCACCACCTGTCTGGCTAACAAGTGCAATGCTGAATGTCTATGCTGATCCTAAGATCTTGTCCAATTTCAGGCCTATTTCCCTGCTCCCGGCACCAGATAACATTTTCTAAAAGTTAGTCAATGCAAAACTTATTGACTACTTAGAAATGCACAATCATCTTCATTTTCTTCAAGCTGGTTTTAGACGTCACCAATCCACAGAATCTGCTTTGCTGGAAGTTTCAGGAACTATAACATTTATAGTGGATAGAGGAACTAGTGCAGTGTTGATTCTTTTGGATATGTCTGTCGCATTTGACACACTATTTCATGACATTTCACTGCAACGCCTGGCCAATAGCAGAATTGAGGGCTGTGCGTGGACATGGTTTCAATCTTTTTTAAAGAATAGGAAACAGATGGTTACTATGGGCCCTCTCAGATATACTGAAAAACTACTGAAGTAGGGTGTTTCCCAGGGCTCACCCCCTAGCCCCACCTTGTTTAATTTATAGAGGTATCCTATGCTGACGATACACACGTGAGTCTGTCACTTGACAAGAATTCCTCTAGCTCTGAGTTAAGTTTTAAAAACTGCCTCTCTCCAGTAATCAGGTGGATGAACCATAATTACTTAAAGTGCAACTCGGAGAAAACACAAATATTCCATTTTGGAAATTACAATCAGTTCTTTGCCTTAGATTCGTAGCCGGATGATATCTCTAAGCCCCCTCTGCCCTTGGAGGTAGCTGGGAACCTAGGAGTAAAGTTCGACAACGACTTATCCTTTCCTCATCAGGTCAACATGGTTTTTGGCCTTGTTTCTCTCTAATCAAGTCTCTTAATTTCTTTTTGATTATGTCCCTCTTTTAGCCCAAAGAAACAGTAGTCCATGCATTGATCACTTCAAGACTAGGCTACTGTAATAGTTTTTATCTAGGCATGCTCAAATACCTGCTTGTGCGTGGCCAAATAAATACCTGATAAGCTTCAGGTTGTTCAAAATACTGCAGTCAATTTTGAGCTCAAACTACATTGTCGAAGCCACACCTTTGAAGGGTTTAGGAAACACCACTGGCTTTCTGTGAACAAACTCTGTTATGTTTAAAGGTTTAACCAGAGTTTACAGGGCCTTTCATTGAACTGGCCCTACATTTCTTTCAGACTGCTTTGTTCCACACTTCCCACTTAGAGACTTAACATCCTCTAATAACAAACTCTTACCAATACCAACATTTAGATTGCAAGCTAGAGGAGGCAGATCTATTTTGTACTGGGGCTAAGGTCTGTAATCCGTTTCCTCTTTTTTTAGACAAACTGGAAATGATATAACAGATAATTAGGGTGAGCAGATTCAGAGAGTCGCTGGTGTTGTAGGGTGCTCTATGTAGGAGCTACTCTCCACCTAAACTTGGGAACTACCCAGAGTTCTCTTTCTTTTTTGTATGTTTTATGCAACACCCTAAGCCTGAAAGAGTACTGTTTCGACTTTTACTGGCTGCTCCCTAGTGTCTGGGCAAAGGTAAAAATCTCTGAAGAGCTAAATTGATAGCAAAACACGTGTCAGGGGTTGCTTTTATTAATTCCAGGTTGGTGTGGCTGGTATTTTACCTAAAGGCGTGCAGTTCCTGATAGTGGTAGGTCGGTTGGGTCCTGAAGGGGTCAAGTCGAGCGATTCTGATCCTTCAGGAGCAAGAGCCCTCACACACCCCAAGGGGTGTAATGCTTCATCATTGGGCAGCTGACGCGTCCTCCCGCGACAAAGGATCTTCCCGAGTGCGTACGACCTACCCGTTGCTCAGCTCGGCTTCCTTGAAATACATTTAGAGTTGATTTTAAACACTTTTTCACCCCGCTACTCATGCACCAGACCCTCACCATAACGCCTACACTTCACAGACAACAGATCAAAAGACCTCCGGTAAAGAGCCCCACCTGCGGGGCCCGTTGGGCATTGCAGCGCCAGCCCAACGAGGAGCTGCCCAATGATGAAGCATGACACACCTTGGGGTGTGTGAGAGCTCTTGCTCCTGAAGGATCAGATCCCCTGGACTTGACGCCTTCAGGACCCAACTGACTTACCACTATCAGGAACTGCACACCTTTCTGTTTTTCAGTCTTAACCAGGCGTGTGTGTGCTGGCCCTTTATTAGCCCTGTGTCCCTCTTTTTGTTTTTGGCACTTTACCTATCCAAAGCAGTAATACTGTGTCTGGAGTGGTAAAAGCCTTCTGTCATTTTACAGTTCAGCGTGGCAAATCTTATGCTTAAAGACTTTGCTGTAGAGATGTCAAAAGACTCTTGTCTACCAAAATATAAATCCCATAGGATATATTGGGATTTATATTTCGGTGGAAGGGATATTCATCACCTTTGTGATGAAGTAACCTGTCCGCTGAGATCTAAATCTGGCCCTTTGCCCCTTTCTAGCTTGGCCTGGATGGCACTGTGCTAATCCCACACTTAAAAACTTTGCTAGAAAAACAGACATTTGAGGTGAGCAGATTCAGAATGTTGCTGGTTTTGTAGGCTGCCCTATACAGAAGCTGCTCTCCACCTAAACTTGGAAACTACGCAGTGTTCTCTGCTTCTTTTTTTTGTGTATATATACGCTCGTTTTTCCAGGAGGAGTGTTTGGAGCAGTAACAAGTTACTATATATATATATATATATATATCTCCTACTGGCGGTCGCCAGTAGGTAGTTATAGTTAGGACCTATTTTCCATAGGAAATCCGCAACATTCTATTTGGAATAACTTTGGCGCCCGTTGACGAATCTTCGAGAAATTTTCAAAACTTTTGGCCAGCTCCGGTCCGCTCCTATCCTGAAAGTCTCAGGATGATTCCTGTAGCGGGGGCTGAGAAAAAAGGGGGGTCCCAAAATGTGTTTTCCCCTTGCAATTTCCCGTAGGACCTTTAGCTGTAGCTACAGCCCGAACTGCTGAACGGAATTACACCAAATTTGGCAGAAAGGTAGACCTTGGTTCAGAGTCATGCCTTTTGCTTAAATGTGTCAATCCGTTCACTAGTTCCTGAGAAAATCAAAATCACATATATATCTGGGCGGAGCCTAACCACACATCTCATCGTGAGATCTGATTGGCTGTCAGTACTTCATCCAAGAAGTGTTGGCAGCCATCGTGGGACCAATATACATGATAGCACCTCATTAAAAAGCATTGCAGTTAATAGAAGGTTTTAAGACTTTAGTTACATTATAAATCATTTGCTGATGGTACCATACTCATTTTAGGAATTGTGGTGTGTTCTATGGTGATTTTAGCATGTGAAAAGCCTTCTGCTGTGATATCATGAATCATGTTTGAGGGAAAACTATTTTCTCATGTTTTTCCCACAGAGGTTTGGAAGGTGATCTATAAGCTAAACTGAGAGCATATTTTCTGTAAATTCACATTATCTTTCTCAGTCATGTGAGAAAGAAGTCTGACATTCTCAGTAAAAAATGTACATCAAACAAAGGCAGAGACTGTCAGTTGATTCCTTTGTTTTCTACTGCAGCTTCCCAGAGTGTTCTAAAGAACAACTAGAGCGCTAACAGTCCTTCTTATGACAAACGTATTGCACACCTGCACCAAAATTCTGACATGCAGACTGAAACATGCACTTTCAATACCAGCAGCAGACTTCCCTGGTGAGCAGTAGCTTTACTACAGTGATCTAATGAGCAACTAGAGTGCTAACATTCTGAATTTATGGCAAATGTGTGACACATCTAAATGCCTTCTTGATGGAATCAAAGTAAAAAACTGAAAGTATTTCCTACTGAGGAGACTGTAGTAAATGAGGAAATTAGGAAACTTCATCACAAATAAGTCTCCCAAAATGGCCACTAGAGACCAAAGAGCCCAAATGTAGCACAAATATCACCCAGATGTAGCCCATGTATAGCCAAATGACAGAATGTCCCAGAGTGTTCTAATGAACAATTAGAGCGCTAACAGTCTTACTTATGACAAAAGTATGGCACACCTGAAGCCATCTTGATTGGAATAAAGTGGTAACACTTAAAACATTTCATTTGTAAAGTAACAAAATGAGGGGGTTCATTTTGCCATAGAAATTATGATTAGTGCTGCAGAAAGAAAAATTAGGGCACATTTTGACTTCTCAAATTCTCTTATATTTCATAAACAAATTCTGACATGCAGACTGAAACATGCACTTTCAATACCAGCAGCAGACTTCCGTGGTGAGCAGTAGCTTTACTACAGTGATCTAATGAGCAACTAGAGTGCTAACATTCTGAATTTATGGCAAATGTGTGACATATCTGAATACCTTCTTGATGGAGTCAAAGTAAAAAACTGAAAGCATTTCCTACTGAGGAGACTGCAGTAAATGAGGAAATTAGGAAACTTCATAACAAGTAAATCTCCCAAGATGGCCACCAGAGACAAAAGAGCCCAAATGCAGCACAAATATCACCCAGATGTAGCCCACATGTAGCCCAATGACAGAAGTGTGCAAAACATTTATTTTTTTGTGTTTTTGCAATTTTATATAGTGCAGACTTGTTAGGTATTGGAGTGCTTTACATGAGCATTGGTTACATCACACAAGATCAAATTCATTTTGGTTGTAGACATGGGGAGATTAAGTGATTTGACCAGAATCACAGAATGAGCTGAAGCAGAAACTCCAACCTGGTTCCCCAGTTGCAAAGTCTGCAGCTCTGAAAGTAACACCACATCCTCTCCCCTAAGTGCAACATTTAATCAAGTGGTCAACTGGATAAAAAACCATAAAGATAACAAATAATTTAAAAGTGCTTTGTCGCTATTTGAAAACTCTGAAAATATGTCCTCATTTTAGTTTTTTAGAGCACTAACCATAACTTTGATGCAAATAAGACCCTCTCATATATGTAATTTCTAAAGGAAATGCTCTAGGTATTACAGTTTTGATTACATCAAGATGACGTCAGGCGTTCCACACTTTTGTAATAAATATAAAATGTTAGCAATCTAGTTGTTCATAAGGATACTGTTGAGAGGCAGAGGCCAGAGGCACGGACTCTGAAAATTGAATGCAGGTAGGAGGGTGCAGAGGCAACAATTTGACCCCACTGGGAAGGCAGGAAGGGCAGTGGCAGCACAACAGACTATGGAGGGCAGTGGAAAGGGAGGCTGGGGCAACAAACCAACAATACAGGACTGGCAAGAGAGGCTGTGGCAATATAATAGACCATTGTGGGCAGAAGGAAGAAGCAGTGGTAGTACAACCATACATGCCAACAGACCCGTTTCAGCCAGGAAACGTCCAATGTTTTTAAGCTCAAATGGGCTTTATTTGATCTGTCTCCTGTCTACAATCTCCTCTTTTTCAATGTAACTCAAAGGGGAAAATCAATACCCCAGTTTTTTTTTCAAAATCTCCCTCTTACCAAGTTCAAAATGTTCGCAAGTATGGTACATTGGATCATGGAAGGCAGGAGGAATTGGGGTAGGGACATGGACTCAGATAACAGAGGACAGGAGGGACATGGAGAGGTGCATCACACTGACCCTACAGGGCAGGCATCAGTGTTTGCAGCAGCACAATACACCACACAGGGCATGCGGGACGGGAGTGCAGCACTACAATCCATAGGAAGCAATAGGGAGGGTACAGTACCATGCACATGGACAACAGATAACAAAGGGGAAAGAGGCAATGGTAGCTAGCTGACCATAATGGACAGACAGGAGAGAAAGCTGCAGCATAACAGACCATAAAGGGCAGGAGGGACGGATCAGGGGCATTACAATGGAAGAGACAAGCCAGGAGGGAGGGAATAGGGGTATGCACATGGAAACAGAGGGCTGGGAGCAAGGGGGCAGGGCAGGAGCAGCAAGATGACCATGGAGGTCAGGCAGGATGGGCACTAGAAACAAGACACACCATGGAGAGCAACAGTGAGACTATGATGGCATACACACAGACCATGGAGGGAAGGTGGGAGGGGGTCAGGGGCAGCTAGCTGACCACACAGGGACGGTGGGAGGGGCCGTGGCAGCACAGAAGACCATGCATGGCAAGCGGGAGGGTTAATGGCATCACAATGGCTATGATGGGCAAGAAGGAGGGTGCAGGGGCATGCACAAAGGACCATGGAGGATAGAAGGGAGGGTCAGGACCTGGGCACAGACAAGAGAGTTCAGGGGAAGGGGCCTCACAACAGATCGCGCGGGGCAGGCAGGAGGAGCAGTTGCAGCACAACAGACCAGGGAGGGCAGAAGGGTATGGCAGTAAAATGGACCATGGAGGGCAGGAGGAAGGGGATAGGGGCATGGCATGTGGACAGGCAGGGTGGAGGTGGCAGGGACAGGTTACAGTCATCTGACAATGCTAGGCAGGTGGGAGGGGAGTGTCAGCTCAACAGAACACTCAGAGTAGATAGGAGTGGCAGGTCCATGGAACATGGTGGGCAAAAAGGATGGAGCAGGGGCATGCCCAAAGACATCGGAGGGCAGGGGGAAGGAGAATAGGGGCAGCAAGCTAAGCACAGAGGCTAAGCAGGAGGTCAATGATGGGGCATAGAATTGGGCAATGGAGGGCAGGAGGAGTGGACTGGTACATCATGCTAAATGGAGGGCAGTGGCAGCACATCAGACTATGCATGGCAGGAGGGAGGAGGCTAGTCCATGGATTCAGACAACAGAGGATAGGGAGGAGGTGGATGGGGCAGCAAGCTAACTGTTCAGAGAAGGTGGGTATTAGGAACGTTATTGTTTTTAAAATGTGTGTCTGTGCGAACTACTTAAAATATGAACAAGTATGCAGCATAATCTCACTTTTATTCAGGAAGAAGAGGACGTTTGTGACTGTGACTCCGGGCTCACTTGGCAGAAACACCCCCTGACCCTCCACCCCCCATCGTAAAATGTAATGCCTGTGAAAAGGGTAGGTGAACGCAGTGTTATATAGAACATAGTCCTGCGAGCACGATTGAAAATGAAAACTAGATATAGTGTATGGTATAAACTATGCACCAAAAAGTGTGCTATAAGATGAACCGGGCGTGAAATATAATATGCAATACATTGTGCGCAATGACAGATTCATTGGAGAGCGCGAGATAGCACAGGCACTAGCGTGTGCTATGCGATATGCGCCTTTGAGTGTAATATGCACAGGGCAGTGTTGTGTAACCTAACTAGTCTCTAAAGTTGTAATATAAAATATGTGCTGGGGAGTGTAACGTTGCATATGCACTGTGACAAAGATATGGATCCCAGATTGTAATATGTATGGCATAGCGCTGTGCGTTATAACATAGGCATCGAGGAAGGCACCTTAGATGGGGCAATATAACCCGTGCGAAGGCAAGTGTGGCATGACATATTCACTGGGTGGTGTTACAGTGCACATGGGCTATAGAGTGTCATAGCATACGCACTAGCTGGTGGAATACAACACAGAGGTGTGTGGCACTCGGCGGGCACTGGTGGGTGTAACACAGCACTGGGCTCAGCCAGGAGCGCGCTGTGACTCTCAAGTGAGATTCGTCTCCTTTCCAGAGAGCAAAATAGAAAGTATTACACATCCGGCGGTGGATGTGTGTTTTATTAACCGTGAGGGGGCTTTCTTGCATAGTTTTGGTCGAATTTTTGTCGAATCCCCTTTGAATGGCTTGGTGTGCATGTGTATTAAATGTGCCCGTCAATAGCTACCCATGTTTGTATAAATAAACGACAAGGGTGTCTACTTGGAGAGTACCCACCGGCGGGGGCGCCGGGATTAGGCACTGTAGGGCGTCAGACACGTTAGAGCTTCACTAGCGGTGTAAATACATTCCACGTGGATTCATTTTAATGAATATCACGCAAATCGTCATGGTGATAGGTACATACGGTTGTCCAGCATGTCCTAGGTGTTTCTATAAATATATAAAAAAAAATAATAAAAAACAAAGGCCGGCCCCGGGGGATGGGGTCCCCGGGCCATAAGTGGCCTGAGGAGGGCGGCAACGCAGCCCCCCTCCTAAAGAATAAAAAAAAAAAGGCCATGCCCCGGGGTCCCCGAGGCCAATTAAGGCCTTGGGCGGGGGGCCACGCGTCCCCCTTCCAAATAATTTATTTAAAAAATTGGGGGGCAGGCCCTGGGGGATGGGGTACCCAGGGCCAATAAATTAGAGAAAGAAGGGGGGCCACACAGCCCTCCTTCTTAAAAAAAATAAAAAAAATAAAAGACCGGCATCTTGCCGGAGGCCATGCCCCCTCCGTGCAGCACTCTGCAAACGCGCCCCCTGGACAGTTGTAAGTTGGGGAATTAATTCCCCTTCAATACTGAGGGTCCCTGAGGGCCAACTAGCCCAACAGGTAACACCAGTATGCGCCAGGGAGCTGCGTTGCAGCCAGGTGTTCTGAGGCCACATCCCTTTTTACACCTCTCTGCAACGCAGCTCTGTGGCGCTTACTGGAGGTACCTAGTGGGCTAGTTTGACCCTAGGGACCCTTAGGATTCAATGGGACTTAATCTCTCAACTTAGAAGGGCACCTGGGCATGTTTACACAGTGGTGAAGGGAGGGGACGGGGCCTGAGGTGACGTGTGCAAACACGCCCTGTGGTGCGTTTTAAGTTGGGGAAATAATTCCCTTTCAATCTTGAGGGACTCGGGGGGCCAACTAGCCCACCAGGTGCTTCCAGTAAGCGCCACTGCTCTGCGTTGCAGAGAGGTGGTGCAGGCCGTGCCCCTTTTTACACCTCTCTGCAATGGCGCTTACAGGACGTACCTAGTGGGCTATTTTGCCCCTAGGGACCCTCAGGATTCAAGGGGACTTAATCTCCCAACTTATAACGCCCACAGGGCGTGTTTACACAGTGGGGAAGGGAGGGGACGGGGCATGAGGTGACGTGTGCAAACACGCCCTGAGGCGCATTTTAAGTTGGGGAGATAATTCACCTTCAATCCTGAGGGTTCCTGGGGGCCAACTAGCCCACCAGGTGCTTCCAGTAAGCGCCACTGCGCTGCGTTGCAGAGAGGTGGTCTAGGCTGTGCCCCTTTTTACATCTCTCTGCAACGCAGCGCTGTGGCACTTACTGGAGGTACCTAGTGGTCTAGTTGGACCCTAGGGACCCTCAGGATTCTAGGGAACTTAATCTCCCAACTTAAAACGGCCACAGGGCGTGTTTACACAGTGGGGAAGGGAGAGGACGGGGTCTGAGGTGACGTGTGCAAACACGCCCTGTGGCGCGTTTTAAGAGGTAGTTTGAATCCCCCTGCCCTATTATATACTAGGGCTTACAGAGGAGGTCATGCTAATCACAGGGGGACCCCAACGCATAGTGTTCCCTAGTGTATGTAGGTGTTTTCACTGTATTCTGAGTTTCTTTTAACATAGCACTGGCTCTAGGACTGGTTAGTCAGACTCAGTTACCACCAGTATCCGTCTAAAAAAGTTGAGGGTACAGGATGATTTTGCAACAAGGCTTCTTTCTGCTCTTCTGTTTGTTCTTTCTGCACGTTATCCTTCTTCCTGCACTTTTCTTAAGCTTTGAGGACTTCTGTTGCTTCTTTCTGCATTTCTTTTTTTTCTTTCTGTGCGTTTTTTCTTCTTTCTTCACATGTCCTATCTCTGTAGGCATAGTTTGAAATGAGCATTTAAAAAACCTTTGACATTCACTGAAAAAAACATAGGTTTCAGGCACGTTATAGTTGGGAATTAGCATTTAAAAAACCTTAGAAATTTACTGAAAAAACCATAGGTTTCAGGGGCGTTATAGTTAGCTGGACTTTTCACTCGTACAAAAGCATTGAAACTCCCCCGTTATTGTTAGTTCAGCTAACTATAACTCTCCCGCCCGCAATGCACTGCTGATGACGTCACATATTACATCACTCATGACATGGTCGGTGACATCACTCATGATATCACTGATGGCATCTCAAATGACATCACTGATGACATCTCAAATGACATCACTGATGACATCACTCTTGTGATAGAGTGGCAGACCTCCTCTCACCCTAATATAATCTTTGATACACACATTCAAAAATAGAAACTAAAATTTTCAAAACAATGGACATACCAATACCAGTTACAACAACCTATTCAGTAATTCTAAGATCCACATCCACTCATTCACCAACAGTCCTATACAATCACTCATACATGTACTCACTCATCATATGTACTCATACACCTATACATCCTGTTACACAATGCCACTCATCCATAGAGTTAGTCACACACATAGTCACTCATGCTAATAAAGAATCAAACATCCATTTACTTGCATATACAGTTATACACACACTACCACACTTACTTCTACAGAAAGGTACACATACTTAGTCTTTTAAACAATCACTTTAGAAACACATACTTATTCATACAGGAACTCTTCCAATCTCTCACTCTCACATATACTCACTTATATACACCAATAGTCACATATACTAGTTTAAAACATATGTAGTTACTCATAAAGACACTATTGAGACAGTCATTCACTCACTAACACACCCATGCACACACTCATCCACCCATACAGTCCTGCACACATGCTGTCTTCAACACATACAAACAGTGATTCACTCATTCATGCACCTATGCACTACGTAATACCCCCCATGGAACCATACAGACACTCAGACACTCATACTGATACTCAAAAACCAACTAATAACCTATATAGACACTCATGTAGCTACTCACCAACCCATGCAGCCACTTTTACACAAAGTGAGAGACTGATACAGATATTTACATATTTAAACATTACTCACTAAGCCATGTATTCACTAAGATACACTTAATCAGTCAGTTATACAATCAATTTTTCAAAAACAAATCATCCATTTAGACACTTATATACCCATTTAGTCTTCCATCGACCTTGAGATATACATATACAAAACATATTTAATTTTCAGAAAAACACACATTCATTGGATGATGTCATCAGTGATGTCATTTGAGATGTCATCAGTGATGTCATGAGTGATGTCACTGACCATGTCATGAGTGATGTAATATGTGACGTCATCAGCAGTGCATTGCGGGCGCGCGAGTTATGGTTAGCTGAACTAACTATAACGGGAGAATTTCAATGGTTTTGTACGAGTGACAAGTCCAGCTAACTATAACGCCCCTGAAACCTATGTTTTTTTTCAGTGAATACATATATATATATATATGTATATGTATATATATATATATATACATATATACATATATATATATATATATATCCTGCTGCAATCCGTTCACGTCCACCAGCGGGGTTGGTGCAGAGCAAAACGAGTGCAGGACCCTTTTAAAGTATGTGAAGAATGCTGATGCAGCCGCGCCAGCAAAGAATGCCTGCACTTCAAGGGCACTTTTAAACAATATTTATTCAAGTTAACACGTTTAGACCACCAAGGTCTTCTTCAAAGCACAATATTGTTTCCAGTGTGCCCCATTATCTTTAAAGATAAACACATACAACTGGGTGTGAACATGGTAGGCATACTTCCCCCAATATATTAAAACCATACATGGAGATTTCAAAAGACAGACTCACTGTCAACGCCAAATTCAATATTATAAAAAAACAATTGAACTGAAATAAACAGAAGGGGAGAGTTACAATTTACCAAAGCAAAATTCATATTACATCATGAATGCACTGACACATTCCAGGGTTACTAGACGTTTGAACAGAAGAGAAATCAATGTGAATTAGTGTATCACATACATTGAAATTTCCAAAAAGTAAATGGACGATGCTGCTAAGATATTGAACAAGACTCTGATGTTTGGAACTGGCCATTTACTTTTTTGAAATTCCATTGCATCTCAGGCCTCTCATCGACGGCAGCCGCAATGACAACGCAGGACTCTGCATCACAAGTCGCGCAGCTTGTTCCCAACCATCCTTGACACATGACTTCCGATCACCAGCCCCCTCATCGATGGCCTCCTCGGCAACAACACACGACCTCACATCACAGCTCCACGGAACTGACGCTGCATGATGCATCTTGGACCAGGACCTTGCATTGCCTCAGCTGCCCAATGCATCATCGATGCTGGATTCTGCAATTCTTCCCAACCAGGATTTAAGGTATTCTGGTTCAGCAGGCCTAGCTGGGTCCCTGTAGCCAGCACACGCTTGATCGCAGTCGGCCTGAACTAGTAGTGATTTTGTCCCTATTTAGCTCGAACAGATATTCACTGTTGGTGCTTTGTGCTTTTTAGCACTATATTCACTGACATCTTTAAAATTGAATACCTCCTGTGCTAGTGATTAGATGTTTTTAGCTTTGGTCTTGTTTTATTTATTGATAATTACTGCATGATAACTACCATAGGATTGAGCACATGTTAATTTGGGGTTTGCTTGTGACTTCACCCTGACAAGGATTTTTGTTCCAGCTCGAGTAGGGTTTCACCACCCCCACCAGTAACCCAAATTCTTACACTTGGGTATCAGTTAGTTATGTGTTTTGATACTTAACATATTTATTTATTCTGTAAAATTACAGCTTACATGCATCCCTTCTTAGCATATTAAATGGCAAGCCTCTGTCGTTGCTCTGTTCTGTTTGTTATTTTTATTTTTGTTAATAGGTTAGTAGGATTATTACAGTGGCTAACCTGGTAATCAATATAAGGAGATACACGTTTAGGATCTTGGGTAGAGTGCTCTTTCACAAGGACTCCTTTCAAAGGAGTGCCCGATTGAACAAATGGGTATTTGGACAAGTCTCTTACTATGATTAACATCCAGGTATTTTTTAATTTCATACTGGTGAATGGAATAGGCAATAAAAAGCAGGGTGACGGGAGAACATGGCGGCCGTGAGCTGAGTGGTCGCAGGCCGGCGCCGGCAGCTCTTCTGCTCTATTAAACATATAGCATGCTGTAAGCTTAAGCCAAGACTGGACAGCTAGTTTCTCTTTCTTAAAACATTACGGCGAATATTTTTTCTACCTGAGATGCGCTGGGAGTCTGTCGGATCTCCCGCGCTGCTTCTGGGCAGCTCTGGAGTGGAGGAGAGGCCGGGGGTTTGTGGCGCGCGGGCTTCTCCGCGGCGGTCCCTCTCGCAGCGCTTCCGGGAGTGCGGTGGGCAGAGTCAGCACAGGGAACGCGGCTGCTGTCGTAGTGTTCACGCTGGAGAAAGAGGAGACAGCAGGAGAGGAAAAAGAAGCTGCTGCAGAGGAGAGAGGACGATGCCTGGCTGTTATTGAAGAGGAGGACCAGGCCTGTGAGATATTGGGGCCCCGGGGTATCACTAAGCCTGGTAGGCCTGGTAAGTCTTCTCCACCGTATTACTTGAGACATCTGAGCCGGAGGGGGGGCGCTGGAACAGCTAAATACAGTGTGTTGACGCTGTTGACGCCGCCATCTCTGCCCACACTACCTACACTGCCCGCCATGCCCAGTAGCGATACACAGGAGGTTAAAGATAAAGCAGTAGGAAAAGTGATCAAGACTCCTAAAATTATAAAAAATAAATCGGCTAAAAAGGGCAGGAAGCGCGGGGCAGCTCAAGATACTGGCGCTCAAGAACTTAAGGTTCAGGAGAGCTCTGAGGGGAAAAAAGATATAAACAAAATACTCTTGAATAAAAAAGACATTCCAACTAAAGGTTCAGAGGGGGGCAGTGGGAAAAACTCCCCGCCATACCGGGAATATAAAGGGAAGGGCACTAAGAACTCCAGGAAGAGAGGTACACCTGCAGACGTCAAAATTAGAATAACTCCCTCATTGAGATCATACTTTAAAGTTCTCCCTCAAGTGTTAGACGTTGTGAAACAGGGAGAGGCCCTTAGGGAGGCTTCCAAGTCGGCAGGGTCAGTAAAGCCGCCTTCTCTTTTTGGCATGATTCAGATCTCTCCTTACCCCTGACTCTGACCTCCGTTCCCATGCTCGACCCTTCGTTCAATTCTTGTTCCTCTCCTGACCCCTCTTCGAATCTCTCTGGATTAGTAGCGCAACAAGCTAAGTTACAAGCCAAGCAATTTAATCCATTAAAGGATTTTGAAAACGTGGCTATTTTAGAAAACAACATGCCAACAGCCGCATTCATGGGAGATCTAGCAAAAGACAGTGGTGAGTCCGACACAGTGGTAGTAGGAACAGTGGATGCTTGTAGTGGTTCTTTGGAAAATCTCTTCTTCACAATGGCTTCAGACATTAAAAAAGGGTTCGCTGTCTCAGAATCAAACCAGGGGGAGATCCGTCTTTTTTGCGAATCTCTAGAGAAAAAACTGGATAACTTAAGTTCAAGGACAGTGGCCTTAGAGAGCTCCATGGAAGTCTTTAAAGACGACCTGGGAATTGTTAAATCGGATATTTCCACACTTAAAAAAGAGGAAGCCGCCCTTCGAGATAGAGTTGAATCATTGGAGAACAACTCAAGACGCAACAACTTGCGGATTTTTAATATTCCAGAAGGGAAAGAGGGCGAGGACCTTAAATCTTTTATTGTGACCCTCATTAAAGACACAATACAGATTGAAAAATCGGAAGATGAATTGAAGAAGGACATTCAAAGAATTCATAGGGATCCTTTCAGAAGACACCCTAATCGGATAAAACCCAGGAAAACCTTAATTAATGTTTTGACCTTTTCTCTGAAAGAGAAAATATTAACAGCTGCCCTTCAACTGAAGTGTTTGAAACCAAGAGACTCTTCTTTCTCTTTTGAAATAAGGTCAGACCTCTCACGCACCACTTTAGATAGACAGTGGGAGTTGGGAAAAAGAATGGAAGATTTTAAGATATTGGGGGCAACTGTCCAACTAAAATTTCCAGCACAACTAAAAATTATGTTTAACAACAAAATGTATTTTGTAAAATCAGTGCAGGAATTTGACGAGCTCCTAGAAACTCTAAAATAATTATCTCAGTATCCCTTTACATGTTAAAAGAAAAACTGGGGAAAAAAAAGAAAAAGAAAATAAATTAATCTACACTTACAGGTCTTTCTACTAAAGCTGACAGACATGATTTATACATACGGCTTTGGAAATAGTTAAAAGTAAATCTGGAGCAGTTTAGAGCATACCGGCCGGCAGAATCTGGACTTTTCCAGGTAAATGGGGGTAGGGTTCTCCAGGGAAGAGTGGGTGGGCATTAGGGGAGGGAAAGTGGGAGCACGGGTGTGGGGACAGAGGGCTAAAAAAGGAAAAACTAATTTGCCTTGCATCTCAGCTGATGTTTATTTTGTACTGCTTTCGGTTTGGTGTTGGAACTTTGTAGGATGGGGGTAAAGTCAGAATCCAATGTTTCAACCTCCCATGAGAACATTACAATGTTTATCTTGGAATGCAAATGGTCTGCGAGTCAAAAGTAGGAGGGAGAAAATCTTCCAGTATCTAAGAGATTCACCTGCACAGATAATCATTTTACAAGAAACTCACCTTTTAAAAAAAGAGATCAGTGAGATTTGTGAGTAGCTTAGGTGGGTGGAGCACTGTGCCTGCTCCTGTCAGACGGCTAACATCAGAGGTGTGGCGATCTTAGTAAAAAAACAAGCGAACGCAACCCTCCAGGAGGTCAGAACAGACACAAGTGGTAGGTGGGTCATAGTTAAGATCCTTGTGGAAAATATACTTATTACAGTAGTAGGCTATTATGGCCCCAACCAGGATGACCCGTCAACATTAAAAACTATTTTCTTAAATCTCCTGGAGTTTCCTGATACGATCATCCTCGCAGGAGATTTCAACATAATATTGAATCCAAAATTGGATAAATCCCCAAAACGTAAGGCCAACATCCCTTCTAAATCCAGAGCATATTTAAAAATGATGAAGAAGCAATATGCCATTTGTGATATATGGAGGGAAAGATCTGGCTCTCAGTTGGGAGTATCGTTTTATAATATAAAATACAGACATAAATCGAGAATCGATTATGTTTTAATTAGCAATGATCTAAGAGGTAACATCAAAAAGATCGACTATCTGACTCCCCATTTATTAGACCATGCGGCAGTTTGGTTAGATTTAGACTTAGCGGGGACAGAACAACAGAGGTATGGACCTTTTTTAAATTTCTTTTTTTAATATAACATTTTTATTTATTTTGCCAAGTACACATATAGAGCAGCAGATGTGTCAACAGCACCGTATTACATTTTTATCAAATATACATTACATTCTGTTACATTTGCAATTTTAACACTTCTCTGAGTTCGTTCTGTCGTAGCGTCAGATCCACCATTGGGGATGTACATAAATTCCCTCGATACCTGTTCCATGCTTTCCATTTCTTATCCCACTTCTTGGGGCACCCTCGAATTATGAACACTTCCTTCTCAGCAATCATGCATCTGTCTAGCTCCTGCACCCATATTCGTACAGAGGGTGCATCTGTGGTCCCCCAGTGGCGTGCTATTTCCTGTTTGACCAAGGTGAAGTCCAGTGTTGCCGTCTGCTGTTCGATCTCCGTGAGGTCCGTAGCCTCCCATATGTTAAGTAGGCCCATCTGAGGTGTAAGGGCCAGCTTTTTCCCCAGAGCGGTTTGGAGCTTAGTCGTAGCCCCCTCCCACATTGATTTGATCACAGGGCAGTCCAATATCATATGATAGAAGGTCGCCTCATGTTGGCAACCCCTAAGACATAGTGCATCTCCCCTAGCCCCTATCTCTGCGAGGACGACCCCCGTGATATAGGACCTATAAAGGATCCTGAGTTGGATCAGCCGGTATCGAAGGGTGATCGCCGCCCACCTAGGTGACATCAGTGCCTCCCTCCAGTCCTCCTCCTCTATGGGTCCTACGTCTTGTTGCCACTTCTCTCTAAGTGTCTCAAATGTGTCGGGGAGATTGTTGCATAGCTTTTTATACGTCAGGGAGATGGCCTTCGTGTGTAATGGTCCATCTAATAGTCTGTCCTCTAGAGGCGACGAATCCTGTATGTCTTGCAGGTTGGTAAATGCCGTCAGAAGGGTGTGCCGAACCTGGAGGTAACGAAAGATCTCTCCTTGCGCCATGTAATACGTTCCCGCCAGTTCCTCAAAGCTAAGAATGGAGCCTTTTTTGATCAAGTCTCCGACCTTTGAGATTCCGATCAGGTCCCATTTGTCGAATCCCGGTTGAAAACATAGGGTGCCAAGTCTCTGAGTCTGCCATAGTGGTGTCGCCTTCGTGAGGGTGTTTGCCAACCCTAATTGGGAGTTCGCTCAGCGCCAGATGTCAATTATATGAGACATTGGGCCAATAAATTTGTGCGCTTTGGTGTTAGAGTACAGCGCACCTAGATATCTTGCGCGACCCGTTTGATATTTGTTAAGTAAGTACAAATGCCGGATTCTCGGGTGGTCGACACACCCATTGATTCACCACCACGAGCTGCGAAGCCCAATAGTATAACTTCAGATCCGGCAATGCTATGCCTCCATCATACCATCCCTTGGTAAGCTTCTTCAGCGATACCCGGGGGGCCCCGCCGTCCCACAGCAACGTACGGACCTCGCTCTCCACCGCTGCAAAATAGGCGTCTGGAACTCTGGACGGGCAGTTCTGGAGTATGTATAAAAACCGCGGGAGTGCTAGCATCTTAAAGAGGGCAGCCCGGCCAACCAGAGAGAGCAGCAGGGTCCTCCAGTGCTCAACATCTGAGCGCAGCCTGGTCAGTGGGGGGGCCAAATTACGACTGTAGAACATGGCCGGATTAGTCGTAACAAATACCCCCAGATAACGAAAACCCTCCACGGCCACCTCCAGCCTGCATTTAGCCGGGAGGGGGGGGGGACCTGCCCACGGAGCATATGTAATATTGACTTGTTCCAGTTAATGGCATAACCGGAATATTTCCCAAAGTTTGTGAAGATATCCAACACAGCCCGGATGGACCTATAGGGGGAGGCAAGATATAGTAGGATATCGTCTGCATACAGGGATATTTTATCCTCCTGGTCCAGTGTCCATTTCAACCCCCTTACCATGACATCCCGCCGTATTCATGCCGCCAAGGGCTCAAGCATAAGGGCGAATATCAGTGGTGACAGTGGGCAACCCTGCCGGGTACCCCTTCATAATCCAAAAGTCCAGGATGTGTGATTGTTGACCCGTACCTGACCCTGTATATCCTCATAGCGTAACTGCACCCATTTCAAGAACTTAGGACCAAATCCGAATCGCGCTAGTACCTCAAACAGATATGGCCATTCTATAGAGTCAAACGCCATGGAGGCGTCTAGTGATAGGATCGCCGCGTCTTCCTCTAAGAAGTTTCGCCGAGCCATCACGTTGTGGAGGCGGCGGATATTTAGTGTTGTGTTCCTTCCTGGCATAAAGCCGGACTGGTCCGGGTGGATCAGGGAAGAGATGACTGTACCCAACCTTATGGCCAGTGTTTTTGCCAAAATCTTAGCTTCCACACTAATCAGGGAAATTGGTCTATATGACCCACATTGGTCCCCGGGCTTTCCAGGTTTGCGGATTACTACTATGGTAGCTAAACGTTGATCAGGTGGAAGCCGACCAGTGACGTAACTTTCGTTGTACATAGCCCGAAGGTATGGGGCTATCTGGGTGTTCGTCACTTTTAAAAACTCAATAGAGGTGCCGTTAGGTCCAGTCGCTTTGCCTGAACGTATTTGGGTGATGGCCTTCTGAAGTTCCCCATCAGTGAGGTCGCTATCCAGGATCTCTCTCTTGTTGAGAAAGGGTGGGCAGGTCGCTGTCTGCGAGGAGCCTACGGGAATCCTCTGCTGTGTATGTGGTAGACGGAGAATAGACCTTCTCGAAATATTGTACGAACGCTTCTGCTATGTCTTCGGGGTGTGTAACCGTCTCGCCGCTAGGCCCTACCAGACTCTGCACCCACCGGTCCCCTTGATCCCGTTTCTCCAACCACGCTAATGACTTTCCCGCCTTGTCTCCCAACTCGTATAGTCTGTGCTGCATATTTAGGTGTTTTGTCAACATATGTTCCCTCGTCTTTAGTTTGTACTCCTCGCGTTTGAGTGTGAGGCGGTGCAGTGTATCGTCTACTGGATTGGTGGCATATTCCGCTTCCCAGTGTTGAAGCTCAGCCTCTAACTGGATTATCGTTTCACGTTTATTGCGTATATAGCCCATTTTTAGTGCCAGGGCCCGCCCTTTCAATACCACCTTGAATTCCTCCCAGATGGTCTGGGCCGAGTCCACCGACCCCACATTATCATCGAAGTAGTTTTTGGTGTGTGTGCACAGGTCTTCTTTAATATCCGGTATTTTAGCAACCAGGGGTCTTTCACAATCGTCGTACGCGGCTGTCGTTCCCAGTGTGTGTATTCGATCCACACCGGGGAGTGATCTGAGATGCCTCTCGGCAGAGCCCTAGGCTGTGTGAAACCCCCTAGTGTGGCTGCAAAGGTCAAGAAGTAATCAATTCGAGATGAACTCTTGTGTGCGTTTGAATAATAGGTAAACTGCGGTGTTGCTAGGTGTGTCTCGCGACCAATATCTATGAGGCCCATAGCAGTTGTAAAGTCTATCATGAGCCCATTTGATTTGACCCCGGGTCGCTGTGGGTACCTGTTGGTTGTGTCGTCCATTGTGAGGTTGTAATCCCCGCCCAATATCAAGGTGCCCGCTGGGAGTTCGGTCAGTGTCTTCCCCAGGTCAGTTAGAGCTACTCTACCTAGTGCCGGTGGTAGGTATACCGAGATTATATTCAATGCTCTCCCCTCCCACTGAGCCTCCATCACTGCAAACCTACCTCGAGGGTCCGCCCATACCCTGTGTACTATCAGGGCCAAGTTTTTCTTGATTAGTACCCCGGTGCCTCTGGAGCCCGTGGTGTATTCTGCGTGCACTAAAAGTTTATAGCCCCATCGCGTAAGGGCTTTGCTTTAATTACCAACTAGGTGTGTCTCTTGTAATAACACCACATCTGGAGATTGGCGTTTTAGATATTGCTGCACTATTCCTCGCTTTATTTTGTCCCCCATCCCATTTACGTTCCAGGTAAGAATGGAAAGCGACACATCCTTGTCGCCCCCAATCATCGAAAAGATGTATAAGCAGTAGATTACGGATCATCAGCAGTGCATGTAACCAGCTCGGTATTGGGTGCCTTGACATTACCCTACTTCTGTGCTCATTCTCGACTCTGTGCGGTGGGAGGGGTTCAACACATATACCCTGCTTGTCAAGCCAGCGATAACCGTCCAACCACAGCAGTTGCCCATGTGTAGGTATGATACCCCCTGTGTTGCTGGGGTCTAGTTGGTGGGTACCGCATAGGCGCCAATTCCCCTGCCCAGAACTCTCTATACTCAAAAGCTTTTTCAGTTGCAAATCAACAAAACCAAAACATTGCAAACTCCCTCCACGTTCCCTCTTCACCCTATCCTCCCCCCTCCCAGCCCCCCTACCATGCCATGGTCCCTCTTGTAGGACTCCCAACAGATTCAGTATTTGCTTTGCTAGGGACCACAGACTGGATACCCGCCCTTGCATATTAATCACAATTTGGCTGGTCCACAAAACGCAGTACAAACCATAACAAACCCAAAATGGAAAACAACCCCCCCGTCCCCACCCCCCTCCCTGCCTCCCTGCCGGGGGGGGGAGAGAAGTCCGCTGAGTGTCGCCGTTCATCCCCTCCTCAATTACAGGTTGACGACAAGCATACGCCACAGTCCCTCCTTTAGTGTTATACGTTCGTCGTTCTTCCTACCTCCAGCAGATGGGAGGAGCATCATATCGACATCGCGGACCTGTAGCCTCTGCCTTTCTCATACCTGGCAAAGCCGTATAGCCTATCTCTACACTGATGTGTTCCAGCTACATAACTTCTATGCGTTTCAATCCTTTTTCGTAAATTGTCTCGCACGGCCATCCTCGTGTTCCTTTCCGTGGTCACTGGAGTCCTCTTCGGTTATGTGCTGCTGTTTTTGTCTCTCTGCCTGTCCGGTTCCTTCCACTCGCCTCCATCCCTCGAGTCAGTCGTGGGCTTCCTCCGGGCTCTCAAAAAAACAGGGTTTTCCATCCGCCACCACACGTAGCTTCGCCGGGAACAACATGGAGTACGGTAACTCCCTACGTCTGAGTTCTTTCTTTATCTCAACAAAACTCCTGCGACGTTTAGTCACCGCCGCCGTGTAGTCCGGAAAAAAGGAAACCACAGAGTTTTGGATGCGCAGCGGTGGAGCCACCCTTGCCGTTTGTAATATGGCATATCTGTCCCGGAAGTTGAAAATACGGGCCAGGATTGGTCTGGGGGGGGGGGGCCCTGGTTTGGGCCTACCCCCCGGCACTCTATGTGCCCTCTCCACAGAAAATAAGTTCGATAACCCACGGGGCTAAAGCCTGTTTTTTACGGGATCCTCAATGTATAGATCCATGGCTGGATTCCCTTCACTTTCGGGAATACCCGTAATTCAGACGTTGTTGCGCCTCGAGCGCCCTTCTTGGTCATCCAGCCTCTCCGCCATTTGTCTGTTTTCTGCTTCTAAGTGACTGACCCTCTGAAGTAGCGTGGTGGTGTGTCCTGCGTTAGGGCTTTTGTCACTTGTTCGACCTCCGTGACCCTGGCCGACATCTTCTGAAAATCTGCCCTCAGTCGAAATGGACCCGACTGTCGATTGTACAAGAGCCGCCATAATATCCTCCAGTGTCACTTTCACCGCTTCCGCCTGACCCGAGTCCTTATCAGGCCCGTCTTTGCGCTCAGGCATGTTGGGAAGGTCTTTGTGGTAGGCATACTTATCCAACTTGCCCTGCGAGTTCGTTCGTGGGCCCCTGCCCCCCATTTTCACCTGAGGCTGTGTTGCGCCTAACGGTAATCGCCGCCGCCTGCCGCGGGAGCCCCCTGCCGGGTTTCCCGCCGCGCTGATGACTGGATTTTAGTGGGGTAGTGGACCGTTCACGCGTCGCCAATACATACAAATCTTAACATCAGCGTCACCTGGGCTCTCCTCACGTCTTCTCCCAGTCCCTTCAGAGCACCTGGCACTTCTCCCACGTTTAGACCGGACCTCCGTCCCATGCACTGGTGCCACAGACCACCTCAACCGATCCAGCCGGGTCCCCTGGGCGATGTTCGCATTTCGTGCAGGCACCTCCCCCACTTCAGCAATGGCCGGGCTGGGTGCTTCTCTTTGTCTGCCGCCACATACCTTATTGGGGGGTGTTACAGTTAGTTACCCAGTGCTGCAGCCGCCTATCCAAATCAGGATTTATTGTGCAGACCGCACCCGCCTCCGTGCGCGCTCCGGGAGGTCTCCGCCTCCGCACCCGGCCTCCGCTGCACGGCGATCCCTCCGCCGCTTTCTTCCTCGGGCCCTGTGTTTTACCCCGTGGGGTCAAAAGAGGCCGCTCAGGCCCTCTCTGAGTGCGGGAGAGGGAGGAGAAGTCCCGGCCACAGTCGCTTCCTTCAGGCGAATGCCTCTCCCGGCAGCCGCCGTCCGCCGAGGCACTCGCGCTGCTTTGCGCTGTCCGGACGTTTCATCCGCCGCTCAGCGGCCGCAGCCGCACCTCAGTCCCCGGCTTCGTTCGCGGGGCTACGCCGCTTCTATCGTCGCTCTACCTCCGGTGTGCGCGGGACCCATTACTGTCGGCAAGGAGCGCTATGGATGTCTCACACCTTCGGCTTGCCTTAAATGACCATTGAGGCAGGATAAATGCACGGATTAATCACGGATTTATGCGGGGAACCGGCGCCTCCTTCGGAGCTTCGCTAGGTCGCGGCCATCTTGATCGGCTGCAGGCCACGCCACCCCCAGAGGTATGGACCTTTGACCGTACTCTTCTCTTAGATGACGCCATAACTGGATATCTAATCCAGGAGACAACATCTTTTTTGGATATCAATATAGGATCGGCAGACATTATGGTTGTTTGGGATTCCCTGAAGTCTTTTCTGAGAGGCCTGATTACAAATAAAACTGCTTGTAATAATAGACAGTATAGGGAGGAGATTGCATCCATTGAGCGTCAAATGAAGGTGCAGAAGGAGAGGATTAACAAAGTAACGGATCAGGAACAAGAACTCCGTCAGACACTAGTGGCAGAACTAGAATCCTCAAAAGCTCTATTGGATAATATAATTCAGACCAGGATTTCCAATAGGTGGGAGGTGAGTAAGCTCGCCCACTTTGAATATGGAGAGGGGGCTGGAAGACTACTGGTCTGGAAGGCCAAATCAGACAGAGTTCGAAATCATATCAAACAAATAGAGAATGCACATACCAGTTCATTAACAAGCAGGGAAGATGAAATAGGAGAAGCCTTCCATACTTATTTTAAGGAGCTGTATGATGAGGAAATCGATCCAGATAGAACATCTATTCAAGATTGGTTAAAACCAATTCTGTTAACTACATTAGGAGCAATTCAACAAGATAACTTAGTGGCTGAAAATAAACACACCCAGAAGTTAGGAAGGCACTTTTAGAATGTAAAAAAGGTAAAGCTGCAGGGCCAGATGGCCTTCCCGCTGAACTTTATAAAAAACTAGGGGATGCAATAATTCCTGTCATGTCTGAGATATTTAATAAAATTCTAATTGACGGAGTTCAACCACCCACTACATGGGGAGAAGCAAATATCATTCTAATTTTAAAACCAGATTAACCCCCTACAAAATGTGGGTCATACAGACCTATTTCCTTGTTAAATTCAGACTACAAGGTATTTTCTAAAATATTGGCAGACAGACTAGGGGCAGTAGCGGGGGATTTATTGCATACTGATCAAAAGGGTTTTGTAAAAGGCAGGAACCTTTTTGACCTTACACATGATCTTATTGGTGCGATAGATTTTGCTTCTAATTTTTCTCTCCCTTTGGCGGCAATGACGCTAGATGCAACCAGGGCATTTGACAGAGTATACTGGAAGTATCTCACGGCAGTTCTTGAGAAGTTGAATCTAGGGCCAAGATTTTGTCAAACCATTTGCCTAATATACAGTGAGCCTTCGACCAGGCTGGTGGTAAACGGCAGAGTGACCAGACAATTTAAAATCAAAAGAGGAACTAGACAGGGCTGCTCCCTCTCCCCTCTTCTTTTTGATCTGTATATAGAGCCGTTTGCTAAGCGTCTTAGGGATGAGGCAGCTATTTCATCATTTAAGAGCGGTTCGTGGGAGAGGAAGGTAGCCCTGTATGCCGACGATATTCTTATCCTTTCGTCGGATTTAGAATCTTCGTTTCCTTAGGTCATTAATCTTGCCAGAGACTTCGGACATATCACTGGCTATGAGATCAACGCCGATAAAACTGAGATTATGACTTGGAACTTGCCGGAGTGCCGACAAGAAACCAAAAGTGAGATGCGTTACTTAGGAGTTAAAATAGTCCCAGAGATAGACAAGATAGCTAAAGTAAACCTTGGGAATATCTTAAGAGTGTCAAAAACTTATGGGTTCATCTTCCTCTGTCTATTCTGGGAAGAGTGAATCTGATAAAAATGGCAATTTTACCAAAAGTAACGTTCTTATTTAATACTATCCCACTCAATTTTGAGAAACCATTGATAGATAAGTTCCAGCAAGCTATCAATGCGTTCGTGTGGGCCTATAAATCCTCTAGAATATCGTGGAAAAAGCTAAGACGGAGAAGGGAGAAAGCAGGTCTTACTCTCCCCAATATTCAGTACTATGCTTGGGCTTTTCAGCTAACTCACTCTAGAATGCTGCTAAAATCCCCAGATTCTTCAGGGAGAGGTAAAATGTTTTTAGCTAGGTTACAACAATCGGGGCTTCCATATGAAGGTTTTCTATTTAAATATGGGGAATTTTTTTTTTAAGAAGGTTAGACTGAAAGTCCTAAGCGGTGCAGCTCAGATTTGGGCCAGAATTAAAAAACTAATGGGCCTTGAATATTACTCAACGCTAGCTCCTCTGTGGGATAGCCCAGGAACTCCTAATTGTCTTAATGACTTGTTGGCTGTCCCTTAAACAGCTGGGTTATTAGTATGGGGAGATCTAGCGGTAGATGGATCGCTTTTATCTTGGGCAGAACTAAATGACAAACTGGAGGACGGTATGTCTAGATTTAAATACTTGCAGCTAAATAGCTGGTCCCAAAATCTAAAAAGCCCGATAGGGCTGGGGAACTCCTTGGAAGAACATCTGGTTAATAAACCAGCAGGGAAGAAAGAGATTTCATTCTTTTACTGGGCAATCGAAGAAGCCATTGATGGAGATTTCAAGTTAACCGGAGAGCTGTGGGAGGAATCCATCCCAGAGACAGACTGGGTGGATCTGTGGCAAACTTCTTATAACACTCTCTTCTCGGTTGTTAAACCAGCTTGGCTGAGGATGAACCACTACTTCACCACACAGAGCCTATCTTTCCCCGGCGAGGCTCTCCAAAATGTCTAAAGGTCCACCTGCTAGATGTAAAAAATGTAATTTGGAGAGTGTTCCAGATGTACATATGTTTTGGGCTTGCCCATCTCTTTTTGTATTTTGGGAAGGAGTTGGCGACTCCTTAACATCTTTTTTGGGTCACCCAATACAAATTTCCCTTAAGCTCATTATTTTTGGCATATTAAGCGACATCACTGGCTGTAATAGAGGTTTTCTATTTTTTGCGAGACTATTAGTCAGACGGGAAATATGCAAGAGATGGGTTGAGACTATATCCCCCACACACTCGGATTGGTTATCCGCCCTATATAAAACATCAAAGACCGATCTGGCCAGATTGAAGAACTCTAAGAAGAGAGCTATCTGGGACTGTTTGTTAAATTGGACTTCAGCTTAATTAGCCTTGTTTTTGTTTTTTGCGTACAATACATCATTATTTTGTTTTTACTTTTTGCCCTATGATTAAGCCTCAGGGGAGCTCTCAGACTGCGCTGGATTGTGCTATTACCCTACGGGCCCCAGTTGCGATCTAAGGTAGGCCACCAGCATCAGCCGCCGGTTCTAAGAAACTAGTAGAGAGTATGACCACCCTCTCATTAACAACAGGAGGTCAGCAACTGGAGGGAAGTCGGTACACCACTGGTAGGTGGGGGACAAAAGGGCGTGAATGATCACCCCAAGGCCTTCTTCTCTTAATAGAGGAACAGTGGTGACCTTCTGATCTCAAATTAGCTGGGGTCGGAGGCGAATGAGGGGAAAAAAAAAAGCAGGGTGACTCAGAGAAGTGATTTGCCCGGTGTTGTAAGTCTGGATTTTTCAACTGAAAACAGGTTCTGCTGACTAGCATCAGTTGAGATTGTAGGAAGCCCTAGTATGGACATGCAGAGCTGATATCCAGACAGTTAAGAGATGGCAAACATTGCACATCTTTAAAAAAACACATAGGATGATGAGAAGACCCTGATGTATTTTATTTATTTATTAAGGAGTTTTATATAGCGCTAGCCTGACCCGAGGGTACTGGAGCGCTTCCCAACAATTTTTGAGCAAGGTTCATACACTAATCAGTGTTCTACATATAGGTTTGGCAGTCCAAGTGTGCTGAGCAGCATTGAGGTAGTGTGTGGGTCCTGAGAAACCTCATAGAGTGCACATTGTCTTGAGGCTGATACAATAAGGCAGGATTCAATATATAGGTTCGGAAGACCAAGTGTGCTGAGCAGCATTAAGGTAGCGGGAGTCCTGAGATAACCTCATAGAGTGCACGTTGTCTTGGGGTTGTACCAATTAAGGGGGTGGAGTTGGGGTACGAATAGCAGGAAGGAGGTGAGTCTTAGAGCTACAATGTCAGGGAGAGACGACGATCAGGGAATAGTGTATAGATGGCGACTATCCATTCGGGAGGGAGCGGTTGAGGAAAAGGACTTTCAGTTGTTTTGTTAACTATGTGAAGGACAAGATAGTCCTGATACCGACTGGGATGACGTTCCAGATTTTGGGTACGTTTCCGGCAAAGGACCGTGTGGCAGTTTTTTGTTTGCGTGTTTTCATGGGGATGAGTAGTAGGGTGCTGGAGCTCCTGAGGTTCCTTGTCTGACCAGCCCTCTTGAGTTTGGTAGCCAAATGCTCAGGTTTTCCTGTGTGCAGGGCTTTGTGTGTGAGGCAGGCCGTTCTGTAACTGGCACGCAGTTCAATTGGGAGCCATTTTAGTTCTCTGAGTGCCGGTGAGATGTGATCGTATTTCCTGATTCCAGTGACCATTCTAGCTGCTGCGTTGAGAGTCGTTCTGAGGGGTGCTAGGTGAGATTTTGTTGTACCAGTGAGGGTGGCATTCCCATAGTCGAGTCTGGATAGCACCAGTGATTGGGTGGCTTGTTTGAGGTTGTTAGTTGGGATGAATGGTTTTATTTTGTTAAGTAACTTCAGGTTGACGAAGGCACTCTTTGCGGAGTTCTTGATGTGGTTGGCCATGTCGAGTTTGGAGTCCAGGGAAATATCTAAAGATTTAACGGAGTGGGTCAGAGTGTGATTGCCATTAAGAGCATCCAAAGCTTTTAGCCATTCTGAAATATGAGGGTTCTCCTCTTTGTTGGCGATGAGGAGTATTTCAGTTTTGTCTTGGTTGAGTTTTAAGTGGTTAAGCAACAGCCAATGTTGGATTTCTTTTAGAGTGACATTTAGTCTGTGAATGTCATCAATGGAGGAGGTTTCTAGATAGATTTGGGTGTCATCTGCATAGAGGTGGAAAGGGATGTTAGCATTTTTGAGTAGGGTGGTGAGGGGTTCCATGTATATGTTGAACAGTTGAGGTGAGAGCACTGAACCTTGGGGGACGCCCCTGTTGACAGGGTGTAGGTCAGAGGTAAAGTTTTCTATTTTTATCCTTTGTGAGCGGCTGTGTAAGAAGGAGGAGAACCAGCGTAGGACCACCTCATCAGCTCCTACCCTTTCTTGTAGAGCCTTGATGAGAAGTTGGTGATCAACCGTGTCAAAGGCTGACGATAGGTCTAGGAGAATAAGGAGGCAGCATTGGTCGGTATCGAGGGATTTGTGGATGTCGTCTGTGATGTTAAGGATTGCGGTATCTGTGCTGTAGCCTTTTCTGAAACCCGATTGATGGGGGTGAAGAAGGCTGATGTTATCCATGTGCTGAGTCAGTTGTTGGAGGACGCATTTTTCAAGGATTTTGGATAGGAGGGGGAGATTGGAGACAGGTCTGAAGTTATTCAGTTCCTTGGAGTCTAGGCCTGTTTTTTTTTTTCAGTAGTGGCGTGACTTGGCCAACTTTGAGGCATTCAGGTATGATGCCGGTTCTCAGGGAGCTGTTAATGATCTTGCACCAGAACGGGGCTATGGAGAGTTTCAGATTTTTGGTCAGTTCGGTGGGAATCGGGTCAAGGACGTGAGAGGCTGGTTTGGAGGTGGAGATCAGTTTGAGGATCTCGGTTTCCGGGATGGGGTATAAGGACTTCCAGGTTTTTGTGGGGTGCTTGGGCGAACTATCTACTGTCACTGGAGGCAGGTTTTTGCCGATGGGGTTGACGTTGATGTCCAGTGAGAGTCCAATCCTGGTGATTTTTTCTTCGAAGAAGTTGGCGAAGTTTTCACACAAGTCTTTGGAGGCCTGTAGGGAGGATTCCGGGGTTTTGGAGGTTTGTTGTCTGATGATTTTGAACAGTTCGTTGGGTCTGTTTTTTGCATTGTCCAGGGCGTCGCAGAAGAAGGTGGATTTTTCGCTGCTGATGTGCTTTTTTTATTTCTTTCAGGCTGCTTTGAGTTGTTCGAGTAGGCTTGAGGAGGGGTTGCTCCTCCATAGTCTTTCTGTAGCTCTTAATTGTCTTCTTTCGTTGTTAATGTCCATGTTGAACCAAGATCTGGATGGGATTTTCCTTTTTTTATTTTTAGTTTCAAGGGGGTTACTTGATTTAGAATGGATGTCATGTTTGTGTCGTAGTGGGCGGTGAGTTCTGTTGTGGAAAGATCGTGCATGGAGGCAGTGAGGAGAGAGTTAACCCTTCCCTCTAGGTCAGTCATGTTAATTTGGGTGAAGTTTCTAGTCCATTTTGGAGGGTCTTGGGTGGGGGGTTTAGGTGTGATAGGCTGAGTGAGGTGGAAGAGGATTAAGAGGTGGTCGGACCAGTCCACGGGCAGGGTGCGGTCTATCGTGACAGTGCTGTGCTGGGCGATGATGGCATCTAGGATTGCTCCTTTGTTGTGGGTTTCCTCTAAGCAGGGTTTGTTTAAGTTTGTTGCTTTGAAGCAGTTCCTTCAGGTTCTGGATTAGCAGGGTTGTTTTCTTCATTCCAGTGAAGATTGAGGTCGCCCAGAATAAGGCTGTTCATGTCTCGGAGAGAGCACATGAGCTGGGGTGGTAAATGAGGTGGCAGATGAGTGTTTTATTGTTGCTAGTGTTAATGTTGACGGTTAGGCATTCAAAGGTGTTGTAGAGGAAGGAGTCTATTTCGGTCACGGAAATATTGTTTTTGTGGATGATGGCTATGCCTCCACCTCTTTGATATTTCCTATCTTTGTTGGTGATAGCAAAGACAGGGGGGACAAGAGTATCCATGAGTGGCAATGAAGAGTCATTTAGCCATGTCTCAGTGATGAATGCTATGTCTATATCGTGGGTGAGGATGGATTCCGCTAGCTCTGTGGAATGCTTGGTGTCTGATCTGCAGTTTATGAGCATGCAGTTAGTAGGGGGCGTCTCTGTTGTGTGTTTTATCGTTCGGGGGACCGTGGGGAGGATAGTGCGTGTGGCCGGGGGTCTAGGGGATTAGGAGGGGCCTGTTCTCTTCCCAGTCCGGTGATTACCTGTATTTTGGATTGGAAGGTGGCAGTAATAAGATTTTTGTACGAGGAAGCGAAAGCTGCCGGTTCACTCGCAGAAATATCATCTCTATGTATACTATGTATACTATTGTGAAAGTAATCTGGCTCTGGGTTATGAAAATTGCCTAGATATTACGATTAGGCCTCCACCTATAAAGTGTAGGTTAGGTGGGCCGCTGAACGTACACTAACGGGAAGAGTGTGGTTGCTTGTGTGGGGTGTGCTCTGTGGAATCAATAGTTTTTCTGTCCATTTTCTGTTTGATTGATATGAGTATCACTGAGGCCTCTCCTAACTACAAGTTGGAATCAGAAGAGATATTAGGGCAGATCCAGTTGGTACTAAGACGGCAGATGTTAATTAACTTGGGGAGTTAGCATGCACATACAAGTGCCTTTACAATGGCAAACATGCTTACAATTAATGAAGATATATGAATATCCAGGATATATCGTGATATAGGCGACACTACAAATGCAAGTTGGGAATTAGAAGGGCATAGGTTATTGACAAGATTAGGATGTGCTTTTGGCTGGACCATTTCAGGGCGGTTAGAGGCAGGTCTGGACCCGGATGGGTCAAGATAATTTTCAATAAAACAAAGGTAACAGTGGCTGGTACCCTGATGAAAACTTGGCTGAATAGCTCCTGTCTGGGGAAGATGGACTTCAATGATCACCCTAACTCCAAGTTCCAAGTAAAATGTTTAACGTAAGCAGCCCTTGAAATCTCCAGCTCTGATCAAGGGCAAACAGCTTCTGCCCAACAGTCTACACTCGCCACAGAGATAAACTTCTGAGAATGTTCAACACAGAAAACTCTACACATTTGAAGTAAACCCTACACACATTCCCTCCTTTCAGTTATATTGAACCACAAATTCCATAGACTATATATTGAGTGATACACTATAAGATGGATATCTAATACTAATATGAAGATACCAACATGAGATTCTATCTGGCGTTATAGAAGACCTGGAACATGCAATATTCCTTTTCAGGACAATTACATATTCTTTGCATAATAATCAAATGTTTTACTCCTGTTAATGAAGTTATACATCTATGATCGTTGCACCAAATAGGTGTTTTAATGGTTCTATGCAATTTTCTTTTTCTTAATTTGCTCTCCTCTCTTCCATTCCTTGTGCCCCCCCTCTCTGTCTTTCTCAGGTATGTCTTCTACAGCCACATTTGGCTGTTCCACTTCCATTCATAACCTCTATCATTACACTGTCACTCACAAGTTGGATCTCCAAAATTCCATCATTTAAAAGTCTTTCACAACCAATCTCATCCACAGTCATCAGTGCACCACTGCCACTCTCCTTACATGAAACAGCGTGACTTTTGACATATTTTCCCATCATTCAATATTACAGAATTGGAAAAACCCAATAACTCTTTTATTTTTATAAAACCTAGGCTTTCCTTTGGTAACTTTCAAAACTTTCTTTACTCTTATCCAGCGGCCTACTTGAACTTTCCACCACCCTTACTTAATATTTCCAATCTGATTGAAAGAGTACCTTGAAAAAGGTATGCTTCTTCTCATAAAATACAACGTGGACTGAACCCTTTTGCATTATGGTAGTGACACAATATGTCCAAACATTTTCTCTACCTCTTTTTGCCCAATTCAGACTTCCAGGCATAGCAAAATGTATAGTATTTTTTATCACTCGATTGACTCTCTTGAGAAAGTCATTGCGACTAGGGGGATATAATGCTGTTAAATTGCATTCGATTATCAATTTGTTCAAAGTTTTTATGCGTTTTTCTTATTTCATAAGTACTCCATTGTTATTAACTAAAATGCTTGGTGCCCATTCTACAAGAAAATAATTTAAATAATGTGTAACAAATACCACAAGCATCCAGGCCCAAAGACATCTGGGGCCCATTCCTTGCCTGGCTGGCTAGCCCAAACACAACTCCTACCCTTGCTGCTTCACCTGCCCGTGAAAGGGATCAAACAACAGCTAATGAGTAGCAAGTACCCCTAAGTGATCTATCATATTTGAAACGTGTCACTTTTCATACAGAGTCCTTGCATCTGACAACATTATGCAAAATTGTTCATATACGCATATTGCTTTGTATTGGTCGCACTGTTAAATGTCTCACCATTGCATACCTGATTTGTGTTGGCTCTACCTCGTTTTTGTTTTTAATGTTCTGATATAATTATTCTTCACACTGTAACATCAGGATGTATACTTATGAACAATCATTATCGATGTTTTGACTAAATGCCAATAAACAAAGTAAAAGTAAAAAAACAAAGATCATAAAAGTACATAAACAAGATTACATAAACAGCCACAATTATCATAAAATCCCAGTTCCTGTTAAACAAGGAGTGGACAGTCAAATTCATTTAAACATTCCGTGCATATACCCCTATGACCATTTAAATACAAGTTAAAATATCAGTTGTTAAATGTCGGAGTATGTCAAAATAAGAAATAAAAAAGTCCACAAAAAAAAAGAATAATAATGTGAAACAAATGGAGCAATATATTTGTTCACAATCTCTACCGCTGTCCATTTTGCATTATACATTCATTCTCAAGTTAACCCTCAAGCCATCTAAGAATAATATCCACAGAACACTCTAAACAATGAAACGCCACTTGGGCTCTGGTCCCTTTCCTGTTAATAGCATTTATGTGGTAATAAAGGTCTGGAAACACTGGAATCTTGCTTGTAAGTTAAGTTTAATGTAGCATCAAGCCTGTTGACCTCTCTAGCCAGTGTGTTCTATTTTATTATTTTAATGTTTCTTTAATTACTGTGGCTTGTACTTTATTTATGTTTAAATGCTTTCAGTCATCTGTTGCTATAATGTGTGTACGTTCTATATTCCAGGTTTCAGAGTCTCTGGAGGAACTGCCTAGAGCGGTCTGCTTGTACTGTGCTGAAACCCAATAAACTTATTTTTATATATTCTGTGCTCCTTGGAACTTTGTAATTACAATTTTGGTGACGAGGATGGGATTCAGCACAGGGGCAATTTGTCATCAAGGGAAAAGAACCTACTATGGAGTATTTTGGATTATTATTGGTCTTTGGATTTACTGTGCCTCATCTCACGTACTTCCTGGATTTACTTTGTGCCTGCTACGCTTCATCCGATAGCCTGGAATTGCTAATAAACCTTGGTAATTCTTTTTGAATTTTTCTTTATACTGTCTACTGCACGAGTTACCATCACCGTGCACCCACTGTTTGCATTTAAACTCTTACCATGTGATCGGATTCCTCTGGACGTTCCTTCACAACTTCCCTCCCTTAAAAGAGAAACTGAACATTGACTATCCCCGCAGCACACATTGTACGCACACACGTTGGGCTACGTGCGGGCATTTCTTTCCGGAGCCGCGTCCTCCACTCCAAGTCGCACAAATCGATTTGGGATTTCTGCATTTTCTCCTGCTTTCCAGAGCAGCATTCTCTGCTCCTGGAAAGCCAGAAAGGCAGGCTGGGAGCCTTACTCTGTGCCTCATATTCCAGATTTGGGTGCTGTTTATGCGCCTATCGTGAATTCAACAAGTAAGCATTATTAATATTGGCTGCATCTATTTCCTGTTTTTTTGTGCAGTGCAGTTGATAATATTTTTTTTTTTTTACCCTCATAGGAGGAGAATGGAGTAAAAAAAAAAACACAAACATATATAGAAAAATAAATTGTTGAGTGCACTTATCTTTGCACTATTTGTTGGTACTGTTCAAGCTTACTCTATTTATGATGCAATTTGATCCTCTATCCAAATTCCTTCAAACAAAAGGAGAACCCCCCCCATTCCATGGACTAGGTGGAAGGAGGAATTTTTGACTTACCCCAAAGCTATTGACGGTGGAAGACTATCTGCTGAAAGGAAAAAAAATGTTTTTTTACATTGCTTAGGATCAAAAAGGTCAAGTTGTTTTTAGGACACTTCCACAAACGGATGGCAGTGGTCCCAGGAATGTTTTTGAAGACGCTATGATCTGTATAGAGACTAGATTCAAATCTACATCTAGTGTTGCTCTAAACAGGTTTAAGTTTTATATGAGAGCTCAAGAGGATGGTTAGACGTTCAATGATTTTCTTACTGCTTTGCGTGCGCTATCTGTGAACTTCAATTTTGGACGCATCACTGATAAAATGATCAGAGATCAAAATATTGTTCATGTCAAGAGCAAGAAAGTTCAAGAACAACTGTGGGTAATGGGTGACCTGAATTTGAGAGATGTCATCAGTAGTGCCAAAGCCATGGAACAATCCGAGAAATTGACTAAATCCTTATATAAAGACATCAAGGGAGTTGTAGACGATGTCTGTACTGTGAAAACTGATAATTTGGACAAAGAGTTTTAAGGAAATTTGACAGGGAATTTCATTGTTTCAGATGTGGGAGTGCTAGTCATGGGGCATCTTTTCCAAGATGTCCCTCATTGGGTAAAGAATGCAAGAAGTGTGGATGTTGTGGCCATTTTGCCTTACTATGCAGAGATCTCAAAGGTGCTACAGCTGGAAGTTCTAGTAAAGGTAACATTTCCTATATCAATGAGGAACAAGATGATGACCGTGTGAATGGGACAGTGTGGGAATAGTGCTGTCTATTACTGATTTTGGTGATAGTAAGGACAGTCATATTAGTCTCAACCCACCCAAGTGCATGATGCATGTTATTGGTTTAGAAACAGAACTTCTGATGGATACATCTGCCAGTGGATTCCTCACCTTGTGAATATCCCCTGCGCCAGCATTCCACGGAACTTTTCTTTCCCAGTACTCCACATCGACGTGGGCGACGTCACAATGCATCGGCTCCGCTCGCGACTCCGTACGACGTCACCGGAGCCATAAGAAGCCCACGTCGGCGTGATGATGTCAGTTCCCTTTTTTCCGCGCCGTCGACGCGCAACGGTTTTTTCCAGTGCTCTCTAGCTACTTTGTAGTTTAGCTGTGTTACTGTTTTAAAATTCGGTATGTCTTCGACGAGGAAGTCGGGCTTTAAGCCCTGTAGGGAATGTGGAGGTCTGATGTCCATGACTGATCCGCATCAAGACTGCTTGTGGTGCCTTTCTTCGGACCACGATGTAGAAGATTGTGCGTGCTGTAGGAGGATGAATCCTAAGGTGCTGAAGGAGAGGAAGACTAAGCTCTTTATGAAGAAGATCGGTGAGGAGAAGAGAGGAAGAAAAAAAGAGAAGTCGAGGCGGGAGTCGTCGACTTCGAGGTCGTCGAAGTCGAAGAAGCATCACAAAAAGAGAAGGCATTCTTCTCGACGTCGGTCCTCGAAGTCCAGGAAGTCGAGGTCGATTTCGCCCCGTCGGCATCGAAGCAAGGACTTGTCACCTTCTCCTTCTCCTTCGAAGTCTTCGAGAGGTTCTCCTTCGCCGAAGCAGGCTCCAGCTCAGTCCCCGACGCAGTCATCGGCTCCGTCTAAGGCGTCGACTCCGGTTCGAGTGGAGTCGGAGGTCTCTGTGGATGAACAAGAACAGGAAGAGCCTGCTCCGGTGCCTGATGAATCTGCGGCTCCGGTGGAAGACACTGCGGATCCGACGCCGGAGACTCCACAAAGGGATACAGGGTCTGCTCCTTATCCTCAATTCCCGGCTCCAGGTACCGATTCAACACATTTTCTGAATGCCATGTATGGTATATTTAATAGGGCGGCCTTCCCATCCGGAGCACCAACTGGTCCCGTGGGTCCGATGGCGTATACGCTAGGGGTGCCGCAGCATTATGCTCAGCCCCCTTTTTGCCCTTTATGCCGATGGCGCCTTCGTGGCAGTTTCCGGCGCCGTCTGGGGATCCGACACGACTTCGGATGGACCATCAGACTTCGGAGACTTCTTCCACGCCGCGACTGACTCCATCGGCGCCGCGTCCGGCGCCGCCAACTCCACCTATGGCGCCGCCGACTCCGGTACCTCTGGCTCCACCGACGCCGCGTACGACGTCGACGACTCCGGCTCCCCGGATTTGATCAAGGAGGGAGGCCCAGAGGGTTTTGGAGGAAGGAAGATATAGAGCAGAGGTGGAAGAAGGTGAAGTCGACTCTTCTTCGGATGAGTTTGAGGGAATTGAAGAAGCAAGTGGTTTGGATACAACCCCAGAGTGGGAGCATACTTCTGCTAGATCTTCTCCACCTCAGGAATTGGCGCCCTATCATGTGGTGATTAAGAAAGCCGCAGAACTGTTGGATCTGCAGCTACCCTCTGTGGAGTACAAGTCAAACTTGCTTACGGAGGTGTTGCATTCTCCGTCATCAGCTTCGGAGCCTTTGTTACCTTTCAATGAGGCCATCTTGGAGCCGGTCTTGGAGGTGTGGAAGAAGCCTCTTTCATCTCCGGCGGTTTCCAGACAGGTGGCAAGAAGGTACAGGGTTGCACTAGGGGATCCTGATTTTTTGTCTACTCATCCATCTCCGGAGAGCCTAGTTGTGCAGGCTTCTTGTTCAAAACATGCTTCGGGTGCTTTCCCTCAGTCTCCAGCTGATAGGGAGTCCAAGAAAGTGGATCAGGCGGCCAAAAAGTCCTTCTCCTCAGGAAGTATGGTGTTGAAATCATCTAATGCCACATGCCTGCTGGGGCGTTATGTTCATGCCTTGATGGACTCTATTAAATCTTTGGCCCCTAAGCTGCCTGAGGGGGATAAGTCGTCCTTCTTGGAGGTTGTTGCGGACACTCAGGCAGCTGCTAGACAGGTGATCCAGTCAGGGCTGGATACGGCGGACTCGGTGGTGAGGATTATGGGGTCGTCTATAGTCGCAAGAAGGCAGGCTTGGCTCCGTTCCTCTGGATTCTCGGCGGATGTTCAGGCCACGTTGGTTGATCTGCCATTCGACGGACAGAAACTGTTTGGGGAGAAAGCAGACTCTGCCCTTCAACGATTTAAGGACAGCAGATTGACGGCGAAGTCCTTGGGTCTGCAGGCTCCTGCTAGGGGTTCAGCTTTTCGGAAGTTTAGGGGTTTCGGAAGAACATCCTTTCGCTCCTTCCGACAGCCCCAACAGCAGCAGCAGCAGCAACAACAGAATCCCCTCTATAGGTCCTATAGAGGGAAGCAAAGGGGTCGGAGAGGTTCTGGTCGCAACCCCTCTTCTTCCTCCTCCTCCTCTGCTCCCAATGAGGCTTCAGGGAAGCAGCCCTAGATCCTCCATCCCGGATCATGTAAGTCCTGTGGGGGGTCGGGTGTCCTACTTTCTACGGGGTTGGAAATCTATTACAACAGACCTTTGGGTTTTGAACCTCGTAGAGACTGGGTACGCCCTTCCCTTTCGGGAGTTTCCTCCCCCTTACCCTCCTTGCCAAGGTTATTGCTCGGAAGACCATCTGCTTCTCCTACAGAAAGAGGTTCTAGCCTTGCTTCAGAAGGGTGCAATAGAGGTGGTTCCGGAGCAGGAAAGGGGTCAGGGATGCTACTCCCGGTATTTCTTGATTCCCAAAAAGGACGGCAGATTGCGTCCGATTCTGGACCTCAGAATCTTGAACTTTTACCTGAAACAGGAGAAATTCAAGATGCTGTCCCTTGCGCAGGTTCTTCAAGCGTTGCAGCAAGGAGACTGGATGGTGTCGCTCGACTTGCAGGACGCGTACTTCCATGTCCCAATCCTGAAGTCGCACAGGAAGTATCTCCGTTTTACGGTTGGGTCGCAACACTACCAGTTTGCGGTCCTCCCGTTTGGTCTTACTACTGCACCTCGAGTCTTCACAAAGGTGATGGCAGTGGTAGCTGCTCATCTCAGGAGGTCGGGGATTCCGGTTTTCCCCTACCTGGACGACTGGCTTCTGAAGGCAGAGTCCCCAGAGATGGTGCAGCGTCATCTGCGGGTAACATCTCAGCTGTTATTCGACTTGGGTTTCTCGATCAATGTGCCCAAATCTCACCTGGTGCCCTCTCAACGCGGCCTGTTCATAGGGGCGGTACTGGACACTCCTGTGTGTCGGGCATTCCCTCCTCCTCAAAGGATTCTCGACATTCAGGAAATGGTCCCTTTATTCCACAATGGAGCGGTTGTTCCAGTTCTGAAGGTCCTTCGCCTGCTCGGTCTGTTTGCCTCCTGCATACTGTTGGTCAACCATGCACGCTGGCACATGAGGGTGCTCCAGTGGTGCCTCCGCAGGCAGTGGTATCAGCACAATGGAGATCTCAGGGAGTCGATCAGGATCTCTGGAGAAGCTGCAGCGGATCTATCTTGGTGGAGCGTGGGGGGCAATCTGTCTCAAGGAAAGCCCTTCCATCTACCTCCATCGGTGGCCACAGTGATTACGGATGCATCCACCCTAGGGTGGGGTGCTCATCTGGGGGATCTGGAGATCAAGGGTCTTTGGTCTCCAGAGGAGAGGTTGCTTCACATCAACCTTCTGGAATTGCGGGCGATTCGTTTGGCACTCAAGGCCTTCCTCCCTTCCCTTCGCGGTCAGTCTGTTCAAGTCCTGACGGACAACACTACCGCGATGTGGTATATCAACAAACAGGGAGGAGTGGGGTCGCGTTGTCTCTGCAGAGAGGCTCTGCGTCTCTGGTCCTGGGCTCAGGACCATCAGATTTGTCTGGTGGCAAATCATCTGGCCGGGGTGCTGAACGTGCGCGCGGACTGTCTCAGTCGACAGTTCTCCGCCGACCACGAGTGGAGGCTCCATCCGGAGGTAGTTCGTCACGTCTTTCGGACGTGGGGGACCCCTCGGGTGGACCTGTTCGCCACCCGCGAGAACGCGCACTGCCCGTCATTCTGCAGTCTCCAGTTTCCGATGCAGGGGGCGTTGGGGGATGCGTTTCAGTTGAGTTGGGTCTCACGACTCCTTTACGCGTTTCCTCCCATACCCTTTATTCCTCGGGTTCTGAGGAAGATTCGCCAAGACCGGGCCCAAGTCATTTTGATCGCCCCGGATTGGCCGCGAAGGGTGTGGTATACAGATCTTCTCCGCCTCTCCTCGTGCCCTCCGCTCCGTCTCCCTCTGAGGGCAGACCTCCTCTCGCAGTCGGAGGGGCAGGTTCTACACCCCCACCTCCAGAGCTTACACCTTCATGCCTGGAGATTGAACGGGGCAACCTGAGTTCATTCTCTCTCCTGCCTGATGTGGTGGACGTTATTTTATCGGCCAGGCGACACTCCACCAAGTCCATTTACTCCTACAGGTGGTCCAAGTTTGTTAAATGGTGTGGAGAGAGATCCATTGACCCTTTAAAAGCACATCTTTCTGAGGTGCTCCAGTTTGCCCTTTCCTTGGCTCAGCAGGGCTGTGCTGTGGCCACAGTCAAGGGCTATCTTTCGGCCTTATCGGCTTTTCTTTGTCTACCTGATCAACCGTCATTATTTAAATCTCCGGTTGTACTGAGGTTTATCAAGGGCCTTACGAACATGTTTCCTCCCACTCCTTTTGTAATGCCTCAGTGGGACCTTAATCTTGTTTTAACCTTTCTAATGGGGTCCCCATTTGAGCCTCTGCATAGCTGTCCTTTGAGGCTGTTGTCCTTTAAGGGGGTCTTTCTTGTAGCCATAACCTCGGCAAGGAGGGTGAGTGAGCTTCAAGCTCTTAGTTCTAAACCCCCTTTTCTTACATTACATGCTGAAAGGATGGTTCTGAGGACCAGGGCTGGTTTCCATCAAAAGTTGTTACTCCGTTCCATTTGGGGTAGTCTGTTACTCTCCCTGTTTTTTATCCTCCTCCACATCCTTCCAAAGAGGAGGAAAGACTCCATCGCCTGGACCCGAAGAGGGCTGTGAGTTTCTATCTGGACAGGACTAAAGACTTTCGTCTTGATGATCAACTCTTCATTGGCTACGTTGGTCAGTCAAAGGGTAAAGTGGTGCACAAGCTCACGCTATCGAGATGGATCATCCTTGCCATCAAGATCTGCTACGCCCTGGCTGGTAAGACTCCTCCTTAGGGCATTAGAACTCATTCGACTAGAGCTAAGTCATCTACATCTGCTTTGGCCCGGGGTGTTCCTGTGGCAGATATTTGTAAGGCCGCGACTTGGGCCTCCCTCCATACTTTTGCAAAGCATTATTTGCTTGGACTCAGAGATGAGGAGGGAGGGCCATTTCGCGCGCTCTGTCTTGCAAGACTTTCTGGTATAGGAAGGTGGACACCCTCCTCTGGGAGTGGGGACTGCTGTGGGAATCTATTCACAAGGTGAGGAATCCACTGGCAGATGTATCCATCAGAAGAACAAGTTACTTACCTTCGGTAACGCTTTTTCTGGTGGATACAGTATCTGCCTGTGGATTCCTCACTGACCCACCCGCCTCCCCGTTGTCCACCTTTGTATACCATGAAAGAGGTCTTGTTGGAATGTTTTGATACTTTCTTGTACATTTGTAGGAAATGCTTGTTTGTTTAGCATTCCTTTTCTTTGTATGCTATGTATATGTGTTGGTATACTGTATACTGTGTATACTTGGTGTTGTCGTTGGTTCACCTGTTCGCCTCGAAGGCTCGGAAAAAAAGGGTGGAACTGACGTCATCACGCCGACGTGGGCTTCTTATGGCTCCGGTGACGTCGTACGGAGTCGCGAGTGGAACCGATGCATTGTGACGTCGCCCACGTCGACGTGGAGTGCTGGGAAAGAAAAGTTCTGTGGAATACTGGCGCAGGGGATATTCACAAGGTGAGGAATCCACAGGCAGATACTGTATCCACCAGAAAAAGCGTTACCGAAGGTAAGTAACTTGTTCATATGGCTGATTCTGGCTCACCTTGGGCAATAATGACAACTGTTTTTTTCCGTGATTGTTTCAAAAGAGTTTTATGCCTCAAGTATTTGACGAAATCAGATATTGTTGCTAAGGCAATTGATGGTTCTAGAATTGACATGGAGGGGTATGAAGAAGCTGACATGTTGCTCTCATTAAGTTATATGTTGCTTTCAAGGGTGTGAATGCGTTAGGGTGGAGGGATCAATGGAGTTTGGGAATAATTCTTAATCCTAGGAGTTGTGATCAACTGTTGGTGGTATCAGGAGGCGAGGACAAGAGTGGAGTTATTAACTCTTTTCCTAAAGTATTAGCTGGAAAACCTGGGAGACTTAATCATTTCAGTCATACAAAAATTTAGAAGGGTACCTGTGAATGTGAGAGAAGATCTTAAAAAATTGTTGCAAGCTCTCATTGATGATGATCATTATTGAGCAAGGGGAGTCATCTGACTGGGTTTCTCCCTAAATAAAACTGACAAAAAAACGAAAACTTATCTCTTCCCCTCCGCATAGTCACCCTTCCAGGGTAGGGCTTTCTGGCTGCCGAGGGCAGATTGCACCGCAGTGCGGGGACACAATAGTCCAGTGTAACCAGGCGCTTTATAAGTGGGATTATTATTATTATTATTATTAATATTATTATTATGTGTGGACTTGAGAGCATTGAATGCTAGTTTGGTGGTAGATTGCCACCCTTTACCAAACATTAATGAGGTAGTTTGCATGCTAGAGGGGGCTTAAGTGTTTCACTTTTGAGCTACCATCGGCCTACCACCAAATTGCTTTGACTGATGACTCTAAACAATTTACTTTCTTCCTTACGCCGCAGGGGATATTCCAGCATAAGAGGATGTCTTTTGGGTGGGCCTCTGTGGTGTCCGTTTTCTCAGAGAGCAATGTATCACATTTTCAAGGACATAGATGGTTTCATTAGGTGTTTCCAAGATGATATACTTGTATTTTCTCGGAATCATGAAGAACATGTGGGACATGTGATGGAAGTTTAGAAGCATTTAGAATTGCATGGTCTGACACTTAAGGAAAACAAACACAAATTGTTTTACAATTCTGTTGAGTATTTACGACATACCCTTTCTGGTGATGGTGTAGTTCCAAAACAATCCCTTGTAGATGCTATTGTTAAGGCCCCAGCTCCAGATAACAAGGAGAAACTTTTGTCTTTTGCTGGGTATGCAAATATTATAGCAAGTTTATCAAAAATGAGAACTTACTAGGCACAAGGCGGCGTTCTTTTGGACAGAAAGACAACAGGATGCGTTTTCAACAAATCAAAGATGAAATTTTGCAGGCTCTTACATTGAAACCATTTTGTGTGAACAAGTTGTGTATTGTTACTCTTTTATTTATTTGAAAAGTTTTATAAAGCACGATCATGACCCTTGTGGGTATCTGAGCACTATACACAGAGGCAAAAGCATGAATAAATTCAATACATTGGAGGTCAACACTGTAAAACAACAAGGAGTAAACAATCATGAACAGGTACCGGGTAGTGGGCCCTGCTAGTTCAGTTTCTCATAGATTGCAAAAGATTTCCTGTAACACTCAGCAAAACAATCATAAAGTGACTTATCACAACATAGTAAAATAAATGACAAATCTGTAGACGGCCCAGCTAGTATAGTTCCGGAAGGGCCCTAGTGTAAAATAACAATTTACCAACCAATCATAAAATAAGTAGAGAACGATATGTTGGGATAAATGTCAAATCTGTCAACAAGGGACTTGAAAAAGAGTACAGGATGTTGCAGTTAATGTTCACTCGGGAAAACCCATATGGGCAGGTACAGCCGAGACCCCCTCCTCCCTTATCAATACTAAGACAATAACACGCCTAGCACAAGGGATTTAATTTTTGGATTAGGGAGTCGTAAACCCCCGGCCGTATTTATTAACATAAAATTAAATCAACAATTTTAATTATAATATTTCAACAATACGCAGAAAACCATTACATTGATTACTTGGATAGGTACAGGTGTCATTTTCCTAACCGGCCTAGCCTTGCTGCGATGCGTGCCCCGGAAGTGATTACAATCACTTCCGGGTCACGCCTCAACAACGTCGAGACCAACGATTGGCGGGACGCGCCTGTCGCGTCACCCATGCGCGCGACAGGCCCGCCCCTGTGTGGTCATCGGGGGCCGGCAGGACCGCCATACATGCGGCGTGTCTGATGCCGGCCCCGCCTTACTATATGGGCAGGTACAGCCGAGACCCCCTCCTCCCTTATCAATTCTAAGACAATAACACGCCCAGCACAAGGGATTTAATTTTTGGATTAGGGAGTCGTAAACCCCCGGCCGTATTTATTAACATAAAATTAAATCAACAATTTTAATTATAATATTTCAACAATACGCAGAAAACCATTACATTGATTACTTGGATAGGTACAGGTGTAATTTTCCTAACCTTAACATATCTCTAATACAAAGATATTCCTATCCGAATCTAAACATTACATAATCAATAATCATAACAATAACATTTCATTTTCTGCGTATCCCTATTTTGAGCCTACGGCAAGGTCATTAACTGGTGCCAGATCCTTATCAAATTATGCCCGCACTCCAAACGGAGTGCGCATGCGCAGGGGGCCCGTTTACCGTGAGGGTACTTCCCCCCCCAGGTCACCCCCGTACGCCCTTGTGCCCGCCCTCCAACCGGAGTGCGCATGCGCAGAGGGCCCATTTCCCGTGAGGGTACTTCCCCCCCCCCCCACAGGTCACCCCCATACGTCCTGTAAATCTCTCCATAAGGGGCCCTTGCAGTTATGCGCCATTTACTTGCTCCCTTGTGCACGTGCGGGGTGGCCAAGCATCCTACAGGAAAAGCGAGACTCCCCCTCCCCCGCACCCATCCAGCCAACCGGCTGTAACTGCCCCTGGAGTTCTATGAGAGACCACTTGTCCCTCCCCCTTGGGCGACGCCATTCAAGAATGGCGCTGCCCTCTAAGGACCTTAAATTTACTGCTCACCAATCATGACCTTACCGCCACAGGCCTGCATAATTGACCGACTATCAGGCCCCCCCCAAAAAACTCACCGAAAGGTCATGCCCAGCCCCTATACCCAACTAACTCGGCTAGAAGATCCTCCATAACGATTACAAATCCCTAACTTTGACAGATGGATGCCGTCTTTTAAGAAGCACGACTCTATAGTCAGGAGGTGTGGAGCCCTCGATAGCCTCCCCTTATGGGATCTTTGCAGTACAAATCCCTAACTTTGACGGATGGATGCCGTCTTTTAAGAAGCACAACACTATAGTCTGGAGGTGTGGAGCCCTAGATAGCCTCCCCTTAGGGGATCTTAGCAGTCCTCGTGCCCGGGTGTACCCCGGGCATAGACGTGCCTACCCGCCTACTTCTGTAATTAGTGTTTTGTCCAGCCCCCCTTATTACCCAAGCGTACCCGGTCATCCCCACCCCGAGTGTAGGATAATAATGCGAGGGCCGACTGGCTAAATGACATCTTCTGGGAGCCACTTAAACGGCCCCACTTGCTAGCAGCGCGATGTGCCCCAATAGACACAATGCCCCAGACAGACACCCATTGCCGGTGGAAGTGACCCATTGCAAGGCTACACCGGTAGGGCCCCTACGGGCCCCCCAAGATCCCCCATGAAAATATCATGGAACACAACCTACACTGGACCACTATATTCTGGGCTAGGGTCTGCGCAAGCTTCTACCCCTACTGCGGAGCATCCCAACCGCTCGCCTACGATGGCACTTGCGAGCACAGGTGCCGTAATGGCGGAATACCTTTTCCTGACCAGGGGTGTTGGATGCGCCTTTTAAAACCTGGGTTCCGTCGAGCTGGCCAGGCATACGCCTGTGAAGTAGCGTACTGCTAAAATACCACATCTGGCAATAACAAATGGTTGACACCTGCAAAGTAGCGTACTGCTAAATACCCTGACTGGCAAGAACAAATGGTTGACACACATATATTAAACCAATCCAGTGCATGGGCAGCACCATCTCACCCCTGTACGCCGGCACCTCCTGAGCTTTTCCATTGATCGCCCATCAGCCTTGATTCCGCTGCTTGCCACTCCCGACCTGTATCTCCCGGTCCCCCTGCCTGCCCACATCCTGCAGTCATTGTGGTGTGGAGCGCCTCCCATGTAACAGTCATGGATCCAGCCATACATAAATGAGAATCAAACACAGATGATTAGTGTTTTTTTTTTTTTTGTCTTTGGGTAAAAGATACAGCGTGATACAATGTGTGACACAAAACGAATGCAAGATATAATAGGCATCCAAACGCACTATAAGTGCACAAGCCATGAACGGTAGGCACAGTGTGTCGCAGAAATCGAGTGCAGAGATACCGCGTGACAAACCATATGCCTCTAATGCTTGATCAGGTGTATAGGGTGGACCGGTAGCGTATGCCACAACACGGACATCCGATGAACCAGTGTTCTGGCTCCTGGGTTAGAGATAAAGTGTGACACAATAAATCAGTAATATGCATACATACAAATAGAGCACATGCGTGCACCGGTACCATGTGACAACCACCAGTATATATTGCTGCACCCTCCTTGTGACCTAACGGGTTTCTAATGTATAGGTGTCGCTGCAATGGGTGTCTAGATGCTGTTCGGCAGTACCCTACTTTGTATGTGTAACTGCACACGTGTGCTTAAGTACTCATGAAGGCGTGACAGCAAGGCATGGGACGCACTGATGTGGCATCATTCTTGGCGATAATACGCTTGAGTGGCCTACCTGGGCCAGCGCCTCGCCAGACTGACCTCAAAACCGTGGAATGGGTTGCTGTCACATGACAGCTTGGAATATCTGAATGTGAATGGCCACTGAAGGGCAAGCCATGTTTCGTACTACAAACGCCCATTATTTGGCCATTCTGATGGCAACAAATTGCCCCCGCCAGGCCATAAGTGCCAAAAACCTGCCGCTGCCACACTTCCAATGTGACCATTAAAACACGCATGGGCATTTAACCTTGAGCTCTTTGCATTCTGATGCACCAGCCCCCCTCAACACGGCAAAGGTAACTACCCCAATCAGTAAAACCGCCAAGATTGGGCCAAGTGTGAAAAGAATGTGTAACTGACAAAAAGCGGCATCTATAACTTGCATTTTTGTGAAGCGGCCCAACTCAATGTAACCTACAAATGTCGAAGCCATACTTGCATTCCTTGTGAAGCGGCCAAACCCCCCTTATCCATGGTGTTACAAACCATCATGGGCGCGCAAACCTTTGCTCATAGTTTTCTATTCAGAACATCAAGTACTGTGCCGACCCTTGACCTCAGACTTTTCAATGAGGCCCAGCATAGCACCACGTGCTTTAACATCAGACTGTCCGCTGAGGGCGCTTAGCATAGCACCAGTTGTATTACAGGAATTGCCCAGTGAAAGTTTCTTGTATGACTCCAGCTCCTGGAATGACAGAATCTGCGCATAATGCTGCTGTTTAATAGAACCATCTGAGAAACCTAATTCCAATATTTGCATCAAAATGCATTCTCTCTGGGTTTAAAAACAGGCATGATAACGTGATGGATCTAAACCTATCACTGTTTTTGCGATCCCATGCCATCAGCTTAGGCACAGACCAAAGAATTTCTCAATGATCGCTGGCTGAATGTGGGCTTTTAGAACCAGGCGGCGTGAGTTTCAATTGTGGCTGCCTAACTTGAGCAGTCCATATGATCCTGTGCTAAACCCTACCCTAGCCACTCACTCACTGTAGATCATATAAGGCATATATGGACCCTCTCATATGGTACCTGCCTAACACCAGTCAGCTGAACAAGACCCTCCTTGTATAGATAGCTTATAGACTACAACATATATATTCTCGGAAGATGATGAGGCCCTTCCATTTATGACAAAAAAGGCACTAGTAACCAGAAAAAGGGCCTGAATAAAAACCAGGCCTGAGAGGAACCTCCTCACAATTTTTTACATGTTATGGCGAAAGTCAGTAGATTCGCACAGGGGATAAAATGTACATAGCCTTTGCACAAAATGCGTGAGATATCGGTGGAAAGATCACCTATTGTTCGAGGTGCTTCAAAGTTCACTTTGAAGTCATAATTAAAAGACAAGTTGTTGCTAAAATCATGAAGGGAAAGTCAGCCATGCCCATCATAACCAAAAGTAAGTGCACCCCGCGTTGAACCCAGTTGCTTGTAATCTAGATTACAGCAAAAACAAGGCCGGGTGATGCCTCCGTAGAGGCTGGGTGCAGCTGTGCCTCCCATGATCCCGGAAAACTGGCATGATAAAGTAAACGGTCCTTGTTTCCCACGTGAGCCTAAGACATGGTGCTAAAACAGTGGGTAGTACATTGCCCCATAGCACTCCCCAGATTTGTTACCAAATACCTTTCAAAAGTCAGCAGAGCTTTCATAACGTAATCTGCCCAGCCCCTGACCCCACAATCGTCTAAATGTGGTGCTAACACTATGGGGAATTCCTCACCCCAACATGCCTGCTCAGATGTCCCACCTGCACGCTGTAAACGATACCCCTGCATTTTGAACTTGCCCTCAAAATCGAGCTGCTCGCGCTATCATAATCGAAGACAAAGCGCTTGGTCACGCTGGGCGCAGTAATACAAAGCAAGCAACGGCGGGAAATCGCAAAACCCAATAACCCGCCTCAAGATCCACTTAGACCTTGTTAAGGCTGACCCCATCTCTTCATCAAAATGTTTACCCACATTTCTGTCAACTAACTTACTGTCACATACATCTTTAATTGAAGTAACAGCTACATCGCCACACCCGGAATCGAACACTCAAAAATTGAGAATACGCGTCTAAGACCTTAAGTATTCTGCCACAGTGACTCTCCAAAGGACCAGCAGGCGCTTGTTTAAAGAACATGCTCCACAGAAACAGCTCATCCGCTCAATGCAACAACAGCTGATCCCCCTTGCTATAGCGTGCGAGGCAACCTCGCGGCAAGTGCTCCTTAATAAATGCGCTATTTTCCCAACATCTTAGTCCTGAAGCAAAGAATACCTTGACACCCATTTAACGCGCCCCTTTATCTAACTCTTGCTTGATGCAATGTACACTTCGGCGCCCCGTGGTCAAGCCACCCTGCAGCCCCCAATGATGGCGGTACTCCTCCTTATCACGCCTTCGATCAACCGCACGGCAACAATCGGCCACTTTGCCCGCCGCTACGGTGAAATACCAGGAACTTAGCCAGCAACCTGACCCCAATCTAAACTGATGGCAATGCTGTCAATGGCGGCCTACTAACTACTCGCGATATCAGCTGACCCGGCACCTAAATGAGCGGCTGCAACCAACAATACCGCTCACGCTTCCAAACACAGAGGCCTCTGCAGTGGCTGCTTTAATCCACTGAGCCACCAGACCTCCCCGAGTCCCGGTCCTGCAATCCTTGATGTGTAAGCCTTGACGCGAGGCTGCCGAAGATCCACTAATCGCCAGCGTCGATGGGACCCTCCAAAACTACGATCTTGCACTTCGCTCAGCTGTTCTGATTGTTAAGCAGGCGCTTTAACCAACTATGGCACAGCTTTCACCAACTAAGCCACAGCGCTTCTCTCAAATCAGCTGATAAAACAGGCGCTCTGACAAGCTAAGGCACAGCTTTTACCAACTATGCCACAGCGCCGCTCTCAATTCACCTGATCCATACGCAGGTCCTGCCGGTGCCGCGCCTCTTCACAAAATTTAGCGCCGTGTAGAGAGCTCGCACCAGCCGCTTTGTCTTGGGTCCCGCCGAACGCCTTGCTCAGCTCGCACTAGACGCTCCGATCGGGGAGTTCTTCTCCTGCACTGATCAAAAGGACAACAGACAACACTACAATGTTAAGCCTCCGAGTGAGGCTGGATCTCCGTGTCTCCGCCGATGCACCGACCTGAAAAATAAAGAACAAATGAAATAAAAATACAGCCTCCTAGCGAGGCTGTTGTCCTAAAGGGGCAGGCTGTGGGAGCGGCGAGCAAAGAGGAAGACTCCGCTGCTCCCCAGCCTTTTATTCCAAAAATCTATTCGCGCCAGGCCGGTTCTAACCGGCCTAGCCTTGCTGCGATGCGTGCCCCGGAAGTGATTACAATCACTTCCGGGTCACGCCCCAACAACGTCGAGACCAACGATTGGCGGGACAGGCCCGCCCCTGTGTGGTCATCGGGGGCCGGCAGGACCGCCATACATGCGGCGTGTCCGATGCCGGCCCGCCTTACTATTTGGCCTGTTTCTTGAAAGAAGCAGTGGAAGGATTGGCTCTAATCTCAGTAGGAAGAGCGTTCCAAATTGTAGGAGCAAGGCCGGAGAAAGCACGTTTGTACGTACTTTTCTTTTTGAATTTGGTAGGTTTCAAGAGTAGTGTGGACGTACTTCTTAAGTTCCGACCCGAGCCAGAAAGAACAAGCTTGTTCGCCAGATAGGCCGGAGTGTTGTATGGCAAGGCTTTATGTGTGAGGTAAGCTATTTTAAAATGAATCCTCGGGGGCGTGGCTAAGATGGCGGCCGAGTGAGACGTGTTTCTCTGTCTCTCCGGCGCCGCCTGCACATCGCATGGAGTATCTGGCCCCCTGATGCCCATCCGTGCCTGCTTTGCCACTCCTGCGTGGGGGCCACTTTCCTGCCGCCTCCGGTGGTACTTCTTTTGTGGATCGGTGATACCCTGCGTGCCTCGTGGGCTTGCCCGGCCCCGGCCTTGCTGCGGCCCGGCAGGCCCTCCGTTGAAATCGGTGGTCGTGGCCGGCGGAGTGGAGAGAAGACCGCTGCATCTACAACGTTCAGCGATGGCTGGCCGGTGGCGACGGCGCCTCTTGGGACCCGCTTATGGTGAGAGCTAGAGCGCTGGTGGAGATGTGGAGCGGCCTGCCTCCGAGCCGCTGCTGGCCGCCATTTGCAGCCTGGTGAGACTGGTGAGACTGGTGCAGGCCTTCCGACGCTGTGGGCCTGCGGCTAGAGGCGGAGCAACCCGCGGACCCTGGTGCCTTCCGGGGTCCGCTCCCTTGCGGGCAGGCGCTGATTTGTGGATCTAACGGGGCCCTCCGGTCCCGGCCTGGCTGCGTCCCGGCAGCCCCGCTGATCCCTCTTGGTGTCGCCGTTGGGCCGGAGACGGCGGGGGAATACTGAAGCGCCCCGTGGACGGCGATGGCATTGCCTGGGGCGCGCCCCGTGGAGTCCCTGGTTAACAACGCAATAAACAGACTGCACAATTAAAGATCTTTGGGGTCAACTCGTTTATTCAAACATTGACTTCTGGTGCCGGGCGCGACTAACAATCAGTACAGCGCTCAGGGTCCGTACTACATGTGGGCAAGAGGCGCTGCACGTGTACTCTGAGGAGGAGCCACCCTTCACTTTTATGCCACCTTGCCGGACTGAGAGCTTTCCACCCCATAATCAGTGCCTTCTGGGAGCCCGCTTCTTTCCACTTTCTGTGGCGGGCCACCTGGCGGACAGCGAGTTGATCTGCTGAGGGACCTGCCTGTACTGCCCACAGACCGGTGATTCCACGGCGGGTATTCGCACCCTTTCTTGTTCCCGGTGAGTGTTTGTCGCTGTGGGGTGCTGCTCGGTCCGCACTTCGGCAGACGGCGAGATCGGCGCTGTTGGGGCGTGTGTGGGGCCTGGCTGGGGGACCCTATGCTCTACCGCTGGCTACGGTGCTCCGTGCTTCCTATCTGCCGTGTGTGCCGCTGCGAGGAGGTGCGCTGTGGTGGAGGGGTTACCCCTGTCTCTGCCTGAGTATCGGTGGGACTGTTGGCTGGCTGGGGGCCTGGGAGGCCGGTGGTGTTGGCTCCTGGGCCCGCTTTTAGGCCCGCAGGCCGGCGGGCGGTGCTTCCTTACCGGTTCTCTCCTGTGGGGGGGCCCGTGGTGATGACCTCTGGGTCCTGAGAGCGGGGGTCCTCCACTACGCCTGCCGGGGAGCTGCTCGCTGCCCTGCGATTGTGGGGTACTGGCTGCTTGGGTGGAGGAGGCACTCGGACCATGCATCGGTGGTCGGCGAGGGGCTGGTTGCCTTACTGTGTTCTGGGGCCGGGCCTTGGTGGTGTTGGTGCGCTGCCCCTGATTCTACGGCCTCGTGGGCCCTACTGCTTTGGTCGATTGGTAGGGGGCCCGCTTTACTGCCATGTCCTCCTCCAAAGCTAGACGAGATAAGACCCTGAAGGATGCTCTGCAGAAGACCGCGGGGCAGTCCTCTTCCCGGTTGGTTCCTCTTTCGCAACCGCCGGAGGACAGTGATCAGCCTGCCACTAAGGCGTTTATGCTCGACTTATTCTCTGCCATCAAGGAGGACATTCTGGAACTCCGCTCCCAACTTTCTGCGGACCTTCGCGAAGTGCGACGTGGACGCCCTTGGGGACCGCGTCGCCACTGTGGAAGAGCATGATTTGGGGCGTGAAGATGATTTGCTTCAGCTCTAGCAGGATGTCCTCCGTCTCAGGGAGCAAAACCTTGACTTGCAGGCCCACGTCGAGGACCTTGAAAACCTGTCCTGACGGAATAACATTAGAATTCGTGCGGTGCCATGGAAAGGTGAGGGAGACGATCTTCGTGATTACATTCTTCAACTCTTCCGGCAGATTCTTGGGGAGGGAGTGGAACGGGACATCCAGATGGATCGTGTGAACCGTGTTGGCGTGCCGAGGGGCCCGAAGGCTCCACCAGCAGACATATTGGTGTGCGTGCACGATTTCCAGCTTAAGGAGCGAATTCTGCGCAAGGCCCGTGATCTTAACCCGGTGCAGTTTCGGGGCCACCAGCCGGCCCTCTTTCAGGACTTAGCTGCTTCTACACTGGTGAAACGCAGGGAGTTCAAACCCATTACTACTCACCTACGTGAGAATAACATCCCATATTCGTGGGGTCACCCATTCCGGCTTATCTTTAAGTATCAGGGTAAACTCCTTCAGCTCCGTTCTTTGGATGCAGCTTATGAGGCTCTGGGATTGGAGCGGCCCTCCTCCCAGGGTGGGGTGGCTGGCGCACCCTCGCGGCGACGTAGTCACTCAGATGGCTGGCAGCGAGTTGGCCACTCCCACTGGCCCTCGGGGCCCGACGTGTCCACTAGCCTTCTGGAACGGGAGGCTGCGGTTACTTCAGTGGCGCAGGTGACGGACAGCAACAGCGCTCCATGAACTTTCTGCAGTGGGCATCAGATGGACTTTTTCTAGCGGCGCCGGAGGGGAGAGGTCTCTGGTTGGGGATTCTTGTCGTCAACTGCCCTTTGGGGGTTGGATGGCTGGTGCCCTTAGTGCCGAGGTGTCATTTCTCCCGGTGCCACGCTCCCCACACCGTTTGTTTCGTGTGACAGACTGTTGTCCTTTCTTAGGAACTTGGGGTCCTACGTTTTGTTGTGCTTTTTCTGTGTTAGTGGTGTTCTTTTTTGGGTCTGGGAGGGCGGGGTGGGGGGCAGGGTTGTTTTTGGGAATGTGTTGGGGCTCCGCATCAGTCCTCTCTGGGGTTTGGGAAATGCCTGTCCCAGAGTTTCTGCCTGTTGGCCCGCCTCCTTGCTCTGGGGTCTTGCGCTTGAACCCTGGATGTTCCCCCCCCTTGACCTGCACGGGTAGGAGTCTCAAAGTGGTGAGTCTGAATGTTAGGGGCCTAAATACCCCGGTTAAGCACTCCGCTATCCTGTCACTCCTGGAGGGAGCAGGGGGCGATGTGTGTTTGTTGCAGGAGACTCATCTTCTCTCTAAGGACACCACGCGGATGAGGGACCGGCGCTTCCCATTGCAGGTGTGGTCTTTTGGCGTAGGGGTAGCAGTTCTTTTTAGTGCACTTGCTCATTGTAAGATTCTCTCCCAGGTTGCTGAGATTAAGGGAAGACTCTTGACGCTTCGCGTGCAATGGGGGGGATATGTGCTTCACTGTAGGATCGATATACGCCCCGAATGAACATCAGGAATCCTTCCTAAAGACGGCTTTTTCTGAGGTGCTGGCTTCGCCTGATGCCATGATCTTAGTGGGAGGAGACTTGAATGTGGGGATGGATGCGTGTCTGGATAAGTCGGAGCAGCGGACACGTCAGACGGGTGCTCTCTCGCAAGGGGGGAGACAGTGGTTGAGTGATGGCGGCCTGCATGATGTCTGGCGCGTACAGTATCCTACTGAGCGTGACTATACTTTCTACTCAGCAGCGCATAAAACTTACGCACGCCTTGACCATTTCTTCGCCTCCACCTCCCTCTTACCCTGCCTGGCGGATGCGGTTATCACTCCCCGTCCGACCATGCCCTCATATCGGTGCAACTCAGCTCTCCTGCGGCGCGTCCCCCTTCTTCCGGATGGCGCCTGCACGATTCTCTGCTCAACTCGGACTCCGTGGTTACCTGTGTACGGGACGCGATCGTTGCCTACCTGGCAGTTAATGACCAGGGGAGTACGCCATTGGCAGCGGTTTGGGAGGCACTCAAGCTGGTGGTCAGGGGTGAGTTCATAGCGCTGGCGGCCGCGTTGGCGCGTCTATGTAGGGATAAGCGGGTGGAGCTGGAGCGGGAGGTGGGAGCCCTGGAGTCCATCCATAAGCGAACCGGAGTGCCTAGGGTGTGGAGAGAGCTAGAAACGAAATGGTGCATGCTGAAGCACCTGGACCTCGACTGTGCCGAGTATGCGATTTTGCGGCAGCGACATAAATTTTACCTTAGCGGGGATAAAGGGGGACGTTTACTGGCCCATAGACTCCGGGCGAGCGCGCAGCGAACGGCGATCCATTCCATCCGGGACTCCCAGGCGGTGGAGCAGACCACCGACGCCCTTATTGTGGAATCTTTCTCTCATTTTTACCAGCGCTTGTATACTAGGGAGGAGACTGGGTCAGAGGAACGGGAGGCTTACCTTGCCTCCTGCCGTATTACGCCGTTGTTTGCCTCGTCGGCGGACGCGTTGGAGTCCGCCATCTGTATTGAGGAAGTCATATCGGCGATAGCCCGTCTTAAGGTTGCCAAATCGCCTGGCCCGGATGGTTTCACCGCTTTGTTTTTTAAGACCTTCTGTGCTAAGCTGGCTCCGCTTTTAACGCGTCTTTTTAACTCTTTCCTGGAGACGGGGGAGGTGACTCCCACTATGTCGGAAGCCGCAATCACGGTAATACTTATGCCTGGAAAGGATCCAAGGGACTGTGGCTCGTATAGGCCAATTTCCCTCTTAAATATCGACGCCAAATTGTTCGAGTTTTCTGGCGGCGCGTCTCAGTCCGCTGATGGATGGCATCATAGATCCGGATCAATCGGGTTTTATTCCTACGCGCCAGGACGGGGACAACACCAAGCGTATTCTCCATCTTATTGACCTGGTTCACCGATCTCGGACCCAAGCTTGTCTCCTTTCCATCGACGCTGAGAAGGCCTTTGATCGGGTGGACTGGGACTACATGTTTGCTGTTTTGCTCGCTTTTGTTTTCGGAGAGAACTTTCTTCGCTGGGTGCATTGTCTCTGTGTAGCTCCTAAGGCGTCGGTGAGGGTGAACGGCTGCCGATCCTCCCTCTTCTCCATCTCTAGGGGGATGAGGCAGGGGTGCCCCCTGTCGCCGCTATTATTCGCGCTCTATATGGAGCCCTTTGCCCAGCGCATACGCTCGAATCCGGATATTGAGGGTATTAAGTTTGGCGCCGACATCCATAAAATTAGTCTCTACGCGGACGATGTTATCCTCTCCCTCACTAATCCGCGTACCACCTTGCGGTATCTGACGCGAGAGCTCCGAGATTTTGGATTGGTGGCAGGATTTAAAGTCAAATTTTTCCAAATCGCTGGTACTTAATCTTTCTATCTCTGAAGATGATGTCAGTGACTTACAGCGGGATTTTGCCTTCCAGTGGGTGCATTCTGACATCTCCTACCTGGGTATCCGCTTGACTTCTTCTGTTGCTAAAACAGCCCACCTCAATTACAAACTATTGATGGAGCAAACTGCTAAGACATTATCCGATTGGTCTCGTCTTGGTCTGGTCTGGTATGGGCGACTTGCGGCGGTAAAGATGACTGTGCTGCCGAGGGTCCTTTATTTGTTCCAGATGCTCCCGGCGCAGCCGCCACCAGGTACCCTCCGCAAGTTACAGGACCTGCTTAATAAGTTCTTGTGGCACAATAGGAGGCCGAGACTCGCCTTACCGCTTGTTACGTCGTCGAAGTCCGCCGGGGGGCTGGGTTTTCCGCTTTTAAGGGCGTATTATCAGGCCTCTTGTCTCCGATATATTACGGAGTGGAACCGGCCTTCGTCTAGTAAGCACTGGCTTTTTGTGGACCAGACGGTTGCTGGTTGTAATATCTGGCGTGAGCTCTGGCTTCCGCGGAAGCATCGGGCATGGGGCCTTTATTCATCCCCTGTGACCTCCCCGACTCTTAAGGTGTGGGATCAGTTAGTGAACTCCAGGGGGTGGACCACGTTCCCCTCCCCTATGACCCCTATCGTGGACAACCCTGACTTTCCGCCGGGATACGCGTCCCCGGTTTTCCAGCGCTGGAGGGAGGAGGGGTGTAAGAGAGTGGGCTCCCTTTTGGAACCGGATGGAGTGATCCCTTTCGCCCAACTGAGCAAAGACTATTTTGCCCTGCCGAGCACCGACCCCTACCACTATGCGCAGCCAGCACACTGGGTGACCCTCCCCGCCAACTTCGCCTTGATGTCCCGGCCTTTTACCGCTTTTGAGCGCTGGTTGGTTTATAAGAATGATGACCGGAAGCTCATTTCAGAACTGTATGCAATGATCATGGCGCGTCCTAGACAACAGCGGTCCAAGGCGCAGGTTCGTTGGGAGACTGAGTTGGGGCACCCGTTAACGAGTAAGGAATGGGAGCATGTTTTCTATCGCGCCCACCATACAGCATCAGACACGGCGGGGGCAGAATCTGCCTATAAGGTGGCGGCATACTGGTATTATACTCCAGCGTGCATTCAGTCTTGGGACCCTACTAAATCTGGTCTTTGCTGGCGGGGGTGTGGACACCCTGGCACTCTCGTTCACTTGTGGCGATGCCCAAAGCTGGTGGGGTATTGGGCGGCGATCTTGGACGACTTTGATGAAGCGTTTCAGATCAAGCTGCCGCGGGAACCCGTGCACACTCTGTTGGGCCTCCCTCATCCCAAGTCCTTTCCCCTGCGCACACTGAGGGGTAGGCAGCTTGCGTTGGCGCTGCTAGCGGCGCGACATGTTTTGTTGGCGCAGTGGGGCTCTCCGGCTGTGCCAGACTCGAGGGATTGTCTCCGGAGGCTCTGGCATCTGCTTGCGATGGAGCGCCTATCGCTCAGACTTAATGGGAGGGGCTCGGAATACGTGAAGCTCTGGGGCCCTTTCTTGCGGCTTCTGTCGAAGGAGTTGCGAGAAGTTACGTGCCCCAAATATTTGCAAATTCTTCAGCTTATCCCTTTGGAACCAGTAGGGGCCACTGGGGAGGTTTAACTCTACTTTGCGCCAGACTGTTGATTCTCGGGTCTTCGGGGTGGAGGGATAAGGCTGATGCTGAGAGGGTGGGGAGGGGTGTTTTTCTGTTTTTGTTTTTGAACTTTTCTGCTAAATGTGATGCAAGAGCATTTGTCTGACAAGCCTGGCCTGTGCTTCATCAGCTTCTTGCGGGGTCGCCCTCCAGGCTGTAGACCTGTGCGCTGTGTATGGCCTATTCTGATTTGCTCTGCTGGCCGAAGGATGTAGGCAGTTGAGCTGTGTACTCTGCAGGTGTATCACTCAATAAAAAATGATTGATTCTAAAATGAATCCTCACTTCAATAGACAGCCAGTTAAGCTGCAAAAGGTCAGATGCGATGCAATTGTGTTTTTTGGAGCCTGTGAGGAGCCTGGCTGATGCATTTAGCGTGGCTCTGAGAGGGGCCAAGCTCGCTCTTTGAAGCCACACAAGGGTCACCAGACCATATTCAAGTCGTGAGATCACCGGGGATTGTACTGCAGGCTGTATGTCTTCAGGCGGAAGGAAAGGTTTGATTTTCTTATGGGTGTTAAGATGAAAGTTGGTACTCCTAATAGTGGCACTGATGTGAGCTTGCATATTAAGGTATTTGTCCAAGGTAATGCCTAACAATTTAGCGGAATCAAACACGTGAGGGGTGCAGTTAAGGGCTGTGAGTTTTTTTAGCCAGTCCAGGGTAGGTGCAGAGTGGTTGTGGGGGGTAATCAGCAGGAATTCAGTTTTGAGGGTATTCAACAAAAGATAGTTTTGGGCTAACCATTGTTGAGTTTGCGAGTGAGCCTAATTCAAAGTTTTAATGTCATCCAGAGAGGAGATCTTCAAGTAAAGTTGTGTGTCGTCCGCGTACATGTGGTAATGAATGTGAGAATGGTTCAGAATGACAGTGAGAGGTTCCATAAAAAGGTTGAAGAGTGTGTGTGAGAGTGCGGATCCTTGTGGAACTCCAATCCTGACCGGGGAACTTGATGCAAGGGACTGGTTGAGTTTAATCCTATGGGTGCGGTTATGTAAGAAAGAGGCAAACCACTTTAGGACCGGTCCTGAGAGACCCATCCTAACTTGAAGAAGATTAATCAAGTTTTCATGTTTGATGGTGTTGAATGCAGAAGACCGGACCAGAAGGATCAGAAGACAAGGGACATTTTGATCAAGGGATTTCAGGGAGTCATCCACAATGTGAGTTAGTGCAGTTTCAGTACTATTCCCTGCTCTGAAACCGGATTGATAGAGGTCAAGTAGTTGAAATGTCTCTATATGGTTACAGAGCTGCTTGTGGACGCATTTCTCGAGCAGTTTGGCTAGCGTCCTGATGCTGGTGATCGGTCAGAAGTTGTTAGGATCAGATGAATCCGTGTTGAGCTTCTTAGGGATGGGAGTGGCTTGCCCAATTTTTTGGCAATCAGGGATGCTCCCCTGCAGGAGAGATTCATGAATGATCCTCGACCAAAGAGGTAGAATGGCCAGGTTGAGGTCTTAAAAAAATTTAGCAGGATCACTGAAGTGACTGGCCGGTTTTAGAGTTGCCATATTGTGGAGTAGTTCTGTGAAATCTGGCAAGATAAAGGAATTCCAAGAGGCGTCATGTTCAGGAGAACAACCAAGAAGTAAGGAGACTGCAGAGGGACCCACAAGCTCCGCTGATGATGTGGCGTAGATTAGAGGCGGCACCATGGGAGTGACAGGTTGCAGCTCCAGTTCAATTTTCCTAGTTTTTTCAGAGAAGTGGACTGTGAAGTCCTCCCTGCTAGGAAGCAGAGTAAAGGAAGACAGGTTGGGGTTGTATGTGTGGTTTGCTTGCTGTGTGATGATTTCAAATTGCATCCTGGGTCTTTTCCAGTATGTGGAGGGCAATTTGATGACGATCCGACCAGTCACAAGGTAGGATGTCACCCAGTTGAATGATATTGTCTCTAGCAATAATGAGGTTGAGGGTGGCGCCTTTGTTGTGGGTAGGTCCCTTACAAACCTGAGAGAAGTTGAGATCGGAGAGGAAAGACTTAAAGGAGCTGACTTAAAGATAATTGGTGTCATTCCAATGGAGGTTGAAGTCTCCGAGGAAGATATGGTATAGTTTGTCCAAACACGAGCTAATGACCTCGTAAATCGTGTGAAGCACACAGACAATCTTGCCCTTATTCCACATTTCTGTCACTAGTAGCTCACAGGAAGATAGCAGAGCATTCTGAGATTGTTTTGTAGTTAGGCTGGAGCGATGAATGCAAGCAATGCCCCCCGTTTTCCCCAGATGATCACATCGGATAATGGCATAATCAGGAGAGACTAAGATGTCGAGAACAGGGGAGGCGGCATCGTTGAGCCAGGTTTCAGTGAGAATCAATAAGTCCAAATGTTGCGCTAAGATGAGTGCAGAAATGTCCGCATTTATTTTCACAGCCGATCTGCAGTTGAGCAGCATCAAATTAATGTGAGGGGAGGTGTTAATCTCTTCATAATGAGCGGTAGTTATTTGGAATAGTTTTTCCTTATAAACTGATCTGAAGTTGTCCCTGGGTTTCCTTTCAGGGTCCGGGAAATAGCGGGGATGTTAATAGCAGAGTTAGAGGAGGCCAAAGACACCGTGCCACTGTACGAGAATACAAGAGCGAGGGTGTCCTCAGCCGAAAGCTGAGGTTTAAACCTACGAGGTCTGGAGTGATGCTTAGGAAGAGTCCTAGTAATCCACCTGGAACTAAGTGGGAATTGGTAAAAGGATTGTTCGTCCCCATCCCGAAGGAGGATTGCGTTGCACGTTCCCATGGAGAGGGGGTATATTCCATAGCCTCTCCATCTTCATGGAGAACTGCAGTAAAGACTGCATGATCTCTTTGACAGCCAGGAGATCCTGCTTGAGTTCAGAGAAATTCTCCTCAAGGTAAGACCCGTTAAAGCACTCCTCAGCTGTCCCAGTAAGAGATGAAGGGTAGGATCCCGAAGAGTGGAGGGAATTGGAAGGTACAGTAAGTCCCTTACCACAGTTACAAGGGGAGATAGAGTTCCGCTTGAGCGTGGTCTTGTCGTCAGCCAACGATAGATTATCAGCATGAATTGGAGTAAGATATGATGCAAGAGGGAGCTGTGCCGAACCAAGGGAGGGCTTGGTACCAGGCACGTTGGTTTCAAAACAGGCAATAGGAGAAGCGCAGGAGGCAGAAGTAGGTGTGAAAGGGTTACGCGGAGATGGACTGGGGCCAGCAGCTAGGTCTAGTGCCCTTGAGATGGGAGTGCCTAAAACTGGGGGTATATTAACAGGGTTATCATGGTTAGAAGTGTAGGGGATGTGATGCACAACACTCATATTGTTGGAGCAAACAGATCGGCTAGAGGGTAAGGCAGGTGATGCGAAATTAGACGTCAGGAAGGGGAGAGGAGGAGAATTCCTGGGTGCAGCCCCTAGGGTGGGAGGCCATCGGATCGGTACTACCAGAGCCAAAGGGAGGAATAACAGGTTGTCAGTGATAGTGTGCGCGCTAAGGGTATCCTCCGTGTTGTTGGAGAGAACAGAGCGGTACACAGGTAAATGAGTTGGCTCGGAAATGGGGGAAGAAGAGGCGTAAGGTACAGGAGGTGCCAATATAGAGGGTAGGCTCATAGGTAGGGCTCGGGAAACAGAATTGAAGGAAGCAGAGGCGTATGGTGCAGTGGGTGAAGATATAGAGGGGAAACTGTTATGATGGATAGAAGCCGATGTCAAGTTATTAAGTGTGCTTTTAATCCTCATAAAGATATTGTCAAAGCGTTTGAGATTCCTGTCAGTAGCTTGAATAAGGATGTTCCCATTATTGTATATATTACAGGAAACAATGGTCCCTGAAATCAAAACGTAGTTAGTCATACAATGAATATAGCCAAGATTGGTACTATATTGCAGCCAATGTCCAGCCGGACAAGGCACCTTTAATAAGTTGAAATGGTTAACAATGATCCAAAGAATGTAAGTAGAATCTTAGTGGGACACAAGCCTGTATCCTGAGACTTACATATCGTGAGGACAACATATGAAACACATTCAGGCAATTTCAATGATGTTTCTATCTTGAAAAATATAAAGAGTAGCGAAACATCTAATACATATACTGTCACCTTCACAATACGTTGTATACAAAAAATCGAAAGGTAGACAACTGTGTCGACGGCGTTTCGATCCATATCAGGGGGATATCGGATCATCATCAGGACTAATCAATTAAATTGCCCATACTCAAATTCCTCAATGTACCGATAGGTAATCAGAGGGGGCGTCTAGGGCGGGTAGCGAAACCACAATGCTCCAGAAGGACGCGTTTATGAGGTACAATGCCTATGACACATGGGTTCCGGGAATGCAGGTCACGGTAAAAATTATATTTTCGTCTCAAATTGGTGAGAGAAAGGATTTCCGTGAAGCTTCACTTTCGATCCGGCATTGTCCGAACGAGCTGTTTATGGCGTGGCCACGGAAATCCTTTCTCTCACCAATTTGAGACGAAAATAGAATTGTATGGGCAATTTAATTGATTAGTCCTGATGATGATCCGATATCCCCCTGATATGGATCGAAACGCCGTCGACACAGTTGTCTACCTTACATATTCGATTTTTTGTATATAACGTATTGTGAAGGTGACAGTATATGTATTAGATGTTTCGCTACTCTTTATATTTTTCAAGATAGAAACATCATTGAAATTGCCTGAATGTGTTTCACATGTTGTCCTCACGATATGCAAGTCTCAGGATACAGGCTTGTGTCCCACTAAGATTCTACTTACATTCTTTGGATCATTGTTAACCATTTCAACTTATTAAAGGTGCCTTGTCCGGCTGGACATTGGCTGCAATATAGTACCAATCTTGGCTATATTCATTGTATGACTAACTACGTTTTGATTTCAGGGACCATTGTTTCCTGTAATATATAACTTCCCAAGGTCCCTGTCTAATTCCTTTGGGTGCCCTTGTGTTTTTTTCACACCCATTATTGTATAGAGAGATGGTCAAATCTGCCTTGAGGGCAGGGGAGGATAGCGTGGTTAAGCAGAAACAATGCAGAGTTTTGGTCAGTAGTTTGGTTCTCAGCATAGAAGTTAGAGTCTTTCTCCACTGGGCTCTTCTGTTAGTGTAGAAGATGAGGTCAGTCACCACAGAGCCCTTAGTGGAAGTAAATATGTCCGAGATAAGTGTTTCCTGTCATTGTTTGAGGAGATTGTGTTTGAAGGTCTTTTTCGCTTTCAGCGATAAATTGGCGGGGTAGATGATCTTACAAGCATTCAGACCTAACTGAGCAAGGAGGTCAGAGGCGCGAGAGGTGCTTTGCGACATGATGAGGGTAGGGCACAGATAACGGAGGAGAGATGGTTCAAGTAGAAGTGCGCCCTATAACTAGAGGGGAAAAAGTTGTCTGAAGGAGAGAGATTATTAATAGAGTGTACTGCTAATTGCAGATGAGAGCACTCACGGTGTATAGAGGGGCTGACTCAAAGTTCTCGCTCGCCTCCCTAGCTGTATGATAGCAATAGAATTAGGAGTTAGCTGTGTGTTAGCAGTTGAATTAGGAATTAGTAATAACCCAGGAGAGGAATAATAAAAACCATGGAGGCATCACTGAAACAGAACAGGGAGCAAGTGTGAAGCCCAGGAAGCACACAAAAAAAATCAAGTGGGAAGCTGGCCCCATTTCCAAGATGGCTGCCACCAATGACAACAGAGATAGCGGGCCCTTGGAGGCAGTCTTAGTCCTATTATCGTGTCCAGCAAAGTTCAAGCAAACCTAGTCCTATGTTAGTTACATTAGCCCCAAGGGGCCATCTTGACCCCATTCCTAGTGAGGTTCAGGGAAACGCGGGACATGCTGATGGCCCAATTAAAATGGAGGCTAACAGGTCAGATTGTGGGACCCCTAAAATGAAGGATGAGAATTGGCCTCTGACAATTTAAACTGGTAAAATACACACAAAGCGCCAAGTCTCTTCCAAAGACGGCGCACAGCCTTGCCGAGTGAAGTCTTGTGTAGAGCACTGTTGATGCTAGCTTGTGTGGAGTGGGTGGTGTGTTATCTCAGAAGTATGGCAAAGATGAGTGGTGTGTTGCTTTTGCGTCCCACACCCTCAGTGATACTGAAAGAAGATACTCTGTCATTTAGAGAGAACATTTGGGGTGTGTGTGGGGTATTGAACACTTCTGTAACTTTTTATAGGGAAGCAGATTCATACTTAGGACTGATCACTAAACTTTGGTGTCAATGTTGTCAACTGGGGGTGGTTGGTATGCTAAAGCACGAATAGGCAGACTCATGTCCAGACTGCAAGAATACAATTTTAGTGTGGAGTATGTTCCGGGGAAGTACAATGTAACTGCTGACTGTCTCTCCCAGCTACCGTGCCCAAGTAGAGAAAACATTGATATGAGTGAGGATTTTGAGATGCTTGCACCTGTGGGAGATTATGTTTCAAGAGAATGTATTGCTATTTCTGAAGATGATTGGAGTAAAGGTGTTGTTGCAGATGGAAGATGGAACTTACTGAAGAAGTTTATCTCTGAAGGTTGGCCCAAGGGAAAAATGTTCCTTCTGAAATAAAGTCTTTTCAGCAAGTGTCTCCTGAATTTGTGGTAGAAGGTGAATTGGTTTTTAAAGATGGTAAATGTGTGCCTGCGGAATCTATGCAGGCTGCATTTCTAAAACTTGTGCACAAGGGTCATCCAGGCATGTCCTCAATGAAAAGACTGATGAGATCTAGTTTTTTGGTCATCTAGTATGGATAAAAGGGTTGATAAGGTAGTGAGGTAATGCAGAGAATGTATCACCAGAGACAAGATGTTGAAGTCTTTTCCTGCTCCATTAAAACCTGTGCCATGGCCGAAGTGTCCATGGCACAAAGAGGCATTTGATATTTCTGGTCCATTTAATTGTTTACCCCAGGATGCTTGGTTGGCTTTGGTTATTATTGATTGCCACTCCAAGTGGCCAGAAGTTGTTTGTCACTCTTGTGACTTCGCAAGTAGTTACTGAATTTTTCAGGGAAGTTTTTGTCCGCGAGGGCAGTCCTGACGTTTTTGTAACTGACAAAGGTATACAATAGAAGTCAAGTGATATGTGGGATTTCCTGAGGAACGGTGGCATTAAACATGTTACAACTGCACTTTATGAGCCACAAAGTAATGGTCAGGTTGAGTGGTTTAACCGAGTTTTTAAGGATGGTGTGGAATGGGCCAGGAAATCTGGAAGAGAGTGGAAAGTTGTGTTGAGGGAGAGACTCTGGATGTATTGCATTATTTCTCATTCTGTCACAAAATTGAGTTCTTTCCGTCTTTTGAAGGGGAGAAAGTCTGTATCCAAATTGTGTCCGGGGTGGATTAAAAAGAAAATGACTGATGTTATAGCTAATGATGTACAGTGTACCTCTTTGAGGGTGAAACAGAACAGCAGAAAATTAAAGAAAGTTAGGACACCAAATGGAAGGTGAAAGTATCCAACTTTGTGGTGGGTGACTGGGTAAGAATATGCAAAGCATGTTTCAGAACAAAAGGGACTTCTAAATATGGTCCTGCCCTTAAGGTGGTGAAGGTCAACATGAATAGTGTTGTGACCCAGGATGGTAAAGTATGGAATGATAGACAGGTTGTCAAGTGCCATATTGGAGTGAATGAAGGGTGCCATAAGAACAATGATGAAGAGAAGAATCAGTACTTGAGAAGAACACATGGACGGGATGATTTTATTGGTAATTAAATTCACAGAAGTAGTCTGAGTAATGAGCATTCTAGGGGCTCTGTTGATAGACCTGTTGAGATTAGATCTGTAGCTACCAGAGTTAAAGTAAGTGGGAGAATTGCAAATCCCCCTGTAAAAATGAGAGATTATATTTTGTTCAATGTGTTGTGTTTGCTGTGTTAAGAGGAGGGATGTGTTCTATTTTTATTTTCAGGTTTCTCTAATTACTTTGGCTTGTACTTTATTTATGTTTACATGCCTTCAGTTATCTGTCGCTATGGTGTGTATACATTCTATATTCCAGGCTTCAGAGTCTCTGGAGGATCTGCCTAGAGCTCTTGGAACTTCGTTACTACACAGACCCCGCAGAGCAACGCCTCCAGAAGATACAAAACACAATTAGCCCAGAATCTTCCGCACAGTAAGCATGACATAGTAAACATTCTTATGAAACATCACACAGAACCTACACATTTAACCCTTTTGCTGCTAGGTTTCCTCCCCCAGGCCCACCCAGTGCCTTTTGGGCTATTTGGGATAGGCCTCCATAACTATTTTTACACATTAAGTACCACACCAATTTTCTGTCCTTTTTTCCCCAACGTCCTAGGGATTCCAATGGTACCCAGAATTTGTGGATTCCCCTGGAGGGGATTGAGTGTTTAGCCAAAATAGAGCAACATTTTGTCTTGATAAACAAAATGTTTGTGGTGATAAAATCACCCCCTTCCCAGCTTTCAGGAACAAGTAAACGAGATTCGGAAAACCCCATTTTTTAGCACAGCTTTGGCATTTTTCTGGGAGATAGCCCATTTTTCCTATTTTTTGTGCTTTCAACCTCCTTCCAGTTTGTGGTGGGGACAGGTGTAAAACCCATGGTGGATCCTAGAAAACTATACATTTCTGAAAACAAGACAAAATTCTGATTTCAGCGAGGGGCAATTTGTGTAGATCCTTCAAGGATTTCCAATTGAAAGAGTGTGATTCAGAGGGCATTTATCAGATATCTTCTTTCGTACACACTGCCTTACATTTGGAAGGCACAAATGCAGAGAAAAATAATTGGTAATAGCAAATGTTCTACTATTGTGTATTTTCACATGTCTGGTGATAAAAATGGTATATCACTTGCGTAGGTAGACCTAGTGCCAACGACAGGAAAGGGCCCTAAACACAACATGGACACATCACATATGTTTGTACTGAAAATTGCCCTTTTTTCAATGTGGGTAGCTCTGAATTTCAGGCCCTAGCTCATCAGGCATCTAGGGAAACCTAGCAAACCTGTACATTTTCGAAAACTAGTTACATACGGAAATCCAGGGTTGGGTGACTTCTGTGGTACCCACCAGGTTTTCTTACCCAGAAACCTTTGTAAGCCTCAAACTTTGACTAAAACAGACGCGTTTTCATCATATTTCTGTTTGAAAAACGTGTGCACACTTTGGAACGCCACAAATATCCTACCACCCAGCATTACCCCAAGTCTCTCAATAAGACTGGTAGGTACCACACTTATGAGGGTATCCCTAGTGCCTGCGACAGGAAAGGCCCAAAACGCAACATGGACACATCATATATTTCTGCTGAAAACTGACCCTTTTTTTTGCAGTGTGGCTAGCTATGGATTTTAGGCCCTAGTTCAGCCGGCACCTAGGGAAACCTAGCAACCCTCAACATTTCTGAAAACTGGACACCCTGGGGAACCCAGGGTGGGGTGACTAGTGTGGCTCCCACCAGGTTTTCTTACCTAGACACCATTGCAAACCTCAAGCTTTAACTAAAAAACAAAAATTTTCCTCACATTTCTGTGAGGAAAACGTCTGGAATCTGTGAGGAGCCACAGATTTCCTACCACCAAGAATTTCCCCAAGTGTTCTGATAAAAATGGTACCCCACTTGTGTGTGTAGGGCCAGTGCCCTCAACAGCACATTTACCTTGCATTTCTGTGATGTAAACTTTTGGAATCAGCAGGAATCTATGAAATTCCTACCACCCAGCATTTTTCCACTTGTCCCGATAAAAATCCTACTTCACTTGTGTGGAGGGGCCTAGTACACGCAACAGGCACGTATCAAACAATGTTCAATGGGAGGCTCGTGGAGCGATTCTCATTGACCCTGGTTTGATTGATTTGTGCCTGTCGGGGTCACTAGGCCAAGTAACATAAGTGGGGTAGCATTTCAATCCCTGGTGGTCTAGTAGGCTTTCTGTCCCCACCGGGAGCAGATTAGAGGAAAACGCCTCCTATCTGCCCTTGACGCGGGGGCAGAATGACTGCGGGGGGGTTTTATGGGTAGGTAAGGGGCATGTCCCCAGCTCCCAAGGATAAAATAATATAAAGAAAATCCTTTTGGTGCTCACACCAGAGGGATTTCCTGCTTTGGGTGTCAGGATGGCATGGAGCCATCCTCAGCACACAAACACGGGTGCAGAGGATGGCTCCAGGCCAGCCTCAGAACCGAACAGGTTAAAACAACCTTACTACACACGCACACACACCCCTTCCTTTCCAAAGACACATACGCACCAAACTAACAATAACATCACACAACCTCACACTCCTATGATCAAACATGAACACATACCAAAATCTCAAGATATAGTTGGAAGATACATAAAACACAGAACAACACTCCAACCTCAACTGCGAACATAATTCCCCAACCACCCAGGAGATCTGCGAACTCTCTCCATGCTGGCACAAGAATCTCTCCCCCCCCCCCCCCCCCCCTTAGACAAGAGGAGAACTTCCAGCTGCAACTTCCCTATTCATTCTCCTTCTACTCCCCACAACTCCCCCGATCGAGAAATTCCTTGTCCCTTATCAACAACCACCCACTACACTCACCCCCCTTGAAACCTGACAATCTTCTTATCTTTGAAATAAAACAGGCCTTCTCAAATTCCTAGTCTGTCCATTTTCCAATTTGACCAAGATTCCCCCTACCTCTCCACATTATATGGCTCCCTGAAATTTGACAACCCTTATACAACTCTCCCTGGTTTTGCCTTCACCAAATCTCCTGCATTAGTGAAACGCTACACAGACACATCCAATATCCCTTTACTTTTGGCCCCAGCCTTCAACTCCCGCATCTAAGAAGGAACCAGTTTTGTCCCGGGTTGTCTACCCCTCACTGTCTAAAACAGTGTTATCCCTGTGATGACATTCACAGAGGTGCGATGAACCCACAACATGTCCTTAGTAGAATTCTGGACGACCAGCCCTGCTTTGCAAGCCAATTCCAAAGTTCCTTTCACCAACCTATTGACGCTTTCCACTTGCCCATTTCCTTGTATGTTGTACAATCAGGTACATACATGCTTCACCCCAATCCTGCTAAAAAATCATCCATGCCACTAGAAGTCAAATTTGTGCCTTTATCAGTTATCAGTACAGAGGGTATGCCTTCTCTCCTGTATACCTCCCCTAACACTGCTATGGTTGCTATAGTAGTAACATTCCTCATAAAAACAACCTGAATTCATCCTATCTTGGCATCAGCCGTAACAGCTGCATATCTCTCCTGCCCCGGTAGAAACCCAAAAGGGCCAATAAAATCTAAACACACTTTTTCCCACACATTGCTAGCCTCACTCACATTTTGTTCTTGCATTGACCATTAACCCACTTTCAAATGCTTCCATGAATTCTTACAATCCACCACCTAACTTTACACAATGGTATCAACAGCTGACCACCAATACTTCTCTTTCAATGTTCAATCTCTTAAGTGTCATGGATTGATCCAAGTGACCTTCCTGTGCCAAATGAGTTAACTTGGATCCAACCCCAGTGGGTGGTACAACTTTATCGCTCCTCATCATGGCCTTTCCCCACAAAGATAACTCATCAGCCACCTTAAAAAACAGTCTCGCGGTTTTCAGGAAGCACACTTTCACATCTCGTGCATCCTTTGATGAGAACCATCACTGTCTTTAAAGGGTCATCTTCCTCCCTTGCTAACAGCCAATCTTTTTTGGGAACTAGCCTATCGAAGCAAACACAAGGAGATGATGGACTGAGCGCTGAATCTTTTTAGACACTCACCCCCAGTCACTATTAGATCTGGGTTGAATCCATCATTGTTCTTTAGCTCTCTTCACCACCCCAGTTCAGTCACAACCATATGCAAATCAGTCTTGACCCTGTTCCTCTTGGGAACAGTCCAGCCCGAACTGCCAAGCCAGGTCTTCCCTGGACCAGAAACAAGCATCCTGCAACCAAGAACTAATAGTGTCTGGGGGGTGAGTGTCTGAAAGGTTTCAGCGCTCCATCCATCATTGACAAAACTCTGAGGTAGACGATTTGCACTGTGATGATCCTTAATAGGCCATCTTGGGGGGACATGAAAGGTTTAGCTGTCTGGCAGGCTCTTGTAATAAAAGCAGATCAGTAAAAAATACATGCATATATGCATGCATAGAGGGGTTTTGGATCAACTTTCTTCTTCCATTGGTCTGCTTGAGTGTCATTCTCACTATGCTTCCATCCAAAACATTATAAAGCTTGAGGCAATGGGTCAGCCAACTTCAGCCAATGGCTTGTTTGCCCTGTGAGTGAAGGCATACTGCCTGATCACACATGCACTTATGCCTGAAAATGAGTGTCCTGGCTAGTGGGCCTGGCCTTTTCTTTTTCATATTTTCTTTTTTAGGCCCCTGTTCATTTATTTCCTACGCCTTTCTAAATTGTATTATTATATTTAGAGTGTACTGCCTTGCCTCATAAAGTGCTCCAGGGCCCCTTGCTTGCTGCTTAGTTAATCTGAAATGCGCTGCTTCCTGCGCGGCCACTGCCTTGAAACCAGGCAGCCATCTTGTAATAGTATTGTACCTACTGTACCATTGTTTATTGTTTTAGGATGACAAACACATTGCTATTAAACATGGCAGCACTGTTGGAACTTTAAAAAAACATACAAGTTACAATATTGTTGTAAGACAACCACTTACTGCCATGTTTAATTTCATTTGTATTGCAAGCATACCATTTTCTCTACGTTTATTCTTATTTATCTCTCGTATTCTTTTTTAATCTTTGAGTTTGTTTTATTGTGTATAGGAAAATGGATGAATGAAAGAATGAGTCAGTGAGAAAATGAATTAATGTATGAGTGCCAGGATATATGTGTGCATTTATCATGACATATTGAGTGCCTAAACGCACCAGTAACTAAAGAGGGACTTTCAGTTATACCCCAGACTCATTTAATTGCCAATACTTGTTTTTCAGGGGGTTGCATTCAGGCCTATATCTCAGGGAAAAACCACAAAACTTTCTTCACTGATCTAATTATCGTAACATAATTTTCGGGAATGCCCGCTTAGGGTGGCTAGATTCACTGACATAATATCGTAACTACTAATATAGAACTACAAGATTATCGTCACACTAATATTGATAACACAAAAATCAACAGCCTATACTTAATTAAAAAATAGACAAATATCGATAAAAATTATCGATATCACATCGATATCACTAATATCGAACACACAAATATTATTTACAAAAATATTGTCAACATTTTTTTTATAGCTAACTTTATTAAAAATGTTGCGACAAGACACAGCATAACACAGTGCAAGATGTGGTCAATGTAAATGCATTGCATAACAGCAAGCTCACGTCAGGACAGAAGAGGGCCCCTGAATGTAGGAATAAATCGAAGCAAACCAGGGGAAAACAGGCACTCATAATACAAACAACAAAATATGCTTATTCTTGAAATTTAAAGCTGGTGTACCTCTCTAAATATTCACAATTAAGAGTCAGACCAGTTAAGTTTAAATTTTATTTTTCAATGGATATTCGTATAAATGTATTAACACATATTGATACTTGTGCAAAAGCCAAGAACTAAAACAGCCACATACTGACAATGAGAATCAATCATTTTCACTCATACTGAGAAGACACACATACTGGACATTAAAAACATTATTAATAAAATTCCATGCATATTATTCTGCATAATCAATTAACAAATATCCTATGAGTATTAGTAAACATAAACATACATATAAAGTGACTTTCTAGTAGACAATACATACATTAGTATAGTCCATCTGTTAACAATGATAGTTGTTTCAGTAAACAGAGAAGTTGGACAAAACAGAAAAATTGCACCAACGTATGTTTCGGTGAGAAAAACACACTTTAGCAGATTATAACACCTTCATCAGGGCACTGGACGGAATACTTGTTGGATGGCTAAAAGCATACAAATTGTCAAAAGTGGAGGAGTGGAGTGACCCAAACCTACATGACGCACTTCACAAGACTGTATAAGTCTATATCCTTGATTTAATATTCTTCTGAATAATTCAAACATCAAAATACGTAAATACTTTTACATGTGCCAACTTGTTAAAACATATTATAGTCAAAACATATAATGGTCATTGTGAGTAAAAACATCTGCTTTGCAAAAATTCTGAGAGTATGAAGAATCATAAACATATTCGATCCATGAGAATTTATGACTCTAAAAGCAACATAAATGATATTCTCTTTGTTACAATGAAAGTTCCCAATGCATTTCGGGTTAATGAAACCCTTCTTCAGGGGTACGCATTGTAGAGGAGAAGTCAATTTTCAACCTGGTCCACAATTCTGAGAGCTACAACGAAACAAAGTCTAATTGACTAGGTATAAGAAAATACAACATTCTAAGAATAGGATTTGCACTCGTGGAAACACTCGTGAAAGCAAGCTATGAAGAAGTGCATTATTTTTAAAGAAGGAGATAGTAGAGAAAAAGCTCTAGTTGTGGGAAAGTCGCCCAAACGTGCCAAGAGTATGCGCGTGTAAAAACGCGATTAAAGCCAATGGCGGGTGTGGTGAAGAAACGAGAAAAAGTGCTACTTGAAACTGGTGTACTGAGTGATCCAGTGCATAAAATATAGTGTCCCTGAGTAATATACTTACAGCGAGGTCTATAGTGGGTAAGTGTCACTAAAGAATACGCCGCTTTCACAAGAAGTAAATATCTGTGAAGCAGAAATGTAAAACATGAAATGTAATCTCTCTTAAGTCTTATATCCTGTGTTGCCCTTTAACAAACACCCGGGTGTCTAAACCGAAGTCTTACCCAATTAATGGTCACGTTCCACACGTTCACAGAGAAGTAAGCTGTGAAGAGTTAAATATAAATGCAATGAAACTCAAGAAGAAATTTAGGGGCTAAAAACCAGAATTTTCGTGCTACACGGACTCCGCTTACCAGCTGATCTAGGCAGGCTCCGGCCGAGTGCAGATTCCGTCGTCTCCAGAGAACGTGCGTGATGACGCATACGTTCCCGAGACATTTTTAAAGGGGCCTTCCTTTCAGTTAGACAACTCGAGTTGAAAAACTTTATGGAGCATTGACAGAATTACGAAAAATAAATGAAAATTAGATGAGAATTGAATAAAAGGAAAATTGAGTTGGAGAAAAATTAATTAAAGAAAAAGAAAAAGTAAGGGATTAAACGAAATTTAAGGGAGTGCAAATCGTTTACAATTGATAGGTACCTCTTCTATGCTGAGTTTGTATTGGAAAAACCTCTTGATTCATGATGTTGATGATAGAAGAGCTGTTTACAAAAAACATAACAATTCCACATGGTCATTGAGGCCCCCCGGGGTTAGGGTGCCAAGTTGTTTTATCCAAACAGTTTCTTTTCGTGCTAAGGTCGTGTTGAAATCAGTGCCTGGCATGGATTGTATTTTTTCTAACACTGTAAAGCGTAATTGTGGTATTGTGTGCGAGGTGTTTACCCAATGTGTTGCAGGGCATGACTTGAAATTTTTATTGTGTATAGTGCTTTTATGTTCCACTATTCTTGTTTTTATTTTCCTGGAAGTTCTCCCTACGTACACTAATCCACAAGGGCATTGAATTGCGTAAATGACGCCTTCGGTGTTACAATCCGAGGAGTGTCTTAAAGTGATTTTTTGTCCTGATTGTGGGTGTGAGAATGAGTTGCCCACGATGACATTGCCACATTGGCCACAGTTGTGGCACTTTTGCATACCTTTATAGGTTTGTCTTCTGGATGAATCTTTCGGTTTCAATAATTCTCGAATGTTTTTAGATCGAGTGTGGGCGAACAAGGGAGGGCCTTTATACAAGTCCTTGAAGTCCGTTTCCTGTGAGATGATCTCCCAACGTTTGTGGATGATTTTCTTTATTTGAGAGGTTTGTGCTGAGTATTTTAAGACGAACACTTCGCGTTGTTTAGTCTGTTTCTGTGAACGTTGGAGAAGTTCGTTTCGTTTTTTAAGTGTCACTGTCTTTTGGGCTTGTGAAAGCACTTCTTCTGTGTATCCACGTTCCATGTATCTCATTTTTTGCTCCTCTATTAGTTTGGTGCATTGTGTTTCCTCCGAAGTTATCCTCTTAATCCTTATAAATTGAGACACCGGAAGATGTTTTTTCAAGGAATACGGATGTGCGCTAAAAAAATGTAGCGCATTGTTAACATCTGTAGGTTTCTTGTATACTCTTGTTTGAAGACCTGTGGGTGTTTTGGAAATTTCAATATCTAAGAAATGTATTTCATTTGTTTGGATTTCTGAGGTAAACTGAATGCGGGGATTACGATGATTCAAATCTTGAATGCAATCTTCTAACACATGTATTGGTCCCTTCCAAATGACCAATAAGTCGTCTATATACCGTAGCAGTAGAATTGCATGCTTCCGCCATGTGGAATTCTGAAGAATGTGTTGGTATTCAAAATGTGCCATGAAGGTATTGGCATACGCCGGTGCCCCGGGAAATCCCATTGAAGTTCCTGTTTTTTGTAAGTAATGATGTTTTTTCCAGCTGAAGTAACTATGATAGAGTGAAAAGTGTAAGAGTTCCAATAGGAACACACTCATGTCCTGTTCTAACGTAGACTCCAAAAGTCGCCATTCCACCGCTTCGAGACCTTCGTTATGAGCTATGGATGTTGTTGTAAAGTGACAGATGACAGACTCCAAGACTGGTAAGTCCAAATCACTTTATTACTGATCATCCACTCTCCATCTGACTGGGGAGAGTCCCCAACATTCTAACATGAACTCCAGTGGAAGGGACCACTTACGGGGGAATGTAGGGGGGGCGGGGCATACCAAAGATAACAACAAGTGTGATAAAGAGAGAACGAACTACACACTTACAGTATTGATTAATTACAACACATCTCCCTCTGTGGGGAAAACAAGCTTGACATCTGTAACATTTCAGAGCTGCAAACCCCTCAGGGTTATGTTGCCTTCACCACTCTATCCTTACTCCATGTCTGTCCCTTTCCAGACGCACTACATTTTTCCCTGTCTTTTCTACTTTCGTGGAGTCCCCGTACTTACTCGCCCCTGGTGTTACATGAGTAGGTTTCTTAACCCTTACGAGCGTACCTTGCTCAAACTCCACATCCTTCACCCCATGTTTCCCATCATACCATGCTTTGTACTTTTGTTGATGAACTTCAACTTTCCTTCTGCTCTGTTCTAGATCATGACCAACACTTTTTCCACTGCCCAACCACCTGGGATGCATCTTAGTACCCGGCTCCCTCCCTCTTAGGAATACAAAGGGAGACACTCCTGTAACCATATTGGGCGCAGTATGGTATGCCCACAACCATTCTCGTAACGAGTCTTCCACATTGAACCCATTGGTGATTGCTAGTTGGATGTGTTCCTTCACCATCCTGTTCACCCTCTCCACTAGGCCATTTGCCTTCGGACAATAAAGTGCAGTCCTCTCGTGTCTTATATTGAGCTCCTCCAAAAAATCCTTCATAGACTCCGAGATGAATTGCACCCCATTGTCCGTGACCAAGGTGCTAGGGATACCTTCATATACAAAAATGTTCTTCAAAAATGTGATGAGGTTATTGGTTGTCGTAGATGCCGTGAACTTGAAATTGACCCAATGGGAGGTATAATCCACCAGGACAAACATGAACCGCTTTTGTGGGCCTAACTTGTCCATGGGCCCTACGATGTCTACAGCTAACTTTGTCCATGGGATCGTAGGGACACTGACGGGTGACAGTGGAGTTCTGTGGGGGATCTTACTTTTGTCACTCCTAGCACAGCTGATACACTCCTTCACTTTTACCTCAATCATGGAATCCATCTTCGGAAACCAATAACAGCTCCTGACCTTGTTCTTCGTGAGGCTTCTGCCCAGATGCCCCTCGTGGGCCAAGTCAATTATTTTGCTCCTCATCTCCCTTGGAGGAATGATCTTATCCCCACGGTGTATGCGACCCTCGAGGATGAACAATTCTAGCCTCACTTCCCAAAAGTCTTTGATACTGTCAGGAACCTCCGATATTTTCTCTGGCCATCCTTTGATAATGAATTTCTTTAAAGTTTCCATGGCTGTGTCCTCCTTCATTCCTTTTTCCCACTCACCATTGGTAATGGACGTGAGATGGATCGGAAATATGGGAACATCTAGCACTTCTTCATTGGGACCTCCTTCTACGGGTGCCCTCGATAGGTAGTCTGCTATGACATTTTCCGGGCCTGGCAAGTACTCTACTTTAAAACAATAGTTTTCTAATCCTAGGACCCATTTACTTATGCGAGGCGATACACTCTGAGCCTGTTTGGGGGAAAACATGAAGGTGAGAGTTGTGGTCAGTGTGTATTACAAACTTCGTTCCCCACAGAAAAAACTTAAAATGTAGTACTGCCCAAAAACAGGCCAATGCTTCCCTCTCAATAACTGAGTAGTTGCGCTCAGATGAAGTCAACACACGGGACGCGAAAGCGATGACCGTTTCTTCTCCGTCTCCTTTCTGTGACAGCATGGCCCCCAATCCTTTATTGGATGCATCTGTCGTTAAAATGGTTTTCTTTTTAGGGTCAAAAGTGCCAAGGGCCGGGGACTCGACAATTTCCTGTTTTATCCTTCCAAACATCTCCTCATGTCTACTTTCCCACACAAATTCTGCATTTTTCTTGAGGAGTTCCCGTAACCCTTCACATAACTCTGAAAAGTTCCTCACAAATTTTGACATATACTCCACTAGACCCAAGAACGATTTCAGCTCCTCTTTGTTGGTTGGGTGTGGGGCATCCTCAACTGCTTGAATAAGGCTGTATTTAGGTCTAAAACCTTCCCTGGATATAGTGTGGCCTAGATAGTCAACGGAAGTAACCTTAATCTTGCATTTGTCCAACCGCACTGTTAGCCCAGCTTCTGAGAGTTTACAACACACCCTGTTGAGCGTGTCATCATGCTCCTCCTCAGTGGCCCCATACATCAGTATGTCATCTTGGAAACAGAGTGTGTTCCTAACTCCCTGCAGCACCTGTTGCATTATTTTTTGAAAAACGGACGCCGCCGAAGCTAGGCCAAACGGCATCCTCTTGAACATATATGCACCAAACGGAGAACTGAAAGCAGTTAACGGTCTTGAATCAGGGTGCAGTTCCACCTGGTGATAAGCCATGGACAAGTCAATGACCGAAAAGAAACTGGCCCTCCCCATGGTACTCAACATTTCATTTATATTGGGGAGAGGGAACCTTTCCACCCATATGTTGTCATTGAGTGAGCGGAGATCCACACATAGGCGGATGCCTTGCCCATTGCCTTTAGATGCTAGAACCAAAGGTGCGAGCCATTCTGTGGCCTCCACAGGTTGGATGACTCCCATCTCATTAAGTTTGTCCAGCTCTTCTTTAAGCATGTCTCTGAGGCGAAAAGGGACAGGGCGTGTCTTATGCACCACAGGTTTAGCCCCTTGCCTGACCTTAATCTTGTGTTGGAAGTCCCTTAGTTTGCCCAGCCTATCTGTGAACAACTTCGGGAAAGTCTCTTGCAGGTGCCTATTGCTAACCGGCTCCTTGACTAGCAGTACTTGGTTCTTATTATTAGGATCCAGAATGATCCCCAACTCCCTCTGATGCTGCCACCCTAGCAAGTTGGCACCGCTCTCTACCACATACACTTTACCCACTGTGGTCCTTCCCATAAAGTTCAAATGGCTGTTTGTCATGCCCACTAAGGGAATGGGCTCTTTAGTGTAACCTTCTGGAGATATATCCGGCATGCATAACTTCATTTTACATCCTTTTAGCGAACCCTCAAAATCCTTAACATTTATCAACGTAAATGGAGAGCATGAATCAGCAAATACTTCAAGAGGTTTGTTATCAAATAACACAATACACTTTGGATAGTTAATCTCTGTACCTGTATCGCTGTCCTTGACTTGGAACACATATCTAGCCTGTGGCTCTTCTTGAGTGCTGACCACACTGACTGTGTTACTTATGCCCTCTCTACACACCCTTGCCAAATGCCCCCTCCTGTTACATTTCTTGCACAGAACCCCTCGTGCTGTACATACAGGATTGTTTGCCAAGTGGTTGCTGCTACCACATCTAAAACATTTTAAAACATGCCCCTCAGTATTATGTCTCACTATGGCATTCTCCTTACTACTCTTTTTTTCTTGGATCTTATGAACACTATTTTCACTAGACTCGGCTTGTACCACCGCAACAATCTCCTCCTTGACTTTCATCTCCTTTACACATTTAGCTGTGTGCTCAACAGATTGCGCAATTGAGATGGCCTCCCTTAAAACGGGATTCTTAGCTAGCAGCTTCTCTTGTACCCTGCTATTGTTCGTGCATCTGACCAGTTGATCTCGAATGAGCGAATCATTAAGGTCCCCAAACTCGCACAGTTGCGTAAGACCTCTTAAGGCTGCAATGTAATTGTTAATGGACTCATTTTTCCCTTGTGCTCTGGTGAAAAATTTGTGACGCTCCAGAACTACATTTACCTTGTCCCCAAAGTGTGTTTCCAACTTTATTAAAGCGATATCGTAGATATCACATTCATCATCAGCCTCCACCTCAGGTTCCGGTAGTGTTTCATACACTTTGCGACCATGTACCCCCAAATTGTGCAATAGAATGTGTTGTTTCCTGAGGGCAGAGAATCTTTCCCCCCCCATTGCGATTAGGTAGGATTCAAAAAGTTTTGTCCAATCCTTCCAATGTATCTCCGGATCCCCACACTCATTGAGGAATGTGGGTGGCTGGCTGATTCCTGGGGTACCCATTTTAAAACGAGTGCAAAAAAAAAAAAAAAAACCCTCCACACAGCAAAATCTGCCCACTATAAGGTTGGTTGCTTTAGCCCCGGTGAGTTGTGGTTAACCAGGTAGCCAACCCACTGCAGGTATGGAAAGCCCGAATGATCACCACCGATGCTCCCCCACCCCAAGCGTGGGGGCCAACGCCACTCACACTGAGCCCTGGCTCCTGGACAAAATTCAGGTAAGCGATCCCTGCTTTACTTGACGGAGCGCGATTATCTCAGAACTGCCACAGAAACGCCTGACTCACCACCACACAGCCGTTGAAGCTTGGTGCATCGGAGACAGAAAGAAGCGGAACCCAAACTCCTCTCCCCGCACTCACCGTGATTACAGGACCACGGGCTCGCACAACGGCACTCTCAGGCTCAGAAAGTGGACACTGACGAAAGAAACACGCTGCAGGTTCTCGAAGGCAGAAGCTCCAGAAAACAGCTGAAACGCCGATCAGAAGACGGCGGAACCGCCCACGACACACCCCCGGGCTCCAGGGGTGGGGCGATGCCGTCGGATGGTTCTCAGGCGACTGAGGCGCCGGAAGGTGAAAGCTGAGGTGAAGTGGAACACACCCTCAGCCTCCTGGGTGGAGCCAACCTCTAAGGCGAGATCCCCGTCCTCCGCTTGCTGCTCGCTGACGTAGGCTGTTGGAAATCCTGCCTTCCACACGGAATCGGATGGTTCTCGGGAGACTGAGGCGCCGGAAGGTGAAAGCTGAGGTGAAGTGGAACACACCCTAAGCCTCCTGGGTGGAGCCAACCTCTAAGGCGAGATCCCCGTCCTCCGCTTGCTGCTCGCTGAAGTAGTCGGGTGGAAATCCTGTCTTCCACACGGAATCACCACCCTCGCCAGGGCGCTGAGGAGTCACACTCTACGCTTCCCGCCAGATAGGAAACGAAGGGCTTCAGGAACGCTGTGGGCACCTCCGGACACAGCGGCACTTCAAGTGCCGGAACGTGACACACACCAGCCTGCCTCAGAAAAGGCGATGAAACTCCGTCTGCCGCTCTCTGACAAGGCAAGGAAAGATGCTGAATGTAACTCCTCCGCTCCTTCAGTTCGCTCACTCAGGGGACAGCAGTACACAAAGGCTGAGTCCCACGACGGGTGAGGAGCTATCTCTCAGCAACACCGGACCGTAGATCGACGTCTATCTCCTCAGACAGGGTGTGCCAGGACCTCCACAGCACCCCAAAGTAGCAAACACTAATTAATTCGATGAAGAGAATCAAAGGGGAGATGATCAGCTGCCCCCTACGCAGTTCTGCAACTCGTCGCCAGTGTTGTAAAGTGACAGATGACAGACTCCAAGACTGGTAAGTCCAAATCACTTTATTACTGATCATCCACTCTCCATCTGACTGGGGAGAGTCCCCAACATTCTAACATGAACTCCAGTGGAAGGGACCACTTACGGGGGAATGTAGGGGGGGCGGGGCATACCAAAGATAACAACAAGTGTGATAAAGAGAGAACGAACTACACACTTACAGTATTGATTAATTACATGTATGTTCACACTTTCTTCATAGAAGTCTGTGTCCAAGACAACTATAGCTCCCCCTTTGTCTGCTGGTTGGATGGTTATTTCCGTGTTTTGCTGTAATGCGTTAAGGATCCTGAGTTCCTTTTTAGATAGGTTGCTATGTTTCGGCCTGACGTATTTGATCTGTTGCAAATCTTTTTTCACCAGTAGTTCGAAACTGTCTAAAGTTTTGTGTGAAAATGGAGGCATGAATTTGCTCTTTGGTCGAAAACGTTCTGGAGGTCTCTCCTCTAGAGTATTATGAGAAAAGAACCACCTCAATCTCAACTTGCGCATAAACTTAAATAGTGATATTTCGGTCTCCAGTGGGTTTGACGTGTATGTGGGCACAAAGGACATGCCTTTGTTGAGTACTCGTAGTTCTTCTGTACTCAAACTTTTTTTGGAAATGTTTCTCACAAGGGAGTTGGCTTTTTCAGGTTCCTCTGTGGTCTGCCTGTTTCCACTGTTCTTTTTGTTTTGTCCCCTCCGGATACGGTGTCTGGTTGTTGAATGTTCCTGTCTGGAGGTAGATTGGATGACTGTCCCTCGGCTAAAAAAGACGGTTTTACCCCTGAGGTTGAGGCTGTTTCCTTGTTTGATGTATCCGTCTGAGTGCTTTGTTTGGCCGGTGGTCTCCGTGTAGAAAGTTCTTGGTCTTCTACTACACTCTCTTCAGAGGAAGTGTGGTCTGGTTTCTGAAAGAACCGTTTTTGTGCGTAAATTTCAGCCCATGTATACACCTCGTCTAATTTGTAGTCGATAGTGTCTCGTCTGAATTTCCGAATCTTGCGTTCGTGGACTTCTCTAGCATAGTTGTCCAATCTCCCATTGATTTCTTCCAGAACTTTAGACCAATTTTCTTGTGCCATCTTCTCTTGTATGTCATCCTTGAGTTGGTTGATGTCTTGCGTGAGTTCTGTAAGTATGGTTGATAATTCTTCAATAATTAGTAAAATGAGGTCTAAGGAACATTTATTCAAAATGGCATACCATCTTGCCATGAATGTTTTATTGAATTTAAATAGCATCGGCTTTAAGGCAATTCTTAGTCCCCTAGGAATACGCTTGACTTTATGGTACTCGATGAGAGTGGTGGCGTGGAGGCGTTGGTTAATCTCTTTTTTCATGGTGTATTCCAATTGTTTGAGTAATTGAGTTGTAGTTCCAGTGGTGGTACCAAAAGTTCGTACTTCGTGTATTAAAGAGTAGATTGTTTCGGCTTCATCTGTAGAATATGCTTTGGTGTCCGCCTGATTGGATGTCAGGTCTGCTATGTCTTTGAATGACATGTTCAATTGGTGGGTGCTGGTTCAAGGGTGGGCTTAGGGTATGAGAAATAAGAAAAAGGTTGAGCCTGCACACCAGTGTGGCAAAGTTTTTCAGATTCTATATTAAATTTAATGTGGTTAACAAACTGTTAGGTGTGCTGTCATGTGTAGGGGTGTAGCCCTAACCCCTTAAAGAAAATGTCAAAAGTGGAGGAGTGGAGTGACCCAAACCTACATGACGCACTACACAAGACTGTATAAGTCTATATCCTTGATTTAATATTCTTCTGAATAATTCAAACATCAAAATACGTAAATACTTTTACATGTGCCAACTTGTTAAAACATATTATAGTCAAAACATATAATGGTCATTGTGAGTACAAACATCTGCTTTGCAAAAATTCTGAGAGTATGAAGAATCATAAACATATTCGATCCGTGAGAATTTATGACTCTAAAAGCAACATGTTGGAAACAGCCCACTCCCACTCCGCAGGGTGGTGGTGGACTCCCCGAACACACTGTGGTAGCTTGGCTCGAGTGGTCAGGAATCAGGCACCGTGCTAAGCGTACAATATACCCATACAATAACCAGGCGTGCATCCGTTCCAAAAACGACTCTACACCGTAAAAATTATGAAAATATGTTTCTTTATCTTTTTCTCTTAGTTGCTGATTGGGAAAATAAATAGGTCAATCACAATATACAAATTTTAAATAGAGCAGGTCAAATAAATATTATCTGAAAATTCAATAAATAGGGATGATCATAAATACAAGGGACATAAATATCAGTGCAGGTAATACAGGCAATTAAATATTTTGAGGCAATAAATACTGTACCAATAAATATTGTACACCATCAAGTCCTGTGGACCTATAAATATAGTGAAGCAATAAATAGGTAAAAACTCAATAAATACAGTGCCCCCAATAAATTATTAAAAGTATACAGCAACACTCATGTAATCAGATGACTTCAATTTCTAAGGGCTGATTTGGCCCAGGCACAGCTTGTAGGGTTGTGGAAGGCTTGAGGGGGGGGCCACTCCCTGGCTGGGACAAGGCTGAGGCCTAAACTGAGGTAGATCAAAGGGGGGAATACCAGTGCCCTGGCTTTCTCTCTCCACACAACCTCTCTAGGTTAGTCCCAGTTCACCCCAGGCACAGTCAGGTTGGTTTCAGCACCTCCCTAGCCCCTTAGAGCAGTCTCTCAGGTCTCCACAGGGCCTTAGGCGCCCTCTACTCCACTTACTGCCCTTTTTCTGATGTTCCGACGCCGCTGGAGTCGTGTCGACGCCGTGAGGCGGTTCCGGTTCGGTCTCGGCGGCCTCGGCACAATGTCAATTCTTTGACGACGCCGGTAGGCGGTTCCGGTCCGATGTCGGCGGCCTCGGTTCGATCTCGACCTCCGATTCGACGGCGTCGGGCAGTCTCTACTCGATGTCGACTTCGGGCGGCTCCGGTCCGATGGCGCTCTCGGCTTCGATGACGTCAGCCGGCCTGGCCTCGATGTCGACTTCCGGCGACTCCGGGGTGCGATCCTCACCCCCGACCTCCGGTGCTCCTCCTCTCAGGTTCCGGGCGACTCCGGAGTGCGATCCTCACTCCCGACCTCCGGTGCTCCTCCTCTCAGGTTCCGGGCGACTCCGGAGTGCGATCCTCACTCCCGACCTCCGGTACACTTCACCTCGGTCTCCGACGACTCCGGAGGGCGGACTTCACTCCTCCGATGACGCCGCTCACTCGACCTCGGTTGACTTCCTCCTCGACCTCTGGTATTCCTCACGACCTCCGTCGGCGCCCTCTTACGACCTCAGGCGGCTCCGGGTACGACGTCTGCTTCCTCAGTCAGCGCCGCTTCTCCACCTCGGGCTCCAGGTCTCAGGCTACTCGACGCCGGACTCCAGGGAAACCAGTTTCCAGGTCAGGATCTTGCTGCTTTCTGTTTCTAAGGCCTGTTCCTGCTGTCCAGGTCCTTAGGATGAGTTTTTCTGGCTTCTTCCCACACAGGGCTACAGGCTGGGATCCATCAGTAGGGACTAGTATCAAGGGTGGGTTTATGGACCCCACTCCAGGCACAAGTTTCCACCCCTGCTGCTTCACTCCTTCCTCCTTCACTCTTGTGCTGCTCTCTCTTCACCAGTCAGGTGCCAACTGCCAGCTCCAACTGCCAACACTCTGTCTTAACCTCCCAACATTCTAAACCGCCTCCAACTGTCACAGAGTTCTGGAATGTTCTGGAATGTTCTGGAAGGTGCTGGTAGGTTCCAGTGGATGCTGGTGATGTCACAGGTGGCCACCATTTTGTGCTTCAGGCCCTCAGACAGAAGTTTCAGGGGTAGCTAAAATGGCTCCCTGAATCTGTAGCAACACGAAAAAGTCTGGTGGTTCCCAAAAAGGAAAACTTCAAACAGGGTTTGAGGCAAAAGTGGGACAAAATAAATAATGATGAGGAGGGATCACCCAAAGGGCTGACAGGTCTAACACGCGTCCCCCCCAGCTGAAAGTGGGGAGAGCTACCCAACCCCTTGGGAGTTCTCATCACTAAGGCGGAAATACCTTGAGAGTCCGTCTGCATTGGCGTGGTCCACTCCAGGCCGATGTTCCACCTGAAAGTCCATTCCCTGTAGGGAAATAGACCACCTCAACAACTTGGGATTCTCCCCCTTCATTTGCATCAGCCAACGAAGGGGTCTGTGGTCGGTCTGAACCAGGAAGTGCGAGCCAAACAGGTATGGCCGCAACTTCTTCAGAGCCCATACCACTGCAAAGGCTTCACGCTCTATTGCACTCCACTTCTGTTCCCTGGGAAGTAGTCTCCGGGATAGGAAGACCACGGGTTGATCCAGACCCTCTTCGTTGAGTTGCGATAACACTGCCCCAATGCCATGTTCTGATGCATCTGTCTGGACAATGAACTTCTTGGAAAAGTCTGGGGCCCTTAAGACCGGGGCCTCGCACATGGCTTTCTTCAATTTCTCAAAGGCTTGCTGACAAGCCTCCGTCCAGTCTACCCGTCGAGGTTGTTTCTTGGACGTGAGCTCCGTGAGGGGGGCTACGATGGTACCGTACCCCTTCACGAAGCGGCGGTAATATCCCGTGAGGCCCAAAAATGCTCAGACCTCAGTCTGTGTCTTGGGGGGTTCCCAGGCCATGATGGCCTCGATCTTCGCCTGGAGGGGTTGCACCGTTCCCCTACCCACCAAGTGTCCAAGGTACACTACCGACCCCTGCCCGATCTGGCACTTGCTGGCCTTGATCGTCAATCCAGCTTGTCTCAGGGCCTGGAGAACAGCTTGCAGGTGACGCAAGTGATCCTCCCAGCTGTTACTGAAGACGGCTATGTCATCCAGATAAGCAGCAGAGAAACTCTCCATCCCGGTGAGGATCTGGTTTACCAGGCGCTGAAACGTGGCAGGTGCGTTCTTGAGCCCAAAGGGCATCACACAGAACTGGTAGTGGCCATTGGGCGTGGAGAAGGCTGACCTTTCCCTTGCTCCATCAGTCAAAGAGATCTGCCAGTACCCCGAAGTAAGGTCAAAGGTACTTAGATATTGGGCAGCTCCCAGCCGGTCAATTAATTCATCTGCCCTAGGGATCGGATGAGCATCAGTTTTTGTCACTGAATTCAGTCCCCGGTAGTCCACACAGAACCTCAGTTCTGGTTGGGCACCCGGTGGTGCAGCTTTTGGTACTAACACCACCGGACTGGACCAGGGGCTGCTAGAAGGTTCAATCACTCCTAGCTCCAGCATCTTAGTGACCTCACTATGAATGCTGGCCTTCACCTTGTCTGACATCCGGTAGATCTTGGACTTCACAGGTGGGCTGTCTCCTGTGTCTACGTCATGGACGCACAGGTGAGTCCTACCCGGGACAAGGGAGAACAACGAAGAGTACTGCCCCAGGACCTGGCGACAGTCCTCCTGCTGTTCAGGAGTTAGAGATGGGGAGAGAATCACTCCCTCCACCGACCCATCCTTTTCTTGAGACGCAAACAGATCAGGGAGAGGCTCGCTTTCCACGTCCTCTCCTCCGTCAGTCACCATCATCAAGATGACTTCGGGCCTCTCGTGGTGGGGTTTGAGGCGGTTGGCATGCAGCACCCGCAGGGGCTGACGAGGGGTCTTCAGGTCCACCAAGTAGGTAGCCTTACCCTTCTTCTCCAACACCTCAAAGGGTCCTGACCAGCGATCCTGAAGGGCACTAAGCTCTCCTGGTTCGATCACCCACACCTTCTGGCCAGGCTCCAACTCCACCGGGTGAGCGTTGTGGTCATACCACGCCTTCATCACTGCTTGGCTGGCTTCCAAGTTGTCAGAAGCTTGCTTCCACAACTTAGCCATTTGGCTCCGGAAGGCCAGCATGTAGCTCACCACATCCTGGGGGAGCTTTCTGGGAGTTCTTTCCCATCCGTCTCTCACCAGGTTAAGAGGTCCACGTACAGGGTGCCCATACAGAAGCTCGAAGGGGCTGAAGCCCACTCCCTTCTGTGGCACTTCCCTGTAAGAAAAGAGTAAACAGGGTAGGAGGACGTCCCATTTCCTCCGCAGGCTTTCAGGCAGACTTCTGATCATGCCTTTCAAGGTTTTATTGAACCTCTCCACCAGACCATTGGTCTGGGGGTGGTAAGGAGTTGTGAACCGGTAGGTCACTCCACACTCCTTCCACATTGCCCGCATACATGCTGACATGAAGTTGGTCCCCCTGTCGGACACAACTTCCTTGGGAAAACCCACTCGGGTAAAGATTCCCATCAGGGCCCTAGCCACAACAGGTGCTGTTATGGTCCTCAGAGGTATTGCCTCTGGGTACCGTGTGGCATGATCCACCAGAACCAGGATGAACCTGTGACCAGCTGTAGTTGGTGGATCTAATGGACCCACAATGTCGATGCCCACCCTTTCAAAGGGGGTGCTAACGACAGGAAGTGGTTCCAGGGGAGCTTTCAGCTTCACCCCTGTTTTCCCACTGGCTTGGCAAGACACACATGTCCGGCAGTAGGTATCGGACGACACTTTCATCTGAGGCCAATAAAAGTGTGGGACAAGACGGGCGAAGGTCTTGTCTTGCCCCAGGTGTCCTGCCAATGGTATCTCGTGAGCCAACTCCAGAAGGAAGGCTCGATAACGTTGAGGGACTACCAAGGCTCGTGACGATCCATGTAGGGGTGCCTTGGGTTCGCTGTAGAGGAGGCCATCCTCCCAGTAAACACTGTAGTTCCCTTCAACGTTCCCTGCTGCCTGGGCTTCGGCCTGTCGCCTCAGCCCCTCAAGGGTAGGGCACTCCCTCTGGCCCTGGCAGAATTCCTCCCTGGACGGGCCTCCCTCCACGTGCCACTCGGCCGGGATGGGTAGGTCCTCCAGGTTGGTAACGTCCCCCTCCGCAGACTCCTGGTCCACCACCTCCGGTGGCCTATCCGTCCTACGGGGTGGAGACGCCGAGGCAGGCTCCTCCTGTCCTCGGTTCTTCCCTTGACTGGCAGCTGGCTGGGCCTTTGTTCCAGGCTCCAGCCGGAATGAACTCCCTCTTCGGGTAGTCGCGGACCTTGTGCTAACACAGGCCCAGTCAGGTGTACCCAGCATCTCGGTGTGAGTCCGGTATTCCACCTCCTTCCAAGCGTTGTGCTCCATGTCATTCCCCAGCAGACAATCGACTGGCACGGCAGGGCTTACGGCAACTCGAAGTGAACCTGCAACCCCCCCCCATTCAAAGGGAATCTCGGCCACGGGATAGTGGCCTGTTCTGCCGTCAGCCATCGCGGCTGGGTGGAGTACATCGGGAATTACCTGCTCTGGAGACACCAGTTGGCTACGCACCATAGTCATACTGGCTCCTGTGTCTCTCAGAGCCTCCCCTCTTTGGCCGTTGATGGTGATCCACTGCCCATACTTTGCGGTATTTGCGGGCACCTGGATCTTAGGAACCATCTCCCGTTCTCCCAGGGACACTAAAGTGACACCCGCCCACTCCCTTCCCTTAGTTAAGGGCATCTCCTCCCCGAGCACTACACTAGCTACTCCGGGGGTCTTTCCTCCAGTGGGAGGGGGTGATCGTTTCTGACACTTCGGGTCTCCTTTATAGTGTCCAACGCCACCGCACTCGTAGCAATGGACAACCCTTGGCTGCTGACTCTGGCCAGGATTAGGGTTTCTGGGTGGGTTAGCCTTAGAGGTGAATCCTGTTCCCTTCCCTTGGAAGTTATTTTGGGGGCCTTTGGAGAACTCCTTTTTCTTTTCCCCTCCCTCTTTCTTCTGGGGGGCGCCCTGTCCGGCCTTTTGAGTATCCCCTCCAGTCCCCCTTGTGGACACCCGGGTACTAGCCCAAATGTCCGCCTCCTCAGCAAGCTTCCGGGGACTGGTCAGCTTGCTATCCACCAGGTGTTGCCGCAGTTCAGGGAAACATTTCTCGAGTAGGTGTTCCTTCAGTACTAGGTCAAACAACTCCTCGTAGTTCCTCACTTCACTGCCCTGAATCCAACCTTCCAGTGCCTTCTTTGCATAGTCCAGGAAGTCCACCCAATTCTGTGTGCCCAGTTTGTGACTACCCCTGAACTTCTGTCTGTACTTTTCAGGTGTTAGTCCAAACTTTCTGATGAGCGCCAGTTTCATGGTGGGGTAGTGGGTCTGCTCATCCTCTTCGAGGGCCAATAAAGCATCCCTACCAGCGGGAGGCATGTACTTATACAATCCTCCTCCCCAATACTTCACTGGAACCCCATGGGCCCTCAACGAGACCTCATAGGCTGCTAGCCACTTGGCGATGTCGTCACCCGCCCCATAGCTAGCTACTATGTCCTTTGGCAGGTAAGGTTTGGATTCCCTGGTGATTTCTTGGTCTTGGCTGCCACCATTAGGAACAGTTGGTGCCCCAATTCTTAGGATCTGAAGCTCTATCTCTTTCAGTCTTATCTCATGAGCCATCTTCTGTTTCTCCGTCTCATGAGCCATCCTCTGTTCCTCCTTCTCCTTCTCCAGCTTTGCTAAGTCCCATGTGAGCTGTCTTTTCTCCCTCCGATCTGCTAACTCCACTTCGGATAAGCCCCCACTAGAGACAGTGCTGCCCTTCCTAGAAAGTGTCCTGGGCCCTGCTGACAGGTTCCCCACCTCAGGTTGGTACATCTCAGCCCCCTCGGGGTCAGGCTCTCCATCCCTGTCTTCCTCCTCAGCCTTGCTTTCTCGGCGTGCCTCCCCCCAAGCCCTTAAGCTGGTTTGGAGTGCACCCTTCTTTGCTCCTGGGGGGCAGTACACCCCCTCCCGCTGGCAAAACTCCCTGAGTTGGGCCACAGTGTACGTTTCTAAGTCTTCCAGTACAAATTCCATCTTGCCCACTCAGGTTAGAGGACAGGTTTGGTGCAGTAACAATGCAGGGGGGGTACCTTTAATAATACCTCCTCCCACCACCAGAGTAAATTTGGAAAAAAACAAAATCCCACAATTAGGAAGGCCGCTTTGAGAAAACTCCCGGTGTAGGCCTATGGACTACCCACAGTTATTGTTGAGTATATGTAGGCACAGCTCTATCCCACCACTGAACACCAATTTATGTTGGAAACAGCCCACTCCCACTCCGCAGGGTGGTGGTGGACTCCCCGAACACACTGTGGTAGCTTGGCTCGAGTGGTCAGGAATCAGGCACCGTGCTAAGCGTACAATATACCTATACAATAACCAGGCGTGCATCCGTTCCAAAAACGACTCTACACCGTAAAAATTATGAAAATATGTTTCTTTATCTTTTTCTCTTAGTTGCTGATTGGGAAAATAAATAGGTCAATCACAATATACAAATTTTAAATAGAGCAGGTCAAATAAATATTATCTGAAAATTCAATAAATAGGGATGATCATAAATACAAGGGACATAAATATCAGTGCAGGTAATACAGGCAATTAAATATTTTGAGGCAATAAATACTGTACCAATAAATATTGTACACCATCAAGTCCTGTGGACCTATAAATATAGTGAAGCAATAAATAGGTAAAAACTCAATAAATACAGTGCCCCCAATAAATTATTAAAAGTATACAGCAACACTCATGTAATCAGATGACTTCAATTTCTAAGGGCTGATTTGGCCCAGGCACAGCTTGTAGGGTTGTGGAAGGCTTGAGGGGGGGGCCACTCCCTGGCTGGGACAAGGCTGAGGCCTAAACTGAGGTAGATCAAAGGGGGGAATACCAGTGCCCTGGCTTTCTCTCTCCACACAACCTCTCTAGGTTAGTCCCAGTTCACCCCAGGCACAGTCAGGTTGGTTTCAGCACCTCCCTAGCCCCTTAGAGCAGTCTCTCAGGTCTCCACAGGGCCTTAGGCGCCCTCTACTCCACTTACTGCCCTTTTTCTGATGTTCCGACGCCGCTGGAGTCGTGTCGACGCCGTGAGGCGGTTCCGGTTCGGTCTCGGCGGCCTCGGCACAATGTCAATTCTTTGACGACGCCGGTAGGCGGTTCCGGTCCGATGTCGGCGGCCTCGGTTCGATCTCGACCTCCGATTCGACGGCGTCGGGCAGTCTCTACTCGATGTCGACTTCGGGCGGCTCCGGTCCGATGGCGCTCTCGGCTTCGATGACGTCAGCCGGCCTGGCCTCGATGTCGACTTCCGGCGACTCCGGGGTGCGATCCTCACCCCCGACCTCCGGTGCTCCTCCTCTCAGGTTCCGGGCGACTCCGGAGTGCGATCCTCACTCCCGACCTCCGGTGCTCCTCCTCTCAGGTTCCGGGCGACTCCGGAGTGCGATCCTCACTCCCGACCTCCGGTACACTTCACCTCGGTCTCCGACGACTCCGGAGGGCGGACTTCACTCCTCCGATGACGCCGCTCACTCGACCTCGGTTGACTTCCTCCTCGACCTCTGGTATTCCTCACGACCTCCGTCGGCGCCCTCTTACGACCTCAGGCGGCTCCGGGTACGACGTCTGCTTCCTCAGTCAGCGCCGCTTCTCCACCTCGGGCTCCAGGTCTCAGGCTACTCGACGCCGGACTCCAGGGAAACCAGTTTCCAGGTCAGGATCTTGCTGCTTTCTGTTTCTAAGGCCTGTTCCTGCTGTCCAGGTCCTTAGGATGAGTTTTTCTGGCTTCTTCCCACACAGGGCTACAGGCTGGGATCCATCAGTAGGGACTAGTATCAAGGGTGGGTTTATGGACCCCACTCCAGGCACAAGTTTCCACCCCTGCTGCTTCACTCCTTCCTCCTTCACTCTTGTGCTGCTCTCTCTTCACCAGTCAGGTGCCAACTGCCAGCTCCAACTGCCAACACTCTGTCTTAACCTCCCAACATTCTAAACCGCCTCCAACTGTCACAGAGTTCTGGAATCTTCTGGAATGTTCTGGAAGGTGCTGGTAGGTTCCAGTGGATGCTGGTGATGTCACAGGTGGCCACCATTTTGTGCTTCAGGCCCTCAGACAGAAGTTTCAGGGGTAGCTAAAATGGCTCCCTGAATCTGTAGCAACACGAGAAAGTCTGGTGGTTCCCAAAAAGGAAAAATTCAAACAGGGTTTGAGGCAAAAGTGGGACAAAATAAATAATGATGAGGAGGGATCACCCAAAGGGCTGACAGGTCTAACACAACATAAATGATATTCTCTTTGTTACAATGAAAGTTCCCAATGCATTTCGGGTTAATGAAACCCTTCTTCAGGGGATACGCATTGTAGAGGAGAAGTCAATTTTCAACCTGGTCCACCATTCTGAGAGCTACCACGAAACAGAAAGTCTAATTGACTAGGTATAAGAAAATACAACATTCTAATTGAACACTTGCAGAATAAAGGGAGCTCACTTCCGCTTCTTTCAGGTATTGGGTGCATGAATAGACACACTTGCCCTACCGGGTAGGTAACTCCTAAAGATGAGTGTTTCAAGGGAACTTGACGCGGACGGTCAGATCAGGTGGCCCAAAGGAGAATGGAAAGGGGCCTTTCTGGGTTAAAGTGTAAGTAAAAGCCAATTCACAAAGACAACTACAATAAAAAAAAAACAGATACAAGTGTCAAGGGTATATCTGTGTTCCCTCAGGCAAAAGAAAGGAACATTCCAAAACAGGGATCCTTTGAGGTTTGCTAAGATAGTGCTCCTAGACTCACGAGCGGCGGCACTCCGTCAAAGCTTGGGCACATCATCACGCCTTTTGTTAATTGTACAACAGCAAGCTCAAGCATCAATAATATATAACACTGCATTGATATATTGATAAATCATAATAGTCACACCATTTCCCCAATATTTGTTTGTGTTTCTTCGGACAGCCACTGGCCTCAAAAATCAGCTTCTCCTGGTGTATGCATTAGTCCACCCCTGAAAATCAACTTCTAACATTCGGTGGCTTTTGTTGTTTCTAGACCTGGCAACCAGGCAAGCTGTCCACAGAAAAGCATGCTCAGTTCTAGGGCCCCCTACCTCCTCCATGAGCCCAGTGATGCAGCACGAGGCTTTAGCACCAGGGAGCAGCCTAAGACAGCGGAGAGTATTTGACCCACCTCCTCCGAAAAGGGCCTCAGCACTGGGCACTCCCAGGCCACATGGAAGTAATCTGCAGCGGGAAGTGTGCAGCACATGGTAACGTGCATCAAAGCGTAAGTGTTGTAACTGCTTCGGAGTGGGGTATGTTGTGTGCAGGTAATTGAACTGTACCGTACGCAACCGACCGAGAACGCCAGCTCCCTAGATGCCATGCAGCTCTCCCTCCAGTCATCTTCATCTAGACTTCCCACCCAGGATGCCCACCTCTGTCGGACTTTCTCGAGATCGCCCGAGGAATGGATCACTAAGGAGCAATAAATCACAAAAGTGGCCTGTACCTAGCCACCCCAAGAAAATATTTGCCTCCAACGGATTGTATTCAGGCAGGGACTCGTTCCAGAGTTTGACGGCTAGCAAGGCATGGCGCAATTGGAGGTACCGAAAGAACTGTGAATTAGACAGAGACTACTTAGCTTTTAGTTCCTGAAATGACAATGTTCCTCCCCTTGTAGATATTTAGAAGGAACGAGATCCCAATGTGATCCCATGGCAGAACACCCTCCAGCGTCAAGAGCTGACCAAGCCATGTTCCCCACCATAAAGGGGTCATCCCGGTTAGGCAACGGTCCCAACCAGTGATGCGAAGGGCCTCCCTCCAGCAGATGAGGGATACCCAAGTGCAAGAGGATAGTGTACCTTGTAAACACACCTCATATAGTAGATCAAGCAAGCCATCTATACCCAGTGAATATATTTCCAATCAATATAACCAGTTACTCATCGGCACCATATGGGCTGCAAGATAGTATAACTATATGTCTGATAAACCAAGGCAGGCGTCAAAAGGAGATTTGCGCCGTGAGTGAAATGCCACCCCATGAGTGAAATGCCACCCCGTGCAAACCACTGGCCCACACAAAGTTAGTAATTTTAGTGGTCACAGAGTGGAACCATTTGCAGGGTATGCAAGAAGGATAATTTCCCAACACGTACAAATAGTGCGGCAGGCACACTATTTTAAAAAGGGCCGTACATCCCATGGGGTTAGATGGCAGTGTGGCCCAGCTGCCAAGATTCTGATCAAGCTGCCAGTACAGTACCCAGAAGTTGAGGGCCTAGGCCAACTCTGGAATGGAGGACATGTGCACCCCTATGTAATTAAAAGAGTTATGCCATGTAGGAATGTTGGGGCACCAGAGCCGCCCCAGGGCATCACCCTTTACCTCCACTAAAGAGGACTTGCTTTCATTAACCCGGAGCCCGAAAGCTTCATCATATAACCGGAGGAATGTCAGGCAACAGGGCTCGAGCGCTCCAGAACAGGAGCATATCGTCCGTGTATAGCGTTTTTCGATCTTCAAGGCCAGCCCCGAACCGCCAGTCCAAAACCAGAGCACCACAGCATATCAGCCATGCCAGAGGCTCTATCACCAATGCAAAGAACAGTGGGGACAGTGGGTACCCCAGGCATGTGCCCTGCTCGATAGGAAATCCAGGAGAAAAGACCCCATTCACCGAGACCTGAGCAGTCGGAGAGTGGTAGAGAAACCAAACCATACTACGGAACCCCTCACCTAGGCCAGTTCGACAAAGAACTCCATCCATAAAGGCCCATGACACTGTATTGAATGCTTTAGTGAAATCAACTAGCAAGAGGGCCAGAGTGCCATCAAAATCTGGTATCCGGGATAACACCACATGGACATTCCTAATACAGTGGCGCTTGCTACAGCCTGACACGAATCCACATTGACCCAGGTGGACAAGGTGAGGTAAGGTCCGACCCAGCCGCTTAGCGAACACTTTTGCATGGATCTTGATGTCAGTGTTGATCAATGAAATCGGGCGATAGGTAGCACACTGGATGGACCCTAGGGAGACCTTTTTTGGGCAGGACGACTATGGTAGTGCAGTCTAACCCCGGTGGAAAAGACCCCTGTTGCATAGCGGTTGTATTGAAATTCAGAGTGTGGGGACATAATCTCACAGAAGCATTTGTGATACTCAATAGGACACACATCTGGGCCAGCTGTATTTCCGGCTTGCAACCCTGACATCCCAGCACTCACTTCCTCAAGTGCTTGGACCAACTCTTAGGCCAAGACATTGGGTATAGTCAGCAGCTGTAAAGTGTCTAGAAGGGGGTTATCAACTTCTGCTGGTGGCGGAAGAAACCGCAAGTATAACCCCTGATAAAAATCACCTAAGGTCTGAGCAATTATGGGAAGCTCCTTTGAGGATGACCCAACAAGTCCATAATCACCAGAGCCACTCGGTCAGAGACACTGTGGGTGGCCAGCCAGTACAATAATTTACCTGATTTGTCACCTGAGGCATATACCCTTCGCCTGGAGGCCCTCTAATATTGTCTTGCTTCTTTCAAGGAAACCTGCCACAGTTCAGTTCGGGTTATGGCTGGGAGATGACGGGAATGCTTGGTGTCCCGGCGGCCAAGAACTGCTTCCACACGTAATATCTTGGTTTACAAGTCGGTCAGGCACGCCAGATGGAGCGATTTAGCCTGGTGAATGTAACCTTTAGTATGGCATCTTAAGGATGGCTTACTATCCACCTATAGTGTCGCTGCTGATGCCACGGAGCTTGATCAGAGATGCTACGTGGAAGGATGCGCACCGATTGAACCGAGAGAAGATCCGTCCACCTCAAGTGTATACGGGATTCCACTGCATGCGCGGCAGATTGATGGGTGTCATCCCATTGAGTAGGATGCCAGGAGCGCCAGGCTTTGCAGGGGCCCCGTGAATCTGCCTACGAGGACAAGCAGACCTCTTGGGAACGCCTAGTAGGATATGCAGTGGATGTGTCTAAGACCGGGCCTGGAAGCGCATTAAAGTCTCTCCCAGTCACGGGAACACCCTAAGGAAGAGTCAAGATGAAGAATCTCAGCGATTGCAGGGAAGGCTGCATCAGGGGTGGCGGGACATAACAGGATATAAAATGATAGTGCCTCGCTTCCAACCGGCTCACAATACCCACATAGCCCTGAGTGTCCGTGTGGTGTGCTGTATTGGCCAAGGGAAGAGATTTGTGCAGCAGTATAGTGACTCCTCTGGAGCAACATGTAAAACCTGAATGGTAAACCCTGTCATAGCCGAACCAGCTCAAAAAGGGGCAGCTCATACCTAGTAGATGGGTCTCCTGCAGGAAAATGACTGCTGGCCTGTGGCGCATGATATATCGTAACACAGCAGAACCCTTAATGCCGCCTAGGTGGCCGTTCACATTCCAGGAGAGTACTGTTATCTTATGAGAGGCCATGACGCAGCCGGAGAAACCAGGAGGAGTCCCCACCCGACAGAATTGGACATGAGACCCCGATAGCCTGTATTGCCATGCTATATCAAGTGAACCATTGGTATCTGCGTAGTTGCCGCTACTAACCTGGAAGGCAAAAAAACTGGTAAAACACAACTGCCAAAAAAATAAACTAGGCTCGGGAGCTCAACTAAACTACCCTCCCCCCAACATACCACCACCCCACACTTAACCACAGGAAGCATCTGTCACCTTAGCTATCCTAAAACCTCTAACTGTGGGGGGGGGGTGATAATTCTCTGTGGTTCATAGGCACCTGTACAACAGGATCCAACACCTGACGATGAAGTATACCACATAAAAATTAATTCGCCCCTCAGTACCCAGCAGAACCAACACCCAGAAAGAAAGGAGAGCCACACAGGCCAGGACCCACCCTGGGAGGGGAAGGGAAGCAAGCACAACCATCCTCCCCTGTAGACACTCCTAACTCAACCCCCAACATGACTGTCATTGTAAGTGGAAAGGGAATATCCAAGTCAGGATAAACCAGAAATCTGAGACGATGAGCCCAAGTCTACCTCCATAAAGCGAAAAACGAGTGGAGTATCTAAGATGCTCTCAACCTTCCTCTCTGAAGTTGGGTCCATAGTAAGTTCCTCAAAACGAACACTCTACATTGGCACCACACTCGATCCGGAGTTTCCAAGAGCAGTAGTGCCCTCCCCTTCTGCCGACTGCAGGAAAGTGACCCAGTTTGCTCCTTTGTGCTCCCTGATTGGTGTCTCTCGGAGGGGGCGTAGCAGCAGCCGGCTCTCGGTCACCCACACCCAAGCTTGATCTGACATATTGAAGAAGAAAGTACAATACTGGAAGAAGACCTTGAGGCGGGTGGGAAACAAAGGCATGTAGTGCAGGTCTAAGGCACGGAGCTTCTGATTCACTTCGGCTAAGGAGCGCCGCTGCTGCTGCTGTACTGCCTTTGTGTAGTCCAGAAATAAGAGAATCGTTGCATTGTCAAAGAACAGGTCAGGTGGGCACATGCCTCTTGTAATATCATGTCCCAGTCTTTAAAGTTAAGCAGCCTCGGCATCACGGGCCACGGGGAGACCCCAGGAAGAGGCCTCAGATCAAGGAGCATTGTGCTCCTTCAATGACAAAAAGGGGGCAATTTATTTTCAGGCACCCATGTTTTGAACCAGTTCTCCAGCCCCTCTGCTCCAAGGATTTAGGCAGGCCAATGAGTCTAAAATTATTACGCCGAGACCCATTTTCAATGTCCTATGTTCTCTCCGTCGGGGAGGACACCGTATTGGACAGCCTGAACTTCTGGCTCTTGAGGGACGAAATTTGATCCTTGGCAGAGGAGACACGATTCTCGACCTCCGTGGTCCTGTCCACCACATTGCACAGATCCTGATGCAGCAGGGAGATATCTACTGGTAGGCAGTCTACTTTAGATTCTGCAGCGTCCCGGGAGTCCTGTTTGGCCTTGAGGAACACATTCAAATCCGCAGTCCCCTGCCACACCTAAACAGGCATCCGATCAGTCGAACCCTTTCCATGCTCGTGGGGGACAGTCGGCGGGACTGTATATGGATCCAGCTTCTTTTGGGACGGGGTTTGTGGTGTACTTTCCCCCGTCCCATCCTCGGGACGGGGAAGTCAGGAGCCCATGATGCAGGTAAGCAAGAAGCAAGCACACTTCCAGAACAAGGGTGGCTCAAGGGAGGGTGCAAGGGCCACCACTACTCGGGCCCCAGGACAGGGGGCCCCCAAAAGGCAAATGTCAGGGAGGAGGGCAAGTGAGGTCCAGACACAGTCTGCAGGTGATGGTGTTATACAGACAGGCTCCAGCTTTGGCCATCAGTCCAGGCCCCATTCTCCAGAGCCCCTCAATGTCCTCCCAATGACCCGGAGTCAACAGTCCAGTGGCAGTCCACTTCAACCTTGATCCGCATACCTGGGGTCCCAACTCAAGCTGCCGGCAGGGGGCTGATCAACACTCACAGTCACTGCAGGCGTCAGAGGCCAACAGAGCATACCACTATCACAGGGCTCTAACAGTACCACCCAGGTCCTGGGAGGGGGGGCTACCCGGCTGCACAAGGTCCAGATGAACCAGGATCTGTCCCCCACTGCTGCTGCCTCAAAACTGTCGGCGAGGAGTCCTACCATTCATCGATGCCACCGCCTGCTGTATATGCCTCGGCTCACCATGGAGTGGATTTGCCCTCCACTCACAACAATGGTAAATTTAGGCCCGGTGGTCAAGTTCAGCAGGCCAATACCTGTGCTCCTCTGCTGCTGCCACACATTCCTCTGCACCGCGGATCCCCCCCCTGGGTGCTACCGCAATCACATGCATGGCTCAGGCACACTCCACCGCGCCACCACTTCTCTCCAGCATGACTACACAAAGCACCACCCAGCTGATCAACAAAGGGGAGGGCCTCCTCGCAGGCACCAACTCCCAGGGTTCTCCACACCACAGGATCTGAGCTGTCTGCCGCCACTCGCCACCTGGCTGCCGTCGAATCTTAAGTCTTCTCCGGGCAAACCAGGTAAGGGGTCATCGGCGGGACTGAGCTCCTCTCCACAGGTCACTCCACTTCCGTCAGTGTCCCGTCCACCAAGCACCGCAAGAAGCGAGCCGGGTGACTCCACCGGGCCCAGCAACTCCTCGTCTTGGCAGTGTCCCCGCAGTGGCATGTAGCAGGTCTTCTCTGTGCAACAGCAGTCCAATAGCCCTGGCCTGAGTTAAGGAAGGGCCTATTTGGTACCCCAGAGCCTCGCGAAGAGCCCTGGTGCACTGAAGTTCGAGAGGGGTGTCGTTGCCAGGCCAGATGGCGACGGATCTCTCTCAGGCAACGGGAGCAGCGCTAAGGCTCAACCACCATCTTGGCCGCCCAGGCCACGTCTCCCAAATTAGTCAACATTTAATAAACATAATACATAGCAAAAATATTGAAACTAAAAATATTGACTAAATAAATATTCTGCAAACACAGAAAAATAACTTGTACAAAACGCTAAATTTCACCTTACAATAAAAATAGAAATAAAAAAGTCACTCATGAATAAACTATATTTTTACAATTCTAAAATATCACATCACATTTTATACAATTACATTACTCACCAAAAAATAAATAGCATATTGTTGGAAACCGGGCAACCGGGTTAGCAGTCACCAGGTTCCCAGCACAGTGGTAGCTTGGCTCGAGCGGTTGGGGGTCAGGCACCGTGTTAAGCGTACGTCACACCCTCACAATAACCATGCGTTCATCCGTTCCAAAAACGACACTACACCGTAAAAATAATGCAAGTCAAGTTGAAAATATATATGTCTTTATCTTATTTTCTCTTAGTTGCAGGTTTCATAACATAAATACAATACAATAAGATTTTCCTTCAAAAGAGCAGGTCAAATAAATAATACTACTTAGGAATTTCATTAAATAGGTTCAGGTCATCAATAAGCAAGGAATAAATAGATGTGCAATAAATACGGATGGCAAATAAATACAATCAGACAATAAATACAGTGCAGGAATAAATTAGTGGATGACAATAAATAAAGCACCTTCAATAAATAAGGTAAAACAATCAATGACAGTTACAGTTCAAATCATTTTCATGAGGTCACTTGGTCTTGCTTTGCCCATACACAACTTAAGGACACTTGGATGGCATGGGGGTGTCCCACCTAGATTGATCAAGGCTGGGGCCTAAGCTGAGGCAGAACAAGAGTAACCTAAAGATCTGGCCCTCCAAGCCACACAACCCTTTATGGAGGTCACTGTACCAGTCTCAGTTCACCCCTGGCACTCCCAGGCTGGTTTTAACACCCCTTTAGCCCCTAGAATGGTCTTTTAGGGCTCCAAGGGACCTCAGACGCCCCCTCTACCACTTACTGTCCTTTTTAAGATGATCGTCTCCGTTCGGCACCGTGTCGACGCCGTGAGGCGGTTCCGGATCGATGTCGTTGGGTGGCCTCGACTCGATGTCGCTGGGCGGTCTCGACTCGATGTCGCTGGGCAGTCTCGACTCGATGTCGCTGGGCGGCCTCGACTCGATGTCGCTGGGCGGCCTCGGCTCGATGTCGCTGGGCGGCCTCGGCTCGATGTCGCTGGACGGCCTCGTCTCGATGTCGCTTTCCGGCGTCGCAGGGACTCGGACTCCCCACTTCCTGGTGTCTCCAGAGTGCGATCTCCACTCCCGACCTCCGGCGCGCTTCACCTCAGTTTCCGGCGACTCCGGTGGGCGGACTTCACTCCCCCGTCGACGCCTCACCTCGACCTCAGGTGACTCCCGACTCGACCTCCGGCGCCTCTCCACGACCTCCGTCGGCGCCCTCACTTGACCTCGGGCGATTCCCGACTCGACCTCCGGCGCCTCTCCGCGACCTCCGTCGGCGCCCTCACTCGACCTCGGGTGACTCCTTACTCGACCTCCGGTGCCTCTCCACGACATCCGTCGGCGCCCTCACTCGACCTCTGGCGGCTCCGGGTACGACGTCTGCTTTCTGTCAGCGCCGCTTCTCCACCTCAGGCCCCAGGTCTCCAGGCTTCTCGACGTCAGGACTCCAGGAGGACACCACTGAACAGGTCAGGAACTTGCTGTTCTTCCTCTTTAAGGCCTGTTTCAAATGTTCAGTTCCTTAAGATGGTTCTTCTGGTCTTGGTCCCACACAGGGCTTTAGGCTGGGCTTGGTCAGTAGGGACTAGCATCAAGGGTGGGTTTCTGGACCCCACTCCAAGCACTGGTTTCCACCCCTGCTGCCTTACTCCGACCTCCTTCTAACTCTGTCCTCTCTCTTCTCCAGTCAGTTGCTAACTGCCACTCTGGGATGGCCTCCCAACATTCTAAACTGCCTCCCACTGTCACAGGGTTCTAGAATGTTCCAGGAGGTTCTAGAAACCTCCAGTGGGTTCTGGTGATGTCACAGGTGACAATGGGTGGCCACCATTTTGTGTCCTAGGCCCTCAGACAGAAGCTCCAGGGGTAGGGAAAATGGCTCCCTGACCCTGCATCAACACTAAAAAGTCTGGTGGTTCCCAAAAAGGAAAAATTATAACAGGGTTTGAGGCAAAAGTGGGACAAAATAAATAATGATGAGGAGGGACCACCCAAAGGGCTGACAGGTCTAACACGCGTCCCCCCCAGCTGAAAGTGGGGAGAGCTACCCAACCCCTTGGGAGTTCTCATCACTAAGGCGGAAATACCTTGAGAGACCGTCTGCATTGGCGTGGTCCACTCCAGGCCGATGTTCCACCTGAAAGTCCATTTCCTGTAGGGAGATAGACCACCTTAGCAACTTGGGATTCTCCCCCTTCATCTGCATCAGCCACCGAAGGGGTCTGTGGTCGGTCTGAACTAGGAAGTGCGAGCCAAACAGGTATGGCCGCAACTTCTTCAGAGCCCATACCACGGCAAAAGCTTCACGCTCTATTGCACTCCACTTCTGTTCCCTGGGAAGTAGTCTCCGGGATAGGAAGACCACGGGTTGATCCAGACCTTCTTCATTGAGTTGTGATAACACTGCCCCAATGCCATGTTCCGATGCATCCGTTTGGACAATGAACTCCTTGGAAAAGTCTGGGGCCCTTAAGACCGGGGCCTCGCACATGGCTTGCTTCAGTTTCACAAAGGCCTGCTGACAAGCCTCTGTCCAGACTACCCGTCGAGGTTGCTTCTTGGACGTAAGCTCCGTGAGGGGGGCCACAATGGTACCATACCCCTTCACGAAGCGGCGGTAATATCCGGTGAGGCCCAGAAAAGCTCGGACCTCAGTCTGAGTCTTGGGGGGTTCCCAGGCCATGATAGCCTCGATTTTCGCCTGGAGGGGTTGCACCGCTCCCCTACCCACCAAGTGTCCAAGGTACACTACCGACCCCTGCCCGATCTGGCATTTACTGGCCTTGATCGTTAACCCAGCTTGCTTCAGGGCCTGGAGAACAGTTTGCAGCTGACGCAAGTGATCCTCCCAGCTGGTACTGAAGACGGCAATGTCGTCCAGATAAGCAGCAGAGAAACACTCCATTCCGGCGAGGATCTGGTTCACCAGACGCTGAAACGTGGCAGGTGCGTTCTTGAGCCCAAAGGGCATCACGCAGAACTGGTAGTGGCCCTTGGGCGTGGAGAAGGCTGACCTTTCCTTAGCTCCATCAGTCAGAGAGATCTGCCAGTACCCGGAAGTAAGGTCAAAGGTACTTAGATATTGGGCAGCTCCCAGCCGGTCAATCAGTTCATCCGCCCTTGGAATCGGATGAGCATCAGTCTTGGTTACTGAGTTCAGTCCCCGGTAGTCCACACAGAACCTCAGTTCCGGTTGGGCACCCGGTGGTACAGCTTTTGGTACTAATACCACCGGACTGGACCAGGGGCTGCTAGAAGTTTCAATCACTCCTAGCTCCAGCATCTTAGTGACTTCACTGTGAATGCTGGCCTTCACCTTGTCTGTCATCCGGTAGATCTTTGACTTCACAGGTGGGCTGTCTCCTGTGTCCACGTCATGGACGCACAGGTGAGTCCTACCCGGAACAAGGGAGAACAACGAAGAGTACTGCCCCAGGACCTGGCGGCAGTCCTCCTGCTGTTCAGGAGTTAGGGACGGGGAGAGAATCACTCCCTCCACCAACCCATCCTTCTCTTGAGACGCAAATAAGTCGGGGAGAGGCTCGCTGTCCACGTCCTCTGCTCCGTCAGTCACCATCAGCAAGATGACTTCGGGCCTCTCATGGTGGGGTTTGAGGCGGTTGGCATGCAGCACCCGTAGGGGCTGGCGAGGGGTCTTCAGATCCACCAAGTAGGTAGCCTTACCCTTCTTCTCCAACACCTCAAATGGTCCTGACCAGCGATCCTGGAGGGCGCTAAGCTCTCCTGGTTCGATCACCCACACCTTCTGGCCAGGCTCCAATTCCACCGGGTGTGCATTGTGGTCATACCACGCCTTCATTACTGCTTGGCTGGCTTCCAAGTTGTCAGAAGCTTGCTTCCACAACTTAGCCATTTGGCTCCGGAAGGCCAGCATGTAGCTCACCACGTCCTGGGGAAGCTTTCTGGGAGTTCTTTCCCATCCGTCTCTCACCAGGCTGAGAGGTCCACGCACAGGGTGCCCATTCAAAAGCTCGAAGGGGCTGAAGCCCACTCCCTTCTGTGGCACTTCCCTGTAAGAAAACAATAGACAGGGTAGGAGGACGTCCCATTTCCTCCGCAGGCTTTCAGGCAGACTTCTGATCATGCCTTTCAAGGTTTTATTGAACCTCTCCACCAGACCATTGGTCTGGGGGTGGTAAGGAGTGGTGAACCGGTAGGTCACTCCACACTCCTTCCACATCGCCCGCATATATGCTGACATGAAGTTGGTCCCCCTGTCGGACACAACTTCCTTGGGAAAACCCACTCGGGTAAAGATTCCCATCAGGGCCCTAGCCACAACAGGTGCCGTAATGGTCCTCAGAGGTATAGCCTCTGGGTACCGTGTGGCATGATCCACCAGAACCAGGATAAACCTGTGACCAGCTGTAGTTGGCGGATCTAACGGACCCACAATGTCGATGCCCACCCTTTCAAAGGGGGTGCTAACGACAGGAAGTGGTTCCAGGGGATCTTTCAGCTTCACCCCTGTTTTCCCACTGGCTTGACAAGACACACACGTCCGGCAGTAGGTGTCGGACGACACTTTCATTTGAGGCCAATAAAAGTGCGGGACAAGCCGGGCAAAGGTCTTGTCTTGCCCCAGGTGTCCTGCCAAGGGGATCTCATGAGCCAATTCCAGGAGGAAGGCTCGATAACGTTGAGGGACAACCAAGGCCCGTGACGATCCGTGCATGGGTGCCTTGGGTTCACTGTAGAGAAGGCCATCCTCCCAGTAAATATTATAGTTCCCCTCAACGTTCCCTGCTGCCTGGGCTTCGGCCTGTCGCCTCAGTCCCTCAAGGGTAGGACACTCCTTCTGGCCCTTGCAGAATTCCTCCCTGGTCGGCCCTCCCTCCACGTGCCACTCGGCCGGGATGGGTAGGTTCTCCAGTTCGGTAACATCCCCCTCCGCGGACTCCTGGTCCACCACCTCCGGTGGCCTATCCGTCACACGGGGCGCGGATGCCGAGGCAGGCTCCTCCTGCCCTCGGTTCTTCCCTTGGTCGGCAGCCAGCGGTGCCTTTGTTCCAGGCTCCCGCCTAAACGAACTTCCCCTCCGGGTAGTCGCAGACCCTGTGCTGACACAGGCCCAATCAGGTGTACCCAGCATCTCAGCATGAGTCCGGTATTCCACCTCCTTCCAAGCATTATGCTCCATGTCATTCCCCAGCAGACAATCGACTGGCACGGCAGGGCTTACGGCAACTCGAAGCAACCCTGCAACCCCTTCCCATTCAAATGGAACCTCGGCCACCGGATAGTGGCCCATTCTGCAGCCAGCCATCGCGGCAGGGTGGAGTACATGGGGAATCACCTGCTCTGGAGACACCAGTTGGCTACGTACCATAGTCATACTGGCTCCTGTGTCTCTCAGAGCCTCCCCTCTTAGGCCGTTGATGGTGACCCACTGCCCATACTTTGTGGTATTTGCGGGCACCTGGATCTTAGGAACCATCTCACGTTCTCCCAGGGACACTAAAGTGACACCCGCCCACTCCCTTCCCTTATCTAAAGGCATCTCCTCCCCGAGCACTACACTAGCTACTCCGGGGGCCTTTCCTCCGATGGGAGGGGGTGGTCTTTTCGGGCACTTCACATCTCCCTTATAGTGTCCGACACCACCGCACTCGTAGCAATGGACAACCCTTGGCTGCTGACTCTGGCCAGGATTAGGGTTTCTGGGTGGGTTAGCCCTAGGGGTGAATCCCGTTCCCTTCCCTTCCCTTGGAAACTATTTTGGGGGACTTTAGAGAACTCCGTTTTCTTTTCCCCTCCCTCTTTCTTCTGGGGGGCGCCCTGTCCGGTCTTTTGAGAGTCCCCTCCAGTCCCCCTTGTGGGCACCCGGGTACTAGCCCAAATGTCCGCCTCCTCAGCAAGCTTCCGGGGATTGGTCAGCTTGCTATCCACCAGGTGTTGACGCAGGTCAGGGAAACATTTTTCAAGCAGGTGTTCCTTCAACATCAAATCAAACAACCCCTTGTAGTCCCTCACCTCGCTGCCTTGTATCCAACCCTCTAATGCCTTCTTTGCATAGTCCAGGAAATCCATCCAATTCTGTGTGCCCAGTTTGTGGCTACCCCGGAACTTCTGTCTGTACTTTTCGGGTGTTAGTCCAAACTTCCTCACGAGCGCCACTTTCATGGTGGGGTAGTGGGTCTGCTCATCCTGCTCTAGGGCCAATAGTGTATCCCTGCCAGCTGGAGGCATGTATTTATACAATCCCCCTCCCCAATATTTCTCTGGAACCCCATGGGCTCTTAAAGAGACCTCATAGGCTGCTAGCCACTTGGCGATATCATCTCCCGCGCTATAGCTAGCTACTATGTCTTTTGGCAAATAGGGTTTGGGTTCCCTGGTGATTTCTCTTTCTTCGCTGCCACCATTAGGAACAGTGTGTGCCCCGACCCGTAGGATCTGGAGATCTATCTCCTTGAGCCTCAACTCGTGAGCCATCCTCTGTTCCTCCTTTTCTTTCTCCAGCTTCGCCAACTCCCATGTGAGCCGTCTTTTCTCCCTCCAGTCAGTTAATACTGCTTCTGATAAGCCGCCACTAGAGACACTGCTGCCCTTCCTTGAAAGTGTTCTGGGCCCCTCTACTAGGTTCCCCACCTCAGGTTGGTACAAACCAGCCCCCTCGTGGTCAGTCTCTCCATCCCTGTCCTCCTGTTCAGCCTTACTTTCTCGTCGTGCCTCCCCCCAAGCCCTCAAGCTGGTTTGGAGCTCACCCTTCTTTGCACCTGGGGGACAATACACCCCCTCTCTCTCACAAAACTCTTTGAGTTGGGCCACAGTGTAAGTTTCCACATCCTCCAACACAAACTCCATTTTGCCCACTCAGGATAGAAGACAGTGGCTTACAGAAGCTATGCAGGGGGGTACCTTTTGTAATACCTCCTCCCACCACCAGAAGTAAATTTAAAAAAAACAAAACTCGAAATCAGGAAGTCCGCTTGGAGAAAACTCCCGGTGTAGGCCTATGGACTACCCACAGTTATTGTCGAGTAGACGCAAGCACAGCTCTATCCCACCGCTGAACACCAATTTTATGTTGGAAACCGGGCAACCGGGTTAGCAGTCACCAGGTTCCCAGCACAGTGGTAGCTTGGCTTGAGCGGTTGGGGGTCAGGCACCGTGTTAAGCGTACGTCACACCCTCACAATAACCATGCGTTCATCCGTTCCAAAAACGACACTACACCGTAAAAATAATGCACGTCAAGTTGAAAATATATATGTCTTTATCTTATTTTCTCTTAGTTGCAGGTTTCATAACATAAATACAATACAATAAGATTTTCCTTCAAAAGAGCAGGTCAAATAAATAATACTACTTAGGAATTTCAATAAATAGGTTCAGGTCATCAATAAGCAAGGAATAAATAGATGTGCAATAAATACGGATGGCAAATAAATACAATCAGACAATAAATACAGTGCAGGAATAAATTAGTGGATGACAATAAATAAAGCACCTTCAATAAATAAGGTAAAACAATCAATGACAGTTACAGTTCAAATCATTTTCATGAGGTCACTTGGTCTTGCTTTGCCCATACACAACTTATGGACACTTGGATGGCATGGGGGTGTCCCACCTAGATTGATCAAGGCTGGGGCCTAAGCTGAGGCAGAACAAGAGTAACCTAAAGATCTGGCCCTCCAAGCCACACAACCCTTTATGGAGGTCACTGTACCAGTCTCAGTTCACCCCTGGCACTCCCAGGCTGGTTCTAACACCCCTTTAGCCCCTAGAATGGTCTTTTAGGGCTCCACGGGACCTCAGACGCCCCCTCTACCACTTACTGTCCTTTTTAAGATGATCGGCTCCGCTCGGCACCGTGTCGACGCCGTGAGGCGGTTCCGGATCGATGTCGTTGGGCGGCCTCGACTCGATGTCGCTGGGAGGTCTCGACTCGATGTCGCTGGGCGGTCTCGACTTGAGGTCGCTGGGCGGTCTCGACTCGATGTCGCTGGGCGGCCTCGGCTCGATGTCGCTGGGCGGCCTCGGCTCGATGTCGCTGGACGGCCTCGTCTCGATGTCGCTTTCCGGCGTCGCAGGGATTCGGACTCCCCACTTCCTGGTGTCTCCGGAGTGCGATCTCCACTCCCGACCTCCGGCGCGCTTCACCTCAGTTTCCGGCGACTCCGGTGGGCGGACTTCACTCCCCCGTCAACGCCTCACCTCGACCTCAGGTGACTCCCGACTCGACCTCCGGCGCCTCTCCACGACCTCCGTCGGCGCCCTCACTCGACCTCGGGCGGCTCCGGGTACGACGTCTGCTTTCTGTCAGCGCCGCTTCTCCACCTCAGGCCCCAGGTCTCCAGGCTTCTCGACGTCAGGACTCCAGGAGGACACCACTGAACAGGTCAGGAACTTGCTGTTCTTCCTCTTTAAGGCCTGTTTCAAATGTTCAGTTCCTTAAGATGGTTCTTCTGGTCTTGGTCCCACACAGGGCTTTAGGCTGGGCTTGGTCAGTAGGGACTAGCATCAAGGGTCGGTTTCTGGACCCCACTCCAAGCACTGGTTTCCACCCCTGCTGCCTTACTCCGACCTCCTTCTAACTCTGTCCTCTCTCTTCTCCAGTCAGTTGCCAACTGCCACTCTGGGATGGCCTCCCAACATTCTAAACTGCCTCCCACTGTCACAGGGTTCTAGAATGTTCCAGGAGGTTCTAGAAACCTCCAGTGGGTTCTGGTGATGTCACAGGTGACAATGGGTGGCCACCATTTTGTGTCCTAGGCCCTCAGACAGAAGCTCCAGGGGTAGGGAAAATGGCTCCCTGACCCTGCATCAACACTAAAAAGTCTGGTGGTTCCCAAAAAGGAAAAATTATAACAGGGTTTGAGGCAAAAGTGGGACAAAATAAATAATGATGAGGAGGGACCACCCAAAGGGCTGACAGGTCTAACACATATAAACATGACAAAATTAAAATATTTATATATATATATAAAAATATATTTCTTACATTAATTAAATTATATTCCACATAAAATAAATACTTGTACTTTATCAAATACATATTTAAAGCGAATGTGCCTTTAAACAAAATTCATTAGTGCTTTCCAAATAAGTACATAACTGACACAACAAGTAGACTTTTTAACAACCACTAAAATAAAACAACAAACAACAATAACCAGTAAAAATCTTCTACTAATTAAATAAACAATATATAAAAGACACCCAAAATGACGAACAAACTACCTCTTGAACTGCAAAAACTGGAGAAAAATGAAACTCTGCCGGCTTTCTGCCAGAACTTAGCAGCTTTAAATGCATACTTAACACACAATCTTTGCAAAGTATGATACTCTCTAATTCAATACAACTCCTAAGTAAATAAAAACTAAATGCAATATAAAATTATTAAAATAATTAATGTTTTCTTTCTCTTCATTTTATCTTCTATTCATACTATCCCAACTTTAGTCAAACCAACTTTACAGAAAAACAAAGAAAACCACCTAAATATGGTTAGTATACTTTAAATGCAAACTAACACACAAGTAAAAAATCTAAACCAACCCCACTCACACCATTTTCCCCCTTAAACAACATACTATTTGGAAAAAAAAATCACTAAACATTAATTTTATTCTAACAGGAAAAAGCAGCAAACTAAAAACAAGAAAGAAGAACAGAAATGTTAAAAACAAAAATAAATGCTCCCAAGATATGTAAGTGTATTAACAAATGTGAATCGTTAAAATGTAAAAAATGCTTACACTATATATTTAACTTTTTCGACACATATATTTACTTACAATACAATTAAGAAAATAACAGCAGGTACCAAATGTATCTCTTCACAAAAAGGCAAACTTTTGTTATGCGATATGGAGTACACATACAGCCAAGAGAAAACACCTGCTAACCACATCAATGGTAAATGTATAACATATTATTCAAATGCTTGCTATGGGGGGGGCAACAACTAGCGAAACAACTATTATAAGCGTTGAGGAACATAACCACTCCCCTAAGGTGACTGAAATTAAAGTCAGAGATGTATTAGAAAATATTAAAGAAGCAGGCCCTAGCTCCCAAATCCTAATAACTGAAATTCTCAAAGACATTTTGCCCCATGTCCCAGAGTACATAACTGGTCGGGTCGGTTACCTGCCACACCAACTTTAAAATGACTAATTTCCAGAACAAAAAAAGCCACAACTCATATACCACCTACGCCAAAAACATTCAGTGAGGTAGAAATTCCACCTAAACTCGCAATAACTCACAAAGAGGAACAATTCCTTTTAAATGGCGATAAATGTCATGAAAAAAGAATTACTATCTTTCCAACACCCACAAGCCTATTCAAACTAAAGCAGTGCGAAAAATGGATGATGGATGGGGCATTTAAAATGTGTCTCAAACCATTTTACCAACTTTATAACATTCATGGAGAATACCACAACAGTAAGATCCCTTTCATCTATGCACTCTTACCTAATAAACAGACAACTACCTAGGTAGACATCCTAACCCAAATAAAACAGCAAACTAACCATTATTACCACTAAAAAATTAGATTATCATTGACTTTGAGCGATCAAATATACAAGCCATTCTTACAATTTTTCTCCACACAGCTATACAAGGGTGCTATCACCATTTTAACCAGAGCATATGGAGACACCTACAAAAATCTACCTTAAGTGTAGGCAACGAATAGCCACTTTGCATATGAAATTAAAACAAATTAATAGCTCTAGCCTACATTCCCATAACTGAAGTAGCGAATCACAACCTATTAATAAAAAGTCCCTACTGCCAAGCCAACAAAATTAATGTATCTTCCTTACTAGAGTATTTTGAGGATGCCTGGGTAGGAAGACTACATAGATCTTCCTACCCAGGCCGGCGGAAAAGGACTTAGGGGGCTGGTAGCGGGCCCGACCTCCCCCTGGACCTCAGATATGGGCCCTCGGGGGAAACATATGGTGCCCCCTTAAATATCCCTGCACCATGTGGCAGGCACCATGCAGGGATATGTACAGAGTGTATTTTTTGTACTGTGCCGTATTCTGTAGGCCGCAGCACGCGCAGATACACTTTGCGACGGCCTTGAAGGCGGTCGCATCGTGTTTCTGGGTGAGGGATCGCCGACAGCTAGTAGCTAGTCGAGCGGTCCCATTTCCGAAGGGATGGCGGTTGGACGTAAGTCCGACCACCATCCCAATCAGGCCCTAAAAGTCTAAATCGCACCTATAACCAATAATAATTTAGCAAACATTAAAAAACACACCAACCTAACTTCTATTTATTTCTAATAATAGTTGATGTAATAAAACAAATTCCATTAAAAATAAATAATACAAATTAATTCAATACAAAATAACCAACCAAACCTAAAAAAACACCACAAATAGGAAATAAAACAGTGCATCTAAAATTAAAACATCAAACTACAAAGAAATAAATCACATTTCCCACCCTTTTAAAAAAAAAAATCATAATGAATTACTGTTTTGTAGCTGCAGTCCTTTACCTCAGAAAGAATAAGGTGACAGAAATCCTTTGACATCCATTTTTTAAAAATTATAGAACCCCCAAAAAATGGAATAATACAACTATACAATAATATAGCCTCCAACATATTCCTCTGTAGCGTAGAACCATAAAAAATCTGAAAAATATAGTTTTAAAAAACGCTCCTGGAAACACAAAAATTGACAGAAATGTTTAACAATAATTAGTTTATATTAAACTAACATACATTTTTTTTTTTTTAAACAGTAGAATGCTTCCTCTGGCGTATTCCTCTCTAGTGTAGTACCATAAAAAACCTGAAAATAGAGGTAAAAAACAGAAACGCTCCAGGAAACCCGAAAAATAAAGGAAATGTTTAAAAATATTTAGTTTATATCAAAGTAATATACATTTCCCTTAAAAAAAAGTAGAATGCATCCTCCAACCAACTCCATATTGGAAACAAAAGCACCTATAAAAAAGATAAACAATTCCCTTATACACATACATATACATCGAAATACTTTACATTTGACTAAAAAAAACACCTACAACTACAAAACACATACTCAAATACTCATAACGTAACTAATAACCTACAACAACAGATATGATTAAAACTCCAACTCACTAACGCTGTTTCACATACTACTACAAACGTCCTACACTAACATCAAAAATAACACACCACATACTCCAATCAACACCTAACTACCTCCATCCACCCTTAAATTTCCTTAGAAATAAGTAAAATCAAACTTACCTTAAAGGTTCTGACATAGCTCTCAACTGGGAGTTTCCTTCTTCAAAACAGACCAAATAAAAATACCGATAAAATACAAATTGGACTTAGTCCAAACAAAAATGCTCACCTAATAAAATTGGAAAAAATACTATTTTCCCGTTGAATTCAATGTAAAAATGAATTATATCACAAATGTGCAGGGATTACAGGGGGGGCACCCCTGATCCACAAACAGAGGCCGTGGACGAAAGGGGGCTCTGCTAGGGGCCCCCAAAGTCACTTTCTGACAGGCTTTCCATGTAGGAAAGTCCGACATGGAAAACCTGTCGGAACATAAGGGAGTATGTGGTGGTTTTCCGACTGGCCGACGGGCTCCTTGAACAGGTGCCCCCCCTGATTGCACCCCCAGGCCCAGGAGCGGCGGACAGGGCCCCCTTTGTTGCCACTCCGCTACCCTTTTCATGGCAGAAGCATCGTGAGGCAACTAAAAATATACTTGGCAGTGCCAGCTGCGCCACCGCCAGCATATTCTTTCCAGGGCAAGACTTCCAGCCCAGCGGGATCATTGATCCCAGTGGTGCCGGCGGTTTTGTGGCAGTTCGACTGCCGCAGTTGTAATGCTGTGAGCGTTAATACAGTGCGGCAGTAGTCAGACCGCCACTGTGACTACGTCGGCCCCATGGACCGCCTTAGTCATAATAAGGCCCCTATTCTTTTTGAGTGGTATCGCAAGGGATTAAGTGTGTGATTTTAAAGCTTTTTAAAGATATAAACAATTGCACTGTGGATATTACTAAAATCTATATTTTGGAAGCACTTTTATCTTAAACTTTTTGCACATTTTGTAGCAGCCTATCTTATACTGTGTGTACTGCCCATTTTAAAAAATGACTTATATATTCACAGTGCTTTTTTCACAGATTGGGACAATATTATTATTATTAGTCCGATTTGTAGCGCGCATGGCTGCCCCAGCAACGGGGCGTCCCAGCGCGACCCTGATCAAGACCAACAACCAGGAGACAGACACAAGATGACAGCTAAACATATAAAGATTTAGCAGGGCCAGAGAAGAGCCAGGTTTTTATAGCTTTGCGGAAAGCCAAGTGATTCTGAATAATTCTGATAGGAACCGGTAATGAGTTCCAGAGTTTGGCGGCTAAGTTCAGAAAGGAGCGGCCACCTGCTCTGGCTTTAAAGACGCGGGGGGTACAGACCAGGGCGCGGCCAGCCGGTCTTTTCATAGGCGTCATGGGGGATAAGGCTTAAGTAGCTTGGCCAAGCCCAACGGGGCCTGACCAGACAGGATTTTATGCGCCACACATACAGCCTTAAACTGGATGCGTTTTTCCACAGAAAGCCAGTGCAATTTAGGGAGCAAAGCGGCCACTGAGCTAGACTTAGGAAGTCCTACCAGCAGCCGCGCAGCGGCATTTTTGACCCGCTGCAGACGCTTAATACTGGCCATATTAGCGCCCAAATAAAGTACGTTACCATAGTCCAGCCTAGACAAAATTAGGGCCTGGACTATGGTTTGACGCACTTTGGGAGGGAAAAAGCCAATCACGGGTCTGAGGCCACGTAGAAGCCCAAAACACACTCCAGCCACAGTTTTGGATTGCGCTTCAAACGTCAAACCCTGATCAAACCATATCCCTAGATTCTTTACCACCGTTTTGGGAGAGGGCGCAGGTTTTAGACGCTCAGGCCAGCACTGTTTGGACCATAGTTCCCGGTCCTTCCCAAACAGTAAGATCTCTGATTTGCTGGCGTTGAGCTGCAAAAAGTTACCCGCCATCCAGTCCGCCACTGCTAGAACATCCTCCTTAAATTTCCCCAGATTGACATCACAGTTCTTAGAGAAGGAGATCAGCAGTTGGGTGTCATCTGCATATGACACCAATACAAGCCCTCTGTTTTTAGCTACCGCAGCCAGGGGAAGAACATAGATATTAAACAAAAGCGGGCTCAAACCTGAGCCCTGCGGAACTCCCTGATGCAGAGCAAACTCCTGGGAATGAAACCGAGGCATAGAGACTTGGAAAGACCTTTCCTCTAAGAAGGAGCGGAGCCAGCCCAAAGCCTCGCCTTCAACACCAATTTCCTGCAGACGAGTTAATAAAATTGCATGTGATATGGTGTCGAAAGCGGCACTTAGATCCAAAAGGACCAAAGCCACGGAGTCACCCCTATCCAGACTATCCCTGATAGTTTCCGATACTGCCAACAATGCAGACTCGGTCCCATGACGCGCACGGAAGCCATGTTGTGAGGGGTCCAGAATGGCGTTTTGATCTATATACTCCAAGAGGACAGAGTTGACATGAGATTCCGTCACCTTAGCCAGAAACGGGAGCAGGGAGATAGGCCGATAAGTGCCCGGTTTCACAAGGTCCAGGGAGGATTTCTTAAGTAAAGGAACAACTTTGGCATGTTTCCAAACCCTGGGAACCACTGCAGAGGACAAGGATAGATTCACTAAACCCACAGCCCAAGGGGAGATCACGGAGTGGAGTTGGGGAAATAAGGCAGGCGTCAGAGGATCAGCTGGGGATCCAGACTTGATCTTCAAACAGAGTGCATCAAACTCGTTGGAGGATAGAGATGGAAAGGATACCAGGCTATGACCCACCAAGGGGCCAGATGTGATAGAAGACTCACTCCCAGCACACAGATCTACCGGCGGCAAGTTGGAATAGATCTGCTCAACCTTTTCCAAGAAGTGACGAGCCAACTCACTACACTGTTGGTTGGAGACAATCGGGGAGGATACCGCAGAGCCTGCACTTTTCATACTTTTAAGCAGGGCAAATACCGACTTGGCTGGATTAGTGCTTGCCAAGATTTCTTTAGCCACATACTCAGCTCGCACCTTCCGGATAAGGCGGTGATACTGTTTAATGGCAGCCTGATATTCCAGCTTAGCTGAGACGTCATAAGAACGTCTCCAGACACGTTCCAGCTGCTTACAGCCCTTTTTGGCTGAGACAAGTGATGTATCAAACCAAGGGTTGGAGGACCCTCTACTTTTTACTCCCAGACGGACCGGGATACAGGCATCCAGGCCCAAAACAACCCATTCCTGGAAGCAAGAAATTGCTGCCTCCAAGTCAGAGGGCATTAGAGGCCTACTATCAGCCAAACACGCAGAAAGTTGGCAAAGATCTAATTTATGCCAAGGACGCTTCAGCACGGGGACAGAGCGTAGGGGAACAGCTTTCCCTTGCAATCGCAGCGCAAAAGAGACTAAAAAATGATCCGTCCAGGCCAGGGGAACTGGAGAGGAGACCTGTAAAGGTTGAAGATTCGAGAAAATAGGGTCTAACAAATGCCATGCCTCATGAGTACTCGCAGAGACGCATTGTACCAACTGAAAGGCCTCCAAATCTGCCAGTAGATTCGAAATCTCCGCTTTCTCATGCATCTCAAAATGAAGGTTGAGATCCCCTAAAATAGTAAAATTCGACGCCCTGCTTGCATAGAGTGCAATTCTACTCGGAAAGTCCTCCCTAAAGCCTGTTGCGGGACCAGGGGGCCGGTAGACTAAAAGGCCTGACATAGTGAAATTGGGGGTCAGCATAACTTTAAACGCTGCACTCTCACATTCCGCAATAGTTTCTTTTATAAAACTACAGTTATATACATCTTTAATAATTAGTGCGATACCACCACCACGCCCCACCTCTCTATTAACTGTCTTCAGCACTATAAGACTAAACATACACAATTCACTATGCTCCACTGCACCAGCCAGGATTCAATTCTGTGGCTCTCTGGTCACAAACATAGACCTCTACAGTGCATTAACTAATAGAGGTTACATAATTTACAATAGTGCATTTCCAACTTATTAACTTTTAACTTGCATTTATTTTTCATTTAAGCGTTGTATTATTTTTATATGTAATTACCTTAAGGTGAAAGACTGCAAATAATTACAGAATAATTTGTTTATTTTAGCCACATCTTTGACCCGGCCTCACGCTTACTCACCCTGACCCTTTTACACGTATCATCGTAGTTCCCATAACCTTTAGGTTGAAGGCTACCAGACGCAGCTGTCTGGTATGCTAAAGACATCTTGGGCACATTCAGAGAGCTACCCATTGCTTTGTGGTTTGTAACTCACATTTACTTACTTTCTATTTGCTGGTTTTATTTCTTTTAGGTTGTCCAGCTTAAGTTCATCCCTTCCATAGAGCAAAGCCTGGTTGCCCCTTTTTGTAAACAGGCCTCTAAATCTTGTTCTTATCTTGTCACATTTGCTGTGCATTCAGAGCTAAAGGTCAAATGTTAGGCTCCGTCTTCTGAGCAACACTGGTGTTTTCTTTTTTTGACTTTAAAGTAAGAGAATTTGGGTGACAATCATGCTGGGTACTAGGGTTGTGCTTGAGGAAGGCTGTGTGATGTTTTTAAATGAACTTTGCAGATACATCAGAATGTGTGCGAATTAGAAAAGCACAAAGGATGCACATTTTTGGGTAATTCTGAAGTGTGGTGGAAACAGATATTTTAATACGATCAAACCAAATCAATACATTAGGTGATGACATTTAAACACATTATCGTTTGTGCGCTGTATCGTTTTATCAGTAAAACTGTAAGCCTATAGGTCCAGCAATCAAGATTTATAACACCAAGGTCAGGTCCTCCATAATGTACGGTGCAGAGTTTTGGGGTTTTAATGATCTATCCCTCCTGATATCAGCCCAGAATAAATTTGTGAGAGCTCTAACTAGACTACCTCAAAGTACCCCACTAACACCTTTGCTATCTGACCTGGGCTGTAATCTGCTGGTGGTCCACCTCGGAGCTCATACATTATGCAATGGCAGTGAAGGATGTAGTAGAAGCAGACACATCAAGTAAGGTTGTCTGGCTCCAAAGGGTTAAAATCATGCTAGTAGATATGGGCATGGGTTATTTGTGGGAAGACCCGGTTGGTAATCAGTTTCCATTCAAAAATGAATTTAAGGAGGCATATTGGTCGATGGTAAAGGCAGAGCATATACACTCTACAAAGATTAATTCATTGACTGGTCTATTTTTGGAACATACGACTGCTCCCAAATATGAACATTATTGGGATTTTATAACTATACCCAGTGATAGGAGATTATATTTTCAATTTAGGGTAGGCAGTTGTTAGAATTGGGAATCTCTAGTTGGCACAGGTATGCACTTGCGACAAGCAGGGACTCTCAATTCTAAGTCAGGATAAGGGGATCACCCTTTCAAATAACCCCTGCTCACCCTTTAGGTAGTGTGGCGCAAGCAGTCAAGACTATTCTCAGGGCGTCATAGGTTAAGCATTTGTGAACACATACAGTAACACAATGACACACCACAAATGGACACCAGTCAAGGTTGTATCAAAAATAGTTCTCTTTATATAAGGCTTAGCAGAAGACCAGAATAACGAATAAAATGACCACAGTATTATTTTAAAGTTCAATGTTCTTATAAAAAGGCTTAAAATACAAAAATAGGCTTCTTTTAGTCAATTCTGCTTCTTTTCAGGCTCTGTACGGTTCGTACCTGGATGTGCGACTCGTAGGCATTAAAAACAAGGAAAGTACGAGCCAAACAATCGTGGCGGACTCCGGGGTCCGTGACGTGCACGCTGCGGTGCGAACAGAACAAAGTACCTTAAGTTCGTGGCGTCCGCGACGGACAGTGCCGGACAAGTTGATGGGTCCGGGTCGTAGTTCGGCAGCGTATTCAGATGCTGGTCGGGTCGCGGCGTCGGGACGCGGCCTTGGTACGGGACCTTCAGGGATACGTGCGGATGGCCCGGATCAGCTTGCAGAGTCCGTGGCATTCGGCGTTCGAGCCGTACCTTCGGTGCGGATAGGCGGCGACACTTCTCTGCGCCGTACAGCGTACGGGGAGGATCAGCGTGATGCGGCTTCTCGGCTCTGAGTACGGCACGGTGCAGTACGTTAGCAGCGTACGGACCGTACCTGCGGGACAGCGAAGCTTGGGTCCGGCGTACAGGGTTCGGCAGCCAGGGCTGTACGACTCGAATTGGCGGGGAAGGTTAGGTGCGATGCGGCCGGGAGGGATATGGTGCGTACTAACGCTTTTGGATCAGCGTAGACACACGGTGCCGGGCGGCAAAGACACGGCTTCGCGGCGGATGGAGTACGAGTCGTACTGGGGCCAAATCCAGCGGGAAACAAGCAAAAATTGTCCAAGCAACTCAATTTTGGAAGGCAGATGAGTCCAATGGTCCTGGGACTCAGTTCAGGGGGCAAGCTCTTCTTCCAAGCGCTTGGAGATTGTTGAAAAACAAAGTGCAAAGTCTCTCTTAGTCTTTTCCTCTCCTTTCTCAGCAAGGCACCAACTGCAGGCCAATCCCCCAGGTCAGGGAAAGTTACTCCTCCTTCAGCTTCTTCCAGGTCCTTCTAGTCAGGCAGAGTTTCTTCGTGGTTCAATCAGGATCTGATTTCTTAGGAGCAGGGCTCCTACATTTATACCAAGTTTCTTTTGTCTTTACAGGCCAGGGGGCCCTTTGCATAATCCCAGTCCAGTTCTTTTCAGTGAGGAGCACTTTGTTGTTGGGACTCTGGATTCTTCTTTCAGCAGGCAGGGCAGAGACATCAGACGCTCCCCAGGGGGTGGAGCCAGCATTGTGGTGGCAGAGCACTGCCCTATTCGGAGTCAAGGTGCACTCCTCCCACCCATCCTGGTGTAATCTCTCTATTCACCACCTGGTAGCCCCAGCCTGTCTCCTGGAACTTTCCAGCCCTGTCACTCAAGCTACACACAAAGAAGACAGCCCCTCCCAGCAGAGGCGGACTGAGATGGTTAGGCACGCAAAGGCTAACTTTCTAAAAGTAGCATTTGCAAACCCAGGATATTAAAATAACCTTTACTAAAAGATGTATTTTATTATTCTGAGTTCAGGCATACTAAACATGAATTTCTACCATGCTTCCTGAGCCTGCTAGGATTATAGAGTGCTATAATCTAGCAGCCCATTCTTGCCTATGGAGAGCAGGTAGCCTTACAATAGTGAAAAACGAAAATGGCTGTAATTCACTATTAGGACATGCCACACACCTCAGGGCATGTCCTACCTTATCCTTACAATGCACCCTGCCCTAGGGCCTACCATAGGGGTGACTAATATGAAGGTAAGGGAAGGTTTAGGGACTGGCAAGTGGGGACACTTGCCCAGTCAGCATGACAGTACCAGACTGCATGCAGGTTCTGCAATGGCAGACCTTAGACACATTTTACCAGGCTGCTTCTGTGGGTGGCACAACCAGTGCTGCAAGCCCACTAGCAGCATTTGGATATACAAGCCCTTGGCACCCCTGGTGCACTCTACTAGGGACTGATAGTAAACCAAATAAGCCAAACATGGAAGTCAATTCACATAATACATTTTCCCATAGGGAGCACTTGCCCTGTGGCACTGGATGGCAGTGTCACAGGGCCCTGAGCAGCTAACATCAGCACAAAAATACATTGAGGCACAGACAAAAATGGAAGGGTGACCCACGCCAATGGTGCCAGGTCTAACAGCAGTCTTCCGGTTAACTTTTTTACCAGAAAATGGTCAACTACGTGTAGTAGTAAATGCTTGTACTGCAAAGAGTATGACGAAACGGTACTACACATTTTATTTGTCTGCCCAATATATAAAATTCCCCGTAAAGTATGGTTAAAACAAATATGTTCCAAATTGGGAACAAGGTCGAGTGCTACAGCTTTGAGCATCCTTATGACCAACACTAACGAGTTAATTGTTATAGCTATTGTGAGAAGTTGGCCTGGTATATGATGTTCACTAATTAAAGTGACCACCTTGTACCATGCCAAGCAACCCTTATGGTGTGGTTGTAGTCAGGGTGTGCTACTCCCTTTTCTCTACAACAACTAAGTTCAGTAGAACTTAAGTATATAACTAACTTGTTTTATATGTACCTAAAGGTACCTGTATGATCTTTCAATTGGTAACAAAGAGATTACAGAGGTAAAACAACAGCAAGCTCAAATCCCAACCGCTGCTCACCAATGTGAGAAGTTGGCCTGGTATATGATGTTCACTAATTAAAGTGACCACCTTGTACCATGCCAAGCAACCCTTATGGTGTGGTTGTAAGTCAACCTTTTCGGACCAGCTGCCCTAGTGGTAGCGTAGGCTAAGCAGTCTTTGAGGCTAAACTCGTTTAGGCTTGTTAAGCAAGCTGTTTTACCATATGTAACCCCGCTTTATACCAAAGAAAGGACACCACACAGATATATTTTCAAAATATATATGTATTTATTACTCAAAGTATCCCCTAGACTCTTTATGAGCACAGGAGCACAAATCGTTAAACAAGAAAGTATTAAAATATACGAAAGTTGCACTTTATATGGATAGGCCCTGGTGGCCGCTCAAACCATATACTAAAATAGTGGTATAAGTACCACGAACAGGAAAGGGAGAAGGCCTAGGGCCTCTAGAATCGCTGGGCCTACAAGGAGCTAACTGTAGTTAGTGACCAGGAGGTCCACGGGTCGCGTGTGCAGTGAGGAAAGTTACACGCGGGCGCCCATAGGTTTTCAATGGGTGCGTAATTGTTCAAAAGTTACTGCTAGAAGGGTCTTCTGGTTGGACTACGAATTCAAGACTTCAAACCTAGACATTAGAGATGTTACTCTACACTTGTGCACCGGAGTGCCAGCTTTACCTCACCCACAGGAAGCGGGTGCATAGGGCTCGAAGTGCTTCGGGTTTCGTCTATCTGTTCAATGGAGCCTGACGACAAAGATGCTGCAGGCGGTCGGTCCAGAAGAGATGCGGTGGATCCAAGGATGGATCGGAAGTGTAGAAGACCCGTAAGCAGAGGGGACAGTGTTCACAGTCACTAGCCAGTGACCGGCGTGGCACTAGGTAGGTACCAGGCGATGTCGGGTGCAAACAGGTGAAGAGGTGTAGCTTGTCTCTGCAGCCACGTGGTCCCTGAAGGTCGACGACGTCCAGGAGTCAGTTCACGAGCTGTCCCACGCAGGCTCTCGCTGTCGGCGGTGTCGGCGACTCAGAAGAAGCAAACAAGCCTTGGCAAAAGCAGGAGTCGCAGGAAGTGAAGAAAGCTGTTAGCTCTGACCAGCAAGGTCAGAGGGGCTGCTCCTTTGGAGGGAAGCAGGGGCCAGTCTGGAGCAACCAGACCAGCGTCGTAGTTTTTCAAGATGGTCGCCAAGCTGGCCACTAGTCAACGGACCAGTAACCGGTTAGGCGCCTCGAGTCGCGAAGTGCAGAGGGGCCCCACGCAGATCGTGGAGATGCTGGAGGGCTCACCTTTGGTGCAGATGCTGCTCGGATGTTTGGCTTCTCAGGACCCAAAGCACAACTTGGAGGGAGCCTCTGTTGTCGCGCTTTCAGCTAATCGAGTGTCTTTCAAGATGGCTGGCTCCACGGGTCTCGGTGCCTCCACGGGTTCCTTCTTTTCAGGGACTGTGGATCGGGCGGTGAGAGGTCTGGAGGTCCAGTGCTTGTCGGTCTCTGGGCTCGGGCTCCGGCGGGAGGCGGCGGCAAAGCAGACGTCGATTCGCTGGATGGTGCTTGCGTTAGCAAGATGGTCACTCCCTGACCATAGGGGAGATTTCCTTCAGTCTTCTGTGCAGCAGAACGTCGAAGTTCCTGTCTTCTTCTTAGTTTCAAGTTGATTCCAGGATGTCTGAAGTCTTTGGACACAGCTCCTACCTTTAAGCGGATTCTAGGGGCCGGACTACCTGCTAGGTCCCTCCCTAAGGGTGGGACCAGGAAGGGGGGTGGTTACACCCCCAATCCTTTGTCCAGCTCGCCCCAGGTCTGGGGCTGGTGTGCCCCAGGACCGGATTGAACTGGCATATGCACCGAGGCTCCTTGTGAGCCTCAGGCATGTCTGTTTCCTTTTAAGCCCTACCTGACCAATACACAAAATCCTGTCTGGGGTGGTGCTCGCACCTCCCCTGGCAGGAAACCCTTTGTCCACGTCTCCCAAGCTGGAAGGACTCCCAGCAGCAGGAGGGCAGACTTGTGTCGGTGGTGGCAGCGTCCATTTTGTGGAGCTGAGGCTATGTCTGATTTTGCCCGGGTTTCAGGTTCGGTACATGTCGTGTCCCCCTAGGAGGGTGGAATGCTAACCCCGTCGCCAGAATTGGCGAGGGGTTAGTATTCCAATTCGTATGACACCTTACTCAACATGTTTTGATAAAGCCAAACCAAAGATAGCATTTAACCGCGAGGTTCATAATGCACTTAAGAGTATATGGTATAGCGATATCTGGAAACTGTAGAAGGAAGTTGTTCCGACTACTGCAGACAGGCTCAGCTCATGCCAGAGCACCATCTCACATGAAACCAAGCAGTCTGCCTTCAGGATTGTTAAGGCCTGCCATAGGAGTGACTTATAGGTTAACATATGTCCCATTTAAGGTTAGGTATAGGCATACTACACCTAAGTAAGAGGTGGATACACCAACTTACCCCAGCTGAGTGATCAGCCAGTTGTGTCAAATTGCTAGGCCAGGCCAGGGGTGGCACAATACATGTTTCAGCCCCTGGTAGGCCTCAGATACACCAATGCCCTGAGTACCTAGGGTACACTAGTACAGGGACTCACAGGGAGATCCAGTTCCAATGGGTCATGCACCTAAAGTGCATAGTGTCAATTTAGCAGAGAGAACAGCAGGCTGGGGGTCTGATTAGCAGGCCCACAGCCTCAATACGTCAAAAACCAGTGAAGCAAAAAGCAAAAATTTGGGGTGACCATAGGATAGCAGACCCTACTCTCCTACACAACCACCCCCCCAAACGCAGGGACATTAAACTAGCCTGGACCAGTCGTGTCTTCATGTCCTAAGTGGAAGTACCTGGAGAGACCATCTGCATTCCCATGGGCTGTACCTGGCCGGTGCTCCACTGTAAAGTCCATCCCCTGTAGGGAAATGGACGACCTAAGCAGTTTGGGGTTTTCACCCTTCATCTGATTTAGCCACAAGAGGGGCTTATGGTCGGTCTGAATCTTGAAGTGAGTGCCAAACAAGTATGGCCTCAGCTTCTTCAGGGCCCACACCACAGCAAAGGCCTCCCTCTCAATAGCTGACCAATTCTTCTCTCTGGGGGTCAACCTTCTGCTAATAAAAGCAATGGGTTGGTCTAGACCATCTACATTAAGTTGTGACAGCACAGCTCCCACACCCAACTCAGAAGCATCTGTTTGGACAATAAACTCTTTGGAGTAGTCAGGACTTTTCAGGATAGGTGCAGAGCACATGGCCTTCTTCAGGTCATCAAATGCCTTTTGACAGCTTACTGTCCACTGAACCTTTTTGGGCATCTTTTTGGATGTCAGATCATTAAGAGGAGTCACAATGGACCCATAGTTCTTAACAAACTTCCTGTAGTACCCAGTCAAGCCCAAGAAAGCTCGGACCTGAGTCTGGGTGGTGGGAGGAGACCAGTCCTTGATGGATTGTATCTTACTCTCCAGTGGTTGAACTTGGCCTCCACCTACAAGGTGGCCCAAGTACACAACCTTACTCTGCCCTATCTGGCACTTAGTAGCCTTGATAGTGAGGCCTGCCTTTTGCAGAGCCTCAAGTACCTTCTTCGGGTGGATCAGGTGATCCTCCCAGGTGGAGCTAAAGACAGCAATGTCATCAAGATATGCTGCACAAAAGTCATCCAACCCAGTAAGGACTTGATTCACCAACCTTTGGAAGGTGGCAGGTGCATTTTTCAGACCAAAGGGCATCACCACAAATTGGTAGTGCCCTCCTGGGGTTGAAAATGCTGTTTTGGCCTTAGACTCCTCAGCTAACCTGATTTGCCAATAGCCAGCTGTCAAATCAAATGTGCTCAAAAACTTAGCAGTAGCTAGTTTATCTATGAGCTCATCTGCCCTTGGAATAGGATGTGCGTCTGTCCTAGTGACAGCATTGAGTCCTCTGTAATCCACACAGAACCTCATCTCTCTCTTGCCAACTTTGGTGTGAGGTTTGGGCACCAGAACCACTGGGCTAGCCCAGGGGCTCTCTGAGGGCTCAATGACACCCAACTCCAGCATCTTGTGTACCTCAGTCTTTATACAGTCCCTGACATGGTCAGGTTGCCTGTAAAGTTTGTTCTTCACTGGAAGACTGTCACCGGTGTCCACCACATGGGTACACCAGTCAGTTTGACTAGGTATCAGTGAGAACATATGCTGAAATGATTGTAGAACTTGTCTACATTCAGTTTGCTGATGCTCAGTGAGGTTGCCTCCCAGGGTCACTCCTTCAACTGAGCCATCTTCAGGGTTCTGAGACAACAGGTCTGGGAGAGGGTCACTCTCCTCCTCCTGTCCTTCATCTGTAGCCATGAGCAAGCCCATGTCTGCCCTGTCAACATATGCTTTTAACCTGTTAACATGGAGTACCCTGTGGGGACTCTTGGGAGTGCCTAGGTCCACAAAGTAGGTAACCTCTCCCTTCTTTTCCAGGATTGTATGGGGTCCAGACCATTTGTCTTGGAGTGCTGCTGGGGCCACTGGCTCCAACACCCATACCTTCTGTCCTGGCTGAAACTCAACCAAGACAGCCTTTTGGTCATGCCAAGCTTTCTGTAAGGCCTGGCTTGCCTCAAGGTTTTTGGATGCCTTCTCCATGTACTCAGCCATCCTGGAGCGGAGACCAAGTACATAGTCCACTATGTCTTGCTTAGGCTTTTTGAGAGGTAACTTCCATCCTTCCCTCACCAGACATAGGGGTCCTCTTACAGGGTGCCCAAATAACAATTCAAAGGGGCTGTAGCCAACTGCTTTTTGTGGGACCTCTCTGTAAGCAAACAGAAGGCAGGGTAGAAGGATGTCCCATCTTCGCCTGAGCTTTTCAGGTAATCCTTTGATCATACCCTTTAGGGTCTTGTTGAATCTCTCAACAAGCCCATTGCATTGTGGGTGATAAGGAGTGGTGAACTTGTAGTTGACACCACATTCCTTCCACATAGCTGTCAAGTATCCTGACATGAAGTTGGCACCTCTGTCAGAAACTACCTCCTTAGGAAACCCCACTCTGGAGAAGACTCCCAGTAAGGCCCTGGCCACAACAGGAGCTGTTGTGGTCCTAAGGGGAATTGCCTCTGGATACCTGGTGGCATGATCCACTACCACCAGTATAAATCTGTGCCCAGATGCAGTGGGGGGATCCTGGGACCCACAATATCAATCCCCACTCTCTCAAAGGGAACCCCCACCACAGGTAGTGGTATTAGGGGGGCCTTTGTTGTGCCACCTGAATTGCCACTGGCTTGGCAGGTCACACAGGAGCGACGAAACTCCTTGGTATCTTCATTCATGTGAAGCCAGTGAAAGTGAGGGACAAGCCTGTCCCAAGTCTTGTTCTGGCCTAAGTGTCCTGCTAGAGGAATATCATGGGCCAAGGTAAGAAGGAAGCCCCTAAATTGCAGAGGTATAACCAACCTCCTGGTTGCACCAGGTTTTGGGTCTCTAGCCTCTGAATAAAGGAGCCCATCATCCCAATATACTTTATGGGTACCTTGAGCATTCCCAGCAGCCTCAGCAGCAGCCAGCTGTCTGAGGAGTTCAAGAGATGGACAGGATAACTGAGCCTGCC